>NW_017729015.1:10888050-10930301 GCF_001723915.1 Gavialis gangeticus | reverse complement strand
ATTCCCAGGCAGGAGATCAGACTCTGCATGTCTTTCTTGTGCCTGTGGTATAACTGAGTATAGAGTCGGACCCCGTCCCCCTTTGGTCCGGATTCTCAGCTGTTGCAAATCAACGTTGCTCCAGCAAAGCTCATGGAACAGCGTCGATTTGCATCAGCTGAGGATGAGACACCATGTCAGCACCTAGAGTTCAACCCAGAGCCGAATTACATTGTGTTTTTGAAAATTAAGCCAAGGCAAATTCTCTGATGCGGTGCCTGACATTAGAGCATTGGATCATCTAGTAAGGCCAAAGAGACTAAAGTGTGTGCGCATGTGTGTGTGTAGTAGGACAGATCCTCAGCTGGTGTATGTGTATGTGCACGTTTGTACTAGGACAGATCCTCCACTGGTGTGAATCAACATGGCTCCACTGAAATCAAGAAAAGCTAATTTACCCCAAGTCAGGATCCAGCTCACTACTTTTATGGGGGGGGGGGGGGTACACATTCACTGCAGGAAAATGGATACACATTTTGTACCCAGAAGCCATCCGTTAGAGAGAAAGGTCATAGGCCATCTGGTGTAAATCAGTACAGCTTTGGCAATTTCCCTCAGCTAAAGATCTGGCTCCTGGCATAGAGATGAGCCTGTGCACACAAAGTCCCTGTACTCAGACTGCTCTGCCCACACAGAAACCAGGGCTTGGTAATAACCCATACAACATCTTTTAAAATCCCTTTTTATTGAATGTTTGTCAAAAAGAATCAAATGTAACTATAACCTCCACAGATTGGATCACAAGCCGCTGATCCTGTGGGAATGAGCCGAGGGATCCAGTCACCTAATCCTGGGCAAGCCTGCCTCAGGTCACTTCCACAGCATATAATTTTACTTTAATCTGACACAATAAATTGTCAGATTAACTCAGTCATCGTCTCCACAATGAGAGCAAATGCTGTACTTGGAAACAACAGTTGAAGCAAGAAATCCCTGCTTCTTCCCCCACCGTGGGTCAGGAGAGCCCGTTGGTGCTTGGAGCAAAAGGTGACCTCTTCTGCAGGACTGGGCTGTCCCTGCTTCCCAGCAGGCTGTTTCTGGACTGTGCTATGCCAGGTCTGCTCTGAGTCACCTCCTTGGCTGTCACATCGGTCAGAAAAGCAACACGTACGGATCTGAGCAGAATACCGTGTGACCTTCCCCGCCTCCCTTTCTCACCATGTCCTGGTGTGTTCTGCAGCCGCAGAGCAAGGAGGCCCCTGCTTTTATAACTTGTTCATCACCCGTCGCTTGGGAAAGAGGCAGCGCCACAAGACTGCATTAAGAGAAGGCAACGCACGTTGAAGCCATCCTCCTTGCTGCTGTGGGCAGGGAGGAAGGAGAATCTTGTTGCCACAGCAAGAGTTGGGACACTGGCACGGTTGTTCCCGTTGACCTACTGTGTGACCACATCCCAGACATGTTGCCCTCTCTCTCTGTGACCCAGTGCCCTCGCCCATAACATAGAAATGATGCTGCCAAGCCAGCCTTTGGGCACTGAATTATCATCTGTAAAGAGCATCTGGAGCTGCAGCACGTTAATGGCATTTGCTCTGTTGAAGTGGGCATCAGATATGCCCTGTATCGGATCTTACAGAACAGATGGTTCAGCAGATTCAGAGGAAAACTCCTGCTGGTTTCAGTGTGGAAGCTTTACTCTGAGATTCAGTGGGTTAAAGTCAGTCATCATCCGTCAAAGAAAGCCAGTGGAAATTGCTAAGCTTGTTTCTTAGCAGGAGACAGGAAAGCTCCTGGAGTTTTAAAAGTAGGTTTTAAGTTCTTTAAGGCAGTGTGGGGCAGGTTTATAAGCCATTACCCTGCCGAAGTTGTATCCCTTCTCACAGCTCAGCCCCTAATTCCTTACAAGTTTGCTTTACAAGGAAGGAAATAAAGTGCTTTACAATCAGAACACAAGAAATGAACCAGATTATTAAAGCAACTTTGTTTTAATAATAATAATATCAGACAGATGGCCATGAATCCATCTCTGGGCTCTGCAAGGGACAGTGGCATATGTATTGGCCTGGGATGATGATGGTTTTAATTGGGGGCCACTGACTTTGCAGCTGCACTAGCCTTTGTTGTCTGGTTTGTCCTATAGAGAACTTTACAAAAGATGAGTCCTTGGGTTGCGTGGGTGTTTCTCCCCGCAGGACTGAATTGAGTGTGCTCACTGCAGGAGGATCTCGGACTGACAACACCTAGCATAGCGAGGGAGTACCACCCAGAGCAAGACTAAATGGCTTTAGCTCTCAGGGGCTCGCTAAACCTGTTTCTGGTTCTGATCCAAGCAGGATTAATTCCCAGAGGCTTTCTTTGCGTTTAAGGTCCACACAAATCTCAGAAATCTCACAAGGAAAACTCAGCACCCAAACTACAGTTCCAAACCATTTGCAGCCCTTCCTGCAAATTTGAACACGAGCACATGAATTTGGTGGATTCAAACTCTGAATTCAGCCACCAAGGATTTATAACCAAGCTCTCCCAAGTGGGCAAATGTTGCCTGCTAACAGCAGGTTTGCACACTTTGCCTGATGGCGTCACGCTGGAGAGAGTCAGCAGCAAGCACTAGTGAGCTAAGGAGTAAGAGACCCTGCTTCCCCGAGATCAAAGCTAAAGGGATAGAAACACACACGGAAAATATATCTTTATAGAAGAGCTTGTCCTAGGGAGTTTCTCATAGTTCCCCCAGGAAAGATTGTCTGCTTGTTAATTGTCCTTTAAGAGGAGGCATTGGGAGTGTGACAGTTTTATTACACTGCAATGAATTCTTTGGCTGTATGGAGCCATTTTTCTGAGGGGATTTGCATCAACTTTTTTTTCAGTGAAAAAGTATCTGTTTCTCCAAAACAAAAATTATCAGAGGAACTTTTCATTTGGGTTGAAAACTTTCCATTGTTGAGCAAGACAATGCCCTCTCCACCGTCAAAATTTCAGGTTTGGAATTTTTTTCCTTCTTTTGCTTTTCCTTTTTCCTCCTGTTCCTGGGATGGTGGGGGCTGGATAGTCACAAAAAATAAAGGAGAAACTCAGGAACGTTTTCAAGCGCAAGTGTTTTCCAGTGGGTAATAGTGTATATCAGGGTGTATATCAGGGGTGGGCAAAATGCGGCCTGGGGGCTGGATGTGGCCCGCCAGGCCATTCTATCCGGCTTGCAGGACCCCTAAAAATTTAGAAAAGTAATATTAATCTGCCCTGTGCTGCCTGTCATGTGGCCCTCGATGCTTTGCCAAAACTCAGTAAGCGGCCCTCTGCCCAAAATAATTACCCACCCCGGTGTAGATCATGGTGGGGGAGACCTTTCTGGTAGGCATGCCGCAAATTAGCCCAGCATCCTCCCCAAATGCTACTCCAGTCCCCTTCTCCTGCCTGCTCTGCTGCTCTGCTTTCTGCTCCCCTGCCCATGTCTCCCTTCCCAAACTGCTTTCCTTTCTGCCATTTGTGGCACTTGTGCTGTAAGTTGGCCGCCTTGGGCATATATAATGCAAAGTGTGTGTGTGCATGTACGTGCGTGTGTAAATGCACACTACTGCCCTCTACTGAATCTATAAAGCTATGCTTAAGTGTGTCACAGGCTCCTACTGCTACTTTCTAGGGGAGATTTCTGCTTGCCTCAAGCGGGACCATTTGCACCATACAGTTCAAAACAGCCACCCCCTTGCAGCACGGTGACAAAACAGGGATGCCTGGGTGGCCACTAATGCATTACAATAACAACTTGGGGCTGGTTGTGTGTTTGGACAAGAAGGCACATTGTTAGAATTACCACCACCGATCTCAATCTCTGCAAGAGCCCAGTGCCCCCAGCTCAGCGGCTCCTCGCCTGCTTGACTCTCGGGGGGAAAGATGGGTATATTTGGTCTAGCCCAACACTTTGCCTTCGAAGGGCCAGGCTTGGAATGGGAAATGTGGCACATTTTCGGTTTAGGAAACGAGGGCTTTTCGCAATTATAGCAACATTCCAAGATAAACTCTCACTTCCTGGTGACTTTGTTTCCATTAACTTGTTTGGGCCACGGGGAAACAGATCCCTGCGAGAGGGCTCTAGCCCATGTCTCTTCCGACTGAAATAGTTTGGTAAGTTCTCTCTGCATGGGTGAAATTCCCTCTGCTACCAGAGGTTATTATCTTCATACAGGAACTAACAATATCCTTTCATTTAGCACTAATTTAAACAATGTGTGCTTGGGGAGGGGGCACTTGCTGCTTAGGGCTCCTTTGCAAATTCCAGGTCTGAGCCAAACCAAACGGAGGAAAAACTGCCAGCTCGCACAAGGGATGTATGTTTGCCGTCGGTCCCCTGGGCTACAGTCTGTGTTAGAGACGTGGGCCCAGGAATTCAGCATTTGAATTCTGGTCCCGCACCACAGAGCTGTCTCAGTTTGAAATCCTACCTCTGCGTAGTAGGGACATGGCTCTGAATGTAAAGTTAAGGGACAGGGTCAAGTCTGGCTTTCAATGTTTGGCTATGAGGGAGATGGAGATGGGTTGGGTGCCTTTGGGGTGGATGACAGGGCACTGGTCTGTGAGCCAGGAGACCTGTGTCCTACTCTTGGCTTAGCCCCTGTTTAGCTCTGAGTTTAGGCAAGCAGTATTTCAATGCCTTTGGTTCTCCCTTAGCAGGATGGGGCTAATGATCCTGCTCCCAATCCTCCTATAGCTGCTCCATGAGATCTAGGCATAAACTGTGTTATACCCGAGTACAATCACTGATTTGCCTTCCTGGTGGAAGAGACCCTCCCTGCAGCACTGGGTTCAGATATGAACTCAGCTGCCACAAGTCCCAAAATGTGGGGCCCGCGGCTCATACTTGGGGGTCTGTTTTGGATCTGTCACTAGCAGGAAGCAGGGTCGGACACAGGCATGGATGGACTGGGCAGCCGCCCAGGGCCTGGACAGAAAAGGGGCCCAAAAATGGTATTTTTTTGGTCTGACTATTAATATTATTATCATTATCTCTGGCAAAGGGGAGCCCTATACTACCAGTTCGCCCGGGGCCACCAGGAGTCTATGTACAGTGCTGGCAGGAAGGCCAAGTTTGCAACATCCTCTTTCTCCCTTTTATAACAGAATATCCCAGCTGAACAATTTGCTGCTGGTCCCAGTTACCGGATATTAGAGCAGAGAAATGGGGCTTTTGCAGGCTGCGGGGCCTGTAAGCTTCCAATCCCCAAAAGGAGACCAACAGGAAGCCTACTGGTGATCTATCCCTGGTCTTATAAGATGCTGAAGGGAGATGTTGTCTTGTTTTAAAGTCATAGCATGGCCTCAGTCCCTGGTGGGGAGGTCAGATAAAGGGGATCCTTTGCACGTGGCAGATCCTGGTGGTGAGAGGTACTGTCGCAATTAGGGAGATGAATCATTGCAAAATATTATGCAGCTGCAGACTTGTTGAGATGAAGGAGACCGAAACAGGAGGGGGGCAGGGGACAGCAAAGTTGCTTCCTTATCTTAAACCACTTCCATGTCCAGGAAATTCTCTGTCATTTCTCACCCAAAGAATCTTGTCAGGAAATTCTCTGTAATTCTTAGGAATTATACAAATATCAATATTAATGATGCAAAGATCAATATCCAGAGAGGAGGAAGGGGGGATAAGGGCAGAGATTGGCCACAAGAGATCTGTCACTGGATTGCTTTTTCTTTGACTTTTACAATGGGAATCAGAGGAACCTGTCAGGAAAAAAAATGAACTCACTTTCAGGCCTGTGGTGCAATATAGTTCCCCAATGCAAAGAATGATATGGTCCCTGATTCAACAGAGCAGGTTCCCTGCTTTTCCTGGGGTCCCCTTCAGAACACAGTGAGAAAGAGAAGATATCTTAGCCCTGTTCGGATTTACACTGCAGCCTCCCTAGTCTCTCTACCCCATGCTGTGGGCAGGGTTATGCATGACTGTTGCTGTTGACTAGCAAGCAGTCGTGATACTAGTGGGACAGGTCCTAGAGTGGGGACATTTGTACTTTGGAAAGCGATAGGAATGCAGATACTGCAGGAAAAAGCACATCCGTGCTCTAGGGGGGGAGACGTCTGTATTGGGAGGACACTGCAAAGCTTTGAATGGAGAAAAAATTCTCATTAAACCTTTTCTGGAGCAGGCAGATTCAGTCCATGCTGTCTGTGTGTTTTGCCCAATGAAGAAAATTGGCTTCTCTGCTTCACCAAAGTGTTCAGCCTTATAATTACAATTTCCATGCAGCTGGAGGGTACAATAAAATGCTTTTAAATTTGTTCTGTTGTGAAGCTTACATTAGGCATCAGAAAAGTCAGAGTGTGTAATTGATAACTATAAAAACATTTTAATTTCCATTTCCAAGAACAGACAAGACAAACGCAGGAGAGAAAAATCAAGGCGCATCTTTATAGCGAAGAACACTGAGAAGGAAAACGTGATCTGGAGCCTGGCTGTGATGTACATGGTATCGGGCTGCCAATGGCATCATTGAGCATCGCCTCCTATAGATCCCCCCTTTATTTTCATCCAGATGCCTGTCTCAAATTTTCTAGGGAAATATAAACATCTAGGTATTGTATTGCTTATTTTTCACTGGCATCAAGTGGCCCAAGCCAGACCCACAGTCTCTAGCATTATCCCTGCATATACACAGAGAGACAGCCCCTGCCCCAATGAGTTTGCAATCTAAATAGCTGAGAGCTGAATTAGCCCCATTTTACAGCTGGACAAGAGGGAGGCTCAGTAAGTTGCCCAAGATCATGTCTGTGGCACAAGCAGATCTGCTGTGTCCTAGCCCATGGCTACCCCCACAAGCTCACTGTTCTCTCAAACTATTGAGCATGTCAGTGGCATTATGATCCACGCCCTGTCCCAGGGGGATTGGTGAGTCTCCAGTTTCTGACTCTTGCACCCTGAGATACCATGGAGGAGCACAGGGTTCTTCCTCTAAAGCATTGCCGAGAGCCTATAATGCACCCCCTGTGCACGTGTCACGGGGAAGACCTGCTTTTTTTCCCTCACCGGCACCAATTGGAAGGAGCTGGTGAGGCTGGGAGCTGTAAAATGGGGGAGGGAGCATAGGGGGGATAGAAGGCAGGATGGGAGCCGCTTACAGCCAGCACTACGCAAACGCCACGGCCGGGCTTTTCACGCTCTCTACTCACACGCAGGCCATAACCAGTGGGGAGAGCCCTGGCCAATACAGCTCCCAGAGAGTATTTAGCATAAATTATTTCATTATAAATTAGCCTGCGAGCCAGCCGTATTCTGGAGCACAGGTCAGGTTCTCAGGGAAAGGCAGTGGCAATTAGTGGCCTAATGACCTCTCTGGTTTGGGAGGAGGGGGACCAGGAGAGTCTGTGCCGGTCCAGGCCTGTTTCGGATGCAGTGCCTTTGCCAGGTGAAAAGGTGAAGCGTGTAAAATGCCAGTGGAGAGACTCGCCTTTCCCTCTGTTGGATCCATGGCTTTTTCCATTCTCCCTCCCCCATCTCTGTCTTGCCCACTGCTACTGGCTCACTGGACCATGGCCAGTTATAACACCTGCACAATAGCATCTGGAGTGGCCAGTACTTTGCCAAAGCATGCAACTCTCACGGGATACCAGGGAACTAGCTACCAAGCTTGACTGCCATCACCTATACTACAGTGATGGGCACTTAGAGATGCAATGGCTAAATGGGTGGATGATGACATGTATCTCATCATTATTGTTCTTATTTAACAATGGGGTAAACAGAGGCCAGGAGCTTTGCAGGATGCAAAGAAGGGTGAGGATTCAGCTAATGACTTCTGAAGAGAGTCTGAGGAAACTGGGCTTATTTAGTCTGCAGGAGCACAGACAGAAGTGACAATTGTTGCCTGATCTGGTCACAGAAAGTGGTCTATAGCCGTGACCAAACACAAGTGCATGGCTGCAGACCGCTTCAGAAACGGCCGACTGGGCAAAAATCTGAACCCTCCCTGTATGAGGGTTCAGATGAAGACAGTTCAAAACAGCATCATCTGTAACTTGTGTCTGTGCTGCAGAAGTGAAGACTGAGGGGGGATTTAATAACAGCCTTCAGTTCCCTGATGGGGGGCTTCAAAGGGGATGGTGCTGGACTGTTCTCAGTGGTGACAGATGACAGAACAAGGAGCAATGGGCTCAGGTTGCAGGCAGGGAAGTTTTAGGCGGGATATTAGGAAAAACTTTCTCATTAGGAGGGTAGTAAAGCCCTGGAACAGGTTATCCAGAGAGGTGGTGGACTCTCCATCTTTGGAGGCTCTTGAGACCCAGCTAGACAAAGCCTTAGCTGGGATGGTCTAATTGAAGAGCGTCCTGCTCTGAGCAGGAGGTTCGACTAGATATGACCTCCTGAGGTCCCTTCCAAGCCTCATTTTTTTTATTCTAATGCTTCCAGAGTCATCACAATAAAGGTCCAAGTCATAACCCAGCATCTACCTAACAGAAGTCAGAAGGAAACTTCCCCTGGAGACAGGGACCTGTAGGGCATCTTGCACCTTCTTCTGTCCTCTGTCAGGTACAGGATCTAGGGGCAGATGGGTCCAGTCCGACCCTTTGCAGCAATTCCTATAGTGTGGAGAAAGGAGTTCCTTTTCCTGCTCTTCACACTGGAATCCTAACAAGATCTTGGAAGATGAGATATGGATGCAAGGAACTTCTCACTTAAAATTTTAGTGTAATTCTTATGAATATTCACACCCGTGCTCATTCCCTCGTGGCAGGATATCAGTTGGAACATCGTCTAATTGATTACTTGGAAATCGCTCTTGGTGGAAAGGGAAGCCCTCTCTTTACTCTCAATGAATTAATTTAGCTTGTGCCATTTTTTGCTGTGCTCAATTAATCTTGTTAAAGTGATATAATTTTAGTTCGCACTTCACACAAAGGGGAACATGGAAGGAGCTGTCTGATATGAGGGAGATTAGTTAATGATGAAGTAATGGGGAATTGTTATTTTAGCAAGAGGCTGTGTGGGCCGGTGCCGGATGGGCCATGTTGGAAGGGCCGAGGGGCAAAAGGCTGGAACTCCTGGGGTGGAGGCGATCCACCCAAAACAATGAGGGGCTAGCACTTCTGCAGCCCCCTCGACAGGGGGGCAAGTACCCTCCTGTCAGCTAGGAGATCAGGGCTAGAGTTTCTAATGGAGGGTCCAGCCTAGACCCAAGCCAGAGGGTGTAAGTCTCATGCAGAGCCCTGCTCCCTACCACAGGCTGCCAAGGCTCATGCTTCAAAGGTCACCATTCCAGTCCCCCTGTGTTTCAGCCTCAAATGATGTCTACTACACTTGTACAAATGCTATAGCAGGGCCCAGCCAAACACCGTTCAGAAAATGAGGAATGCTCAATCTTCCCAGGGCGGTGTTGCAGACAGTAACAAAGTCACTTATTTGTTGGAAATTTTAAAAGGATTGCAACTACCTGAAATTCAGGCTCTGATCCAAAAAAATCTTTTACACTTTGTTGTCGCCAGTGATGCCTAAAATAAGTGCATTTGCTGACACCCCCTAAGCCCCTCTCCCTAAGGGATGGGCCCTTGACCAAAGCTGCTTTGGTCCCCAGAATCCCTCCTCTGTTTCCAGTTCACACCTGGTTAAAACTTGTGTTATAACCCAGAGGTCCCAGCCAGCAACAAGGTCCTCTTGTCCCGGGGGCCATACAAACACAGAGTAAAAGATATTTTCTGCCCTAAAGACCTTACAGCTCAAAGTGGCAGAGGGAAGATCATTATCCCCGTTTTAGAGGCAAGCATTCAGCAATGTGCCTAAGATGAGTCAGTGGTAGAGCTATCCCACAGGAATGGTGCCCTAGCCCCTTCGTTAACCACCAGACCTCCCCTCTTTCCAACCCTTTTCTGCTGTCACTGCAGAGAGAGACATGCAGCATTATCAACTCCCAAGGCACTAGCATTTGAGTTCGCTGGGCCAGCAATACATGTAAATGGGGCTATATATGAACGTCCTCTTTCCTGCCAGGGGCAGGGGGTCAGACACAATGATCCTTTGTGGTCCCTTCCGACTCTACAACCTATGAACCTATAAGAGGAGAGATCCCAATACAAAGGTAGCAAGTAGGGGCCTGATCCCAATAAGAGCCAATAGACATCTGGGGCCTTGGAAAATCCAGCCCCTAGTTAATAACAGCAAATAGGAATGACATGTTATCCGCTATACCAGAGCATTGCTAACAAGTGAGAGTAATATTGTTGCTTGGGGTATATCTACTGACTTCTGCTGCAGGATTTCCAAGTGACTGAGAAGCACCAGTGAGACCAGCCTCAGCATCTTCTCTCCCATCACCCTGAGAAAAAATAATTTGACATCAACTCCATTGCAGAGGGGAGGAAACTCAGGCACTGCGCAAGGACATGACTCGCCCTCCCTCGGGGCAGACAGTAACCCAAGCTATTTGCCTGCATTCCCTCTGAAGGGCCCTGGTGAACCACTGCTCTGATGCTGCAGCCTCTGTGGTTAGAAAATCAAATCCTCTTCTGCTTAACCAGGACACCATCCTGCCAGCATGCAATCCTGTGAGCAGAGTGATCAGTGGAGGTGACTCAAGACAGACTGCAAACTCCTATGTGGATTCTCTTTATTCGGGTCTAATTTGGCACAGTTTGACATAGCTCAGTTCTGTTTCTAGTAGTGACCTCAGCTAAACTGCAATAAGCCTAGTTTAAACTGGCACATCTGCACAGCTGGAGGCATCAAAACCTTCCTCTTCAATAAAATGACAGGATTGGCTTTGGACATTGTAAGATTTGCAAACTTGGACCATCTTTTTTGGCTTTGCAAAGTGCCTTGTGCTATAAGCAATGGTCCTGTCGGAGCCCTCAGACAAAACCCTTGAAGCCAGGATGCACATAAATAACTGCTCATTCAAAAATAAGTGAGAAACATAGGCACGCAGAGCTGAGCCCAGCACATAGCACAGCACAGCTGACCAGACTATACAGCCACCAAATGCTTTGTAAAGTTTGCCTGGAACTTGGAAATGCTTGAGATTAGCTGCCTGGGTGAGTTTCCAGAAGCCATTTGTATCCATTGCAAGCCCTGTTTGAAGCATCCACCAGTGAAGTGCAGAAACAAAGGGCTGCCACTGAACTTGAGCAACTAAAACTACTCCCGCAAAGACGGGAGAGCTCTTGGCCTCCCCCGCCTCTGACACTAGGCAGCTGGCTTGGTGGGACATAATCCCTTTCCTCTTCAGAAGGGGGTGCAGATGGGGGGGGGTTACTCCTGGCGATGCCACAACAATTGCTGCCTTTTCTATGGAGGCTATTGACTGTCTAAATAGTTCTTTGGTGATTACAATGTAAATATAGCTTTTCATGGAGTAAAGGCCTTTTATGGGATTCACACACACTTAACCACTTAACCCCAGTGACAAAAAGAGCAGTGAATTAGCTGTTTAGAGGCTGCTCGTGCAGAAAAGCGAGGCCTCAATGGGATTTGGGGAGCTCTGTGTATAAATTGCTATGCTTCAGAGGTTGTCAATGGGGGTTTTGGAGTCAGAGCATGTGCCAATAAGAGTTCTGTGGATATGGATGGGGTATCAAAAAAAAAAGCAGCTGCTTCCCTTTAATAAAACAATGATTTATTCATAGCAACTGGGGAAGGGGGGAGCAGGAGGGGAGGAATACATTGCAAAGCATCCTTTAAGGCCCAAGGACTTAACGCCATCAGCATGCTTTTTCTTTGGACTCTGAGTGACAAAATGATCCTGTCATTGTTATCTGACAAGGAGCCCTAATAGAGATTTACTGCTTTGAACCCGCTCTGCAAAGCAGAGCGTTGGCCTGACTAGAATGGCGGTCACAGTAGAGGTAGGCACAGGTTGGGATGGCAGGGCCTAAGTCTCTCCCCATGGCTTGGGAACATGGGGGTTTGGTGCTCTGGGCCAGCCTGGTAGTGGTATGGGTATAAACCTCTGAGCTTTGCTATCAATAAGGATTCAGACCAGAACTGCCCTTACATTTGAGGCCTCCCGTCCGGACTTCTGTCTGGTTTGAAAAGATGCCAACGAGTCCCAAGCATGATTCAGTGCACTGAAATGGGTGGATTGCTTGCTGGCCACAGCAGCAGGCAGGCAGACGGGACTGTGGCTAAAATGCTGCCCGGGGATGTAGGGTCCATTCCCAGCTCTGCTCCAAGAGACCTGTAGGGTCTTGGGCACGTCATTCTCTCTGTTCCTGGCCTCCCCTCCCCGCACCTAGAGGCATTTTAAGGCCATGTTCATTCACGGCTGCGCTGTCTAGGTTTTACTTTCAAGACTGGAGCTTGGAGACTTCTTTGAGGGGGTGGCACATGCTCACGCTTCTCTGTTAGCTGCAGGGCAGGAGCTCCGTTCCCACAGTGCCTGACTTCCTCCTCTTCATGTTTCCCGTAGATTTTGCGGCTATTTGGAGTGGTGACAGTGAAGCAGGTGGAGAGCTGCTCAGCCCTAAGCAGGAGCAGCTTTTCGGCAGAAACAGCCTTATGGAGGACAAAACCATCATGAAGCGTGGGAGACTGCTGGAGCTTGTATTGCACATCAGCACCCTTGGTCCAGAAGCAGCCTCCCTCCTACTCTGATTTCCACTCCTGCTGCAGGCTACAGAGGTCAGAGACCAAGACCAAGTAGTCACAGTCCAGGGAACAGTGTCGCAATGCGGGAAGGCCGAGGTCTACCCCATGCCTCCTGTAACTCTTCCTATGGCACTAGGACAACAGAGTCCCTGTATTATTTGGACCCTTTAGATACTACCTTCATGAAAATATATTGTGATAATTTAGATAACCCAGGCAAAAATACTGAATGCTGTATCTTAAATGTATAATTTCCCAGCCAGTAAGTATCATAGCTATAAAAAACATGTTTGTTGTTATGATAGTGTGCGATCCCCTTTAGAGCAGTGCACGCTGAGAACATCTTATAGGATATAAAATAAGAGAGCTGTCTGCAAAGAGGCAATCTGAGTAAGGTGGATAGAAAACTGGCCGGAGCATTGGGCTCAGGGGGTAGTAATCAATGGCTCGATGTCCAGTTGGCAGCCAGTATCAAGTGGAGTGCCCCAGGGGTCGGTCCTGGGGCTGGTTTTGTTCAACATCTTCATCAGCGAACTGGAAGATGGGCTGGAGCATGCCCTCAGCAAGTCTGCAGATGACACCAAGCTGAAGGGAGTAATAGATACGTTGGAGGGTAGGGCTAGGATTCAGAGTGACCTAGACAAAGTGGAGGATTGGGCCAAAAGGAATCTCATGAAGTTCAACAAGGACAAATGCAAAGTCCTGCACTTAGGATGCAGCAATCCCATGCACCAGGACAGGCTGGGGGCTAACTGGCTGGGCAGCAGCTCTGCAGACAAGGACCTGGGGGTTACAGTGGACAATAAGCTGAATATGAGCCAGCAGTGTGCCCTTGTTACCAAGAAGGCTAACAGGACACTGGGCTGCATTGGTAGGAGTGCTGCCAGCAGGCCAAGGGAAGTGACTCTTCTGCTCTATTCAGCACTGGTGAGGCCACATCTGGAGTCCTGAGTCTGGTTTTGGGCCTCCCACTACAGAAAGGATGTGGACAAATTGGAGAGAGACCAGTGGAGGACAGTGAAACTGGTTTGGGGGCTGAGACACATGACTGAGGAGGAGAGGCTGAGGGAACTGGGTTCATTTATTTTGGAGAAGAGAAGACTGAGAAGGGATATAATAGCAGCCTTCAACTACCTGAAGGGGTTCAAAGAGGATGGAGCTGGACTGTTCTCAGTGGTGGCAGATGACAGACCAAGGAGCAATGGGCTCAAGTTGCAGCAAGGGTAGTTTAGTTTAGATATTAGGAAGAATTTTCTCACTAGGAGGGTAGTAAAACACTGGATCAGGTTGCCCAGAGAGGTGGTGGACTCTCCATCCTTGGAAGTTTTTAAGACCCAGCTAGACAAAGCCTTGGCTGGGATGATCTAGTTGGGACTGGTCTTGCTTTGAGCAGGGGGTTGAAGTAGATGTGACCTCCTGAGGTCTCTTCCAACACTAATTTTCTCTGAGTCTATAAGCTCTAGTTAAGGAAGGTTCTGCAGGAGCTGCAGCAATGGGCCTCGCAGGGATATTCAGTTTGGGGGTCACCCCTGATTTTCTGCTCTTAGCTATTGCTAATGTTGTCTTGGGGGTTGTCTTGTCTCTGCAAAGTCTTTGCACACTGTGGGCTCTGGAGCAGCACTGCAGTTGTGAGTGACACAAGAAGGACCTGTTCCTCTTCTAACCACCCAGCCATTGTGCTTGGCATTGGGTGGACTGTGATGCGTGCCAGGGTAGACCCTGTGTGCCCTGTGCTCACTGCCTAGCCCCTTTTCAAAGCTACTGGACTCCCAAGCAGCAGCTGTCACAAGGTAGGAGATGAAGTTCAGACAGAAGCTGATTTCTGTCTGCATGGCTTTGTGGTTAGGGCTCCCACCTTCATTTTCTCCCCTTTCATACCCCCTGTCACAGCAGATAGGCAGCCTGGTTCCCACCCTACCACACAAGCCAGCCATATTAGCTCCCCTCCTGCAGATAGGCCAATGAACGTGCAGGCAGGTGGCAACTGGCCTCCTCTCCCCTGGGAATTGGTGCATATGCAAAAATGTCTGGAAGACAGCAGCTTCCTGCTCTTCCTCCTTAGCAAATATATTCACTTTAGGACAACACATGGTCTCTGCTCTCCCATCGCTGTCACTAAGAAGCCAGGAAGCAGGCACGTTGCAGATGCATGGAAGACAGTGTCATTCATTGTAGAAGTTCACAAGCAATGGGCCCCCCAGCCCCTGTCTTGCAAAATATGGCAAGGAAAGTGCTAAACTGGAGAACACGCTGAAGTACTAAACTGGTTAACAGAACATGCAAAATCGTCATGAAAAAGTGTGAGCATCAGCCCTGTTGAGGGCAGTGAGGGAGAGTTTGCCTGGCAAAGAAAGATCAGCCAAGACTCCTGGCTCCTCTTCCCAGTCCTTTCTACTTCTGCTTGTTTAGCTGAAGCCAGGAGCTTAACTGAGCTCTGCTCTCCCCAGCTGCAGTAATGCCCACCCTCTGGAAGACAAAGGTGCTGAAGCTGTATCACTTACTGTTGCTTGTGGGGGAGCAGCTAGAGAATCACTGCTGTGTGATTTGCTCTGTTGATGATGAATGAAACAATAGGATGTCATCCCAGGGAGCTTCTCTGCACAGGCTGTGTAAAGGTCACAGAGAGAGTAATGCCACCCCTTAGAGCAGGGTCTAGGGCAGCAGGACCCAAAGGAAAAACTTTCTTGCGTTGTGGTGATTCATAGGCAAGGCTGGGGGAGCTGACTAACTTCATCTCTGCAGACCTGAATCAAACCCCAAGCAGAAAACAAGTCCATTTTTCTACCCATCTCAAACTCAAACAAGCTGAGAATCCCCAAGTGCGCAGCAGACACACACGCATTAAACCTTGCAGCTCCTGGGAGATCTTCTCTCCTATTCCCATATTATCAAAAGGAAAACTGAGCCATAGACTGACCAACCAATCAGTGGCAAAGCCTGGAACAGAAGCCAGGATTCGTGACTCCTAGCCCCAGGTTTAACCCCCGGCCATGCTTCCTGTCATTCCTCCCAAATGCAGGACTGGACACAGGCATGGGTGAACCGGTCGGCCAACCAGGGCCCAGACAGGGGGCCCCAAAATGGTAATTTTGTCCCCATTGTCTGATTATTATTATAATTATCTCTGGCAAAGGGGGGCCCAATACTAAAAGTTCGCCTGGGGCTGCCAGGAGTCTAGATACAGCACTACTCAGATGCACCGAGACCTTCAGGGGCTCTCCAAACTGAGCCCCAATTCTGGACCATTTGAAGCTGCACTCACTACTAGTGAAACTGTAGTTTATTGCACCAATGCCTGCATGCTCTGATAAAGCTTTGTCAAACATGGCACACTTATTGCTTTGGAAACCATGCCTGAAATGCCAGCAAAGTGAGTGCACACTGTGCTGACTCAAAAGTGGTGAGTCTTGCAGGAGATTCTCCATTAAAATATGCCAGTCCTCTGAGAAGGTGTAGCAGGATCCTGCCCAGTGAAATACATACTGAAACACTGTAAGATGAACCAAAGTTCAGCCTCACATCTCTGCATCTGTCTCTGCAGCTCAATCCCAGGCACCCCCGAACTGGCTGCAGTCTGCTTTCCCCACCATCTCCCCCCCAGCACTGTGTCCTCCTTCCAAGCAGCTCACCTGGAATGGATGGGATTTGGGGCAACTACTCCTTTTTCTGGCTTAAAACCAAAAAAGGATTAAAATAACCTATTGCTAGTGCAGTCCTGGCACTCGTGCCACTAAGGGTCTGTGCTATGTTCTCCCTCACTCCTTTAGACAGCTGAACAGATCAACCAGCTTGGGGCTCTTACAGAGTGGTTGCTTAACCAGACTCCACCTTTCCTGCTAGCTCAGCCTCTCTGGCCACTTGCATTACTGCTTGCTCTTTTCTTTTTTGTTTCTTCCCATGCTGGTAATATGATAACAACTGACAACAAAGCTTTGACACCTATCTTCCTTTAACACAGTATCAGCACGTGTCTGCTTGAGCTCAGATGCTGCTGAGTGGAGGATGCTTTTGGCCCACGAGATTTCCTCTGGGCAGGTGACGTTAGTGTTTGTGTAGCAATGTGCTCAGCGCCCCCCACTTCACTGAAACAAGAACTTCCCAGGGA
The DNA here is from genome assembly GCF_001723915.1 of Gavialis gangeticus. Classification (NCBI taxonomy): domain Eukaryota; kingdom Metazoa; phylum Chordata; order Crocodylia; family Gavialidae; genus Gavialis; species Gavialis gangeticus. The sequence continues at coordinate 10,913,655 of NW_017729015.1, read as the reverse complement.
CAAAGACAGTTGAAGAGCATGCTGGAAACCAGAATTTCCATTCCCAGGGAAACCATGAAATTTCAAAAAAATATTCACTCCATATCAGAAGGAAAAGCTGGAATCTGCTGGGGAATGGAAATCCTCCCAGTTTTCATCTGGAGCCGTCAGATCATTTCAGTTCGCTAAAGCCAACCCATGTCTTTTCTAGAAGAAAAACACATTTCCCTTTGCCATCTGTTCATTTTCCTTCTACTTTTCTATTATTTTAAATATTATTTTACTTGTACTACCTTAAGTTGTATTTTATATTGAATAGGATCTATAATGTATGCTATGCATACATATCGACGTCCAAACAGAATTGATTGGAATAATACCTTCAAATCTGAATGTTTCAATGTTATCAAAATGAAGCAAATGGGTTGAAACAATTTGTTTCAGTTTTTTCCCCGTGAAATGTTGTTGACATTTTCATGAAACCTGCTGATTGCAACAGACCTGCATTTTCTCTTGCAAAACTGTCCCATTGAAAAGGTTTTGAGCAACTCCGGTGAGGTTATCAGTCACTCCTGCAGCGCTTGACCTGAAGACCTCATCTCCCAGCAATGTAATTACTCATCATCATACCTACACCTTGCTGCCAACCACAATAACCTCTTCTTCAAATGTCCTGGTGAGGAAATATGTGACTGCTGCAGATCGTCCCAGCTCCTGTGACAGGTGTTCATAACATGGCGATATAGTGTCGTATAGACCCCAGCCAGTGAGCAGCGCTGGGTGTGCTCTGGAGCTCTTGATGGCACATGGAGGGGCAATGATGAGGAGGTTGACCTCAGAGGGACCCAAGCAAGCCAAAAGCCTGTATAAGCTGTGCCTCTGTTTTTCACAGGCTTTAATCCCTCCTTTGTTTCTGAGAGCTGTAACAATGCAAGATTCAGTCTCTTTGCTCCATTTCCACCATTAGGAATTAAAAAGCTATGAAAAGACTGGACTTCCCATCATTTTTATCTCATAAATAGTTCCCCAGGAACATGAACGTTCTCACTGAAAAATACACACAGATGCCCCTGAACACTGGCACCACAAGTGCGACTCCTAGATCCCAGGCACCGCTCTCACAGTGAGAGTTTTGGAGCCAGTAATGTGTAGCAAGCCAGCCCTTCTTCACTCTGGCTAGGGACAGACATTACACATAAACTGGTTTAAGTGATCAGAAACTGGTTAAAACCTGTAACAGAGCAGCTGTTCCATGCACATAAACCAGTCTGAAAATGGCTGAAACCGGTTTGAGAGAAACCCAGTTGAATGTAGTATCAGACTTAACGGATTTGGGTCCAACTGGTTTATGTAATGTCTGTCCCAGACCCCTTGCTGGTCTATGTTAAATCAGACTCCTCCAGCATCCCAGCATGCTCTCTGGGCTGGGCGGGGCTCTCTGCTCCACAGCAGAGCAGGCCCCTCCCCTCTGCTTCTGGCTGGAGCCCCAGAGACTGCAGGCATCTGCCTGGCTTCCCCCTGCTGCCCCTCCTCACCACCACTCCCTGCAAAGCAGGGATTTCTCCTGTCCCTCCAACTTACACAGACAAGTCTCAGCATTAGCTAGCAGACCACATGCTGGCTACAGCCTGTGGTGTGGCAGATGGGACAAAGGCAGACCCAACAGGTAGCTGGTAATGTCCCTCTGTTGTTTTCTTAATCAGCTCATAAACACTGAGTTAGGGGTCATAAACACTGTGTTACCAGTTCTCTGCTGGGCTGGTCAGGAGTGGGGAACCCCTCCCTAATAAGAGCGTCCTGCCAGGGGCCTGGCCACGCCCCCCTCAGCTCAGCATTGTGGAGGGGAAGGGAGGGCTGCTCTAACGCCACCCCCAACCCCCCGGCTTCTAGCCTGAGCCACTGCAGGCATGTGCCTGCATTTTTTCAGTCCAGAGGGAATGTCTGCACAGTTACAAAACTGGTTTAGCCTAGCCAGGTTAGACTAACCTGCAAAGATTAAATCAATTCAGGCTCAGGCTTTCTGAATATTTGTCCTTAGCCTCAGCCTTTAGACTTTGGTGTGCTACACTTACAATTATACAAATAGGACTTTTGGCAGTATTTCCATCTGGATTGATAAGCCCAGTGACAGACACTTATGCGAGGGCATGTTCTCCTGAGATACCCTGCACTAACTCTTGCAGATGTGGAAAACAGCCTAGATTCGTGTGTTTCTCAACAATGAACCTGACAATTCTGGCTTTCCCTCATCACCAATTATCATCTCTAATGAACCTGTCCTATTTTACCATTCTAGTGTATGTTTCCACCACAATCCTCAAGTGCTTTTTAGCTCTGTACAGACAGAGCAACTGCAATCCATCCACTACCAGGGTACAGTGCAGGACCAGTTGAAATGGGCTTTGTTGAAATGTTGGGCAGAAACACTAGAGCAACCCTCCCTCCATCACCTACACACATTCAGAAAGTGTCATAAGATTGTCTACCTCCATGCAAAACCTTGCTCTTCAAGGTTTCTTACACAGCAATGTTAGCAGCTCAGAAAGAAGTCAGCTCAAGCTGGCCCTACCAGGATTCGAATCTGGGTGTGGGCAGTATAAGACTTGCAAGACTTGAAGGGTTAGGCCACTGAGTCGCCCTTCCAACAATCATTGGGAGAAGTGGTGACATTTTGGGAGTTGTGGTCATGTGCTGGCTGCATTGTGTATTGGCTTGGTTTCCTTTCCCAGCTGTGCCCCATGTGCAAACAAGTGAAGCCTTCATGGAGCTGGACTGAGAGGGGGTAGGGAGGGGGAATAAACTCAAAGCAGATCTGAAATGAACGGGCTGAAATAAGAAGATGCAGTTGGACAAAGCCAGTGCTCTGTGTGAAGAACAGAGGAGTATTTGAATGGATGAAAAGCAGACAGCACATGGTTGGAGTTTAAAGAGAAGAAAGACAAACACCACCATGTGCATCAGCAAAGTGCACTGCAGACAGGCGTGTCTCGCAGTCTCTCCGCTGTCTAACAGGCCCCTCAGGCATGGATGTGGGTGTCCCCGTTAGGGTGGGCAAAAACCACTGGTGCATTCATTTGGTTTTGCAAAACCAGAGCTCAAAGAGGATTGAATCTAGATCCCAGGGCTTGGGAGAAGATCAGATAAATGGTGCTGATTTTTATCTTACAAGAAGCAGGGGAGGGGGAAAGGTGGGACCCCTGTTTCTCAAAAACCTGGTTTATCTATTTTCGTGTTGCAAAGCAAATCTCTAACAAAGATCAGTTCTTCCCCAAGGCCTATTTTATCCCTCCCACCACCACGTCAGTGCTCAAGCATGTGCTTGGGAACATTAAGTTCAACCATAAAAGACTTCCCCTTTAAGTGCCTCTCTAATTCCCATGGCCCAGTTCTCCTGTCCTCTCCATCCTTCCCCCTTCCAACACCATTTCAAAAGCTACCTAAGCACATAGGGGCATCAGTAATGAAGTGGCCTAAATTATATAACTAGGGGTTTAAGCCGTAAAGTCTGCATGTAGGTCTCTGTCCTGGGACCTTCTGAGTTCAATGAGACATTCGTAGCTCTGCTTGCGTTATGACACAGGAGATGCCGTGTTCAGGTACAATGCTGGTGGCACATACCAATAGCTGGTCATCTACACCTTGGTGCACTGTTTGAGTGCTTATGGGCCAATGGCCATACAAGGAAATATCTCCTCTGATTGCCTTTGTTGTCTCCTTGAGTGACAGCGGGATTTGGTTTGGCCGCAAAGGAAAATGCTGGTCTCAGGACATAACTAGGAGCTGTGGCTGAGCAAAACATTAGGAGTCAGTGCTGGGATTTGGGTGCTACATAAAGAGACACTAGCCCATCTTGTGATCCCATTAATCAACTAGTTGTTTTGGCCTGAAAGCAAGGAGATCTCTGTGACAGAGAAATGCCCGGGGTTGGCAGGGGCCCTTAAACACAGCCAAGTTGGTATAAGCCATGTTCTCAGTGGGCATCTTCCAACTTTAAGCAACCATTGCAGAGCCTCCCCTGCAAAGCGAGCAGCTCTTTTTCACATTTACTAGGGACCATTCTGCTACAGCACTCACATCTGTCAGTCCCTTAAGCAGCTTTTTAACATGGACTTCCAAATAACTAGAGGTCATGGTGACAAGTGGGAGGTTTTAGACACTTTGAAGCTTCCCAAGTACTAGTGTAACTAGAGTTGAATGACCAGGATACCAACCCAGGATGAAGAGCTTACTTCTTATATCTGTTTCCAGAAGTATTTTGCTGAGAAACTATGGACACATGGACCATTTTATCCATGGTGTTAACTGTTACATACATCTTTGAATTCCTCAGGTCAATAAGGGGGTTATTAATGCAATATCACCTGGCAGGTAAATGGATCTGAAAGCCTCCTCCCCCAGAAGGGGAAATGCATCTATCGGCTTGTTCTGGATAAAAAAGCCTCACAAACAAATAGAGAAGGGGTTAAAAGAGACACAGAAAGCAGACCAACCAAGCACACAGGAAGGAACAAGAAACCAAAGGATTCGTGTCTGCATCTACCAGACTCCTGTGTAACTGAGGAGAGAGGCTTGCAAAGCCAGCATGGACTTAAACACGCGCGTTTTTACACGGGAGAATCAGAAAGTTGAAAAACCGTTATTTTGGACCAAATGACTGCTTTGTTTTGGGTTTGACTTTTTTTTTTTTTTAATTATTCCTTTAACACACATTTGAAGGGCATTTTGAAACAAAAACTCTTTGACTCAAAAAGTCACAAGACAAAATGCGTCAACTTTTCCAACATTTTCTTTTCTTCCCTTTGCTGAGCAAATGATCCAGTGAAGCCAACATGATTTTGCAACACATTTTAGTATCACCAAATATGCAATTGTTGCTCCTCCCCCATCCCCAAATATATCTAAACAGGAAAATTGTGCCCTCTATGGTTTGGATCTCCACTGCACCCGCTGGCACAATTTGTTTCTCTCTATTGCACCCACCGACCCATAAATATCTGTACAGAAAGATAAGAATGGCTAGAGTTGGAAGTACACCTCCTGCAAGTGAGGGGAGACAGAGATGGAGACGGAGAAGGAAGGACACTGCAAACTCCATTCAAACACAAGCAGCTTGTTCACATGTTACAAGCTGGCCAGGTGCTGAGCAAAATGCGGCCTGGGGGCCTGGTGCTGCCCGCCAAGCCATTCTATCCAGCCCACGAGGCCCCTAAAAATTTTAGAAAATTAATATTTATCTGCCCCTGGCTGCCTGTCATGTGGCCTCCATGGCTTGCCAAAACTAAGTAAGTGGCCCTCCACCGAAAATAATTGCCTGCCCCTGATTTAGACCCTCAGGGTTCATTGCCAAAGCCTCCATTCAAAGCCAAGAGTTACCCACAAAACAGCAGGCTCCAGCTGACTTTGGTCACTTTACTAGCCGCAGCATCGCATTGCAGGCTCATGTTCATCTTGTGGTCACCCCCAGGCCCTAGTATCACCCCCAGGCCTGCAAGCAACCACTTAATATTTGTCTGTCCTCAGCCTACAGCCTACAAAATGGACGTGGCAGCCACCCACAACACATCTGTGTACACCCTCAAGTCCTCATCCTGTGGCTGCTCTTACACTGATGTTGGTTTTGCTGCTCTAAATTACAACGTGGTGGGGCAGGGTGGTGTGTGGCTGTGGCACGAGGCCTGGAAAGCAGCAAGCAAGACTCAGATCAGTTCTTTCCCCTCCTTCCTGTCCAGACTGAAAAAAAAGATGGGCCACAAATGGGATTTTGCTGAAGTCCCCAAAAGCTTAAGCAGGGCAGATGAAGTCAGGCCGAGGCCCTATTTTTAGCTCCGCACAGAAGGATAAATGGGGGCATAGACTGCTGGACAAACAAACACAGAGCAGATGTTGGCAGAGGTGCTTTCCCATTGCAGGATGTAAGCACACAAGCACAGGTGCAGGGGCACTGCCAGGGTCAGCTGGAGCTTCCTGGGAACTGAGACAGCTCACAAGCCTCTACCCTGCTGTTCTGGGGTCCAGGTAGGCCTGGAGGGACACAAACTGAGGCTCTGCACATCTCAAATGCTGGGGTTGCACTTAGAGGGCCAGTCTTCCCTCACCCTTTGCTGATCCCTACCCCATGAGAGCTCATCTTCTTCCCTAATAAGACAACTTACCTACCCTAAGAGGCAGCAGCCACCTGAACGCCCTGCTGTTACGAGCAATTCTGCTCCTCCATCTCATACCCCCCTAACCTTGCACCTGGTCTGATGGGTCCTTGCTGCGCGAAGGGGCTGTGAAAGACCTTGCCTCTGCCTGCACAGTGCCTTGGACTGCCCAGAGAGAGGGCAGCTGTCGACACAAAGGATGTGTATGGTCAACCCAGTCAGCTGTCAGCTGTCCATGACGTTTTTTAGGCACCTGTCAGCTTGGCTCCTGAGCACCCAGAAGAGTGCCTGAGATGGTGAAGTCCCAGAGAGGCACATGCTTTTGCTGAGATGATGGCTGATACCCCCATCTTTGTCTAATGCAGTCTTGCCACCCTGTGGCAAGTGTGGCACATGTGTACTATGTGTGAACTTCCCCACGATGCCTGGGGCAGGACATGGCTCCTAGTCTCCCAGGATAGCCTTGTAACTAAAGCACAAGCAAGAGGATGTCAGGTCGCCTCGGTCATCTCGCTCTGCCACTAATTCTTTGTCTATGGTTGGTAAGTCACCAAGCCTCAGTTTCCCCACAGGGTAAATGAAAACCATGAATCCCATGAACCTGCCAAGAGGCAGTGGAGAGATTAGATCAATTCGTATCTGAGATTGTCAGCCAGAAGGTGTTGAAGAAGGATGGAGTAGAGTTACGACTGCATTTGCTCTTCCTGTAGCCAGCAGAGACAGAAGTCCCTCAATGCAAAGGAGGCACAGTGTTGCTGACTGGCATTGTTGGTAGCTCAGGTGACTGGGGTCAGACAATGACAGGCTCCAGGGACAGAGCCAAGGGACAATCATGATGTGCCTATCTCTGGACAGACAAGACTGTGAGCCTCCAACATGTCTCAGAAAGACAGGACCACCAGGTCTGGTCCTCTCTGTTCAGATGCAACCAGTTTGGACACATGATGATTTAAAGGCAGGGGTCCGGGGGGAAAGGAGAAGACAGAGCTGCTCCATGTAGCCAAGAAGGGCTTATGTGCAAGGGAGGGCAGAGCAGCACGCTCCACAGTTTTTACAAATGGCTTTCAAGTAAACAATGGGGTTATAAAAGTTCATGTGTCTGTGCTTTAAATAGTCCATAATTAACTGCCCCCTGGGCCCGCCTGGCTGCTCGCACATTGGCTCTGTCTGAAATTCATTACGTTCCACCAGGAAGCCTGCTGGGTGGAAAATTTTAACGAGAGCCCGGGAAGGCTGTTTGGTGACAACGAACGGACGAGCCCAGGACTGCCAGTCTGGAGCTGTAGGACCTCTTCCCCTTCTTCCCACCTGTCCCTCTCCTCCCTTCCCCGCTCAGAAAAACACTGCCTTACTCCTAAGAAAAAATAAGCCGCTCTAAGGAAACACAGTGGGGTGGATGGGTGGAAAAGCAGGTACCCAGAGAGGAGGGAAGACAATAGAGGTAGCAGCTCTAAGAGCATGAAACTGGGGGGGAGGGCCCTAAGGAAAGGACGGAGAAAGTGGGGTGCTTCCTTGGCAGGGGAAGAACAAACTCCCCTCAGGTGATGAGAGCTGGGCGCAAAGCCGTCATCGTCAGAGCAGGAGTCAAGGCTTTGACTGTGGTGTTGGAGATCTGGGATTAGGGGGGATCAGACTGCCAAGGCTGCTAGTACCCTGCTCCTTTTGCTCTCGGGTCCTAGGCAAGCTCTTGTAGCCAAACCACCTCTGGGAAGTCCCCCAGTTCCTTGCCTTTGGGGACAGATCTGATGCAGCCTCTTTTCTGGCGTGAGTCTAACTCATCCAGTGTCATGCCCAACTGGCGCTCAGTGCCCACAAGTGCTGAAAATACAAAGTTACCTGGAAAAGTCAGAGGAATCTTCCCATTCTGGCCATGATGGTCCCTTGGCAGACACCTCATAGTGCTCCTCATGGAGGAAGTAGGAGAGAGCAATCCTTAGCCATCGCTTATCGTTGCAAGAAACACATGGGCTTCTCAGCTGGTAGCAAGTCTTCCTGGAGCATTAACTCCAAGTGAGGCTGTGGCTGGATAATATACAGCAAAATGTGCCAGTCAGTAACTGCTGTTGGCTGGTATTTGTGTCTAATTCCCCAGGGAATCTTAATTCCCTCTGGCTGGATTAAGGTGCAGTAAGGAGCCAAGCAGACTGCAGGCAGTCTGCAAAATGGAGCCTGCTTGTTCGAAGAGGAAGGACTGCTTCCCGGATTTGATGTTCCCCCAGAACTGAAGCAGGATGGCTGTAGCCTCGGACTCCTGCCCAGGGCTTTAGGAAAAGCGGAGAAGAGCCTCTGGTCCTGAGACAATCCTAATCAGTTTTTTGTACCGAGCCTCTTGGAAAGGGGCTTGGGGAATTCAGATGGTGCAGGGTTGGTCATGCCACACAGGTGGGCTGAATACAATTCAGCTCTGGGCCTTGCGGCTGAATGCCACTGCCCGGATATAAAGAGACACGGAGACATCGTAACAGGGTTCAGAATGGCATGAATCCCGGGAACGCAGTAATTGCCATACAAATTAGACCCACCATCCATCTAGTCCTGCCCCCAATAATGACTGAATGCTGAATCTTAAGCCACAAAGCTTCATTTCTTCAGTGTGTCTAAAAGTTCAGTTGTTTCTTAGGGCCCTGAAAGCCTACAGTAGCATTCCCTGTCCTCCGCTGAAGCTGGAAACACCAGCAAATGGCTTTGCCTGCAAGCTTTCCGTAAGGCAGGCAAACACCTAACGTAAAGAAAAAAAATCATCCCGATTATTTCAAGCTTCAGAAAAAAGCTTGAAGCTGGCAGCCTTGCTGCTACTTATTTCCATCAGCTTTTCCACCCCTACTTTTGCCCTCCTGCAGATGTTCTGATGCCTTTGCCCACTGCACTGACCCATCAAATCATGTTGCCCTTCATATAAGAGAAATAAATGGGCCAGCTATCTGGAGGTAAGGCTCAGAGGGATGTGCCTGCTTTGCCATCACCCCACAGACTGGAAGAGGGAGCTGCACTTTCCAGATGTCTTATCATACTTTCTGAATCATGTCATGCATGTACCGAGGGTCTCTCTCTCTCACACACCCAGACACACACAGAGCGAGTGAGAGGATGGAGCGGAGGCTATCATAATAAAACCAGATCAGGCTGTGATATCATTCTCCCAGGAGGACCTGATCACTGATTCATACTCTATATCCCATGGCCCTCACATGAAGCACAGTGGGGAACACCTGTCAGATCTAATTGCCCATTTCTTTAATTTCATAGATGTCATAGACATTAGGGCTGGAAGGGACCTTGGAAGACCATCGAGTCCAGCCCCCCGCCCCAGGGGAAGGAAGTCAGCTGGGGTCATAGGATCCCAGCAAGATAAGCATCCAATTTGCTCTTGAAGGTGTTCAATGTATGTGCTTGACCCACCTCCGATCCCAGGCTGTTCCAGACCTTGGGGGCTCGGACAGTAAAGAAATTCTTCCTTATGTCCAGCCTGAAATGGTCTCGCAGGAGTTTATGACCATTCGACCTCGTCATCCCTTGGGGCGCTCTGGTGAACAAACGTTCCCCCAGGTCCTGGTGGTCACCCCTGATAAACTTATAGGTGGCCACCAGATCACCCCTGAGCCTGTGCTTTTCCAGGCTAAAATGCCCCATGGCTCTCAGCCTGTCGTCGTAAGGTCTGTTTTCCTGACCTCTGATCATGCGTGTGGCTCTTCTCTGGACTCTCTCAAGCTTCTCCACATCATTTTTTGAATTGTGGGGCCCAAAACTGGACGCAGTACTCCAGCTGCGGCCTCACCAAGGCCGAGTACAAGGGGAGAATGACATCCCAGGATTTGCTTGAGAAACATCTATGGATACAAGCCAGCATTTTGGTCACTTTAGTAGCCGCAGCATCGCATTGCAGCCTCATGTTCATCTTGTGGTCAATGACGACGCCCAGGTCTCTTTCTTCCATAGCGCTAGCCAGCGTAGCAGTGCCGAGCCTGTAAGGATGCTGCAGGTTTTTCCTCCCCAGGTGGAGGACCTTGCATTTTTCAGTGTTAAACACCACCAGGTTCTTATCTGCCCATTTGCTGAGCCTGTCCAGGTCAGCCTGGATCGCCCACCTGTCTTCTGGTGTGGATGCTTTGCCCCAAAGCATCTTCTTTATATTATTTGATTGTATTTTTATATGTTAAATTTGTTCTGAGGTGTCCACTGATTTGGCTTCTGCTATTGGATGCATAACCCCTTCTGGTATCTACAGGTCCTGCTGGCATCTACAGGCTATGATCATGCCTTACCTGAAGTCAATGGTGTCTTTTCTCTTCTCTAGACAGAAAAGTCCTCAATGCCAGAAGTCTTTCTGTGGGATGCCAAAGAGTCCATTTGGCTACTACTGTAATAGGCAGCAGAAGTGGCAGTACATCCCCTGACTTGCACCTTCAGTCTCCGGGTCGAAACAAACACTAACTAATGGCAACGATTAATGGCAGGACTTGCAACAGACCCCAGGGGTCCTGACTCCCAATTCCCTGTTCTACTAGACTACCTTCTCCAAGCAGCTAAGAGGCATGTGAATTGATGAACTGTTTGAAATCATTTAATGACACAATTGCGCTGTTTTAACCAGGGAACGCTGCTCGGTCAAAAGGTTTTTCCTCTTTTGTTGTTCTTCCTTGTTTTTTCCCTATACAGCTGTTCACTTCTGCTGAAGCCACTGGGGGGTTTTCACTTTTTGGGGCATAGTGCAGTGACCAATGCCTTGACGGGATTCAAGTAAGGAGGATGTAAGTGGCTGAGATGTAAATTCACCTCACTGAAGCCCATATTTGTCAGTCAGGGTGGAGGCTGGACACCAGTCACGCAGGGCAAGTCTACATGTCAAAATGCTGTGAGGTGGGTTTACCAATGACTCTAGAATAAACCCACCCTCAGCAGGCATCTACACGTGCAAAAGCAGATCTGCTGCTCCTGGCAGCAGTCTGCTCCCACTCCCTCCGGCCCTGCCCCAGCCCCCTTGCAGTAGCCGGGGGGAGCTCTAGGCTCCCCCTGGGTGCTAGCCCAGGGGCTGGCAAGGAGCATGGGACCAGGAGGCAGCTGTCCTCTGGCGGGTGATGGGAGATTGCTCCCTGCCCCTGGGAGCTCCCTGCTGCTGGGGCAGGCTCTGCCACTAGAGCCCAAGTGGGACAATGTCCCCCTGCCCCAGAGGCAGGGAGCTCCTGGCCCCAGCTCCCTGATTGGAGACAGGGGGTTTAGAAAGAGCTGCAGGAGAGGGGCAGGTCCCAGCCCCCTGCCCTGGTCCACTGGTGGCGCAGATAGCAGTGAGCCCCCGGCTGGCAGGGATTCCCCACCGAGCCGGGGGCTCACTGCTAGGTGCCCCACCAGTAGATTGGGGCAGGGGACTGGGACCTGCTCCTCCCCTGCAGCTCTTTCTGAGCCCTGCACCACAATCACTCGATCGGGGCATGGGGCTGGGACCTGCCCCAGACCAGGACAGTTCCCAGCCCCTACTCCGCCATCTCAAGGCAGGGGCTGGGGCACTTGTTCCTAGCCCAGTTCTGCGATTGCGGAGCTGGGCAGGGAACAGCTCTCCAGCCTGTTCCCAGCCCCTGCTCCATGGTCCATGAAGCTCTGATTGGGCACTATCTCCCCACAGCCGTCTCTGCAAGAGATTGGGGAGCCGGGGCTGGGTCCCCCCTGCTGCCAGGGCACGGGGATATTGTCCCTGCCCAAGCTCCGGTGCCCCAGCAGCAGGCAGGTCCCAGGGGCAGGGAGCAATCTCCTGCCCCTTACCCCCATGGCTGACCAGGAGCAAGTTTACTCCCGCTCAGCTGTCTATATGTGGTATATGGCACAGTAAATAATTACAAGTAAATTTGCTACTTGTATTTACAGGTCGCAAATTTACTCATGATTGGAGCAAACTGCTGTGCAGTAAGCGTCTGCATGTGTAGATGGTGATGCTTACGGTGGAATAATTTGCTCTAATCTCAAGTAAAGTGTCTTGTGTAGATGTGCCAAGTTCGCTGTGTGACTTTACAGCTGAAGACACCGTGAAGCACATCCCAGGGATTTTCTGAGCACAGTTCTCCCAGGATCCTTGTCCTCTGCTTCTGTGTTGACTCTGGAGAAAATGAAAAGCTGGTAAAAGCCATCTCAGAGACGTTTTGTGAGCACAACCTGTGTTGATGCAAGGGGCAAGTGAAGCAGTCCTTTTGCTCTCTGCCTCCAGGATCCTGGCTCAGCCAGCGAGGGATGCTCTCCGGATGGACAGGCTGCTGCTGTGTGCGTATAACTGGAAATGTCCGTGACTTGGAAGAGCTCTGGAGCTAGGAGGCTGCAGTATAATGCAGTCTCCATGACTGTGTAGCTGAATGTAGCTTATTGTCTCTCATCTCTGGCGTCTTCCTGACTCTGACACCAAACACACATGCTTATAAAGCAAGAGCCAGCTCCTCAGCTGGTGGAAACGGACTTCCATTGAAGTCAGGGGAGCTACATCGGCTTATGCCAACTGTGGTTCTGGCACCATGGCTTTAACTTCCTTATGAGCTCACCACATCCCATGCTTTCCTCCGGGCTGCATTTCATTGCAGACTCAAAGACAAAACATGACGGGGGAATCTTTAGATCTGCGAACTGAGGTGGGGAACTCTTTAGAAAACCCCATGTGATGTTGTCACAGATGTTCCTCAAATGCAACCTTCTCCCGTCACCAGAAGCCCCACATTAAAGCAGATTAAAGCATGAAAGTGTCTGTTGGGCTCTGAGGTAGAGTCTGAGAGCACAAGCTAACTGCATGCGGACTACAGGTGGGTGGGACTGAAGGTTAAATTCCCACCAAGGCTAATTGTGAGTGTGTGGGACACTCTACTTAATGGGTCTCCCACTCAAATGGCAGCTTCACAAACTAGAAGTGTCCACCTGAGATCCCTACAGCCAGGACAGGAGGGGGATATTCAGTGGCAGCAGGAGCCGGTTTGTTTCTATTCTAGAGGTCCCATCTAACCCAAATCCTCTATGCTTCTGTGTTCAGAGCATGGCACGAGCCAGCACGCCCTGACAGAGGGGTGGACGGTGAATTATTGAATCATGGAAAAAGAGGGTTGGAAGGGACCGCAAGAGGTCATCTAATCCAACCCCTGCTCAAAGCAGGACCATCCCCACCTAGATCAGCCCAGCCAAGGCTTTGTCTAGCTGAGTCTTCACAACCTCCAAGAATGGAGACTCCACCACCTCTCTGGGTGACCTGTCCCAGAGTGTTACTACCCTCCTCGTGAGAAAGTTCTCCATAATATCCAACCTAAACTTCCCTTGCTGCAACTTGAGCCCATTGCTCCTTGTTCTGTCGTCTGCCCCCACTGACAACAGCCCAGCGCCATCCTCTTTGCAACCACCCATCAGGGAGTTGAAGGCTGCTATTAAATCCCCACTCAGTCTTCTCTTCTCCAAACTAAATACACCCAATTCCCTCAGCCTCTCCTCATCAGTCATGTCCCCTAGGCCCCGAACTCTTTTTGTTGCCCTCCTCTGCACTGTCTCCAATTTGTCCACATCCTGTCTGTAGCGGGGGGCCCAAAACTGGACACAATACTCCAGATGTGGCCTCGCCAGTGCTGCCTAGAGGGGAATAATCACATCCCTTGATCTTCTGGCAATGCTCCTGCTGCTGCAGCCCAGTATGCCATTAGCCTTCTTGTCAAAAAGAGCACACTATTGACTCATATTCAGTTTATTGTCCACTGTAATCCCCCCTCAGGTCTCACCCACAGGGCAAAGGCAACATGCCCGCCCCCACCTTCCCCCATCTGGGGCAGTGGAGGGCAAAGTTTAAAGGAGCTCATTTGTAGGTGAGGGCGGACGCCCCTGGACCACTCTCACACCTCTGCTGTGCTGCCAAGGGGCAGCCTGAACTGCCCACTACCTCAGCTCCCCAGCAGGGACCCACTAGGCCCTGTTGAACCTGACAATTAGGCAATGGGGGGGTGAAGAATGGAGGTCCACATCACCCCCAAACAAGGCCCTTGTCACAGATCTTACAGTCTGCCCCCTGGCTTCCACCTGCTCTGTGACAGCCAGCTTTGCTGAATAGGTCCCACACAGGGCAAGGCCTGTCCATGGCCAGCCTCCACCACTGGGGTCTTTGCGACAACCCAGGCTGTCACTGGGGCAAAACGCACGCCTTGTTGCATGTTGCCGAAGATTGCCCATTGACTAAGTCCAGCAGTGGACTGCAGGAGCTGTGCATGGCCACTGGAGAAGTTGGCACATGACTTGGCAGTCCTGCACGTGCCAACTGACTGACTAAGCAAAGCATGGGCCTGGCACCTGCTCAACTCCCCCCCTCAGGAGCCATCACACCACCCTGACAAGGGGACTGGCTTTCTGTCACTGCAGCAAGCTGCTGGCCTGCAGGCACCAGCCTCTGATTTCCATGAACAACCCGCTCAGCTTGCTGGCCTGTCATGCATGCTATGAAGCTTGTTTGCTGGAAAGATACATTCAGCAAATTAAGTTTGGAGAGTCTGGGAACTTGTGTTTCCCACTATCTGCACACAGCAGTATAAACATGCTAGACTGCCCTGTGGGCGACGCGTAGGGGGGGCATGTGCCCCCCCGGGATTTGCTGCCACCAAAGCCGCCACCGGCTTCCGCAGGTGGTTGCCACTCACCACCCCTCCCCCACCACCACCGATGTCACCGCCAACATCTGCAGGTGGTCCCCACTAGCCGCTTGCCACCTCCCCCCTGCCACCAACACTGCCGCTGGCATCTGCAGACGGTCCCCACTCACTGCTCACCACCACTGACACCACCACCAGCGTCTGCAGGGGGGCCCACTCCCTGCCACCAGCATCTGCAGGTGGTCCTCGCTCACCGCTTACCACCCCCAACACCGCCGCCAGCGTCTGCAGGCAGTCACCGCTCACCACCAACTTCAAATGGTGTTCCCCCAGTCTCAGGAGGCACCGGTCATTCATGACCCCCAGTGCTGACTGGGCCATTATTATTTATGTTACCAAAGCACCTGAGACCAAGGCCCTTGGTGGGCAGAAAGTGCGACATGGCCCCTGCCTCAAAGAGTGATTGATCACAAGAGCGAACGCGGATGAGGAGTAGAAAGGGAAGCAGGGACAGCAGGGGGAAGGTGAATTGCCCACAATGGGCAGTGGCAAAGCCAAAAGCAAAACCCAGGTCCCCTGTTTACCCCACTGCCACTCCGGTTGGCAATGAGGCAAATGGCTCATAACTCATTGCATGCTATAAGCATTTCCCCTTCTCACCTAGAAAAACAGCCCCCATCTCTGCCGCCTGCTCTGCCAAGGCTCTAGCTAAGCTGCCTCCAGACTGCCTCATGCTTAACCAAGACAATAGGAAATGTGTGTATATCTGACCTCCATTTCTTCTCTGGTGTCCCTGCGACCTCTGCCAACAGATGCAAGGTTGAGGACTTGCTCTTTCACTTAACATTTGCATCTCAACCCTTGGGAAGGTTGAGGGGAGGTGGAGGGGAAGACGGAAAGGCAGACCCTACAGTGAAGGGAAGAAGTGACTTTTGTCTGGGGCTAGAAATGGATATATGACAGAAATGCCTTCCATGTTTCCTTCCGCTGCCCCCTTCAGAAACTCTGTACCAGATTCGCCAGCCCAGCATTGAGCCCAGACCACAGGGTCTCAGCCCAGGGGCTCCGCACCCCTTGCCCTTCCCTGGCCAGCAGTGAGATGCCTTGCACAAAGAGAGATTTAAAACAAATCTCTGAAAGGCCCAGCCTGGGCAGGGAAGACACAATGGCAGCAGACAGAGTGATTGACAGGCTTGCTAATTCCAGGGACAGCCTGACTGACGGCTGTTTCAGCCAACGCCCAGGGCCTCTTCACAGCTCATGGAGGTGAAATGTTCAACCAGAGAAGGAGAGCTTGTCCCTAGAGGCACATTCAGGACCTTTAACCTGTTTCCTCGCCCGCCCCCACCTCCTCCTCCATAGCCAGGAGTGGAGAGGGTGCAGCTTCTGCTCCAGCCCGCATCAGCCCCTGGCTAGCGCTGCACGGACGGCGGTTTTTAATGTTAAGTGCAGAGGCCAGAAAACTCCTTGCATTGTCGGTGTAAAAGCGAGCAGCACCCGTGACTGTGCCGCAGGCACAGGCCATTGGGAGACAACACTGGCTGCAAACCTATGGGACTGCCCATCTCCCCCAAGCCCTGCTCTCTTCCTCGCCCCCGACATTGTGCACTTGTCCTTTTAGTCCTTTTGGAGGCAAAGGAAGAGATGGGGTTGTTGTACAAAAGAGGCTTAGGTTTGTGCAGTTGCCATGCACTTCCTTGTTGCAGAATGGATGTGCAGATCCCAATGGGGCGAGGTGTGTATACTCACACATGCGTGTGCACGTGTTTATGCATGGATGTGAGGCCTGTACATCTGTGTGCGCACCTATGTGCACATATGCAAGCCCATGTGTCAGTGGCAGCCTTGGGGGAAGGGAAACTGGGCGACCGCCTGGGGCCCCACACTTTAGGGGCCCCCAAATTTTGCAATAAATGTCCAACATGCTTATAGGTCATCAACATTAAGCCTCTGAGGGGCCCCAAATGACTCACTTGCCCAGGGCGCCAACAACCCTAAGGCCACCACCGCATGTGTGACCACAGGCATGTGCCTGTGGGCACAGGTGCACACCTATGAGCATGCCAGCAAGTAGGCATGCACGTGTTCCTATCCAAGTGCCAGGGCACACATGGACAGCTGTGCGCACATAGGTACATATGTGTGTATATGCAAGTGGCCAGTCCCGTGTGTGTCTATTCATGTGTGTACACATCTGGATTTATTGTCACTGGTTCGGGGATCACTCCTGTTTCTCAACATGTCCCCCAACCCACTGTGTTCTCTGACCCGTCCTACCCACTTCCTCTACCTTGTTCACAGGTTGGCTGTGGATCAGGGCCAGGGGACAGGTGACTGCTCTTTCCTCGTGCCCCTGCCTGCACCCCGCCCTGGAGGAGGGCAGGGCAAGCTGTCAGCCGGGCTGCACGGGAGACCCCTTAGTCTGGAATCAGCGTAACAGCACCTCAGCCTCTGCCATCTCGCTGAGCCTGCCACAGAGCAGAGGCGGGAAGGAAAAGCCATTTTTCTAATCTGGTATTTAATTATGAAAGGTTGGGGTTTTTCAAAGCCCCCCTTCAGGCTGAATGTAAAATAGAAATGTGGAAATACCACCTATTAATATCCCGAGCAGGCAGGGATACAGCATTAGCTCCTCGCCTCGGCGATTAATTATGCTTTTTTCAGAGAAATGAGGTGATATTAACTGTGTTGAATGGAATTTTAAACAGCCGGCACTGTCAGAGTAAAGGGTCCTGCTATGCCATGCAAGGGCCATGGCCACCACCGGGGCGTGGGAATCCATGCCACACAGTCCCCTCACCCCAAATGCCATGCACCATCGTGCTTGTTCTAGAGAGTAAGGAGTGGGCCCTGGGAAGGGGTGGGATCGGGATGATGCCTCCACAAGTGACCCTATATCGGACTTGGAGGAGTCTGCAACAACTCCTCAGGAAGCACTTCTCCGATCAGAGCTCACCAGGCCCCAGGACCGTGCAAGGCAGGTCCCTGCCTGGGACCACCATGAGGAGGCTGAGCGGCCCCCACAACCTCAGTTCCATCTGACTCCATCCTCCCAGGGTGACAGCTCTTAGCTGTCCTCCCGTCCTTGCCCACCTGCCTGATGAAGGGCAAGAGGCAGCGCCTTCTTGCTGCTGCTTCTCATGGCATAGCACAGCCAACATGGCGTTGGGCGGAAGCAGCGGGGCTGGGAGAGGAGCAGCACGTTTTCCCACAGCGCCCACCCCGAGGATGTGGCCAGATGTTGCTGATAAGGGTCTGTGATTCCTTTTAATTAATCACAGCTGTTTCCATGCACGCCGAGTTTTACTGGCAATAGCACGAGAGAGCCCTCAGGGCACAACAGAGGTGCACAGCTCCCCCAGTGCGAGCGGCAGGGGCTACTTCTGCGGGATGCAGAAGTTGGGGTTGGCACAGCAGCGCAGGCAGCAGAGCCAATCCCACTGGACAGGGGACGACTCGTGGATGTAGCTGCCAAGCTACCTCGCTGAAACGGGGAATCCTTTGATAAGATGCGTGCCCTTCTCTGGAGGCTTTTCATCTGGAGGGACTCAAAGCAGGTTAAAAACATCAGCCTGGCACCTCTGCAAGCTGGGGAAGCAGGATGAGTGGCAGCTGGTTCCCTGGCACTGCAAGGCAGCCACCTCTGGTGCAGGATATGGCAGCAGCTTTGTGCAGTAGCTGAAGGCAGGGAGAGAGGAATCCCCTCCGCATCCAGACTCACTGGGATTCAGGGGGAGGTGGGATTTGAACAAAGAAGAACCCAGGCTAAGTTGGGGACAGGACAGGACATGCTGCCTCCAAAAGCAAGGGCGGTGGGGTCTTTAACCACCACCGGGCATCAGGACCATGGTTCTACGTGTCCATGGAAGCGATGCACAGGGCTTGTGGTTATAAGCTGGTTTTGTGCCATGGAGGCTCCCGCATTTGGAAACCTGGCTCTTGGTTGCTAATTAACTGGAGAGAGCATCATAGCGGGGGTCAAGGAAGCCCAGCACAGAGCCCAGGTGAGCTGACGCTGAGAAGACTGTCACGAGGGAACAAGCAGGGTCCTTTGTCCTGCCAGAATAGAGCTTGGTGGGCTGAGTGCATTAACCTTTCACCTCTAGAGACCTGCATTCAACTCCTGTCATAAATCACAGGCGAAAATGGGCTTGATAGTTCTCATTTGTCCACATCATCAAAACCAACACATTTCAGTATGATCGGGGGGCCCTGCCCAAGAGACTCGGGGCAGGAAAGGAAGGGGGGTCTGGGTCAGGAGTGAAGGGACTGAGAGAGCTGGTGGGGGGGGTGGGGGAGGACAAAGGTACCTGAGTGGCGCTGAGAGTAACCACCGGATTGAGATGGAGGTGCAGGGGAAAGCTGGGGAAAGGCCAGGACTAGGTGCTGCTAGTGGGAGCTGTGCACTGCAGTGCAGTCATGGGCCAGCCGCGTTGTGCTGGGCGCTGGATGGATACAAGGCGTCAGGAATGCTGCAGGAGGCAGGGAGAGGCGCTGGCACAGCACCTGCCTGACTCTGGCTGGGTTTGTCCATCCCTCATTTCCACGACCACATTCGTAAACCACTGTAGAAAAGAGGAAGGCCTTCCACAGAGGTGCTTGCAGCTGCAGGCACAAGAGGGGTTAGTGACCTGGCCCCTGGCTGATGACTCTAGTCTGCTGTGCCGCTCAGACCCCTGGCTCTCCTGCTGCGTGTGTCAGTATATGCTGCGTACCAGGTGCAGGGGGATCCAGGGCACAGTAGGACGGGACTCAGAAAAGCATTTGTCAATATAAAAGTTTGTGTGCCAGTGCCAGAGCATGAGGATGCTCTTTAAGCTCCACCAGGGTGGCGGGGCATCTGGATTCAGCATCTACCTGTGCCACAGCTGCCTCTGTGATGTGGGGAAGTCATCTGATTCCACTGTGCCCCGCCACGCCACAGTGACAATGGTCCGTCCTGTCTGGGACTGTAATCCCTGTGGGGCAGAGGCTGTCTGTCCCTCTCTGTGCAGGCAGCGTACGGGACGAGGGGGTCCATAGATTCTGCTGAACTGCCCAAAAAGTCTTACCAGGTGCCCCAGGAAAAGGGCAGCCCATGTCCAATATGACAGTACCAATTAATGCCTCTACCCTTGGCTCTGAGAGCAATGGGGCCTCCCCTTCTCCCTGTTGTCATGAAGAGCTGCTGAGATGGTAGCTTTGGAGCAGATGGCTTGGTGCTCCCCCTGCTCACTTCTGAAACGGGGCCTCTCTCCACTGCTTGCCCTGACTCAGACTGAGCTGCCCACAGACCCTCTGGTTTGCGTATGTGATTGGGTTTTTTAGCATGGAAGAGGCTGTTGGTTCAATGGCTCCAGGGACTGGAGTCCTCTCTCTAGTCCAAGAGCCAAAACAGCGCAGACAGCAGCAGGGCCAGTGTTCCCAGTGCAGCACCCTTGCTACAGGCCTCAGCCCAGAGCTGGACAGGAGACATCCAGGGCTTGTATGGAGCACTGAGTGCAAAGATGGATGGCTAGATGGATGGACGGATGGACAGACAGGATGCCTGTAAGGACAGCCGGGTCTAGACGGGGCGTGGAACGGTCAGATTAGAGGAAAGGGTTGGGCTGACATGGGGACGGATAGATTAATCTTCATGCTTTGTTCTGTCCTCGGCCTCTCTGCCGACAATGGCAGCAAGTGGCCTGTTAGACACCTTTGTGCCCAGAAACCAGCCATAAATGGCCCCAGCTCCCTTGTTCAAAGCCCTTACACCCTTGCATCTCCATGTTAAATGTGAATCAAACCCCGTGTGCCATGGGGCCAGGGCAGGGCAAACGTATATAGCTTTGAGGGCTAGGAAAAACCGACTGCCTCTTATTTATGATTCAGCCTCCAGGCCTCAAAGCATTTCCTCCAAGAAGCTGGCAAAAAGCTGACTGGTGCTAAAGACGCTGTATTCTGCTGTGCTGGCTCCCCGCTCTGCCGCTAGCCTGACAGATAGCCCTGACCCAGCTGGGGGCCAGGTCCAATTTGTTGCAGTGACTGGTTTAAAATGGGTCATGCTTCCCCTGGGCCTGGAGGCTGCTGCACATGCAGATCCAGTGACCCTTCACACAGAGACAGCAGGCAAGCAACAGTCACCATCTTTCTTCTACCCTTCTCCAGCATCAGCTCCCCCAGGAGAGCAGAGGGAGCTGCCCAGAGCTCTCCACGCCCCTTTGCACCCTGCTCACCATGCACAGTCATCGCACTAGTGCCCCAGACCATCCCCGGTAGAGTCAAGGGGGTGTTGCTATTGACTTTCAGAGGGCTATTTGTTAGGATCCGCTTTAAGCGTACATAGATCAAGGCTGTGGGTTTATGCCCCTGTACTCCTTGCACGGTCCGGACTCCTTCTAACAGCTGGACCAGGGTGATGGAGGCACTGCCCCATAGATTTGAGCCTCACAAGTCCTGGAAGGAGCTATTCCCCTCTGGGGAAGCTGTTTCCTCCGGTTCCTCTCCCTTCCTCAAATTGTACCACAGTAGAGTCCATTTTCTTCTCACCAGTCCTTTCCAAAGCATGGGTGTCCAGTTCCTTAAACA
Source organism: Gavialis gangeticus (assembly GCF_001723915.1). Taxonomy (NCBI): domain Eukaryota; kingdom Metazoa; phylum Chordata; order Crocodylia; family Gavialidae; genus Gavialis; species Gavialis gangeticus. Next base: position 10,892,399 of record NW_017729015.1, on the reverse strand, counting down.
CATGAGACAAATGACCTGGTCAGAGCAGGCTAGCCGGACCCCATCATTGCCTCGGGGAGGGAGAACCAGCTCTTAGCAGCTGCCCCCAGCATCACCCATCACCAGCACCAAGGCAAGATACACACTCAGATCTCACTGGAGGAGAGCATCGTCCATGGTTGACCACCCTCCCTGGGCTGGTCGGCCTTCGCTAGAGGCTCCCAGGGTGGCAAGGACCTTAGCCATGCCAAGGCGCTAACACAACTTCCTAATCAAGCAAAGCAGGAACACACAAGTTCAGCCAGGCAAAGCCATCTCCCCTCCCCCAGGTCCCACCTTTCTCATTTACTCATCAAGGCAATAGGGGCCTTGGATAATGTTGAAGTAATGTAGCTTCCACCGTTTCCTGCTGCAGCTTCCCCCCTGAGCAGCCCAGCTCTTCTCCCTTACGTTCACCTCCTCTCTGCACCCAGGGCCAGGTCAGCTGTGCTGCCGTTCAGAAAACCCAGCCTGTGCACTCACGTCTAGGATGGAGCTATTGGCACTCGCACAAGCCATTGCGCAGCCAGAAGGCAAATAGGGTCCCTAATATAAAGAGTTGAATCAGAAGTCATTGCAGAGTGCTTCCACGCTTAGTAGCATGAAGGCTTGCTTCATGCTCCAGAGAGGTGTGGCTGTCCTTTGCTTCGGAGTGGAAGGATCTCAACTGGGGTGGAAAGCCATAGCTTGGCAGGTACCTCAGGCTGGAGAAAGGTCAGGCCAGGGTGTGAAAAGATGGCCTTCCTCATCACTCCAAGCTCCTCCCAGCCTCTGAGATGGAAAATGAGGGTGGGGAACGAGGCCCAGGGAGATTCAGTGACCTGCTTGAGGTCTCATGAGAAGTCAGGGCAGAGCAGGTCCTGAATGCAACTGGGCCAGGCAAGCACCTGCCATCAAGCTGTCCCTCCTGCCCACACATACACCCCTGCTGCCTAATGAGAACTGCACAGAGATGCTGACCCTGACCACCATAAGGCAAGGTGATGCAAGGGACCCCCCACAACAAGGTGCTGCAGGAGCGCTCAGCCTCAGCCCTGTCTCTCTCATGTTCCAGGGTGAGATGAGCACCTGCCACCCAAGCTGTATTTGGAGGAGGAGGAGGCCAGGCAAACCTTAGCACTTCAGTCCTTGCCTCATTTGCAAGTGCCAGGGCGACCCCCCAGCACATGCACCACACTCCCAGTCACCAGGGCCTGGCATCACAAAGCTGCCAGCTCCTTCTCTGCTATCTGCTGAGGAAAGCTAATGCTGACCTGCCCAGAGTACATCCCCTGAAGAAGCCTCCAGTAAGAGGGGAAGGTGCGTGTCCATAGCCCTCCCCGTCTGGGAGCTCTCAGTGCAGCCTGCAGTGATGATAAGAATATGGATAAAGCTACCTCTTCTGTTCATAGGGATCATGCAGCATCCACCCAGTCATGACTCCCCTGCTGATCTCAGCCAACTTCTAACCCATCACTTAGTTTAGATCAATGATTTGCAACCACGGTGCCGTGGCACTCCAGGGTGTCTTGAGATCCTTTCAAGGGTGCCACACAGTATTAGCACTGTTAGGTGGTGTACAAGCATGATTCACAAGATTAAACACAGAGATTTCAAATAGGAATTTGTAGGGTTAAAACTTTCTGACCTGCTGTAGTCTTTCTGAGTTCTCTGCAACTGAAGAAGTGCTCTATGATTTTTCTGTAGTTCAAAAACTTAGTGAAAACTAAGAGCTGGCATTTTCTGAGAGGGGCCTCAACCTTATCAAGTCTACCTAACAAAAGCTTTCTAACAGACCTGCACACCATGTTCAGGCATTTCTAGTATTAACCAGAAGCTGGTTGAAACCCCCAAGCTGCAGCTCCTGTGTCAAGAACTCCAAACAGAAGTGAAACTGGGACCTGGCGCAGCAGAGGTGAATAGGTCTGAAATGGTGAATGGATTCTCCTCGTGCACAGGGCAAACTTCATGCAAAATCCCAGCCTGAATGTTGCCTGGTCTAAATATTCATGCTGGAAGGGTTTTTGAGCCCATCCAGGTGGGAAATGAGCCCTCCTCACTACCACCCCAACACACACACACACGTGCACACCCACACCCTTCCAGACAAGGACAGCTAGCATTCACAACACCTTACGCTGCCCACTGAATGTCAAATGGAAGAGGCTCCTAAGTCCATCTGAATCTCAAAGGCCGCGTGGTCAGGTTTCCAATACGTAGAGGCTACGATTCTTAATCGCTGTGACTCGTTTGCTCTGTTCTGACCCAGATAATTGGTTCTCTGCTTTGTCAGTCTCCTCCCTTGCCAGTAGAAATCAGTGTTTTCATCTAGAATTGTTCCAGCTGAGCTGTTTCCCTTCTGTAAAGCACTGAGCACAGGGTTTTTTATTTCTAATATTCCAGGGTGTGTCGTGTACTTGTTAAACACGGTGTTTAATAATTTTCTTTTAATATCTTCCTGGACAGAGCATAACAGTTCGGTGCTAAGGAACAAGCCATCCTGAGCTGGTTGAGTTGGAAAGGATGGAACCTGTTGGATTTACTCATTTCCCATCATTTGGGTGTTTCAAAAATGGATGTTTTAGGGCCCCTAGCCTATACCACCATCCATGCACCATGTTCTGGTTCAGAACTAGATTATAAAAGCCTTGAGACGGTACCATGACATTCAGCAGAGTGGACCAAAATGGAACCAGGACATTTTAATGAAATGAGGGAGTAATTGCTGCACAATTTTTCACTGATTAGCATCACCCCCCCACACACACACTTCATTTTTTTCAGTTATTTCTGCTCTTAATGTGGCAGGGGACCTAGTGGGAAAGCCTCTGTAAAAATGGGGATGTGTTATGCGCCACTGCCCTCTCCTGGATAAAGCCAGGATGGCTAGTTTGTGTGTCCTAGACCGCACACCGCTAATACCTGGCAGAGATTCGCATTTAGCTCAGGGACGGGGGCATGACAGTGATTCGGGCCCATTCTGATTCAGAACTGAAGGGACCTGAGGGTCGCTCTGCCCCATCCTGTGAATTAAAGCAACTTGATTTGCCTGTGGCAGCAGCCTAGTGAGACTGGGCCCTTGCTGGGAGCCACTGGCCCCTGCTGCCCAGCTGCCCCCCGACCTCTTCAAGTTGACTTTGGTGCTTTCCAACTTGCCAAAGCCCCAAACGTAGCTTTGCTCCATGGACGGCTCTGCAGGCTCCACCTTGGGCTTAGGCTGGAAGAGGTTAGTGTGCCCATGCTGCCATCTGATGGCCAAAGCACGAAGGCGAGGAAATGGCCTAAAGGGGCCGCTTCTGCCGCCACCTGCTCCGAGGACCATCCCCACTGAAGCAACGGGACGTTCGCTCTGCCCCAAGCCCTCCAAGTCCTGCAGTCTGGCAGTGCATCCCTGGGGGCATCATTGCAGCAATCACCTCCCTTGGACTACGAGACAAGTCCTGGCTCTCTGCTGTCTCTAAGTTTTTGCAGAAAGACAGGCCTTTTGGCTCCTCTTTATCCCTCCCTTAATAAGCAAGGAGCCTGTCCCCCAGTCCAGGCTGCAGCCCTGCCAACAAGTGGGCACTTTTTATCTGCAGGAAAAATGAGCTGCAGCAAGAAACCGGGCTTGTCCTCTCCCAGCCTCCCTGCAGGGAAAGGTGAACGCTGCAGGTGTGAGGGGAGCTCAGCGCATCTTCAATGCTAGCCGGATGTTTCAGCCACAAAGGGTCAACAGGGCTCAGACCTAGCTGACTGATTCCCAGTTATCTGGCCCCTCCGCTTGGGTTGGGAAGGAGAGTGGCAGACTGAGCTGTCTTTCAACCATTTTCTTCCACAGAGTCAGGGGCTTGCCTGGCACTCGCTGTAAATTAGAGCAGCCTTGGGCTCTGGGAAGAAGACAATAGCCATAGAGACATGCAATGAAGCAACACCCCCTACACCCCAGACTGGAATCAGGGCTGGCATAGACCCGGTTGCAGTTCTTCATCAACCAGGGAGCTCCTCTGACACCAGTGACAATAGACTGAGTCTCCAGGATGCGTGTTTTCACACTGGGACACTCAGAAAGGATTACACGTGCTCCACTCCAAAGGGAAAGAGCTGTCATCACCCAGCCGCATAGAGCAAATGTGCTCATATCACCAAATATTGGAAATCAATGGGCCTCTGCAAGGGGAACTGTACAGAGCATCACAGCAAAACAGCCCCGAGGAGGGAAAAGTCTCAGCTAAAAATGAAATTCATCTCTTGCTAAGCTTGGAGGCTTGTCCCATTCCCCACATCCCCCCACATCTTAGTGTCATCAGCAAACTTGAACAGGGTGCTTTGCACCCCCTCGTCCAAATCACTGATGAAGATATTGAACAGTGCAG
>NW_017729015.1:10876624-10887588 GCF_001723915.1 Gavialis gangeticus | reverse complement strand
ACCCGCCCGCCCCCTGCACGCCAAGCTTTTATGTCAGCTTCCTGGCTCAGATCTTTGCTGTCTAGAGCAATGATTCTTAATCAGGATGCTGTTGCACCCTAGGGTGCTGCAAGCTCCTTTTAAGGGTGCTGTGCAATATTAGAACTGTTGGGTATGAACAGGACACAGCTGCACAGGATTCACCAGATAAACCCAGAGATTTCAAAAAGAAATCCATAGCCTCAAAAACAGTCTGACCTGGTGTGGTCTGTCTGAGGTCTTTGCAACAGAAGAATTGCTCTATTATTTTTCCATTGCTAAAAAGCAAATGTTAAGAGCTGGCATTTTCTGAGGGGTGCCTTGAGTCCAAAAAGGTTGAGAACCACTGATCTAGAGAAACATAGAGGGATTTTTGTCATAAATTGGGCTTCTCTGTGATACAAGAGAAGATGATGATGCCCTGGCCTGAAACTCCATCCCCAAAGCTACGTACAGTTACAGTCAACAGGAAGGACTAATCATAATTAAAACACAAGGCAGCTTTTGCTCCCCTGGGCAGCCAAGACACATGGCCTTAGTGCATGTCCCTGAGAAAAAGAGTAATTTATAGCTATTACCTACTACATCTACTTATTTATCCTGCAGCCCAATATTGTTTTACTCTGCAAAGGCAGATCCCAGGGGTCCAGTCCAAGAGCAATTATAACTAACCGATCAGCATTCAGGGAGCTCCAAGAAAAGACTCTGGCTCAGGCTCTTCCCTTGAGAAGACGTGCACTGTCAACACAGGAGATGCGAATGAGGAACGCTCGCTGTTGCCCACCCGGAGCCCTGCCTGGACTGCCAGCTTCTTGGGACAGGGGCTGCATCCTGCTGTCAGAGACGTGCAGCACCCAGCACAATGAGCCCAGAGGCCCTGCTCCAATGCAAACACTGAATCACATCCGCAAAATACCTGCCCGTGCTGCCTGGATCAGCTCACTCATCCCCTTGTCCACCATCAACCATCTCGGTCTGACCAGCTGCTTTCCTAAGTTTTTATCCATGTCAGCCCTCTCGCACGTGGAAGGGGACAGCAGTCTAATGTTGAAGACTCCCCAACCTGGGGGCTAGGGATGGTATAAGGGAAACTGCCATGTGCCATGGTCTGCTGGAGGCTTAGCAAGCATCTCATGGCAGGACACAGCATTGGAAGGATTCAAGACACCAGGCTGCTGAACACGTTCCCCCTCTTCCCTCCCCACTGTAACCCTGGTACTTTTACAACCCACTGCTCCTAGTGACACGGGAGGCACGGTGACTGATTTCCTCGCCCTGGGTGGGTCAGGGGCTGCAGAGGTGGGGGGAGGTCTCTGTTAAATTTCAATTTTCCCATTTGATTTCAGATCATTTATAAAATGCGGGAGTCCGGGGGATGTTGGGGGCCCTTTCGGCACAGTGTTAACTTCATCAAGGCTCCAGCGCTGGGCTGAGATGGATGGAGTGTCCCTAAGGTCTGTCACTAGCAGATTAATGCGATCAGCTAAATAGCCCTTTACTGGCTAGAAGGCCAAAAAATTTCGTAGTCATAGGAAGAGGAGGGGAGGGAGAGGGGACGACATCTGTCTGGACCTGGGTCAGACGTCTTCGTCTGGCAGGATGCGCTGCAGATGATGCTGCTGGTGCCTGTGGGAGACGACCCCTTTGAACAGACACCACCCCATTGAGTAGATGGGGCATGTCTATTCATACCCAGACTCACCGCAGATCCTCAGCTTCCCTTCAGAGAGGCACACTGGTATTTGAAGGGGTCTCGGGTCTCCTCTGTATATTGGCAGTCCTACCCCCCCAAGCTGCCCACGTACCCTGCAGGGCTCTGTTAAATTGCATGGGTTCACATCAGGGCAAGAGGCACCTGTCTTCATTTATAGCCTCACTGAAATGAGAGGGCCTCTGGGGGGCTTCTGCTCACCTACTGGCGGCTGTGCCCTTTGCAGCCCCTGAGACTTTTGGTATCTGCCCCGCTAGTCCCTACACACACCCACTTCTCCCCCTGCTCTGCTGAGCACAGGGGCAGCACAGCTGTCCTCCCTGTCCTCTTTGGAAACCCATGCACCGGGGCTATAGCAACCTGAGCCATCCCTGTGCTGGGGAAAGCAGGTGCGTCTGATCCTTATGCATCACACACAGAGAGGGTGGGAAGCTGCATGCTGGCCCCTTTCCACCAGCTCCCTGTGCACATCCCCACAATGGAGACGGAGTCTGACCTGGTCTGCAATCAAAAGCACAGGGAGAATCAGCCACAGGGCAGGAGGTAGTAGGGAGGAGACGGGGGAACTACCCTATGCAGTTAGTCCATCCTGGAAATATTCTTTTAAAAAAACCCAGGGGAATTTGTAAAACGGGCCCTGGAAGTCAACAGAAATGGGCTCTGGGAGGACGGGCACTGCAGGAATCAGAGGGATATGCCACACTAGGCTAGCATGGGTCCCACTCTGAGACCGGATCAAAGGACAGGGGCTATTAGCCACAGCCCCGTGCCTCAGATTCTGCTGGCATGTGATTCCATCTGAATTTTGGCCTTCATTTAAAAACCCAGCATAGGTTTCTAGCCCAGCAGCTGTGCAGGGAAGCTTGAAAACATGACCCAAGTGTGACTGGTAGAGCAGGGTCTGCCTGAGTCTGCAGGGAGCCTGCAACAATCTCTCTAAAAGGGGCACAGTCCCTCCACCACCCAAAGTGCAGCATGGAGGTGCAGCATGGGGCAGGAAGGCTGGCAGAGCCCTGTTCCACGCTAACATACCAAGAAGGAAAGGAACAGCTCTGAAGGGAAGAGAAGCAGGAAATAAGTGAGGGAAGTGCGAGACATCCTTCTCAGCCAGACACATTTTTTTTTTTTTTTTGGTTTTATTTATAGCTCCAAGTGAGCAGATAATTTAATTTTCTCCCCAGTCATAAAAGGAGGGGGAGACCCCTTCACTCTGTTCCTGCTGCTTATGTTTCCCATGTTTCATTTCTAATAACAAAGAACCTGAAGGAAAACAGACCGACGCTAATGCTGTCACCTGCTCAGTTCCAAAAACAAATGTGCCTAGGACGTATTTCATGGACCCAAAAACACTCCCCATCCGTCACTCCCAGAGATAGGATGCACCCGCTAATGAGATGGTTGAAAACCAGAGGAACTAAATAACTGTGACACGGCTGTTCCAGGAGACAGCCTGCCTCTCCTCCTTCCACTGATCCCTTAAGGGCTCCTATTGTCCTTTAACCCCCATAGCAGGGCTTGTGTGAGTGATGAAAGACCCAGGACAGATGAGGTTCAGGCTGCTCACATGTGCTGAGCACACACATGTACATACACTTCTTCTCACTTGTCCACTTTGACGTAATTTTTCATGTTTGGAAAATACAGATGATTTTAGCCTGAGTCCATCTGGTTTCTCAAATAACCTGTCTCTTTGATAAATAACGTAAATTAAATTAGACAAGACAAACAAATAGTTTTTTTTCCCTCTCCCCCTTTCGGTCTCTGGGAAGAAGGAAAAAAAATAAGTAAAGAAAAAGAAAACATAATTCAGCAAGTGCCTGGAACCCCCAAGGAGCCGCGTGGTGGTGAAAGCTCTGATTATAAACGTGTCTGCAATGTTAACCCTTAACAGGGACCAAAGACCCTTCTGTCCCTCTGCTTTTAAGGTCATTTTAATTTTTCCTCCATTATATGGGTTCCCAAGAGCTGGCTCTCTTAACATGGCAGAGCATCGCTGCTCACTTATATTGCTCCTGTTAGCCAGGCATCCCCAAGTGCTTTGCAGAAATGTTTCACAATTTCTTCTCATACTGAGGCATTGTTATCTGCCTCCTGGCAGACAGGGAAACCGAGGCACAGAGAATGACAGTAATTGAGCCATGGTTGCACTCGCAGACAGGGATGGGACAGGGATAGGGCATACATGATCTGGTGAGTTCCCTGCTCCAAGCACTAGAGATGCTTCCCATTGAGTTGGAGCAGACCCTCTAAGTCTTGACTCCCAGCTCTGACACCTGGACAAGATGTGGTGAGAGGTGGAAAAGCAATGAGTGAGGCAGATGATTTCAGGACAGCTGCTGTATCCTCTCACTGCTGCTTGCTTCCTGGGACAGTCCTGCTGGGAAGGCATGTATGGTTCTATTCATCTCCCAAAGACCTGGTATAAGCTGGAGACTTTAACCCATCAAGCCAGAACTGTTGCAGTGGAGCAGGCAACACGGGGCTGGCACCTCTCCCCCTCTCCTGCGAGTGCCTGCCCTCATATTGACCTTGCACCCAGAGGCCATCAGTTTTGTGTCCCTCTTTATATACCTCTTCAGTCCTGACAGGAGCTATTCCTATTGCAAACTACTTCTCTCTGGCTGCGCTTTTCCAGCACACCCATCACCATGGTATCCAGGATCCAAAAAGATTTCACCCCATCCAGCATCTTCCTTCCATAGGTCTCACAGTGCTTGTAAACCTTATTAACTAGCTGTGGCTTCACAACCCCACTGTGAGGCAACGAAGTGTGATTGCACCCATTTCCCAGAGGGGGAAATTAAGGCCCAAAACTTACACAACCAGTCAGTGGCAGAGTAGTGATGGGAACCCAGAAGTCCAGTATCCAATCATTAGTCCATTTTTCTGTCTTGCTTAGTTGAAAATATTCAGGCAGACTGGAAAATGCTGCAATTCTTCTTTAGTTTTTCCTGCAACAGATGGGAGGATCTCTCTTCCTCAGCAGTGCTGCATCATCTTAATGCCAGGAGGGGAGAAATGGATCAATACTTGAAAATGAGATGAGGCTGAGTTAATGGGAGGAAGGGAGGGGCAGAGCCTGGAGGGATTAGAGCACCAACAACTGATGGGCAGCAAAGTGTGTGTGTGGGAGGGCAAGGACAGAGAGATGAATGAGAGGATCACAAAGATGAATGGAAAGGGGAAAAGCCACAGCGGAGAAAGGACTAGGGCACCAGGCAGGCTTCTCCTCTTGCAGCTGGGGACATGAAGCCACAACCATCAGTGTTGCATCAGTACTGGTGGCATCACACTTGCACCCTGCTTTCCACCCTTATAGCTAACATTCCTTGGCCTTTTCCTGTGACCAGCCTGGATGGATTAGCTAACTTAGCCCCTCACTCCATGCTTCCCCAGTGGAACCAGGCATCCAAGACTAACAGCTCTCTCCAGCAGCTATTAGTCAGTCCCTAGCCAGACCAAAGCTCTGCTCACATCCATCAGCAAAGGGAATTGAACTGTCTGTTCTGGGACATCCAGGGATGAAGCTGGGTCTCTGCATTTGTGGCCTTGCAGGTTGCATTTCTCACCATTCAGGCCAGTTAAAGGCTGTTTTGAGAGAGACAGCATTCAACTGTAAAACTAGATGCTGAGATCTATGGTCCAAGCCCGGCTTGCCATGGTGACACCGCTCTGCTCTGGGATGTGCAGATGCCCTGAGGACTATTGCACAGCACAGGAACAAAAGTCATCCTTTGCACCACCATAAGGGTTTGCAGCCCCCCAACCCAACATGGGCACAACCCCTGTAGCTGCAGCCACAAACAAGGGCAACAGACTGGGTAGTTGTGGTGTACAAAGCTTTGGGACTAATTGCTCAGCTCTGCTTCTGCAGAGTGGTGTAGCAGACTTCAAGGTCTTTGGGAGCAGAGGTTGAAACAGTTCAGTGGGATGACTATTCTTTTTATCTGGTCCTTGGTGATCAAGTTTTCAGACAGGGCTTCTCCAGTGCTTGGCAGGCCTTTTCCTGCTTCTCTTCCTCTGTCACTTTTTTGGATAGCAGGTCCTTCAGATTTAGATGACAATGGATCGACTGACTCAGGAAGTGGCAGGAGGGGTACCTAGAGGCTTGGGAAATGCTTCAAGATCCTTGAAGCAAAGGCATGCAAGTAAATGCAGCATATTCTTGTTGCAGCTTTTCCCTTCTCCAGTAGAGTGGGATAGGAGATATTTCTGGTACCATTGAATATTTTTTTTTATACACTACATTACCTCCTCATTACTACAGAGACCCAAGTGCTGTACAAGTATATATTAAAACAAAGATGTCCCAGGGAACTTAGGGGTCAGGTACAGGCACTAAATGAGCTAACCACACACATTTTTGGAGCAGGCACCTGTAATGTGCACACCACAGTGTCTATTGGCTGCTTTCGCCTAGGCTTGAGCCACGGGCCAGCAAAGTGGAGCTGCGCTGACTGAGGACAAGAATGGCAGTAAATGAGAAACTCCAATAAAATGTGTAACCCTGAAGCGAAAAATTCCTCCACAGCTACCAACAGGTTGAGCTGATTGCATGCTAATTGCCAGTTATCTCCTTATGGTTAAGAGATAACGCCCTTTGTGGAGGGCTCTGTAACAATTAGCCAATCAATTAACATGCTTGATCCAAAGGCACACTAAAGTCAGCGAAGAAACTGGTACAGACTTCATTGGGCTTGGAGGCAGCCATGGGTGACCTTAGCCAATGCACTTGACATTTCCTGTTTCTCTTAGTCTCTCATTGACCCTGCATTAAAAATAAATTAACAATGGGTTTTCCCCACAACACACAGCCCTTCCTTGTTTGCTAGAAAAAGCAGCTTGAGGGAACCAGGACAACTGACTCTAATCTGGAGCTTGAGAAGAGCTGGATGCGTGGAGTATTAAAATAAAAAGTGGGGCAAAGATAAATGCAACTTAATGAAACCTAACATGAAAGGGTCCTTGGCCACACGCTGAACACCAACAAAAACACCCCCAAAGCGAGCAAAGCAGAGCAGGTTTGAACGAGACAAGGCTTAGTCTTGTGCCGCACCATATCTGCACATCCTCTACCTTCTCCTCCTGCAAGCTTCCCTTTGCTCTGACGTCTGCAGGTCCCTCACATTGGTGGTCAGCTGCTTACCAGTGCAGCTTTTCATTTCACTGTTACCCTGGCCTTCGGCTGATGGCATGACCTCCACTAGTTTCATCTCTGGCTTGTCGCAAGCAGTTCAGGGCATGGCCTCTCTTATCCTGCTGCAAAGGGGTTTTGGCAGTGTCTGTTAGGGTTCCCTCTAAGCACCCTGAACACACAGAAAGGATAAGTGTCAATAGGTAACAAAGGGAAGCAGAAATCATTCCTTCCTTCAGTTAGTTGAAGGGGGGGCATGATGTGATCCTATGTCACTCTCAGCTGCCGGGGATGTAAGGACACAATACACTCCTGCATTATGGACTGAGGTTTCCCATTGCCACCCCTTTCACCTAATACAGATCCTAGAGCAGGAACAGACTGTGACCCTGTCCTGGCCCCATTTCACGCAGAGCTAACCCAGGTACACATTCAAATTCCTACACTGCTAACAGTCCCACTGAATTCCATAGCACCAGGTATAAAGCTACAAAATCATGTCATGACAGGCAGCTCTAAGCTAGACTTCTTAGAAGGATGAGTTCAAATCCCCAAAGCTGGTCTCCAACACCAGTGATTAAGCGGCTAAATCAGAATACACTTTTTTATTTTCCTCATTGAGGCATCATGCACATCTAGGACCATTTTAAACACCTCAATGCACTGCAAGCTCCTGAAGGGGCACCCGTTCTATCATTCCCGGCATCAAGTTCTGCTAAACTAAATTTACTGGCTTAGTAATAGTTATTTAATGTTTTATGATCGCAAGAAGATTAATGGTAACGGTTTGTAATGCCCTGAACTCCTGCAAATTTTCTGTGGGAAGTAAAGTGTTTTTTTCATTCCTAAAAATCTACAGGGAGTATTTTTTTTCCTGGCTCCATTCTATTTCACTTAGAAGCTCTTGAGGCCAGGTAGTGTTTTTCTATTTGAGGCATCTAGCACACTATAAACTGGGTGAAATATAGCCTTCCCTAGATAACAGTTCTAGCCTACAGGCAAGCCAGATACCGTTATGCCAAATTCTCTCAACAGAATGACTCTCCTGAAGACAGCCAATAATGAGGCCTCTACGAGCCACCCAACACAATGGCAATCCTGGGTCTAATCAGGGAAATTGGTCTTTCCATTAAGCATGGAAAGCCATCACACTTAACTGTATGCTTCAAATCAGACACTCTTTTAGGGCTTGTGCCTTTGCAAAGAGAAGCTGCCTGACCTCTCTCTCTGTCTAGCAGAATAGCTATTGCTTGAGACTTCTGACGCTCTCTTGGAGCTGGAATTGTTAGCAAAACCTTTAGGAATATTTCTGGAGTCAGAAACATCCATATATTTGAAAAGAGAAATAGGAATTCTTTGGAGGCCTAGGGCTGGTTTCCTATAAGCAAACTGATGCTGAAATTAGCTTAACTTGCAAACCAATGCAAATAATTTCAGAAGCAGGATGACCACCTAGGGCATGGGGTCAACAATCTACAGCCCACAGGCTGGATCCAGCCCAACAAGCTATCCCATAGGGTCCAAAAAGCTCAGATACTGGCAGCATTTCAGCAGGGGGTGGGGTGGCTTGTGAGATGCTGCATCAGATGTGGTAGCAGGGAGAAGTGGCAGCCAAACCAGAAACATTGGCCCACCTGACTGATCTATTTTGGTACACTGCTCTGAAAAGGTTACCAAGCAAGCCCTGATCTAGGGGGCTGCAACTCCATCCTTTCCTTTTTCCAAGTCCATGAAAGCTTCCACCCTTTATTATGTCTTCAAAAAGCAGGAGGAAGCTGGATGCCCCTAATACCCCAAATATAGAAACAGCCTCACAGCATCACCAGCAGCAGGCAGAGTGCTCAGGATTGCCCAACCTAACCCATCTCTTGTGAATGCTTTTTTTTTTTTTTTTAATTACAGATTTTTGATTAAGCCACTCTAGAGCAAAGCATTGGTTCTGCTACAGTAATGTGAGGTCTCTACACAAATCATTTTTGCTCTAGGCTTCTAATAGAATCTGCAGTCCTGGCCTACTGAATGATTGAATATCTCAGATGCTCCTACATGTTTTTTCCCTTTGTTGCTATAGCAGAATGACAGATGGACAATAAACCAAAGGTGTCTACACAGTACCCAGCATAAGTCTCCATGCTGCTTGTCCCGATAGTCTTAGGAAGCATTATGACCATATCATTATCTTCCTCTATTTGTTATTAATATGCACAAGACACTATATTGTATTAGATTCCTGAAAGTAAATTGTTAATGCTCAACTTGTCAGTAACCAAGAGACACTCCCTTACCTTTGTGAGGCACTGTCTCTCAACAGTGCACAGCAAGCATTAAGCCCGCTTACAGGAACAAAGTGCAACTGTTTGTGCTAATCTGTGTTAAATTAATGAGATGTTAAGGGAATTATGAACTCGTTAAAGTTTGATTTAATGCGTGTTCCTCTTCTCAAAGTGGCGGGGGGAAAAAAAGAGGGACTTTATTGCTCAAGCCACTGAGCACAAACACTTCTTACCTTATTATGAGCACATTAATTATTCAGTCACAGCAGGACAGAGCTCTCAGCTGGTGCAGTACAACTGCAACAGCTGGTACATAACTGGAGACTTGTCTAAATGTGCAGCAGTCACAGGCTTAAATGTAAAAGAAAAAAGCCAAGTGCAGTGGAAACTAAACTATCACCTATGCTGACAAGTGGGGGTGTGTCTGGATAGAAGTAACACCAACTCATTCCTGGGTGCAAGACAAAGCAAGGATGTACAAATTTGTGACTATATATTACTGAAGCATGAGTGAACACAGGGGGAGAGGCATTCCAGGGGACTTAACAGGGACAGCATTTCACCTCTGGGTCACCAGTTCAAATTCAGAAAAGGGTGGCAGTAAACGTGCCCTTTTAGCCAGCAATGAAAGAAGTTTTGTCTAGAAACTAATAAACTATTCAGAAAGGAAGTTGAAGGAAATGTCTTTTTAGGGCCAAAAATTTGCATGCAGTTGTGAACCTATGTGAATGCCATTTTACAGTCCAGCCCATGAAACACCTTTGACTGCCACAGTTCTTCCCTGCCATATGTGAGGGCCCAGCTGTGGGCTAGGATAAATGGATAAGGGAAAAAGCAAGTTAGGTAAATAATTCATTCTCTGGGATGCCTGCCCACAGGTGAGTGAGGTTTTGCCACTTAATTTCAACTGCCAAAGAAAATTAAAAGCTCGTTTTATTGTAAAAATTGCACACCTATTAGTATCACAGTCCTTTATAAACACAATATACATTAAAATATTTTACATTCAGCCACGCACAAAAGTGTGCTTATGAAATTACAAAATGTACAACTTGGGGTCAAGTCAGCATCTAGAACATTTGAAATCAAGTCTCAGGAAAATGTTCAGTCTGTAAGAACTAGCCTGAACATTACAATGAAGTCATCTTTAGCGTCACACATTCAAAATGCAAGTAGATACATGTTTTACCTGTTTTTCAAGTTCTGTTCTTACTGCAAAAGGGTTGTAAATAATCATTCTTCTGGAGTATAGCACCTAGTTTCTTCATTCTAAAGAAGGCCCTATGTTATTATCTGTAAAAGGATAGATGATTCACCTCTACAACAGCTGAATTGTGATGGAAAGCTTCAGCTTTATCCAAAAAAAGTCCACAGGCAACTGAAAAAAAAAAAATCTTCATTGCATAAAAACAAATTTTACATACGCGTACCCTCTGCATACATATAAAAAATTGGATGTAGAAGTTAAGAGCTGGGAAAAGTGAAATGCTATTTACACTATTTTATAAAAGACCATTTTTTAAATATATTTAAAATGCAGACTGGAACCTCTCAGGTTATCAAGCCAGTACATGGTCAACACTAAGAAAAAGAAATAGGCGCGATAGAAGATAACAGCACTTTACTACTGCAGCTGTAAACAGTACATGGAAACATTTTTGTTTCTTTTATATAAAAGATCCTACATCTCACCACGCCAAAACTATTGCCATTCACAGATGCCACTGTTATTCTAAAAACAAACCATCGCACTAAGGGAATTTGTGGAAGGAAGTGACACTGTGTCATAACTCCACACGGTCTGCATTCTGTAGTGTAATGTTAGTAA
>NW_017729015.1:10864311-10871624 GCF_001723915.1 Gavialis gangeticus | reverse complement strand
TTTTGGCGCGATAGAAGATAACAGCACTTTACTACTGCAGCTGTAAACAGTACATGGAAACATTTTTGTTTCTTTTATATAAAAGATCCTACATCTCACCACGCCAAAACTATTGCCATTCACAGATGCCACTGTTATTCTAAAAACAAACCATCGCACTAAGGGAATTTGTGGAAGGAAGTGACACTGTGTCATAACTCCACACGGTCTGCATTCTGTAGTGTAATGTTAGTAATGCGTGGGCAGACACTGAGTTAATGCCTCAGACCAATTAAAGCATGGATTTTAAGACTTCTTGTTTGCTGTGGAATGCTGGCAAAGACCTGGTGAGATACATAAAGGCCACCATCTGGAAAGCACTGAGTCTGCCAGGATAACTGACACAAGTAAAAAGCAGCCAGGGCAAAAATAGCAAAGAAAACTAATTTCCCCTGGACGTTTAAAAGCACATACAGCTGGCTGACAAAAGGACAAGTTACAATTCCTGGCCCCAGAGAGAGAATTATTCAGTTCTCCAAGTATTGGAATATGCTTCGACTCTGGCTCCCTTTTGTTGCAGCACCATCTGTCTTCAGCCGTTTGGGAGAGGGTGTCACTATTGCAGAAGGACCCCTCTTTTTCACCTAAAACAAGATACAATAGGAAAATATTTTGAGATCCTGCTAAAAGGACAGATTCTTCCATCAGCTTATCAGGATTCTGCCTGAATGCTAACTTTTAGTAAGAATGCAGCCTATTAATTGAATCAAGCATTAAACACAGCAATACACTATGAAAGTTAAACACTAGTAGCCCATCCCACGTAAATCTCTACCTGCAGTTTCGATTTCTCCTGTGCTTCTTCATTCTTAGCTGGAGAAAGGGTGTGGAAGACAAAATTTCTTGAATTTCGGGGAGCATTTGGATTAAGGTCTGACATGGCTGCTAGCTTCTGAAGAACAGACTTAGGTCTGTTCAGAAGTGATCCACTCTTTACCTGGAGAGAATAAACAAACCTTGCATAAAAAAAAAAATCACTTGCATGCAGAACAGAACACAATATAGTTTCTACAAAAGATATGACTGTCACAATATCACACTGGTATCTAATCCACTTCTTAGAACTCTTCTAGAGCTGGGCCTTCACCTGCTACCTGCCTTTTTAAGGGCATTCTATAAATGCAACATGAAAACATACAAGTTTATGCAATGTAAATACCAACCATCATGTCACTGGCAGGTTTGAATGTTTCAAAAGGATTTCTTGGCAAGGATTTTGCTTCTTTTACAGCTGCTACAGGTTTAGCTGAAGGAAACAAAGAAGGAAACTTCAGTTCCTAAATATCATGAGAAAGACTATGTTTGGATACAAAACTAGGAAGTATGTAGGAATCATACCAGTCCTGTTCCAATAAATGCCACAGACAGGTGTTGTTTTTTTTAAACTGACCAATGAACCATACGACTGATAGGTAACATTACTAGCCATTAAATGTTTTTGATTTGGAAGGGAATTTGTTAATTTTGAGGCAGTTATGCAGACTTTGAATCACACTACCATGTGCAAGGAAAAACCTTAATATTCAAGTGGTTTCTCAACTAAAATGTGGTATTCGTTTTTCCTCAGCTGTAACCATTTGGGGAAGTAGCTGTGCTGTGAAGAATGTCACTACCCCCAAAGGTTCTTTGCTAAAAGTGGCAACAAATCTCTTTGTTGTCAATGTTTCCACAGTCTTATTCCTCTTTTGATCACAGCAACACAATTTTTCTTAAGTAGCAAAGAAGCATTTTAGCAAACAGTCTGTCTTCATCTGTCAAGCTTCTAGCTGCATCACTGAATGCATTGACACATTCAGCTTTAAAAAATTCTGGGGGAGATCATCCTGCTCTACAGCCAGGTAGAGAAATGGCTACTTGCACCAGGGCTCAGGCTGGTCACTGGCTAGTCAAGGTTTGTGCCTCTGCAGAGGCCACTCCTGTCTTAAATAAACCTACCTTTCTTTTGCAGAGACTTAGCAGTCACTTTTTTTGCTAGTTTCATGAATTGACTATCTTCACCTATTTCTTCCTCCTCCTCCTTCTCTTCCTTCTTGTCTCCTTTCTCTAACTGAAATAAAGAGAAAGGATATTTTGTGAGGATGAATAATGAATGAAAACCACAACTCAAAATGCATGTTTCATTTGGTGACCTGAATTAAGTTAATTCCTTTCCTACAATAAATTTTACAATAAAAACTCCATGGAGGTAAAGCTTCCTGCAGTTTCTCAAGTCATTTATCAGCTTCCTTTAATCTATTATGATAGCCTGAACTACAGGCTTTCACATTTCAGTCCTCAGACACTATGTTCAGTTGAGGCACCTTTGTCAACCTGGAAGCATAACAGCTTTGCAGCTACAGTTCTAGAGCAGGAAACTGGCCTTCAGGCTCTGCCACTGTCTTTGTATAGGAACTTAAGAGGTAATTTCACCTCTCATTTGATGTAGTTGTCCCTTCTATAATGAATATTTAAAAATGTAAAGGTCTAGTCAAATCTAAGGAACCACAGATGGAACAAGTGCAGAATGTTTATAACATACAATTTTTAACTCAAGGAAGCATCTGTTTGTCATCTGCTAACTATATATAGTTACATGCAGAGTAAGGCAGTAGCTTCACTGCAACCTAACTCCATACCTGTTCACGTAACCACTGCTCTCGTTCAAACCGCTCTTTCCTCCACTTTGCCTCTGTCTCATCAAGTTGTTCTTCATTTTCCTCATCATTATCAGAGTCTCCATGAAACATATCCAATTGGGAAGCATCATCTAGATGAGGGGACAGCAATTAGTTCTCAAATGCAGGGGACATGATGAATGTAGATATGTGCTAAAAAGACAGTTACTTCAAAAAAGCTTTACTTGTGTTGCTCGAGAAAGCAGTACATGTAAAATATTAAATACATGCACTCACAGGTTAAAAACTTCCCACCCCTGCAAAGCCAGTAAGCATCTCAGAAGCAATGAAGGTCAAACAAGTTATTAAAACTAGTCAAGTTCCAACAAAATTCTCTTTGACAGAAATCTCATCTCCTAAACAACTCAGATATACATTTCCAAGAAGTAAATTACATGCAGAATGCTTCCTCTCATTTAGATGCATGACAGACGGAGCCAGAACATTTAGCAAAATAGAGATGAAATACCCAGTGGAAATGTTTCCTATAAGGAGTTATAGGCAGCATCACTTGACAAGATTAAAGCTATTTGGCCAGGTTTAAACAGCGAGAGGAACTAAAGCAAGATACTCAAGCATTCTATAGACAGAGTTCTTTGCTGCTTATGTAAATGTAAACCACATTCTTATTTAAATATACAAGGTAACTTGGTAGCCAAGAGAAGATAAATATTAAGTTTACCATCTATTTACAACTGCCACAGTCCACTGCTTATTCCTTACTGGCATTAAAAACTAGAAGATATTCCACATGCATAATCTGAATGCACATGTCTGACAGTCTCTAGCCTATTCGCTTACAAGTAAGCAAGTATTATATAAAAGAAACAAACATCAGTACACAAATAATTTTCCCCCAGCACATTAAGTTGTGCTCTGCTTTATCCAAGAAAAACCTTAAAGTAAATTCAAAACTGTCCGAAAGAATATTTCAAGTATTTCCAAGGGAAATAAAATCGGAATTCCGTAGGGTTTTTCTCATTTGTCCAACTAAGCATTCCCCTTTCCCCTCCACATAGGCCACGGTAGTCACTTATAAGAGTTTAATTTGTCTGAGCTGACACGCAGAGAAAACGTGGATATTTCCAACAAGTGGAAGAATTCTAAAATCTGGCCAGAACAGGCTACATTCTTTTCATTCCTCAGTGCCGAGGAAACCTTGAATGACTCCTTTAAAGGAAAAATACTGGTGGAAACCAGATCTTGTCAGAGTAGTGTTGTCCTATGGGAGTTCATAACAATATATAAAGAACTGCTAAAATGATTATTAGTATTTAACAAACTGGTTATGTCATGCCCCCCTCTAGTGGCTACATTCAGGGAATAAAGAAAAACCTACTACGGATTAAAAATCAATCAATCAGAAATGCTCTTTTAGCTCAAGTGGTAGAAGTTACAGGTTTGTGTCCTACTGACAGCTCATAAAGGGGTCTTAATCAATACCTGATACCACCTCAGCATGCCACAAGGCAAGCTTTTGGATTTCATCAGCTTCCTCTTAACTTTTCCTGAACTAAACCTCTAAGAAAATGAAATACAGGTGCTCTATTCTATTTTAATGGTGCACAGACACTTAAAACCTGAAAAGTCTTTTAACAGCTGCAATTAGAGACAAAATATTTATTTTTACATTAGTAGAAAAGCATGAATTCCCCAAAAGTGCTTGTTTCCATGAAGATCGCTTAAGTAACTTTTGGTCTTTAGACTTTCCAACCCGAAGTTATGCTGTGACCTGGGACTCAAGAGGGAAAGCTAGAGTGAGTTCCTAGCCCCAGTTACCAAATAAATGGTTGTTTTTTTTTTTAAATAAAGGCTCACAATCCATCTTACTACCATGAGCTTCATATTCAGATCCCTGTTGAAGTACTTTACATTCCCCCCTCACTAGCTTTTGAGCTGTAATTAGAATATTAACATGCCAGAATTATACCTATGTTCTTCCACCTGAATTTTCTCATTCGTCCAGGGCCATCACTGTGCAGGTCTCCATCAGCAAGGTATCTTTCCTGGTACAAGCGTAACTGACGTTTGTCATCATCAAGCATTGCCTTCCTAGCATCAAAATTGAAGAGAGAGAATCATACTTCAGTGTCATCATTCTAGATTATAACACAAAAGATAAGAGTTTTAACATGTCACACACAGGGCAATGGTTGTGCATAACTACACCAATATTGGTACTGACATGTGTATTTTTTTTATTTGATTCTCTAGCTCCATATCAGTAGGGAGTTCTTCATCAATAATCTCCTCTTCATATTCATCCAGCTCTTCACCATCATATTCACTCTCACTTCCTACGTCACTCCCTGATAGCTCTGCCTCATCTTCCATGAAATCCTGCAGTTTTCTATAAAACAAGAATATATAAAGGAGTTACAAACAAACTGCTCAGCTACATCATATAAATGCTAGAAAGTGAATTCTAACATGTTTTTACAACATTCCCGAATGCGACAGTATAAAATTTAAGTATTCTGTATGACTCAGTCATTAGATGTTTTTATGTACACAAATGTGGAAGATCTACCAATATACCTTCTCTTCAAACCAGCACCACCCAAGACTATGCCACTAAGTTTTCTTGACGCCCGCCCAGCTAGGCAGAAACAGTCACTTTTTCACTTGCAAAAATATGTATTATTGCTCTAAAATCAGTGGTGCTCAACCTTTTCGGTTGGTGAGCCGGATGGGCAGCGCCATTTCCCTTTGAGGGCCGGATCTAGTGGGGCCCCATCCAACCACACGGAGGGCAGAAAGGGGCAGCCTGACCCTGATCCACCTGCACAGTGCAAAGGGGCTTGGGCCAGCCCCAACCTGGCCCCACAGGGTGGAAGGGCTGTGATCCAGCCCCATGAGGGAAGGGGGCATGGCCTGGCCCTACAAGAGAAAGGGGGCATGGCTTGGCCCTCCAGCCTCAAACCAGCTGCACAGACGGAGGCAATGTGGCCAGCCCTGCAGAAAGAAGGGAGTATGGCCCAGCCCCAACCTAGTCAGGTGGCAGGAAAGGGGCACGACCCAAACTTATGGACAGAAGGGGGTGCAGCACAGCTCCAACCTAACCTTGCAGAGGGAAGGGGAAGCAAGCGGCTTGGCTCCCATCTGGCCAAACATAGAAAAGGATCACAGCCTGGCTCCAATTCAGCCCACCGGGCTTGGGATTTTGGCAGTGGCAGTTAATGCTGCCACTGTTCCCCCATCACCAAATTTTCCAACCCATGGGGAGACTCACACGCCAGACTGTAAGGCTCCCTGCGCCTCATTTGGCCTGCAAGCCAGAGATTGAGCACCTCTGCTCTAAATGAAAGTTCTTAAGACATGAGAAATATGAAGAGCAGTCCTATTTCAACAAGGAAAAAGAGAAAAGCATATGTTACTTTTACCTTGATCTACTGCTCTTTCTTATAAAAGGTTATGCATGCCCCAGTTGCTTGTCCAAGTTAAGAGCTATGCAGCTAATTCATATAAAATGACAGTGCCAAAGCAAAAAGAAATGACTTTCAAAGCTAAGCCCTCACAGGCACATATACGTCCTCTTGATAAGCGAGACACTCAGCCTCAATTTTTTTTCAGAAACTGCAGCCTGTTTCTAATAACATCAATTACAGTTATTCGCAGGCAATTCAGAGACAGGTGTACTTACAATTTTTTCTTCAAGCCCTGCCTTTGTCTTAACAGTTCTTCTTCATCATCATCACTAACTTCTGCTTCCTCATTATCACAATCTTCACTTCTCTCATCTCCTTCACTTTTTTCATCCTGTAAATCAATGAGTTTTCAGATATTCCTACAGCATTTCAGTGGATTGTTTACTCCTGCTAACCTTAGCTTCCTTTGGTTGGCAGTGATTAAGCAACACAATGTTTCAGTCTAATTTTCAGTGATTCTCAACCAAAGGTGTTGCAACACCCTAGGGTGCTATATCTTAGTGTTGTGTGGGTAAACACAGATACTGGATTTGTCCTATGACAAAGCCTTTTATCCTGGGATTTTACAGATGTACAAGCCCATCATTGTCCCACTCTGAGTACCTGTGAAGTATCGGAGATAAAAATTGCTCCCTGGGATAATCGAGACAAATTTGAGTTAACTGATAGTCAGGCTACATGAAAACAAATCGCCCTGTATCTATTTTGATGCAAGTCAAAGCCCAGGACAATCAGACCTGGGATGAACCAGATGTCTGTTTTTACCTTCAGGTGTGCAAATGATTCACACTGTAACCCTGGGTATGGTGCTACCCGCAACCATGTCCAAATTTGTGGGATTCTGGGGTGCCAGTAGGTCTCAATCTACTCCCACTCAGTCTACAGGCTGGGAGCACCACTCACTGGAGTGCTCTCCCATGGTCCTCCCCCGACAAGACCACACCTTAACTAACTATTTACGATACTTTATTATTTACAGTAATTGTAAAGAGACTGACAAGTTTGACATCCCACAAATAACATAAAATATTTTTAATGAGCTCAGTAATAATCTATACTGGCAGATAAAGCAAATACTTATCATATAACAAAATCAATTATGTTATCAACTTTAACACTCAGGCAACTTATAACAGGTGTATAACACTTAAATCAACCAGCTCTCCACAAAAAAAAAAAAAAAAAAAAAAAA
>NW_017729015.1:10830548-10864157 GCF_001723915.1 Gavialis gangeticus | reverse complement strand
AAAAAAAAAAAAAAAAAAAAAAATCACTCTGCCTGCAGCAAAGTAGCCCACTGTGGAGTGGTTGCAGTGGAGCCGTGGAGAGCGGTGCTCGCTCTGCCTCTGAAGAGGGGCGGCGATGCTGCGATCTGGACAGAAGATGGGGGTGCCTGTCAGGACCTCAGGCTCAGGTGTAGCTGCTCCGAAGACCAGTGTTTCTTCCCTTTTCCAGTCTTCCCTGGGTGCCTGCAGTCAACCACATCATTCCCCAGACACTTCCCAAGGCACCTGGAGTGCCAAACCCCTGTGTTTGGCACCTGGAGTGCCCCTTCTCAGCTGTACTTTGTTGAGCTCTGCTGGAGCTCCCACACAGCCACAATTCCCTGCTGCTTTCTCTAGCTCTCCCAGAAAACCTCCTCTAGCAACCCCTCTGCCTGATTCCCTCCCAGGGACTCCCTGCACCCAGAGATCTTAAGAGTGGGGAAGAGAACTCATATGCACAACCCCTGCCCCTTTAGTAAAGGATACCAGGCAATCCTGGGTACTTAGTAGCTGGTGGCTCCTCTACCCTCAGCAGCAGCTCCCTCAGTCACGATTCTTCTGCCAGTCATCCTCTCAGAAGCACTTGTCCTGGTAGCAGCCTTCTCAGAAGCAGCCCTTCTCAGCACAGCTTCAGCTCCCCTCGCCCCACACAGTCTCCCCTGCTTTTTCCCAGGCTTCCCACTCTGGAGTTACAGCTGTCCAATCTCATGCATGCATTCTGTGTACACAGCCTGCTGCAGATCCTTGTCCCAAGAGTACAAAACACCCTGATTGAGCTTGCAAGCTCTGAGGAAACCCTTCAGCACCTTTACAACAAAATAAATCCAGAGATTTCAAATAGGGATCCATTGTGTTAAAAACATTTTGCCCTGTTGTGGTCTTTTTAAAGTCATTTGCAACAGAAGAATTGCTCCAATATTTTTCCATAGTCACAGAACAACTGAACACTAAAGAACTGGCATTTTCTAAGGGGTGCCTTGAGTCTAACAAGATTCAAAACCACTTGACTATTTTTTCAGAGAACCAGGGCATTTAACTAGCACACTTGCATTCTAAAAATCAAATGCCTTAAACTAACTGAAAGATTGCTCTGCCGACAGAATCATGAACTTATTCTGGAAGATGAGACATCCTTCATAAATGGCTGCACATTAAAAAAGACATTAACAAAAAGAATGCTTTTAGCTAGTCTTGTAGTTACATTTCCATCAAACTCACCTCTTCATTCTCAAATGCATTGTCATCCGTTAAGAGCTGAAAATCGCCAAATTCTTCCTCCTGCTCCTCTTCATCTTCCCCTTCCCTACAAAAACCACATACCTTTAGATGATACTCAGCAGTGGATATGCAAGGTGCCATAACAGGATTATAACCGTTTAAGCTGGCCTTGCCACACAATCATGTCCCGTGACTCTCAAAGACAGAATACTGACCTGTCTGTTGGGAAGGATCCCGAACAAAGTGCTAGTGCTTCTGCCATTGGATCTTCTGCGTCACTCTCTTTCTCTGGCTTAGAGGACACGGAAGATGCCCATGTCGGAGAAGCCGCTACGGAGAGGTACAAGAGGACAACTTATTAGACAACTTCCTTAATCATCCCTTTGGAATGATAGCAAGGGTATATATAGCAGAAGGCTATATTCTGCATTAATCATCTCATTTACAATATCTGACCTAGGTCAGATACCCCTGTAGAACATGGCACAGTGCTACATCAATGTACCCTGAACGTCTTGGAAAATATTGTGCGCCTGAAGATGCCAACCAGTTCCAGGACTACAATTCTGAGCAGTTCCGAACACCATATTGCACAGTACTAGCAAGAACTAAAGGATTTGTTAATATGAAACTTCAACTAAAAGTTAATCTAAAGTTAAGCACAAACAGTGAAGTCCCCAAGCAGAGTCAGGACCTACTCTGAGAGACAAATTTTCCAGAACACAGATTGAGCAGTTCTTCCATGTTCTGCTTTTTCCCACTGCTAGAATTTGGAGTGCGCTCTCCATGGCTGCTGAACTGTCCAGAACACAAATCCAATAATTCATCCATGTTGGCATCCATTGCATTTTCATCCATGCTAGCCAGAGTCAGACGATGCTTTGAGGACTGGTATTTATTCCTGTGGTGCCCAACATTCAGAAACCTGAAAATAAACCTTTAGCTAAAAATTATCAATTACAATTTAACATCGGCCACATCTTAGTGAATTCCGCCTTTCCATATATACAGGGAGTTTGTCTTTAAAATCTAAAAAAATACTCCCACAAAGTTTTAACCCATAGTCATATCGTGACATTGTGAACAAATGCAATCAAGAGTCAGAGAGAGGTAATTCATGTAACCGGTTTCTTTAACTGCAAGTCTTCCAAGCCCAAACTAGAAGAGGAAAATTCAGTTTGGTTTCCCATATCATGTTACCACTAGTAATGATTCTGGCACTAGAATGCAACTATTCTGGTGATGAACAAAGGCCAAATACAATGCGTGTTCAAGCCTTACCAGGTAATACTAGCAGTCTGGTAGATTCAGAAAGCTTTGTTACATAACTTTCTGATTTTAGGCACATTTTTATAAAATCAACACTGAAACCCAAACAACAGAAAATAGATCTTCAATCCAGATACATTTCCATCCAGATACACAATCCACATATACAGTATTTGTTTTCAGTTTCTTAAGGATAAGAGAAAAAGGCAAATTTTAAAATACAAGCTACAAATTTGTGATGAAAAAGTTGTGAGAGAGAGAGAGAATGCTGTCATCTTTATAATGCAATAGACCAGATGTTTCCATTTCCAATGTTAAAGAGGTTTTAACAGAGGCAGAAGCAATGTGTAACAGTTCCCCAAGGCAACATGTAACATAAAAGGCCAATTATTTATCTATGCCTTGCCACATAACCCAAGAGCAAACACTAAATATCTCACAAGCTGAATGGTGTACTGATGTTAGTACACAATAGAACAACAGCCACTATACACCACAGACCTACCCATCTGCATCAAGCAATTGACTCTGAGTATCATCTTCCAGAGAAAACTGAAACTGAGACTCTCCAGCTCCTGGAAATAAACTCTTGGGCTCAGGGGAAGCATTATACAGATCCTGGGAATCCTCTATGGGCAGGGAGGGCTCAGATATCTTTCCAGAACTCTAATAGGAAATAAATAAAAAGTCTTTAGTTATTTTTAAATACTTCATCTTTTTATAATCCTGAAAGTTAGAAGCAAAAACACAGTTAATATTCATGGCAAGGGCCAAGAATTTTTGTGGGCGATACCTTTTATTGAATCAAATGCATGGTTGGGATTAGACTTAAAAAAAGCTTTTGGGTATCACAGTGTCTTTCCTTGGACCGTGGTAATCTTTATGGTAGTGTTAGAGTGATGTAGCTGTGATAGTCCACTGTCATCTTCAAGGCAGATCATAGTACACGCTAAAAGTGATGTCAGCAAGCATCCATAAATTTGATACACACCTTTCAGAACTCACTATTGTGAGATATACGAGGAATACAATCCTTTTTTGGATCAAACATGAACAATTATAATTAACAATGAAAAGCCATTGCTGACTAATCCAATTGACGTTTTAGACATTTTAAAAATTTTAGTTGTCAAGTCAGCATGGTCCCCTGGGTCACTCCAAAGGGCAAGTTCTATGTCTACTTTTAATACACAGGAAGGATTAGCATTTCTGAAACCCCAGTTAACCAAAGGTGTTGGTAAGTATTTGTTAAGATGACCTTCTGGAGATACAAAAGGAAACTGGAATTCTGTTTGTTAGAAACATAAAGAGTTACAAACGATTAGAAACAAAAGGGACATACCTTGGAAGCAGAGCTGATAAAGCTAGCTTTGAAAAAACCCGGAGATGGTGACCTAAAACCTCCTGCTGCAGGCAGAAAGTTTCCTCCACGTGCGAGTTTGTTGCAAGGCTGGTACGATGGAATCATAGAGCCAATCAACTCGAAGCTGCTGTTGTGGCTGTTTTCTTTTGCCAAAGTTGGCAGAGAAAATGAATCGTCATCTTCTAAAGAAGAAAGCAACGGTTTAAGGCAGGAGAGGGCAACTATTTCAGGTAGAGGGCTGCTTAACAAGTTTTGGTGAGCTGTCAAGGGCCGCATGGGTTGCCTGCCCCCCCCAGGCGCTATATTAGGACCAGAAGTCCCATCCCCTAACCTTTGCCACCGGACGTCCCTCCCCTTGCCCCCAGAAATACTTCTTTTGCAAGGGGAGGGTTGCCAGAACCAGAAAAAAAAAAAAGTCATACACTAAAACTCAAACACCTACTATAACAACATATTTTAATTTTATTACAAAAAATATGTCATGATTTGTGTTTGCATACTATATTTCTCTATATCTCTCTATAAATAAATAAATAAATAAATAAATAATGGAGAGAGAGGGGATTGCATAATAACTCAAAATAAAGTCTTACTGTTGTATAGTGTGCATGGGTGGGGCACAGAATATGTTGGGGGGGTGTAAGTCGGGGGGTTGTGGGGCAAGGTGTATGTGAGGCTTGTGGGGTGAGGGAAGGTGGTGGGATGTGAGGACCCCCCGACACTTCCTCATATGACGCGCAGCAGCAGCAGGCAGGGGCACTCTGAGCACTTGTGCCCCGAGTAGGTGCTGGCACCCAGCAACGCACAGCTCTGGCCAGCACTGCACATTGGGGTGAGGAGTGCAGCCTGCCTGGCCCACTTCTATTGTGGGGGCTCCACACAGCATGCCCACAGCTCCTACACTTGCATGGCACCAAAAGGAAGCCCTGCACTGAAGCCAGCTGCTTTCCCCACCCCCTGCAATGTAGGTCCCAAGACTCTGCTGGAAGTGGAGGGGAGCCCCAGACCCTGCTTCCCCTACCTGCTGCCCAGAGTGAGCAGGAGCCTCCAGGGCGGCTGTAGCAGCAGCCCTGCCCAGGAGCTGCTACTGGCTGGGCCGGACCCTTCCACCCACAAGGATGGGAGCGAGGCACAGTAGAATATGTTGGGGGGGGGGGGAAGTGTCTGTGTATACATGGGCGCCTTGCTCCCACCCTCATGGGTGTAAGGGTTGGGCAGGGTACAATTTGTTGGTGGGTGCCTGGTGGGCTAGATTCAGCCCGTGGGCCATATTTTGCCCACCCTTGGTTTAAGGCTTAAAATTCTAGAAATGCCTTTTTACTACGAGTGATAACAAACCAAGAAAAGTTATGATCGCATGGACTCGCAGCCATACAGGGCTACAAGTGAACCTGAAGGATGAACATGGCAGGTAGGGCCGTGTCAAGACCCTGAAAATGTCAAATTATATCCACATTACTGCTTTTCCCATACCCATTAGGCCAGTTACCCTGTAAACATGATAAAGCAAGTTAGATTGCTCTAACATTTGATCTTAAAGCCATGCTTACTATTTCTTAATGCTCTAACATGCACTATGTTCTCCCAAGCTCATTTTTAGAAAGGTATTGGAACAAACCATCTGTCTGTAAAAGTCAGACTGAAAGGTCTATAATATCTCTGGTCATCTTTCATAAATACTACATTTGCCTTCTCCAATCTTCTGGGACCGTACCCATCTTCCATCAGTTCTCAGAAATAATTAATCACTACTGGTTCAGCTAGTTTCTTTACTACCTTAAGATGCATTTCAGTATGATGAAATTTATCTGACTTAGAAATTATTCTGGAATCTGTTTCTCCCCTACTATGGTCTGTATTCCTACAACCCTTTTTATCTTTTGTATGGTCTTGCTCTTCCACTTATCAGGTCATCCTTCTTACTGCATTTCTCTGATCTTTCTCCTAACCCTGATAATGTCTCTTTCTTCTTTTCAGACCTGCTCCATTCCTTTCAAGCACACAGTTTTATTTACATATAGAATATTATATAGACTACTGTTCTGTTCCTTACTTAGCATAGGTTGCATCTGCTTCCATCTCAGACCTAAAGAAGAGTGCTTTCTACTTGAAAGCTCATCTAAACTCTCTCCTGACCATGCAGATGATCCAATAAAAGATCACCCTCAAAAATATCCTTGCTTCTTGCATATTTCCTGGACCATCAGGGTTACAACATCACTTCAAAGCTACCCTGTTCCTGTTAGCTTTAATTGTTTTAAGCATCTGGTCACACTTAAGCCTTCTCTGTCACCCCTTACATGATCTTTACCTTCCTCTGACTAATTCTGTATTTAAAGAACCTTATCTTACTTTCACTTATAGATATTGCTTGTTGCAGTTTATTTTGTCTTAATCATCCCAATGCTGTCCGTATATTTTTACATTAGTTTTGTCATCCTTAACAATGCATCCTTTTTTTGAGGGAGTAGGTGGTGCTTATTTATTTTGCAAAAATTCCCCTTTTGATTTTCAGGTCATTAAAGGTTTTCTGATGCTACTATCTTGGTCTTAAAACGTTCTATTTTTCCTTTGCATTGAGAAAGTATGATTATGCCAAAAGAGCTGCACACCTCAGTAAGTCACACTACATTTCAAATCCCATAGTAAGTTATAGCTTGTGTGACACTATCACTTCTGTTAAAATATCAACTCAGATGGCATTTTATACATCAGATCCAAGCCAGGGCCCACATACTAGGGTACAATCTAGCATCACTCTGATCTCAGGTTCCTCTCTGGTATAGCAAGTGAACAAGCCACTGTTTTTTTTCAAGTTTGATACTAAAAGTGGCACAGAAAAATGTCACAGTCCAATTACAAGTATGTGACAGCAAGACACACATATTTGGGAATCCAGGTACAGAAATGTGCAAAAAAAAAATCACTTGTTTATCAAAACCGCTAATCCCAAAAGAAATGCAAGCAATATGCAGCAGTTGCACTTTACCTAATTTGCTAGGCCTTTTGTCTGGAGCTCCCTCCATCTCAGTTTTTTCATCAGGAAGGGAATATCTGCAATTTAAAAATAACGTGTGACAAAACTGTTATTCAGTGCAAAATTGCCAGACCTTGCCTGACAAAAAAATGTTCTTAGCTGCAATATGAAAGTGGATTCTTCAGCCAAATGACAGAGATACCCATTTACTTGTATATGAAAACAATTTGCATACACAGCTGTTTGGATTGTGAAAAATAGGGGAAAAAATTCTAAAAGTTACATCCTGTCCATCTGTTATATCCAAGAGAACCAACAGGCGTTTTTGTTTTTAACAGTGCGACTGAGACAGGCTGGAATCACCCTCTTACCCCAGTTTGGAGGAGTTGTCCTTGAACAGGATCAGTGTGGATTCTGTTGAAGGAGGTTTGGAGACAGAATCACAATGCACAGACTTCTCCACCTGTTCTTCATCAACTGATTCTTTGTCAGTTTCTTTATCACCATCATCAGTACCCTTCTCTTCCAACTCATTTTCTTCCTCTGCCTCACCGAGAAGAAAGTCCACAGTCTAAAACATCCAATATACATCCATGTAATCAGACAGCAAAAAGTATTTTTTACTCAGCTGCTCAACTGTGGACTTTCATACACAAAGTTCTAACAAAAATTGGGTGGGGGAAATGAAAGAAATGCCCAGTTTTCAGACTTCTCTTCCACCCTATGCAACATAGGTACAGATGGGTCTTTGAATAGCTAAGCCATTTTGATCCTTTAAAACATCCATGACTGATGCTTCTAAATCTGAGATCAACCAGGTGATTTCAATTAAGTGTTCATACATCCTACTGAAACTTACCCACTCCCAATCAGGAGCTCAAGATACTAGCACCACTCAGTATGTCAAGGTTTTTATAGGCTTTTGTTTAATTAGCTAAATGATATGGGATGAGGGCTTCACTTCAGTGAAGGATCAGATATTGCTCAATCCACAAGGTGCAAACTGCAGAACTAATTATTTGAACCAATATGGCTAATACAACATTAACTAAGCAGCAAGAAAGGTCTGAATTGTCAAAAGGTTTGACCCACCACTAAAGGAATAGTAACAACTACTGCAAAAAACAGTGATCAGATACCTTTGTTGTTTTAAGATAAGTTTGAACTAGTGTAGGATTGGCAAAGAAAACTAAACAAGAGAACAGTGTTAAAAACAGTGAGGGGCAACTAAAACCCTGAGGGTCTTATAGTAATATGTAGTTTAAAAACAAAACTAAAACCACTTGGCTCTATTTGGCAATTCTCCAATATTAATGCTGTGCAAGTCTGATTTCTTTCATTTCTTTGTTAATTAGGAGGAATCAGACCTGAGAAGTTGACTAAGTTATGTAAAAATATGGTATACAGACCTCTTGGTTGCCTTCCTCCTCCTCCGACTCATCTGTCATCTCCTCCTCCTCCTCGTCCTCCTCCTCCATGTCCTCATTATCCAGTTTAAACAGTGCTTGCCGCTTCTGGCGTTCCTCAATCCTGCGGAGTTTCATGGCCTCCTGTAGTTTAGCCTTCAGCACTTGTAGCTTTTCACCTGGGCAGAAGTGAATAAATGAATATATTAGATGCACTACAATGAATCCTTAAAACTTTACTGCCTTCCAGCGTTCAATGTAATAGAACTACACTCACAGAAAGAAGATTAAAGGCAATAGTGCTTTATTTTATAAAAGGTTTTCTGAACTGATCTACTGGCTAGAAGAGCTAAACCTAGCCTGAATAAGCTCCATTTAGAGAGGCAACATAATCTTATGAATTATCAAGGAGATTCCTTATTACCCACAAGTGCCACTGGCACAGCTCTGTAAAACCAGTAGAAGGGCTTTCTCCCCGTTGTGTCTTATGGGAACAATGGCTTCCACTTACCCAAAGATGATTTAATAAGGCATATAAAATAATTAAAAGCAGCTAGCTAGAATGGATGCATGCCTATAGGGCTAACCAAATTACACATCTCCTTTACCATTTACATAATATAGGTAAATCAGATTAGTTTTCAGGATATTTTTTTTTTAATTTGCAAATGCTTACAAGTAAAATATGTTACAAAATCCATCTGCATGAAGAATTGCAACAGAAAAAATAGTGCTATTAAATATAAATAACACATGAAGGATGATCTACAGATTGCATATAGATGTATTTGTTCTCTACTTCTATTTACATCACATTTAGAGACTGTATCAGGATGAAGCAAATTTCAGAGCCAGCAGCCAAAATTCTAGCTGAGAGCCACCTGTTTCCCAATAGCCAACCCCCTTTTAAGATTTTTACATGCCCAACTGATCAAAAAAATATAACTGGAACAAGATGGGTTGTGTACACACATATTCTTTTCATTTTAGTTTAGATTTTTGAAGGAGAATAAATACAGTGCCCACCCCCTTCCTCCCCCACAACCCACAAATCTGCAGTACGAGAATCTGAATGCTTTTGTTCTTAAGTAGTTTTCTCACTTATAACAGTTCATTCTGAAACTGACACAGGACTGTAGGTAATTGCAACGTGCTCAGCACTTTAGATGAAAGAAGTTTAAACTATCCTTCCTCAAAATCTAAATGTGCCATAAACTTAGACCTTATTATCTAACAGGCAGACAGAAAAAAAATAAGACACTAAAAATGCAGAGGAGATGGTGAATTTACTTTTACTAAGATAGAAGCGTAAAAAGTTAACTTCAGGTTGAGCCTGGACTGCCAGGAAAGATACAAGATACTGCGTACTATTCACATTATCTGTCAGAGACAACATACTTATTTTTCAACACAATCCCTCCCTCTTCTCCCAGATATACCTGGCTTTGTGTAGGCTGTTTCATCTACATTTTCTGCAGCCAATGTCACTGGCACCACATCTGATTTTAGCTCCTCTTTTCCCTCAGAAGTGGTCTCTTTACGAATAATGTTCAAGTTTACAATCCGCTCGGTTTTTGGCTTGGCTGTCTGAAGAGTGTGCTTCAAGAAACGTGCCTTCAAAGCTTCCAGTTCTTTAAATATATATTACATTTAAGGCCATCAGTATAATACTTGCTCTTACCAAATTCATACAATGCAGCAAAGACATAAATAGGTGCAGTCACTTTTATACTCAGGCAAATCTCATTACAAATTATTCTTAGAGAAATGATGCAATATTTCAGGATCTAATCCATAAAAATGGGGGGGAGGGGTCAATGTTGTTTGATTTGGAAATATAAAGTAATACAATGACCCAAGCTCAGGATATTCAAGTGGGTACTCTAAGAAAGGTCAATGAATATAATATTTTGATATTTGTTCCAATATTATATTACTCTTAATTGAAAGCTTAAAATAACTTGATTTACTCATTGGTGATTATCATCCAACTTCATTAAAAGAGTCTCTATTCCCATAATCAGAGATCTCCAGCATTCTATTGATATAAATGTTTAAATCCACGTTGAAAGTTGACAAGTTACTGGTTTTGGGCAGAGCCCATATATCTCTATAAATTTTAAAGAAACCAGATGCTGTAGACTAAATGCTATTAATAAATATAATGTATAAATGTAAAGTTTTACTACAATTAGAGAATCTCAAAGTACTAAGCAAAATCAAATTAATACAGAATCACGATCTACCATTGAAACAAACAGCCCAAATTTTCAAACATGGGTGTCTAAATCTTTATTTAGAAAACTGCTGTACAACATGACTGCTAGTGAAATGCAGCGGAAGATTCTTATGCCCACCAGTTCTGAAAGTCAAGTCATATACTGGGCAACTATAATCCTCAGATGTTCACCTTTAGGCACCAAGACTAAAAAATGTTAGCCCTCTTGGTACCTATTTCCGGTACTAACTTACTTAACTGCAGGGGATCTGTAGTAAAAAAAAATGTCACTACACTTCTTAATAAAAGTTTCATGGGTTTTTTAAACACCATAAAAGTATCAGGCCTTCTGTTTTACATCTCATCTAAAAGAAAGTGTCATCACCAGCACAAAGCGGAAACGTAAGTTCTGCTCAGAAGGAAGTACCTCCCCCCTTTCTGAACTGTTAACATCTAGCTGTTCCCAGAGGTCTGCCTCCTAAAGTGCCGATTTGACCTTGCTTAGCTTCTCAGATCTAGCAACAGGTAATGTGGTACCTTTGTTTGATTCAGGCTCATCAAGGTTAATAAAGGAATCCTTGTCAGAACAGAGTCTTGGTTTGACAGATAGGTCGACTCCCAGCTCCCGAAGTTTATCCAGCTTGGACTTCCTTACTTTTTCAGGCTGTGCCATCACCACTGAAGCCATCTGTTGAACAGGCTTGTCACATTCTACACCTGTATTTTGCAGCTGGTCCTCTCTTTGTTCAAGGGCACTTGCTTCAGATCCCAAGGGAAGTTCACTCTCCATTTGCTCCCCACATTGACTGCTCCGGAAGTCAGAAACCTGCTCTTCTGAATTACCAGCAGTTGTTAGGCTCTCAAGAGTATCCAAGGCACCATCCTGTCTGTGCTTTTCATCACAATCTACTCTCAGATTCTCCTCCACATATGTGGAGGGTTTATCCGCAAAGGTGTCAATATTCTCATCAAGTTCTGTTTCCAGCTCCCTAGCTGTTGTTGCTTGACCAGCCTCTGTCCGAGTGTCTTTGATATTCACACTTGAGTTCTCAGTGTCTGCACTTTCTTCATTTAGGCAGGGCTGATACTTAGTAGACCTATAAAGAGCAGAAAGCAAATCATACCCCAACATACACTTTCACATCCTTAGCTTGACTGGCATGAGATGGGAGGGTGAGGGAAGGACAAGGGGGGAAAAGACTAAACGAAACAAGAGAAAGGAACAATGGTAATGTCTATGTCTGCATATAATGCTGTACTTAGTTACATGAAAAAACTAGGTTGTTTCTACAATGCCAGTTAGAGTGGTTGTGGGAAGCATGAAGATTTTAAATGCCCAGTCTTTGGTTATTTAATAATTAATACAGGATTTTTTTGTTTTAGGTTTATTTAAAGGAAAAAAAGGTATTATACTGTGGACAAGGTTTAAGTATACAACATTGTTAAATACCTTCTCAAATAAAATTTGACTTTGCATAGGGCAATGAGCTTTAAACCACAGCTATAAGTTTGAAGGACAGCATGGGATACCTTCACAAAAAATTTAGACTGGGCTAACAACAACACATTGCTCTCAAGTTTTACTCTTTATAGATTACGTAGCAAACAAACACAGCTAGGGGAAATATTCTGTCATTATATGCAAAACTAGCAGATCAACCACTTCGAACTTTGGCTCTCAAACCATGGTCTTCAGGCCACTGGTAATCCCCACATCCCAGACTTGTGGTCTGTGAATCGCTTCTTATTTTTCAGCTATTAAACTACACTAAAAGGATACTCAAGGAATATCAAGTAAATCCCTAATTTTGCATGAAAGTAGTAGCTGCAGGTGCCCCGATAGCAATACATGATTATAAACTGAAACAGAATCTACATACAAAGTAAATTCCTTAGGCAAATCAAGAACCGGACATACAAGACAACATGAGACAGAAGAGTTCCTTACTTCAGCAATGCCATTGCATTTCCCTGACAAGCTGGTCTAGGTCTACGCTTGAAGAACTCATGTATGGTTTTGGTTTCCGGCACATGATATGGGAGCGACAGACATGATTCTACCAAAGGAAATAAGAGTAATTTTAGTCACGTATGGAAGTGGCAGGCATTTTCTCAAATATTCAGATGAGCTTGGCACATGTATTTTGCAACTAAGAGATCCAACTAGACATGAAGAGCAGAGCTTAACTCCAACATATAAAACATGCAGCTGTTGGACCTCTATCCAAATGCCCACAAACTGCCCTGAAGAATAAGGCCAGCAGCATGCCCAAGAACTCAGAATAAAGTGGACTGAGCTACCAGTAACAGAAGAACAAGACCCATTCTAATTACTTGGTATAACTAAGTCCCCAATACACATGAAGTCAGTTACTTCTGGTCCAGATTTAAACTGTAAAAAGAAGTCTCCAAAAGACTTTCAAAAAGTTGTTTAAAGACAAGTTATGGTTTCTTTCTGGAAACTACTCTTGCAATGAAACGTGTATTTTGATAAAATCTCAGGAGAAACAGCTTTGCAGCTTATCTAATTTAAATTCTGAATACCACATATCAAGCAAGAACAAAGTCCACTGCTTTGATTGACACTCCTTTTCTGTTGCCTTCCTAAGGAAATTTCGTCTTACATTTAAAACAAGTGGTTCAGGTTTTACCTCTTACAAGTCTCTGGGTCTCACTATGCAGTTGTTTCATGGCTTCTTTACTTAACCTTGCTGCCTTCCTCTCCTGAGAGAAAAAAAAAGACGACTGAATATAGGCATAGTTCTACAATTTCAAAACAATGTTTTTGAAAAAGTTTTTCAAAAGGTTCCGCCCCCCCATACTTTAAGCAGCAGGAAAACAGAAGAACACAGAAATAATCTTAAAAATATGCTTGTCATGCTAGTTCCATTCTTGAGCACCAAGAAAAACCTTCACATAAAATTAATGTTATGGGCTAGTGAGAGTTAAAGGAATTAAGAAGCCTAAAGAAATGTTTTACCTTCCTCTTAGCTCTTTTCAATGTGGGTTCCTCATTCTCATCATCAAATACATGTTTGTAATTTTGGTCTTCAGAAAACAAATTCTTACCCTATAAAAATGGATTGATTAATTTCAATGCATAGCGAGGAGCTGTCAAAAGAAAAATGCAATAATTTTGTGCAATGATTTTCTGTATCATTGTAGTGAATTTCCACCTGCAAGCACTTTCAGAAACAGATATAAACATTATACTGTAAATTCTTCAACTGCCTCCACAACAATATTCTTTTTGGCACCTTCTATGACATTAGTGCTTAAAGGCGGCACTTCTGTTCCTACACCCCTAGAAACAAGACATTAGGGGCTATTTTCTTCATGTAGAAGTGGAATTGCATCAGTACCAACAAAAGATTGATATATGCGCTAAGGTACAAGAATAAATTAAGTTACCTTATGTTTTTTCACTTTGTCTTTCACTGCAGCTCTTATTGATTCTAGTGACTCTTCATCTTCGAGATGGGAATCATTTTCTTCCTCTAAATCGTTATCAAAGAGTTCTTTGTCAGCAAGAAAACACCCACTATCATTAATAGAATTTCTCTCACCATTATCTTCCTGCTGAGTAAAAAAGCAACATTTAAAAAAATTATTACTTCAGAAGCTCACTTACAAATATTTGAAAGACATCTTTACAATTTCAGGATAATTGATAAACATCCCATCATTCAGACAAAAAAATAAGTAACTTTCAAATTCTGTAGTCAAGTCATATTGACTTTACATTACAAAATCAGGACAATGCAGGTTCTCAACTTCTGCAATCAGGAGAGACAGGAAACAAATCATGTAAAACTCACCAGGGCTCATAAAGAGTCCTGCACAGACCATAGATTTGACAAGTGTGCATAGTTAGCAATATTTGCCCCAAAACAGCATTTCTTGAGTGTTAATTTGCTGCCATTACTTGTTACAGCATAATCATTTGATTGCTGTGGAAGGCGGCTATGATCAATTTAGTGGAAACTAATGCCTAATGCCTTGGAATGGGAAAAAAAATCCCTAAATTGTCAACAACAGGCCCGTGGATAAATTTGTACTTGTACCCCAGCAGTCAACAGTTGGCTTATGCCCAGGGGAAGCTTTAGCAATACCTCCTATCACATGCTCAGTGAGAACAGGGCTCTGATGTCAAGGACAACCCACATCCTCTTTCCGAGGCTGGCATGATAGTAGCTTGGCTCCACTGATGAATGGGTTTGATAGATTTCATACCTTACATCAAGCCAAGGCCACAAGCCTTGTTGTATCAGGAACTAAAACAATGCATGTTTTGAAACAAGCTGAACCATTATCATCCCTCCCTAGCTATGTGTTGGGCTGCCTCTAGACTGGCAAGCCCACCTTAAGGACTGATACTTCAAAATGCCAATTAAGTTGGTGGTATCCTGTGTGTAGACTCTTGTGGAAGTCCCAACTGCTAGTGGGTTGTGAGTACACACATTTCATTAGAGGTTTTTAATTACCATCACCAAATGCTTCAACTGTATTTAACCTGACTAAAAATATCAAATGTTTCTCCAAACACTTATACCTTTTGTTTCCGTTTCTTTTCTTTCTTCAGTTCTCTAATAGCCTCCATTTTTTTTTCTTTTTCCATCCTCCTCCTCCTCGACTTCCCCATTGCTTTTTTGCCCGTTTCATCCTCAAAATTACTTTTGTGTTTTTTGTATCGTTTCAGAGAGGTTGGCAAAATTGCCACCTGTGAACCCAAATCCAGCTCGTTCTGAGTCGCATCAGACTTCTCATCTATTTCAAGGTTTTTGTGATCTAATGTGTCACCAATATCACTCTCGTCACTGTCCAGCAGAGCCTGGCGAATCCGATGTTTTTTGTTCTTTCGGGCAATAAGATGCTCCTTTTCCTCCCCGCTCTTGACATCTTCAGCTACAGTGTCTGCCTTCTCAAGGGAGCAGCCTCTCTCTTCCCCTTCACTCTCACTGTCCTGAAGCACCTTTTTGCTTTTAGATTTTTTACTTACAAAAATCTCTTCCTCTGAATCTGGTAGAAACATAGAGCATTCTTTATACCACAGATCACAGATTGTTTATAAAAATTCATAGGTCCATTACCAAATGACATACTATGCCAGACACTGTTCTCCATTCCCAAACCAATTAGTAACATTCCTGTGTTTTATGTAGCCTGTTTCTTATGTAACCAAAGCAAACAGTAACATACTGAAAGAAAACTATAATGGACATGCCATGGTCCCAATCCTGCAAACATTCATGCTGTTCTATACAGAGTGGTTCAATAAGAGCCAATGTGAAAACTGCTTTTTCTACTACGTGATAGCTAAATAACAACATGCATTCCTACTCTAACTGCTCTTTGTAAATGCATGATTTCTTTTTTCTTTTTTCCTGTAACACAAATGTTCTTTTTCAGGATATATAGAAAAACCTTAATGGAGCACTTCCTGATCTTCTTTTATTTGAGTTTCAGTCCAAAATCCCAAAAAGTACAGGGAGAACAATCTGCTGCAGTGTAGCAGCAACCTTAGCAGCATTTCAGTGACAGAATATATAGTTACTTAAATGTAATTTTAGTTTATGTTTTCTGTGTAAAAGCCTTGCAGCCCCATACTTAAAGCTACTAATGAGGTTAGCATGAAAATTTTAAGTATATTATGGTTTAAAAATTCAGGTTTGAGATCAGGAAGAAACTGATTCATCCTGGTACTTCAAATGTTGACATGCAACACAATGTATTTTCAGGATCCCATTTTATCCTGTCACTTCCCCATCCAAGCACACAAGAAAAGGGAAACAGCACTGAGCTCTAACTTTAAACCATGATTAATCTACATTACAACTTTTATCCAAAAGTGAAAATTTCCTTGTAAAAAGCATGATCACAGATATCTACTGTGCTCAGGGTATTCAAGGGGACATCAGGAAATTTAGAACTTGTTAATGGTATGTTTACAGACAAATTCTGCTCTCAAGGTACAAACTCTATATTCTCATTTCCCCGTCCCAGAAGCGTTTCAATTCAGCCAGACTAGAACTTCATAAAACTTAGAACTAACCCCCCCCCCCACCAAAACATACACACACATTCAAGTTAAAGGAGTCGGATTCACCTGGGTTAACTATGCAACTCATAAGAAGGCAAGGAAATAAAGCAATTAAGATATTCAAAACCCCATCCCCATTTCCTGTTCTCAACCTCAGCTACCACCTTTTTACCATTTACAGATCTCTACCCACATCCTGAAGAACAAAGGAGGCACTCTGAATTCAAACCATATGTATCAGTATATGTTAATGCATTGTGATGGTTAGTATACAGTTGGTGTGGTTCTCTCAAGCTACATCGTACATAGCCGAGTTTCATTTTCAATGAACCGGTAAGCACAATGCAATGTCAGACTGCAAATGGTGGCTGCAAGATATCTTCTCATGTAATATCTAGAAAACTGCATTTGATTGTGTAATTTGTAATAATTGTCCTGAAGTTAAATTAGTAAATATTTCAGAATTAGAAGTCTGGATTCATGCATGAATAGTGACTTCTGTTAATGCCAGCTATAAGTGTGCATTACATACATACTCTTGACAGTGAAATATGTCAACAGTAAACATTACATATGCCACATCTTTATAACCCAACAAGGAAAAAATACTTCATATAGAGAGCATGGAAAATATTCATAGACTTCAGGGCTGGAAGGGACCTCGCAAGATCATCGGATCCAGCCCCCTGCCCAAGGGGCAAGAGGTCAGCTGGGGTCAGATCATCCCAGCAAGATAGCCATCCAAGCATTTCTTAAAAGGTGTCCAGAGTAGGTGCTTGCACCACTTCTGGGGGAGTCTATTCCAGACTCTGGAGACTTGGACAATAAAGAAGTTTTTCCTTATGTCCAGTCCAAAACAGTCTTCCAGCACTTTGTGACCGTTAGACCTTGCCTTTCCTTGGGGTGCCCTGGTGAACAGTTTCAAAAGAAACATTGCTTCTAATATGAAGAAAAGTACAGGACCACGTTCTCTCAACCTTCTGCAAAGGTAAAACTATAAAGCACAGAGAACAATACCAATATTTAGGGGGGGGAAGAGAAAAACCTCACATCTAACAATAGAGATCTTTTTGTATTACAGACCTCTGTCATCAAGAGACGCAACTTCCTTGTTGGAATGTCCTGGAGAACTTGTTTCACAGCTGCCCTGTCCGCTGTCAGAATCATCGTCATAAGCTTTCTGCAAGTCAGGTGTTAGCTCCTCTACACCTAAGCAAAGCTAAAAGCCAAGAAAAAAGTTTATTTTCATACAGCATGAGCTATTTAAGTTAGAATAATTCATTGACCTGTTTCATCCCAAATTATAGTCATAGGAAAGCACAGACCTCCCAAGGTCATCTAGTCTAGCCACAATCATCCCTGACTAAACTATCCCAGCCAAGTTTTGCCCAACATGCTCTTGAAAGTGTCCAGGGATGGGGCTCCCACAGCTTCTCTAGGTAGCCTGTTCCAATGTCTGACCACCCTCACGGTCATCAATTACTCATTGATACTGTAGTCGTAAGATTTATTTGGGTTTCAGACATTCAGAAAAAAATGACTATATGCTATATCATTTCCATTACTGTACAGTTCCCTTGTGAAATTCTTAGTTCATATCAAAGCAAAAAACAAATATTGGCCTGGACACTGTCTGGTGGCCACAACTTGAAACTAGCCAGAAACTCACAACTTTCACATGCCATAAAAATACTTTATGAAACTTCACAAAAACCAGAATCCTCACAGTTGAGTAACAAAACGTTCTTCATTGTTCTGCACAAGGGGAAAAGTGCAGGGTACTGGAGAGATCAGCATCCCACCTCCCTGGCCCCATCCAGCACAGGGCTGAGCCCACCCAGCTGCAAGCAAGGCCACCAGGTAGCCCCAGGGCCGTGCCCACCCAAGCATGCTTCCCAGCATGCCCCGCGGGCCAGCGCCCCCAGCATGCACTGGGACAGCGCCGAGGAGCATGCTGGGAAACGTAGTCCTCTTCGGGGCGCGGGACCTACACGCCGCCACGGCTGCTTTGCGTCCCGAGCCAGCCTCCCGGGAGGTGCCCGCAGTGCGGGCAGCGGCTCCCAGCCGGCCGGCGGAGCGGAGCAGACCTACCTCAGGCGCTGCCGCCGCCATGGCGCTGCTCGACCCCGCTGTCCTGCAGCCCGCCAGCAAAGCCGCTTCGATTCTTCGCGCTCTGCCTGGGGCTGATCCCGCCTCCCAGCCGGAACCAATCACCGCTCGCTCCAACTTCGAGGCCCCGCCCCCTCTGATCGCCCCATTGGGCCGTTAGCTCAGTAAACCCCGTCCCCCCGCTCAGCTGTCCAATACGAGTTCCATTTTAACAGGATGTCTCTGTGCCGCCGCCAATCCTCTCCCTCCGTTGGCATTCGTCTGCTCTGTGGAGACGGCGGTGCCCAGCGCGGGCCGCTCTAGCTGGGAACTCTATGGTCTTGGCCCTAGGCATTGCCAGAGTCATTCTGCACAGGCCTCCTAGGAGCAGCTGGGACTAGCCCGGAGCAGGGCTCAGGGACACCTGCCAGGCTGTGCCCCTTGGGGGGGCATTCCCAGGGTGCCCTAACGTGACCTGAGCAAATGACCTGATAGAATATTTTTTTGCATTGCGCTGGAGTTGGCCTGGTGCATGCTGTGCCTCGTACTCACAACAAGGCCGGAGCCCGAGCCTGCCATGTCCTGCCAGAGCTGACATTCACCCTGCTGTCGTAGCTGGTGTTTCATCTGTGCTGCCCGACAGAGCCTGAACTTGCTCGGATTGACGTCGTGTTGCAGGATCTGCAGGACACCTTGGAAAGAAGCTGGGTCACCAGGGGACCCAGAGGCTGTTCAAGCCACTGGGTCGGGGATTAAACTGAGCCCCCCGCTGTCATGGTGCTTCTGCTCAGCCGCTTGCCGGCTCGGATCAAGTGTAGTCTCGCTGCCCTGGTCTGGTGCCCGATTCGAAATCGATTTACGTGGGGCTGTGCGAAATTTCACCACCAGTTTTGTTTCAACACTGTTTTGGCCCATTTCAAGGTCCAAACGGCAAAACTGAAATGGAACAGATATGGTCGAAACAGCCGCGAACAAAAACAAGGCAAGTCAAAACGTTTTGACGTTTTGCCCATAAGCTATAATGGGGAAGGTTGAAACAGCCTATAACTTTGTCATTTCTGGCCTGATTTGGATGAAACTTGCAGGAATGGTCGCCCCTTCTGAGGGCATGAAGTGTGCCAAGTTTCAAGAAGATAGGTGCAGGGGGCCAGAGAAACTGCACCCCAAAGTGTTGAGAGCCAAACTTGTGTCGTGTATGTGTTAAGCCACAGTGGGGTGAAAACTGCAGGAGTGGTGGCCCCTGCTGAGTCCACAAAGCCTGCCAAGTTTCAAGGAGATCGGTGCAGGGGTTATGGGTTCTGGGCCATACATCTAGGGATCAGTAAACAACTATTCACCAGGGCACCCTTGGGGAAAACTAGAAGTAATGGTCAGTCTGGACACCCTAGTTGTGAAGTAATTTTTCCTAATGTTGAGCCTGAAACGAGCCTGCAACTATCTTCCAGTAGTTTCTGACCATTACTCCTAGTTTGTTCACCGAGCCCTAGATGCACGCTTCTGATGTAGTGGTAAGCTACTACCAAGTTCCCCCTCAGCCTTCTCTTTTTCACCCTGAAGAGCCCCAAGTCCCTCAGCCTCTCTCATATGGCTTGCTGTGCAAGTCTCTGATCATATGAATGGCCCTTTTCTGGACTCTCTCAAGCTTTACCACATCCTTGTTAAGGTGTGGAGCCCAGAACTGGATGCAATACTCCAGCTGCGATCTCACCAGTGCTGAGAAGACCCGGGTAGAGCAGGAGAATCACTTCTTTGCAATGGTTTTGCTGGAGATGCGTCAATTGATGCATGCCAGCGTATTGATGGGCCTGCTGGCTGCAGCATCACACTGCCGGCTCATGTTCATACTGTGGTCAATTATTACCCCCAGGTTTTGGTGACAAGTGATGGGGGATCTTCAGTCCTGTTGCCTGATAAGTGGCAGCACTTGCACAAGCACCCATGTCACGAGTTTTGCCTGTCAGCAGCTAGGGTTGCAGGGCCCCAGAAAACCCCTGCACCAATCTCCTTGACAGCTAGCAGGCTTTGTGACCGCAGCAGCGGCCACCATCCCTACAGCTTTCATCCTGCCGCGCCTTAACACACACAGTGCCACAAGTTTTGCCTGTCAGTAGCTTGAGGTGAAGTTTCCCCAAACCCCTGCACCTATCTCCTTGAAATTTGGTAGCCTTTGTTGCCTCAGCAGGGGCTACCATCCCTGCAGTTTTGACCCCACTGTGGCTTATCACAAACACATAAAATTTTACAGAATATTAAAATAAGATGGTACTTCTACGGGTATGTCTGCTGCCTTCCTTGCTCTTGCTACATGTTGTTCTGCATCATAAAGCCACTGCAGAGCCAAACAAGGTGTTGAGCACATCATGCTGAGCTGGTGGGGGAAGGTGCACCATTAATCTAAAACCACATAGCGTTTTTTTAACTTGTATTTAAATTAAATAGCTTTATTCTACAGAGAAAGCAATGGTTCACAAAGTCTCCCAGACCTCACAGGGCAGTTATAATTTATTGGAGCAGCATTC
Source organism: Gavialis gangeticus (assembly GCF_001723915.1). Taxonomy (NCBI): domain Eukaryota; kingdom Metazoa; phylum Chordata; order Crocodylia; family Gavialidae; genus Gavialis; species Gavialis gangeticus. Next base: position 10,843,041 of record NW_017729015.1, on the reverse strand, counting down.
TGACCCTGCAGGAATGGAGAAGCTAGATCCTGGCATTAGAAAAATCTCCAGTGAGTAAAGTATCTTGAAGATGTTGTTTACCAAGTAATGCAAGGCTAAATAAGTGTTCCAGGGAGAAATGGGGAACCAGCAGTCGCTGTATTTTAGTGTCAGATGGAATAATGAGTAATGATATTCAGCTCCTTTACTGTGTGGTATTTTTCATCTGTAGACTTTAAAGTGCTTTTGAAAAAGAGGGCAAGCAAGTCTGTGAATTAATAAAGGATTTTGAGTTCTTTTGGCATGCTGTGTAAATACAAACAAGGAAGAAAAATAGGCCTGCTGGTGCTTCCAGGAAAGTCAGTCTGTCCCTTTTCTGCTCAACCTCATGTTTCAAGGCTGCCTATATAGAAGGGACCGAGCCAAGCCGAACGCTTTGCAAGCTGCTATTATCCTTGATACATGACAGTTTGGCTTCTGTTGCTACTAAACTCTTTAACTGCTAGATGGCAACACAGATTAAGGGAGGCGACACTGCAGATCACAGATTCCTGGAAGTTTGGGATTTTTCTGGATAGACACTGCCAAAAGAAACATGTTAACAAATGCTGAGGTCCATTTACAGTCAAACATAGAGCTGCTTTGGTATGTTGGAAGAGCCTGGGAAGTCACAACAAGCTTGTTGTGAAAAAGATGCCTACAAAGGGATTGGATCTTAAACAGCAACAAGGGAAGATACAAAATAGCAATCACTAGCCAGCCAAAACTTTTTGTTTTAGATAAAAGAAAGGTCATGGGGTGGAAAAGGAAAGGGCACTTAGCTGCTCAGTCTGAAAGCTCATACCAACATGGAAGAAACCTAAAATGTGAAGTGTATTTGAAAATAAAAGAATGGAGCAGATGAACTGTTAGATCAGGGGCGGGCAATTATTTCGGGCAGAGGGACACTTACTGAGTTTTGGCAAGCCATCGAGGGCTGCATGACAGGCAGCCAGGGGCAGATAAATATTAATTTTCTCAATTTTTTAGGGGCCCTGTAGGCGGGATAGAATGGCCCAGTGGGTCACATCCAGCCCTCGGGCCGCATTTTGCCCACCCCTGTGTTAGATGAAGAGGTGGATCCAGAGGGGGTGCAGCAGCATGGTTGCATCCGCCTTTACACATGCTGCATGCGAGTTCTCAGAATGGTGTCTGCCCAAAGACCCTATTTTCACACTGCTCTGGAATCAGGGGTGAACAGTCTCATGCTCATCCCCTCCTTTCCCCTGCTCTGAATTCATTGCCTGGTAGGGGGAGAAGGCAGACAAACCACAGTGTCCACCCTCTGGATTCCAGAGCCACCTGAAAGCACAAATTCCAGCCACATCGTGCCCAGAACAGCTGGATCATACAGAGCTCTGGAACAAGCTGGGGACCACTGACTAAGCAGCAGCTCTGCAGAAAACCTGTGGGTTACAGTGGACAATAAGCTGAATTTGAGCCAACAGTGTGCCCTTGTTGCCAAGAAGGCTAACAGCATACTGGGCTGCATTAGTAAGTGTGTTGCCAGATGATCAAGGGAAGTGACAGTTCCTCTCTATTTGGTACTGGTGAGGCCACATCTGGAGTAGTGCCCAGTTTTGGGTCCCCCACTGTGGAAAGGATGTGGACAAATGGAGAAAGCCTGGAGGAGGATTAGGGGGCTGGGGCAAATGACTTCTTGAAGAGAGGCAGAGGGAACTGGGCTTATTTAGTCTAGAGAAAAGAAGATGGGGATTTAATAACAACTTTCATCTACCTGAAGTGTGGTTACAAAGAGAATGGAGCAAGTCCAGGGGTGGGCAAAATACAGCCCACAGCCTGGATCTGGCTCGCAGCTGTCCCGTGAAACTGCTCATGGGGCCGAGCACCATTGAAGCTGGTCCACACTGCACTCCAACCTGCACCCACCCCGCACCTGCCAACAGCACCGCCCCAGCCAGTATGCACAGCTTCCTAGCAGCTGCCCTGGTAGTACTTGACTCCATGCACCTCCAGCAGCTCCTCCTCCTCTTCCTCCTTCCCCTGCTATGCTGCTCCAGGACCACGTGGCATGTCAGGCAGCACATGCCAAGCCAGGTAGGGGGAAGCTGCAGCTGGGCAGCTCCTGCCCCAGCACGTGGGGCTCCAGCTCCAACTCCTGGTTGCCTTCCACCCACTTGGCCACCTGGCATGATAAGCAGCCATCTGCGGGTGGCCAAGTGGGTGGAAGGCAACCCCACTGGAAAGTTGTGTGCACTGACCAGGGCTGGGGCAGTGCCACTGGCAGGGACAGGGCAGGTGCAGGCAGGAGTGTGGCACAGTCTGACCCTGGTGGCAACAGGAAGGGCAGGGCTGAACCGCACTTGCCCCTGCACTGCACTACACTGCACTGCCTAGGCAAGCTCTGCTGCATGCATCCCCTTTCCCTCCTCCCTCCCCACAGCCCTGGCCAGGTCCGGGTACCTACTGCATATGCAGACCGCCGCACACACTTGCACCCCTTCCCCCCCCCACACACAATATAAACAGTAAGACTATTTTGAGCTATTATGCAATTGCCTCTATATATACCACTCAACAAAACATAAATCAGGACCAAAAATATTTTTTAAATAAAAATATGTCATAGTAAATGTTGAATTTGTAATACACAATTTGTTTTTTTATCTATCATTTGTTAAAATATCTTCTGAAAGATTTTGTGTGCACAGCCTTCTACAGCTCACCAAAACATGTCAAGTGACCCGCCAGCTAAAATAATTGCTCGCCCCTGAGCTAAACTGTTCTCAGTGGTGGCAGATGGAAGAACAAGGAGCAATGGTCTCAAGTTGCAGCAAGGGAAGTTTTTCCTAATATCCAACCTAAACTTGCTCACTACGAGAGTGGTGAAGCACTGGAACAGGTTACCCAGAGAGGTGGTAGAATCTCCACCCTTGGAAGTTAAGACCTGGCTACACAAAGCCTTGCCTGGGATGATCTAGTTGGGGCTGGTCCTGCTTTGAGCAGGAGGTTGGACTAGATGACCCCCTGAGGTCCCTTCCAACCCATTTTCTATCATTCTGTCACCCCGCACTGACTGGGCAGCAAGCTCAGAGCTCACTGCCTATGGCAGCATAACCAAAGTGGGGTGATCCTCACCCACCTTGCCCTGTCCAGACTCCTCTACTGGGTAGAGGCCCTTGCCAATGCAAGGTTCTATTCATTCCAACAGGTACCTAAGAAACATCCTATATCTAAAATGTAATAGTTCTTAATATTATGAGTAGACAGCCCATTGTAAGGAGGCTATAAACTTATTTCTAACTTGCTTTGATACTAGTTGGGGAATAATTTTTAAACACTTCCATAATTTAAAAGAAAAGACATTGTTAGTTTTAAAATTCACCAAAAGCAGCTTGTCTTGTCTGGTCTCAAGAGCCTCCATATTCCATAATGATACTTTGTACAGACAAGAAGGTAACAGAGAGAGAAACATGTTGTCTGGCCATGTACCATTAAAAAAACAAGCATGTAGAATCAATAATGCTGTGAAGCCAAAGATGGGGTTTTCCACAGTTACTGTTCTAGGTGAGGGGTGTCAAACTCACCTCCTGGCCCACGCTGGATCTGAACTGTGGGGTTCCTTGTGAACTGGATCCAGCCCAGGGCATGGGGTGGCTTGGGAGGCAGTGGTGCTGGCAGTGGCAGCAATGGCATCTATTCCAGTTTCTGCCCAGTGCATGTGGCAGTGGTGGCTCCAGCTCCCACCATGTGCCATGCACCCCTTGCCAAAGCCAGAACTGCTGCTGCTAACACATTTCATGCCAGAGCACTGGCTCCGGCACAAACCTGCAGTGGCAACAGCTCTGGCTCAAGCACAGGGCATGGTTCATATGACTGTGGCAGGTCCAGCTTTCACCATGTGCCCTGGGCTGGAGCTGAAGCTATTGCCACTGACTCATGTTTCAAGCCAGGGTGGCAGCTCTGGCTCTAGCACAGAGTACGTGGTGGCAACAGCTCTGTCTCCACCTCTGACATGGGGCACAAGTCATGTAGTGCCAGTGGCAACAGGGCTGGCCACCAAGGAACTGGGCCTGCAGCAGTGGGGACAGATGAAGTGGCCAGTGGGCAACCAGGGCTGTTTAAGCCTTTAATCACCATCCTGCCACTAACTGCCATGTCCACCAGGGCCTAACAGCCCCAGATTCTGTGGCATGCCACCCCTGCTGGCCACACGTGCCAACTTCTGCTGATCTGCCTATAGCCTGGCAGCCTGGATACAGTGACTCCATGTACAGTCCATGAGCCTTCTTTTTGACACCCCATGTCTAGGCCTTTCAAGTTGACAAGAACATTGCTTAATGATTAGACTTGTTCTAAATCTAACTCTGAATGGTCACATTCCAGCAACACATTCCTTGGAGTCTCAGACCAGCAGAGACTCCCTATGCCTGAAGAAGGGTGATAGTGCTAGAAAGCTTGCAAAGAACTTTTTTTCCCCAACTACTCATTCGGTCTAATAAAACATATCACATCTACTCAATGAATGTTGCCTGCCCACGTTCCAATAACTTCTTCATTTGTCTCTCAAATCTGCAGATCCACAATTTTTAGATGTCGCTTTACCAGAAAGGAGCAATTTAGCAGCTAAGATTGTGATGTAAGCTCAGCTAGAGAGAAACACTTTAAAAGTCTGTAAATAATGTTGTTGTGGCCAATTAAGGCTTCTCATTTGTTAGTAGGTAGCATCTCCTGGCCAAAGGGAACTGAACAGTGGCAACTGAGAAAGAAGTATGCTCCCAAAAGGAAATGTTGGCTTGCGATGTTGAGCCTATGACACGTGGCAAAGCAGATCCAATTCTGGCCAGCAGAAGGCAGTGGACTGCACATAGAGCAGTAACGTCATTGCCAGGGATCCTGTTTTTCTCCAATTTAAAAAAATCCCAAATTTTTGGTTAAAAAAAGTAACCCCAAATCCAAATTTTTGCGTGATTTAAATGAAACACCACTAATATATAGATATATATAAAATATACATTGATGTTTCGTTTTAATCATGGAAAAATGTGGATTTGGGGTTACTATTTTTTTAACCGAAAATTGGGGATTTGTAAATATCAGATAAAACCAGGATCCCTAGTTGTTACACCCTGCTCCCTCCTTCCTCCCCAATTTTTAGACTAAAAGAAAGAAAACAGTGGTCACACAAGCTAACCAATAAGCAACCTGGAAATGCAAGAAAGTCAGTTAAACAACATGAAGGCACATCTATTTTGAACGCTGGATTTAAGGAGGCACCCACAAGCAATTGTACAGCCTTTAGTTACGTGTTTTCACAGCACACCAATATAGGACTTAGTTCTCTGATGCCTCAACAAAACAGCGATTACCTTCCTACTCAGCCAGCAAAGCACAATGTTATGTTAACAATTAGCAAAGTTGCTGCTCCTGGAAATCATAAGCACCTGCTTTAATAGTAGAGATCAAAATTGTGATATCCAAAACCAACTAAGCAAGCATCACGCATAATGAATCACGGTTAGTAAGTTAGGACATCAGCTATATTATATAGATAATGTGGTAGTGGTCTAAATTCACACCCTGATGTAAAGCTTCTCTCTCTAATGGAATGTCAGTGAAGAGATTTAGAAAGTGGGATAGTTGAACCCAATTCCCAAAGGCAAAGATCCTTTTATAAAAAACTTGAAAATTCAGAGACCCTAATAGACACAGAAGATGAGCCTATTAGATAACTCCTTCTTCTGCTGGACCACAGTTAAAAAAAGAAAAGAAGTGTGGGGACATTTAACCATGTTCAGGTCATTCAAGATTTACTTGCTGACAAAGCAATGTGAAGACATGTAAGTTATTCATCATCTGACAAACGTGTAGGATTGATCAGTTAATCAACCACTGCCAAGCCATTGCGTGCACTGCACCTCTGTGCAGGGAAAGCCAGCCAATTCTTTGCAGATATACCTTGTAACTTTTCTTACTCATTTTTTCTGAACTCTAGCACAATCATCATATAGGTGCATCCGTGTTGGCAGGAGGAGGAGGAGGAGGAAGGAAACACAGCTTTTTTTTCCACGGATGCCTTGCTTTTAGGAATGTCCATTAAGGCAGTTTTCCACATTAGTCATCTGTATATCGAGATGGCTTTACCTGCACAACCAGATTGCTGTAAAATACTAATGTCTAACAGTATTAAGTGCGCAGAACACCTGCAGCCTGACAACACCCTGCTCCAGTTCAAACAGGCTATACCTAATGCTGTCAGTTTATCTTGAAAACGTCCCCTAACAGAATACATCTAACACTTAGAGCAGGAGACTTCTAAGCTCTATTCACACTTTGGCTCCTCTTATTCTTATTAATGTAACAAGAGATGCATGCTCTCTGCTTTACAGACAGGAACAAAGACAAGATGCCCTGCCTTGGATGAGATACACTCTAGACAAGCAAAAGCAGAAATGAAGAATGAGAAGGGATGCAACACGACAAAGCAACTGAGCAAATATTTTCCAGTGTTTCATCCTAAATCGGACAAGGATCCTCTTGAGCCGGTGGTCATAGAAACACACAGGAAGATAAAGTTCCTGCACCAAAGAATTTAAAAATCAGTGACCTGGTTATCAAATCTCTCTGTGGTTCAGTCAGCTGAGCTGTGATGTAGGATGTGGGCCTCCCTGTCAGGTGACTGGGCAGCTTGATTCCGTCTTTAAAATGCTTTGTGATAAAAGGTGGATCGGCACCTGGATGGGATCATCTGCCCCCAGCGCTCTTTCCTGCCCAGGCAGGGGGTTGGACTCGATGATCTGTTGAGGTCCCTTCCGACCCTAACATCTGTGAATCTATGCCGCTCTTATATAAACTGTTATTATATGACTCAATGCGATTTAGATGGGAACTAGTGATTTAGAATAAGCTTCAGGTGTAATTAATGATCCTCTAAGCCATTTTATCATCAAAACATTCTTATACTGTAAGAGTTGCCAAATGTGCCAATACACTCCTTGTAATTCAGTGAAACCAAACGTGAATTAGAGGATTATAGGGATTGAATAGGGTGTTGTATAACAACCAGTCCTTAAACTGGGGCTATGTGGGACTTAGGTGGTGCTTATTATATAGATTTTGTGGTGCACTAGTGCAGGGTTGAGCTTCAGCAACATTGAGTAACTCAGGTATAATTCCATTTTTGGAGTTACACAGCTGCTTCCTAATGGCCCAGCATTAGCAGTTGGTTAGATAGCCTAAGATGTCCAACGACTTTCAGTTTCAGGAGGACTAGTTGCCAAAGACAGGATTTATATTCACAAATGCCATATTTGGCTTGGTATTGAAAGGATACTGGCAAGTTTTACTAACAGGTTTGAGTACTTACCTTAACTTGTACAGAGTTGGCAGCACTGTGAACAGAGAGGGAAGTCAGCTCAATGTTTGGTTTGGTTTTAAAAAAACTAAACAAACAAAAAAAACAAACAAAGAACAAACCCCAAAATCCTGAAGTCATTGAAGGGGAGGGTAAAAACCCCCCCTGCAGAAGTAGGTCAGAGTAGAGAGCCGCTTACTAGTTTACCCAAACTTCTGAAATTACAGTGAATAAAAATGTCTTTATAACATTCTCTCTTTTCAATCAAACAAAAATGGCCAGTTCATCCATATCACTGCATGGAGAAAACCAGTCTGGAGCAGAATATGCATATATAGCCCATGCTGGCCCACCATTAAGGGTTAAATACCAAGGCAGCACTATGGACAGATGTGGACTTGCAAAAAAGATAGCTTCACACAAATGAGCAAAAGATTTGACCAGAAGATGAGTGAGAAATGAATGGAAGGCAACAGGACAACTTAGCAGGTCTAGCAGTGACCTAAGAGCAATGGAATATAGATGAGAATAAGGATTTCAGCTTTCAAGTGCATACCCTACTACTGTACACTAGCTTTGTAGTCTTGTTCAGAAATGGTATTTAATTGTTTAGACTAATTTCAAACTACTTATTTTAGCTTCTCTCTTTACTACCGTGTGGTTTGTAAGTGTCCTTTCCCCTGTGTGTTGATGCTTCCCTTGAATAACTACATTGCACATTGTTACCGAGATGCAGAAGGATGACAGGGCTCCAGGTTTAATGTTTGGCATGACCTAATCTTGGCACAAAGTTGCATTTAATACTGCATGTAGAGAGAAATATCACTGCATGTACAGAGAAATATGACTCTTTAGAGCCAACACACCAGGTTTTCTTATCTGGCTGTGTACCATATGTCAGAATGTATTAAATCACACTGAAAATCAACATGAACTGCAACATTTGTAGTGATCAGATTTCTACCATAGAAGCAAAGAATCCCAATTCCTTACATTTTCATCTGGGACTTGGACTGGTTTATATATCACCCCTTTAAAACACTTACATGCCTGTATAAGTTTTATACACGTGTGTATAACTGTACAATATCCCAGAGCTAAATAAGTACGACTGTGTGAGAAGTTATGTGCGTAAGTGTTTAAAGGACTAAGAGCAGGCTGTATAAAGCAATACATGTCAAATACAGCTGGAAGTGTGTCCCAAATATTTAATGACTGTTAGTGACACAGAAACCCCCAGACAGAGTCACTTTCCAAGCAAATTCTGAGTGACATCCCTCAATTGTTATTAACCCCTCCCTGGGTGTTAACTATTAGCTACTGGGTCATTAGCACTAGCAAGGAAAAACTATTACACCTACTGGTGTACTATAAACCTGCAAAAAATTAGACATCCCTCAGGAAAATGCTGAGCATGTTGCAAAGTCAGTGAATGCTCATGTGAAAGCTCAGAGCAAAGTCAATGAATGCTCATGTGAAAGCTCGCATTTGCAGTGGGTTTCAGTATCATTTTAAGCTACCTGAAAACAACGGAAGATTTAATGAAGCTCTTTAATTAATACAATTTATTCTGCAATCGGAGATTTTAGAGTGTGTAGTTAGGTTAAGCAACTACCTTAGTTTTGGGCAGTTTGAGACCTGAGAAGATGGAAAGAGGAGGTTTTCACGAAAAGACCCTGAGGGCTAAAAGCGTGAATTGTAACATATTAGTGAGTAAAAGCAATATTTCTGCAGTGTTCAAGGGAAACAGTATCACTATACTTCTTAAGTGTGGGGAAATTTTGAACAGATTAAATCCTAAGCAGGTAAGTGGATGATGGAAAGTTTCTAACAGAGGGTTAAAAAAGGATCAGAGCAATTGGTACTCTTAACCTATATCATCTTTGATAAAAAATAAAGGTCTTAGAAAACTACATCTCTAGAACAGCGGTTTTCAACCTTTTTAGGTTCAAGGCGTCCTTCGGAAAATGCCAGCTCTTAGCTTTCACTCTTGACTGCAGAAAAATGAGACAGCAATTCTTTCATTGCAAAGAACTCAGAAAGACTAAACAGGTCAGAATGTTTTTGATACTATGGATTCTTATTTGAAACCTTTGGTTTTCTCTTATGAATCATGTATAAAGTGTTTGCATACCTAATATTCCGCAGCACCCTTAAATGGATCTCATGTCTCTGCGGTTGAGAGTCCCCTGAACTTTTGTAGAGCAGTCAAAGGTTTTTATTGACTACAGGGAGCTATATTCAAATTTTATTGCATCTAATTTAGGAAAATGACAAAGTGACATCTTAGGGAAGCTACAGTGGAGCTTTTTGCTTCTGATAAAAATTCAAGTGCATCTGATAATGGCTCTTAGATTCCAGAGCAGCTAAAACTATGATAGTTATTTCATAAACTAAACTAGAAAGAATGACGTCTGTGGCACTTCAACTGAAACAGTACTTTCTCCTACTACAGGCAAGTCATTTCCAAAATCAGACAGCAAGTTACAAATGAGCACAGGCTTCAACCTGCCCATATGCACTTGTTTTCATAAGTACAAGGGAAATTACTTGTACACATCTATTTATTAAGCAAAAAAAATCCCACACAAACTTTCATTTTCAAAATGGAGTATGTTGAGTGCTATAAGTCTTTACCAACCTTCACCACATGCAGTCATTTACATCTGCCTAAAGTGGATGTCAACTCCTATTTTGATTTGTTCTGCTCATAATTTGGCGCAGTGTAAAGGACTGCACCTGGAGCAGGACAGATGTCAGAACCCAAGTACTCTTTAAAAAAACACAACAAAAAACAGTAAACCTGAACATTTTGTTTGTGATCAATGGAGGGCATGGATGAAAGGAGTTAACATGGATAAGGCCTGAAATAACTGGATGACTAGGCTGTGAAATGCATTCAAACAAAGATGCAGAGAAATTTTTGCCTTTTCTGGCAGAGACTTTGTTTAATAATTAAACCCGAGTTCTGATCCTGAAACAAGCTCCATGTGAGTGCTGGGATTTGCCCAGATGACATTCATTGTAGGACTAAGGCCTTCATTAACCTAAAAATATTATGACTTTTTTGCATAAAACATATCCAGGAACACCATGGATCAGAATCTGATTTCACTCCCAGCGTAACACTCCTCAGTGAAATCACTGAGGAGTGTTACGCTGGGAGTGAAATCACGCAGGTCAAGTAAGGTTTTCATGATTATTGCAGCCCTGGTAGATCTGTTCTTAGATCCACCAGTTCATCCCATGTTATTAAGCTGAGTGTTGTTATATACTCAGCAGGTGCTTAGTCTGAACGCCTCAAACTCATAATGGAAGAGTCTGTGGGAATGAAGCGTAAATCCAGTGTGGCAATACCTATCTATGGAAGGATTAGCAAGATGGATTTTGGCATACTGTGTTAAGTGGCCTAAGGCTAGCAGCTCTTAGAACTAGATATGCCTTTGAGGTTCAGTTAAGGTACCATGTTGCAACCACTATAGCTATCGAGAGCAAGACAAAATATTTTAACAGTATTCTGTAAACCAAGGGTGTGGCATTATTAGGAATACTGGGTTCAGTCCAACTCACATCGTTACCGGAAAGTTTTTGCAAGATAAGAGTGGGTTCAAAACAGGGCAACAAGAATGACAAAGGGCCTGGAAAGAACTCCTATCTGATGAGAAAATGGAAAGATGGGATTGTTTATTGTAAAAAGATGATGATTAAGAGGGACTGATACAGGCAGAGCTGCTGGGAGCAATTTCAGCATATTTTGTCAAAAAGGAATGTTTCAGCGAAGCCAAAACATTAATCAGAAATGAAAGAGGCAGACGTCAGAGCAGGGCAATTACGATGCTGGTGTGCGGCGCAGGACATTCTGCTCCACCTAAGTTAGGAGTGAACTAGCTTGAAACACTGTAGTCTGCATTACTCAGAGACAGGACTTGATCTTGGGTCTTCCCCAGTGACCTAGTCACCGGGCACATAGAATACGACACACTTATATGAGCCACTTAAGATAAAAAGTACGTAAAATGGCAGATAGTGAAAACCTGCTATTCTCCGATATAGAGAACAAAGGGGACATCTGATCAAATGAAGCAGTAAGAGATTGAAAACACATTTTTTCACGCTGTAGAACTCATGGCCACAGTGCATGACACCGGTCAAGAGTTTAGCAACGTTCACAAGAGGACTGGACGTGCACGACTGAGGATATCAAAAGTTAACAGCTAACATTAGCCAGTCCTGCAAGTGCTACGAAACATCACCTTTCAGGCCAATGGTTTGACCTCCGCTTTCTTGCGCTCCGGGCTCCCTTTGGAAAACGTCAGCTCTTAGCTTTCATTCGCTTTTTGACTCGCGAAAAATACTAGAGCAAGTCTTCTGTGCCAAAGGCCTCAGGAAGCTCACAGCAGGGCACAACATCCTCGACTGTCTGAACTCCAATTTCAAATCTCTGGGTTTATCTTATCTTGCGAGTGGTGCGTTAGCATTGGCACGCTTAACAATGCCAACATGGGGTGGATGGTACCCTTAGAAAGACCTCACTGCATCTGGTTGAGAATCGCAGCTCACCACCTCAGACCAGAGATCAGGAGCAGACCCCGCGGCGTGCACTGGGGCGCTTGCCCCGCCTTTTATTCCTGCTCCGCCCAAAGTTTAAAACCACCTGCCTGGCAACAGCAGCAGCATTTCTAGTCCAGCAGCGCCGAGGGAGTCAGCAGACTTCGAGACTCATTATAATCTACCTGGTCCTTTCCCAATGCTTCATTCCACAGCTGCTAACGACCCTCTCTCCTCCTCAAGAATCTCTATGTTATTATTGATCATTATTATTATTACAATTATTATTATTACCATTACTATTAATTAACTATCACTATTGATCAGTAATTATTACAATGATCAATTATTATATTAATTGTTTATTAATTATCATTACTATAGTTATTAATTATTATTAACCATTTTCAGTCACGACTGGCTACCAGTGTGGTCAGCGTCGCCCAACACCCGCTTTTCGAGGATGTCGCTGAAGCAATCCCGCCCCACCGCGACCCGTCGGGGGTTTAAAGGGCCCGGAAGGGGGGCGGGGCCTGGGCCGCTGCGCAAGCACGCACGCGGCCCGCCCCCCCGTGACGCCACTCAGGTGACGGCGGGCGTGCGCGCGCGCCC
>NW_017729015.1:10824540-10830004 GCF_001723915.1 Gavialis gangeticus | reverse complement strand
CAAGCGCGTGCCCGCGCCCCCGTGCGGCCCCCGGGAGACTCTCCCCTCGCGGGGCTCCTGGGGCAGCGGTGCTGGTGGTGCCTGGTGCCACAGTCCCGCTCCTCAGTCCGTTGTGATAGCGACGTGGTGGGGTTCATCGCATGGTCAAGCAGCACCTTCGGGACACGGCATGTGTGGTCAGGCTGGGCATATCCGCGGTCATCCAGCAAGTGGTGTGCTCGAGATGCAACGCGGGCGGGCGGGCTAGGTGTATCATGAGGTCCAGCCGTTCGTGACGTGGCACGCGTGGCGAGGCAGGGTGTATTGTGCGGTCAACCAGCGGATAGTGTGATCCAGACGTGGCACGCGTGGCCAGGCCAGGTTTATTGTGCGCTCAAGTAGCAAGCGGCACGGTCATGACGTGGCTCGTGTGGCCAGGCTAGGCCCATTGCACCATCGACCAGCAAATGACGCAATCATGACGTGGCATGCGTGGCCGGGCTAGGTGTATTGCACAGTCAACCAGTGAATGGCGTGATCCAGACATGGCACGTGTGGCTGGGCTAGGTGATTCGTCCGTTAAATGCGTGATAGTTACTTTGCACGTGTGGCCAGTGTAAACTTGTGGTGCAGTTCACCAGTGAACTGCATGATATACGTAACATGTGGCAGGGCCCTCTGCTTCAATGGGTATGTTCAGTGACGCACCCAGGGGACGTGGGTGCAGGTTTGTTGCTGCTCACCTGTGGGTCTGCATCTGGGTTAGGTGCCAAACCAGACCTAAGTGTTGCTAAGCCATGCTCTGTCGTCATTTTTTTTTAAAGAGGAACTTCAGTGGGTTGCTAAACTTCACGAGCAGATTCACATGAACCCTGATGGCTTCCTGTGCTATGGGGCACCGAAACCACTACAGGGACTCTTTGCCTCAATGCATGCCTCGCTGGGGTTACGTGACCCCAGCGGTCTTTCCTGCCCAGAGCAGTGGGGCTGGACGAGGTCCCTTCCAACCCTAAACTTCTCTCAATCTAGACATTCGGTCTGCACTGGGCTCTGTAGCAGAGACCATCTGGAGTCCTTAGCCAAGGAACTGTCACTCTGTGGAAGAGGAACAGTTTGGTAGCAGAAGCAGGCTTTTGGATTTCAGAAAACTAGCGTACGTGCTGTACAGGCTTATTGGAAATATATTGCATAAATAAACACTGTCTATATTTGAAGCTGGGCCACTATGAAAAGAAGCTTCAGACTATAAATTTAAAAAGTGCCTGGGCTTTAACCCAAAAAACAATTGACTTTGCAGCTAAATGTATTTTCCTCCCCTCCCCACCATTTGGAAAATTATATTACATGAAATAACAGTTAAGTATTAAAATGTATGCAAGATAAATGTCTTCGCTTTGGTGAGGAAGTGTATACATTAGTTCCAGAATACCTTCCCTAATAGATTTGCATTCTTAGGAGACCAGAACATCTACAAATTCTGACTTCTGGTGAAATGCCAGCCTTCTCTGGAAAACCAAATCTATCCTCATCAATTCCAGATAAGGGGAGTTTGTTTGCAGATGGGTTGGTGGAGGTGTTATTTTGAATGTTTGCAGTCTATTAATAGGGCTGCAACATAAAGTCACTACCTTCCTACTTCAGAAATAAGTCCTCTTCTATTTGTGTAGAAATGCTTCCTGTCTGTGGTAAGTGGGTTGGTTGGACTGCAGTTGACAACATGGCAAGAAAGCTAAAGCAACAGTGTAAGTGATGCAGATACAAATAGATCCTACTGAAGCTGAATGGACAAAATTCAAATTACAGTCATGAGTTATACAAATTGTAGCAAAGCTCTAACTTTGTCCGGAAAATGGTATTTAATTTGTTAATTCCCAGCTTTGGCTGTCACTCAAAGACATTTTGTTGTCATTTCTTAACAAAACTTGTTGATACCAAAGAAGGCAAACGGGTAAATATAGTTGTCATTTAATCTCTTTGAGCCGGTCAGTGCCCACAAAAGCTACGCAACTTCAGACTAATTAGCACAGGATTAATGGATCATCTCTCTAGTATCCGAATAAGCACAGCAAACTTTGATTGCCCTTGATGATTCACACTTGTCAAGATAACTGCATTTTTAAAATAGCAGTAGTAATCTTTGTTAAGTTTAACTATGGCACTGCACACTGTCTTTAAATGCAAACCAGTGTTCATACAGGTATGATGCCTGTGGTGTGTAGCATGTTAGCTGTCTACTAAGAAGCCAGCGTGCTACTCTGTACAACTCGGGAGAATGGATGTATCAGATGGGCTATATATACCTGGTGCATCATCCTCTAAGTATGACTAGTACATAATGTTCTGACGTTGATATTCTCAGATCTATCATTTACATTGGTAGCTCTAGTAAAGGTTCGGGAGCCCCTAAAACAAATGTTGGTGGGATCTGGAATTGAGTTTTGATTACAAACGTCTTTTTGGTTGCACCTCTGTTTCTTCCCTTTGCCCCCCTCCCCTTTTTGTGTTTAATTTAGCACTTCTGTATTTCAGTCTTTTGACTGAAAAGGATGCTCTTATGTAAAATCCAGTTAAAAAAAGCCTTTAAAGCCAATACTGATAACAAGTTTGTCTTAAGCTGTCCTAACTAACATTTTTGTGGCTTTACCTTCCAACTTTTCTATTTTTTGTATGACTACACGAGGTGCTGTCAAATGAACAGGATATACTGAAAAAGAGATTTGTTCAGTTCCTTCCAGGTCAGGTGTTACTGGCTTAAAAAGAATTATAATGATATAAAACTGATTTTCAAATTGAATGCCTCGCCCCCTCCCTTTTTAATAACAATTCCAGTTTTACTTTAGCACCTTGAGAATATTAGCAAAGATTACATTGGCTAGTTAGTACTTATGCATGTCTTTTCTTTAAGCCTGTGTTATTTTTTTGGTAGAAATAATTTTAATAAATGTTTTCTAAACACTTCATAATGTAAAATGTTACTTTGACCAGTTCTGTTAACAGTTCTGTTAAAGGTGTCTTGGTACTATTTTTTTTAATCGCACAAATATCTCATAAAAAGATACCACACAAAACTCTTGCCTAGTACATTTTCTGGACCGTGATGGCTATGGCAACACTTCAACCCTATGAGACTATTTTCTCATAATACAAAGCTTTGCCTTCTTGCCATGCCATTGCATCTTGGTTGTAGGAAAAGGACTACTTGTTCTTAATTTCAGTCCTTGTCTTGCAATTTGAAATCGGCTTTAGTTTTCATCAGGCTGACTAGCATTTTAGTATTAAAAATATACTATTTATGTAGTATAAGGGAAATGACAAGCTTATTTTCGATTAGGTCCTTTCTAAAAAGATACACACATCTCATTTCTTTTTTAAAATAACAATAGTCTCAAATTCCAAGTTGGATCTGTTTTCAAATAAAAATTGGGCCTATGTTACTTGAACATGCCCAGGAATGGCAGTTGCTGAAATCCTAACTCTGAGCATAATGCATAAGAGCCTGTAATGAATTCAGTAAAATAAACTTTCATTGCTGTTGACTAATGGTGCTGTAACTAGCAGGCGGAGTACATATATCTATTTTGTGTGTGTGTGTGTGTGTGTGTGTGTGTGCATATGTATATATAAATTGAATCCCACGTAGGACTTTGGTAACTTAATAAATCACAGTCTTGAAGTAACTGTCACTAGGACTTTGAGGATGAATTACAGCACTGAAGTGCGTATGTTTTGGGCATATGTTGTTCTTCTCGTTGTGGAAATCATTTAGAGCTCTCAAAGAGCTATGGAGCCACTCAGAGCACTTTCATTTGCAACCTGTTTAAGCCACTTCAGACTGTGCTCTTTAGCTCGTCCCAAGGATTTTTCAGTCGACTCACAGTGCTGTACACAGGTGGGAGGCCACTGCATTGCAAGTACATCTCAACTATATTTCTTTGACTTCCACAGGGCCTCCAGCAAGCCTCTTCCAGCCGCCCCGTCGCCCCGGCCTGGGAACTGTTGGGAAACCCATCCGCCTCTTAGCCAATCATTTTCAGGTTCAGATCCCTAAAATTGATGTTTATCATTATGATGTGGATATCAAACCGGAAAAGCGGCCCCGAAGAGTAAACAGGTAGGAATGCCCTCTTAGGACTTTAAGAATCACTAACATAAAGAAACTTTGTTTTGGCACTTCTTCAGATGCTTTTCATCTTAAATATGCTACGTAGGTAGTAGTTGCTTAATTTCACAATACCTGTGATGCAATATTCTTGTTGAAGAAAGCTATATTGAAGCTTTTACAATTGGACCGTAGGAGTGGGAAGCTCTGCAAAATAGGGAGCGGTCCTACCTTAGCCTTCAGGCAGCAGATCATCTGACCAGCTAGCATTTTTTTTCCCCTCCATCTCTAATTTAACATAGAGTGAATTTTGGTAGCTGCTGTTTATTCTTGGGATGGTTTTATGCTCAGTTCTGTGTGTACATTTCCTCTAGGTAAGTTCCGTAGTCTCTGTTCAGGTGTAATGGATATACTAGTAATCTGGATGTGTGTCACATTAGGTGGGCTTTTGTCTCTAGTAGGCTGCCGATTAGAAGACAATGCAGATATGGCTAGTTACCATAACTGAGCTTGCACATGGCTGATTTTTTTTTCCTGTTTTCCAAATAAACTAAATATTTTCTCTTCTCCTTAGAGAGGTGGTGGATACTATGGTGAGACACTTCAAGATGCAGATATTTGGTGATCGGCAGCCTGGATACGATGGAAAAAGGAATATGTATACTGCACACCCATTGCCAATTGGGCGGGACAGGGTAAGTACTATCATAAAAAAAAAATCGTTGCAGAAATAGTAAGACATTGCTGTACTGAGACTGCTGCATGGCGTTGTAAGGTGGGCTGGGATCTATACAGTGTTAAGATACTGATTCTGTTGTACTTGTTACTGTGGTTCAAACACCCATGTTCAGTGGCAGTAGGAGTGCTGTGGGTGGGTATTCTATGAATTTGCATTCTCTTTTCTCTTGGATCTCTCTAAGACCTAGCTCTTATATTTGGTTTACACCCTCAAGGTGAATTTCGGTATGTAGTGTGGTCTTGAGACTGCAAAGCAAAATTGCATTTAATGACAGGAACTTCCTTGATCTTAAAAGGTTGTTACAACCACAGAAAGGGCAGTAGTGTTGGATGCTTTGCTGTTGAATTACATAGCAGTTGTAGCCAGCAAGGGGTGCTGTTCTGGTGGGACTGGGTTTATTGGGCATGTCCTAACATCCCATAAGTCATGGCTGCCAGGGCACATGTATGTTCTAGCAACAGCTAAATTAACAAAGCAAGACTTGGCATTGAAGTTCAAAGTCGTCATTTTTCAAGTATCCCTGTTGTGAATAATGTGACTTACTAAAGCAGTAAGGCCTTTGAATCATCTAATATTACTGTTTTACTTTTTCCATTTGTCAGTTTGGATAAAGAGAATAATTTAATTTTTTTTAATGTTTTAAACTT
>NW_017729015.1:10816798-10819540 GCF_001723915.1 Gavialis gangeticus | reverse complement strand
AAATTAACACAGCAAGACTTGGCATTGAAGTTCAAAGTCGTCATTTTTCAAGTATCCCTGTTGTGAATAATGTGACTTACTAAAGCAGTAAGGCCTTTGAATCATCTAATATTACTGTTTTACTTTTTCCATTTGTCAGTTTGGATAAAGAGAATAATTTAATTTTTTTTAATGTTTTAAACTTTTTAGGTTGCCAATATTCCTTGGAAAAAATTCAATGCAGAGCAAGGAATGTTTTCATTAAATGATCAGATTATAATGGAAGCTTTTTTTCTTAATATTGGATTTTGTAAGATTGAATAGTAGTTCCTTAATACTAACTTGTCTGATACTTGTATTATAGTAGCAATAACAAGTGGTTTTAGGGCTCCAGTGTTCTAAGTACTGGGCAAAGATGTTAGAAAAGAATCAATATTCTGAGAAGTTTATAGTTTAAAGCAGGCGTTGACAGTCCCCGGCATGCATACCAGAGGGAGCATGTGAAGCCATTTAACTTGACACACCACAGCTGGCCTAGGGTCTGGGCAGGCCCCTTGTACCAGCCATGGAGCCCAAGCTGCTTGCAACAGGTGTTGGGGAGGCTGCAACCAGCTGTGCCAGGGTCTGCAGAGGCCAGTGGTGGGTGCACGTGCCCCTTGGGGAAGCTGGCAGGGAAGGGGCTGGGACTATGCTGCCGCAGCAAGGATCAAACCCCCTGCAGCTCCCCTGCCATCCACCCCTGGCACACCAACATCTTATAAGTCAGGGTTGCAGGAGTTTGGGGCACTCTGTCCAAAAATGTTGCTGACCCCTGGTCTAAAATATGTTAAAACCAGGGGTTAAGTTTGGAGCAGGCATGTGATGTATACAAGCAAACTGTATACATGGTGATGGACTCGCATGATTTTTTCCTGGTTTTAATTAAAAAAAAAAAAATCTTTTAATGATGCTTGTATCTGATGTGGGAAATGGCAACAAAGGAAATGATTAAACAAGAATGAGAGAGGGAAAAGGAACGTGAGCACAAAGTGTATGGATCAGTAGTCACCAGATATTTCCAGTGTTTCTTGTTTGTTTCTCACATGTTTTCCAAGGAAATTGGTGGGCTGCTTTTAAATGTTGATCTTTATGAGAATACATGCTTTCAGATTATCACCTTCCTGAGAGTCTTGTATTTACACCTTTTTAATTTAAACAGCACCTAAAGACTCTTAAGGTATCTTAGTAGTTCTTAGCTATGTGGCAAACAGAAGTGCATCCCAAAAAAGTCCTGATTTGATTAAAACCTGTGTACTGCCAAGTGTCTTCAGAAACTGAATTCAGTTTCCTGTCCTCTCTGAGGGTCAGATAAGAAATTATACAGATGCAGAACTGAGTCCTGTGCACTCTATGGGCTAATTGAAATACTTATTGGGTACCACTCTGAGTCTCTATGGAAAGTGCTTTACATCTGTCAGTTATCTTTTGATCTTTTCTTCCTGCATTGATGAAAGTGTGGTGTTGACTGGCTCCAAAGAAAGTCCAGGTCTTTGAAGTCTCAAGTACCTGTAGGAGGTCAGGAAGTCCCTGCTGTGCTGCCAGCTTCCTACTACTCCCGATACTGTGGGTCAGAAACAAATGTTGATTATTGCTTAAGATTTTGGATCTCACCATATGAACATGTACTTGAAAATTAGGCTGACATAAACAGAGCCTCTGTGCTGGAGGGACTAAATCATGCAGTTTCACTTCTTTATACAACGAAGTTTGTTTACTATAAAGGTCCCTTAAATTATTACATCCTGGTTGAGATGCCTGTTCTGTAGACTCAAAGCAAGTCTACGAGAACAAGATGAATAATGTGACATAGCTTTGGGCTAAGGTACTTATTGTGTTATCATAAGTTTGTGCTTAATTTTGCTCTGGTTATTCAGGTGGATATGGAGGTCACGCTTCCAGGTGAGGGGAAGGACCAGACATTTAAAGTGTCAATTCAGTGGGTGTCAGTGGTCAGCCTTCAGCTGCTTTTGGAAGCTCTGGCCGGACATTTGAATGAAGTTCCTGAAGACTCTGTGCAGGCTCTTGATGTAATTACACGACACCTTCCTTCTATGAGGTGGGTACTACTGATTGAGCTCTTCCTAATTGTGCCCATTTGTCACAATTAGTACAATGACTCACTGCTCCAAACTAAACTACACCACTCTGAGGGGATCTGTTGTGTTTTTTTTTTTACCTTTGACACAAACTTGTATTAGAGGAGTAAGTGTCTTGTGAACACAAGCCTTGTGGATCTTGTCTGTGGTTCCAACAGTGATATTTCGGTGGCATTTCTAGCTTGTTTATTTGTAGAATTCAGATGTGCTTCATATGTTAGCTTTAATTAACAGGGGTGCACCGATAGAGGTTTTTTGGGCCGATACCGATGGCCAGTTTGTTTTTTTTTAAGAGGTCATATCGGCTGGTACTGATCCAATTGCCGATATGTGGCATGGCACCTTGGAGAGCAGCCTGGTCCAGCTGGTAAGTCTGTTTGTTGGGGGAAGGAAAGGGTGTGGGGGGACAGATCAAGGCCCCTGTGGTAAGGGAAGGAGCAGGGCAAGGGCAGGCCCTGCCCAGGCAGGGCAGAGCGCAGGACAGCTGTGAGTGGCTTGTCTGGGAAGTGGGGGAAGAGTCTGTTAGTGCGGAGCTGTACAATTTAGGGCTAGTGGTTTTGCTATGCTGAGGGTCGTGTTATGCCATGTCGATTAGTTAGCAGTCAGAGCCTTGAATGAAGCAGATTTC
>NW_017729015.1:10809794-10811798 GCF_001723915.1 Gavialis gangeticus | reverse complement strand
GGGGGAGACTCCCACTGCTGTGTGCATCGTGGGAGGCATGGGGCAGGGTGGGCTGCTGCTGTGGGCTGGAGCCGGGATGGTACTGGACTGTTCCTGGCAGGGGGTTGGGCTGGGCTGTGCTTGGGACAGGAGGCAGCTGTGCTGGGGCAGGGGGCTGCAGCCACCCCAAAATTCGCCGTAGCACTCTCCCAGCATTGCTGCCCACCTTGCGTGCAGCCTGGCCCATCCCTTTGCTGGGAAGAGCCCAGTGCAGCCCCAGCCCGCAGCATCAGCCTGACCTGCTATGCATGGAGATCTGGGGGCACACGCCCCCCCCATGCCCTCCTGGGGTGCACGCAGAGGTGGGAGCTGCTCCTGGCTCCGTCCCACATCTTGCCCCACCCTGGCTAGGCAGCATCTATCCCAGCCCCATTCCCTCCCTCACTGCAAGGGCCTCGATCTGACCCCTTCCCCTCAACAGACTTACCAGCTGGACATTGGCAGGCTGTGCTCTTCTGTGCTGCACTGTGGCTGCGCACATGCATAGGGACATTTATCAGTGACATTATCAGCCAAAAAAAACTGATTGCCAATACTGTCAATTTTCCTTATATCAGTGCCGATACAATGTGGGACCAATGTATCAGTGCACGTCTATTAATTAATGTTGGTAGAATGCTATAGAAACATTTAGTTAATTTTTAAGTGCTATTGAAATGAGTGTACAAGGAATGTTGGAATCCCTGTTGCATCCAGCAGGACTTTAATGAACGCCTCACAAGCTGAGGGTGTACAATGAAAGGAATGATTTTAAGTGTTAACTCTTCATGTTTTACCAGATACACACCTGTGGGCCGCTCCTTCTTCTCTCCTCCGGAAGGTTACTACCACCCTCTGGGTGGGGGTAGGGAGGTTTGGTTTGGATTCCACCAGTCTGTCAGGCCTGCCATGTGGAACATGATGCTCAATATTGATGGTATGCAAGAACTTCCATATTTAATCCCTAACTGAGTTTTCCCCTTTCATCAAAATTAAATAACCTCTCCTCTTTTTTTTTTTCTTCTCCTTATTTCATCTCAGTATCAGCAACTGCGTTTTATCGTGCTCAACCTATCATTGAGTTCATGTGTGAGGTCTTGGATATTCAGAACATCAATGAACAAACCAAACCTCTTACAGATTCCCAGCGTGTCAAGTTTACCAAAGAAATCAGAGGTAAATATTGGATTTAAATCTGCTTCTGCAAAATATTGGGAACCCTGTGAACAGTTTACATTGTCTTAACCAAAAGAGTTCATGGCCTGGGAGCACCCAAGAAGCTGGCCTTTTCCTTGTCACTCTGGCCTATTTTTTTTGCAGTTCAAAGTGACTTTTATTATAATAATTTGATGACATCTGGTGTCTTTCTTCTTGGGCTCTCAGGTCTAAAAGTAGAGGTGACCCACTGTGGTCAGATGAAGAGAAAATACAGAGTTTGCAATGTTACCAGGCGACCAGCGAGCCATCAGACGTACGTACACAATATCTTAACTACGTGTGAGAGAGAGTGTAAAAGTAAAACTAAAGTGCATTCATTTTTATGAGGGTAGCCGATTCAGGAGCTAAAATATTCATGTAGCTTCTAAAGTAACTCCTGAATGCATTAAACTAGTTGGGACAGTGCCTGTTGGCTTAGACTGAAGCTTGACTTTCCCACCATATTTAACTGTTAAAGATGTGTACTGGCTTTTAAATAAGTCTAGCTAAAGCAGGGGTGGGCAAAATGTGGCCTGCAGGTTGGATCTGGCTCACTAGCTGATTGTCTATGGCCTGCAGCTGCCCCTGGAGTGCTCCAAATGGGGCTGAACCCTGCCTGGAATGGCTCACGCACTGTTCCTGCCCGTACCTGCCCCATGCCCACTGTTGGCTCCGGTCTGCATGCATAGTGCTGCTGCTGCTGCTGCTGCAGCCGCCTGGGTACTGCTTGGCTCCCCTCCACTTTCAGCAGTGGCTCTTCCTCTTCCTGTCCCTGCTGAGCCATCCAGC
>NW_017729015.1:10805807-10809720 GCF_001723915.1 Gavialis gangeticus | reverse complement strand
GCTGAGCCACTCCAGGGGTGGGGGGAAGCTGCAGTTTGGTGGCTCCTGCCCCAGCATGTGGGGCTTCAGCTCCAGGCTGCCTTGCGCCCACCCAGCATGATGAGCAGCCACCTGCGGGTGGCCAAGTGGCTACAAGGTTGCCAGGAGCTGGAGCCCTGTGTACTGGGGCTGGAGCTGCCCAGCTGCAGGTTTCCCCTACCTCCTGCCTGGAGTGGTGCAACAGGGACAGGAGGAGGAGGAGCCCCCGGGGGTGGGGGGAGCCAAACAGTACCCAGGCAGCTGCAGCAGCAGTGAGAGCAGCCCCGCCAGGAAGCTGTGTGTGTGGGCTGGGCTGGGGCAGTGCCTTTGGTTGGTGCAGCTGGGAGTGCAGTGAGGGCTGCATGCGGAGCTTGGCCCCATGCAGAGTGCCATGCAGGCAGCTGTGGGCTGCATCGGGGAGTGGGGACAGAAAGGACCCTTGTCCCCCCACCCCAGGCCAGCTCCCAGGACCTAGTATGCAGGCAGCCCCTACGCACATGTGCACCCTCCTCACATAATATACAAGAGTAAGACTTTATTTGAGCTATTATGCAATCGCCTCTATATGCATTACTCAGAAAAACATAAATCGGGACAAAAAATATTTTTTGAAGTAAAATTAAAATACGTTATGTTAGATGTTTGATTTTATTTTTTTTAGTATGTTTTTTTAATCTATAATTTATTAAAATGATATCTTCTGAAATATTTTATGTGCGCAGCCCTCAACAGCTCACCATAACTCATTAAATGGCCTGCCAACCAAAATAATTGCCCACCCCTGAGCTAAGGTCACTTTTTTTTTGACACGGCTGCTATAAATTCAGTTCTGTCTTTTATAAAAACATTTTCTCTCTAACAGTTTACATTAAATAGAACTAATAACTGTTGAAAATGGGTGATCTTGGGGCCTTCACCCGGAATACATGCTCTGTATCACTTAAAAAAAAAAAAAGGAGAGATCAACATTTTCTTGTGAAGCTTAATCAAAACATATGCATCTTTTATAGGTTCCCTCTGCAGTTAGAAAATGGACAGGCTATGGAGTGTACAGTAGCTCAGTATTTTAAGCAAAAGTACAGTCTGCAGCTGAAATATCCTCACCTTCCCTGTCTCCAAGTGGGACAGGAACAGAAACACACTTACTTACCACTTGAGGTAAAGGGTCTGGGAACTTCACTGCAGTTGTATTGTCACATATACCTCTTATTTCAGCAGTAACATACCATCTGTAATTCTGTTGCTATGCAGGTATGTAATATTGTGGCAGGCCAGCGATGTATCAAGAAACTAACAGACAATCAAACATCAACCATGATAAAGGCAACTGCCAGATCTGCCCCAGACAGACAGGAAGAGATCAGCAGACTAGTGAGTAATTATTACAGCTATTTTCCAAAAATCTTGAAATGTCTTCCTGTGAACTTTTGTTTTATTTATATAAATTTTTCAAGTTGTATATTTGTTTTTCCCTACAGAAAGTATTTTCATCTTTGCTATCTCAAATAGCTTCCACTGAACCATGGCAGCAGAAATCATGCAACTTTTTCCCCTTGATGAATAAGTAGAATAACCCCAAATTATGGAAGTTCAAGAAACTGATCTTAAGGGTTCTGGTTTGAACCACTCTGAACTAATTACGCAAGTAAAGAGAATCACCTGAAACTTTAAATATAGCTATGAGTGTGTTCTTTTCCTTTCCAGGTGAAGAGTAACAGTATGGTAGGTGGACCTGATCCATATCTGAAGGAGTTTGGCATTGTTGTCCATAATGAAATGACAGAGTTAACAGGCAGAGTATTGCCAGCACCAATGCTGCAGTATGGAGGCAGGGTGAGTTATAGTTGACTTGTAAAATTGCCTGTTATAATTCATCAGAATTATAATATGCCATCAGTGCATTGCAACTTAAATGTTTATAATACACACAAGCCTTTTGAGAATACTGTTTGCTGCCTTACCAGCCTGAATGTTGTTTTTCATTATTATAATTTGCTTTTGTCTTTACCTAGAACAAAACAGTAGCTACACCAAACCAGGGTGTTTGGGACATGCGGGGGAAACAGTTCTATGCTGGCATTGAGATTAAAGTTTGGGCTGTTGCCTGCTTTGCACCTCAGAAACAATGCAGGGAAGATTTGTTAAAGTAAGTAGCTTCCTACTTACAGCAAAGTTATGCACCTCTTACACACACATTACCACGTTTTGGAAAGATAACGTGCACTACACTGGGATAACCTGATTTAAACTCCTCTAGCCCAGGAAGCGATGAGCCAGAGCAGCTTTAATATTTACATCTTAAAGTTGGGAATAACAAAGTCTACAGTCTAAATTGGCAGATTTCTCTAAACTGTTATCTAACAAAAAGGGATTAAGTTGCTCACGCTGCAGTTGCATTCATCCTTTGGAGGAAGCTCTTACCTGCATATTCATTCTTTTTTTTTTTTTTCCTGCACTGTCTTCTGCTACCTGCATTCTGTAAGTGTTTCTCTCCTGATTCCTGTGTCTTCTTTCTTGACCCGACTTGCCTTTTGTTTTGCTCTTTATCCTTGAAGAATCCCCACTCCACATATACCCAAGTTTTTCCTTTTCCTCTAAGCTTTCTAATCACCAAATGCCCTAAGAACCATCTCCTTTCATTGTGCTGTATTGACAAGGGTGGTTAGACTACAAGCTGTTTATGATATAGTAGTGTGAAAACAGGGTATATTTCTTTGAGCTCTTCAGTGATCTTAGGCAGCATTTTTCCTGAATTGACTTTTTACACAGTTCAGGTGACTTTTCTGGACTTAAATTGTTTTCACATTTTGAATCTAATGCAGATTGTTTGGTAGGAAGTTTCATAAACCTATACGATGGTTTGCAGAATGTTAAACTTAAAACTGTTTATTGCTTTGTCCTGTTAATAGCCAGTGCTTCAATGTAATGGTAGAAGTTTTGATTATGGGTCCGGAAGAGAGAGAACAGTTTTTACATGCATGATTTTTGGATTATAGCAGTCTGGCTCAATTCTACTAAAGCAAGCAGACCATTTCAAGAGCCTTGTCAGTACTATGCTGGTTTTGGACAGTGGCTGCTTTCTTAATTGCATGTGCTGGAGCTTTCAGTCCAGCATGTCATTTTTCCAGTATGTGAGCAGAATAGACGTGGTCAGGTTGGAGAGGGGATGAGGCTTTTACTGCAATCCATAAAATGAACACAGCAAAACATTTACAGTAAATCTGATCCTTCAGCTGGTGACAGATGCAGAATGCTGTCTTTTTGCTTAGTACAGACATCTCTCTTTAAGATATCTCTCTTTAAGATATAACATCTTGGTTGATGAATTGTTGGGGGAATAATTAGCAATGTCCTTAACGCTGCATTATTTTCTTGACTTTGTCTACCTTATAGATTGAATTTGCTCCTGGGTTTTATGCACGGTGAAAACAAGTTAGCTAGTTTAAAAACATAAATGGGTTTCATAGATTCATAGATGTTAGGGTCGGAAGGGACCTCTATAGATCATCGAGTCCGACCCCCTGCATAGGCAGGAAAGAGTGCTGGGTTCAGATGACCCCAGCCAGATGCCCATCCAATCTCCTCTTGAAGACCCCCAGAGTAGGGGAAAGCACCACCTCCCTTGGGAGCCCATTCCAGATTTTGGCCACCCTAACTATGAAGAAGTTCCTCCTAATGTCCACTCTAAATCTGCTCTCTGCTAGCTTATGGCCATTATTTCTTGTGACCCCCAGGAGCGCCTTGTTGAGTAGGGCGTCACCAATTCCCTTCTGTGCCCCCATGATGAATTTATAGGCAGCCACAAGGTCACCTCTCAACCTTCTCTTGCGGAGGCTGAAGAGGTCCAGGTGCTTTAGTCTCTCCTCGTAGGGCTTGGCCTGCAAGCCCTTAACCA
>NW_017729015.1:10803122-10805590 GCF_001723915.1 Gavialis gangeticus | reverse complement strand
AATGCATCTGTGGATGCATGACAAGGTGCGGTTGGCCTTCCTAACTGCCTCCTCACACTACCGGCCCATGTTCATCTTGGAGTCAGTGATGACTCCAAGATCCTTTTCCGCCTCCGTGCTGACAAGAGGGGAGTTCCCCAACCTGTAGGTATGGTGTCGGTTGTTCCTCCCCAGGTGCATCACCTTGCACTTGTCTGTGTTGAAACCCATCCTATTCTCATCCGCCCACCCTTGTAACCTGTAATCTTGCACCACAAGTGCTCAAATATTCTTGCCAGTGGCTGTGCAATGACATCAGCCAGTGCCTTCAGTACCCTCGGATGGAGTTCATCCAGGCCTGCCAACTTAAACACATCCAGTCCTTCCAAGTGACTCTGCAACATCTCAGGGCCTACGCTTGGTAGTCTGGCGCCCAGATGCTGCCTCTCTACAATCCCATTGTGAGACTTGTCTGAAGCACTGAGGCAAAGAACTCATTGAGGATTTCAGCCTTGTCCCCTCTGTCTGTCACCAATTGCTTTTGCCCATTTAGTAGTGGTCCTAGTCCACCCTGGGCCTTCCTTTTACTCCCTATGTATCTGAAAAATAATTTTTTGTTATCCTTAACTTGGGTTTCCTATGTATACATTTTAATTCAACCATAATTATTGTGCTTAAACAGCAATTTTGCTTATTGCTGCAGTTTCAGTGGCTCGCTTCCTATAATAAATTTTCACCCCCAGCAATGCTAAATGGTATTTGATGTGGGTGTAGTGAGTGCTTTTTAATATAAGAGGTCATGTATATGGCTTTCGGATGGGTGGACAGAAGTCCCTTCCCTTGCTCAAATAAACTCCATATGCTTTTAAGGTGACACAGCCTGGTTGCATCCAAATGCCTGACTTCAGAGAGTAACTCTTGTATAAGAACTTTCAGAAGAAGGTACTATTGTTCCTAAATCCAATTGCCTCAAGCCATGCCGAAAGGCACTTAACCTACGTGAAAAAATCATGGCCAGTTCAGCTTCCAAAATTTCAGTGATATGAATTTCTTCAGCAGAGAAAGCATTTGAACAGTTGTAATGTATGGGGGATGTTAATGTTTAGGTTAGTTAGACGAATGAACAGGAATCCGCCAGATATGCCAATAAATTGTCTTCGGTTTGGAAATGTGCATTAAACATTTCAACTGACTGTCAATTTTCCCAATACTTGTAAAATCCTAAAAAGCAAAGCTGATATAGTTTCTCCCAAGATAAAATAAGAACTTTACCTGTGAACTCTGTAATATAATTCATTAGAGAGTTTTGGTGGTACAGAGTGACCGTGGTATGAAGTAGCTTGCACTGTAAGTACCCAACTGCCAGAGGATTCAACATGCTACTAGAATTATCTGGACTGGTTTGCCAAATAAGTGTTGTTTTTTTTTTTTTTAATACTCCTTTCATTTTACAGGAGTTTTACAGATCAGCTGCGCAAGATCTCCAAGGATGCAGGGATGCCGATTCAAGGCCAGCCGTGCTTTTGTAAATACGCCCAGGGTGCGGACAGCGTGGAGCCCATGTTTAAACATTTGAAACTGACTTACGTTGGCCTGCAGCTAATAGTGGTGATCCTGCCTGGGAAGACACCTGTGTATGGTATGAAGAGGAGATTTAACATCCCACATAGTTAACTTGTTGTATGACACGTACTCATGTGCTTAATGAGGAGATGGGTAGAGAGCATCAATGCCTTTGGCTAGGATGAAGCTTTTCTTAGAAGTTGGGCAGTTGTCATTGTTTTATCAACATACACACTTGGTACCAAAGAGCAGACTGGAATTTGTTGAGTCTTTTGGCACCTAGTTTTCAGATGTTTTACAAGGGGAGGAGGAGGCTTATGTAATCAGAACCACTTTCTTGCTTTCCTGTTGCAGCTGAGGTGAAGCGTGTTGGTGACACTCTCCTAGGAATGGCCACACAGTGTGTTCAGGTGAAGAATGTGGTGAAAACCTCACCACAAACTCTATCTAACCTTTGTCTGAAGATAAATGCCAAGCTTGGGGGAATCAACAATGTGCTTGTACCTCATCAAAGGTGAGATCAAATGTAAAGCCTTTGTATAAGTGTAATTTAGCAGGCAAAGTGATTATTTTGATCTACCTTTTAGTAACCAGAATGATACCTTTTGAACACAATGTGCATCTTGAACATAGTCTGCTTATGTATTAAATAAGACCACCAGGGAGGACTATACCTCGGTTGCTCGGGGCTGTAAGGTGGCGGTCAGGAAGGCCAAGGCGGAGATGGAACTGGGACTAGCTACCTGGATCAAGGACAGCAAGAGGTCCTATTTTAAATGCATAGGGGGTAAAAAGAAGGTACCGGGTAACATGGGGCCTCTGCAAGACGCACTAGGAAATCTGGTCATCACACCAGATGACAAAGCTTAACTTATTTAACAGTTTCTTTGCCTCCAATTTCCTGAGCAGGGACTGGATCAGCCCCC
>NW_017729015.1:10800517-10801526 GCF_001723915.1 Gavialis gangeticus | reverse complement strand
GCTCAGGTCCCTTCCGACCCTACCAACTATGAAACTAAGACAAATGAGAATGCATTCTAATTGAGCACTGAAACTATGTGACACTATTTGGTATGTTAATTGGTAAAGAGCACCTTGGGAGTTCAAATCTGCCTAGAGATCTGACTAAAAGGGTTGTGCCAAAGGCTAGAGTAAAATAAGATGGCAGAGCTCTGAGGTTCTCTAGGTTCTCAGTTACATGCAGCAGATTGACTAGAGCTCTAGTCTTTTGTGGATACTTGCATTTAATATTGTCCTCCAGCAAGGGAATTTATTTTTTACTGCCTTATTGCATATGGAACACCTCTAACAAGTGAGAGAAGTGAAATGGGCAAGCAGGTGAATTGTGGCAGTTACTTGCTTGTAATCTCACCTTTCAGTCTGCTTTTGGGTACTGCCTTTCCCATTTTCCCTGCTTGCCCTCTCTAGGTCATAAACTCTTTGATTTCTCTGCAAAGTGTCTAGCATGCTTTTGGTTCTAGAGATTATTTCAACCTATTTTCCTAAACTTTCTTTGTCAGATGACTTGCTAGGTGTAATTTTGTTTTCCCTTTCCTGCCATTTTTGATTAAGCCTTTTTTTTTTTAAATTGGACAGGCCCTCCGTATTCCAGCAACCAGTGATCTTTCTGGGGGCAGATGTCACTCACCCTCCTGCTGGGGATGGAAAGAAACCATCTATTGCTGCTGTGGTAGGCAGTATGGATGGCCACCCTAGTCGCTACTGCGCCACAGTGCGTGTGCAGACCTCCCGTCAGGAGACCTCCCAAGAGTTGCTGTACAGTCAGGAAGTGATCCAGGACCTGACTAACATGGTGCGGGAGCTGCTGATCCAGTTCTACAAATCCACCCGCTTCAAGCCCACTCGGATCATTTACTACCGGGGAGGAGTATCAGAGGGGCAAATGAAACAGGTATTTTCTAGCAGTGTCCCCTTGGGTATGAATGACACCTTGTGCTTCAGAATGCAAATATTAATAGAAATGCATTCT
>NW_017729015.1:10790755-10795517 GCF_001723915.1 Gavialis gangeticus | reverse complement strand
AGCCCACTCGGATCATTTACTACCGGGGAGGAGTATCAGAGGGGCAAATGAAACAGGTATTTTCTAGCAGTGTCCCCTTGGGTATGAATGACACCTTGTGCTTCAGAATGCAAATATTAATAGAAATGCATTCTTGCTGGAGGGGAAGTGTCCTTAACAGACAATGTTCTGACAGCCTCTGCTCCCTTTTACATATATTATCCACTAAGAGGAAGACTGTTGCCAACACATCTGGCTCAGAGTAGCTTGACAGCTTTGAGCTTCAGTTCTGAAACGATTAGAGCTTGCCTACCTGCAAGTTAGAGTGCAGCACACTTTTGAATAGAGTTTACAGTGCAATAGCCAGTTCACACTGACTCCCTGTGTGGAAGTTCTCAGTGCCTTTCTATACGGTAGGTCACTCTGCTTTGAAAGGAGTGCAGTTATCTTGCACTTAGGGACAGGCTGTATTCTACCTTTTTAAGTGTGTAAGTAGAGTTAGCTTCCTAAGTGCAATTCTATTCCACCCTGCTACAGTTCCTGAAAAACAGTTAATGCAAAAGGTGGGTGGGTCCTCCTCTTTCTTGCTGCTTTTTCATGACTCAGTCTTAAGCATGAGATGGTGGTATGTTACAAAAGTAAATGCATTCATTGATTTTTTTTTTTTTTTTTCAGGACTTGAGCAATGTGAAATAAAATCTCACTTAGGTATCCAAGTCCACTTAGATGCCTAGTAGGTGGAACAGCCTGGCCTTCTGTGTATTATGCATGTCCACATGCAGATTTATTGTAGAGCAGCTATTGCACTTGCAAACTCCATATCTTTGGCTTATTGCATTTGAACTTCCAATGTAGATAAGCACCAGAACTCCTCAAGACTGAAAATGTGAATCTTGTAAATGTCTAGTCAGCCCTTTGTATAGTACTTTGGAAGACGGAGTGAGTGCAGTTAATCCCATACTAAGCGTCTCATCCCAGGGACTGCCATAAGAGGCTTTGTCACTTTCGCACAGGCATTAAAACCCCAGTACAGATTTCTGAAAAAGTTACATTTGTTTTGACATAAGTCAAAGTTTTTTCCATTATGGGTGAAATATTCTCTATGGCATTTGCATGCCACATTCCTCCCCATAGGGACTGCATGTGAGAGATAAAAACATGGGATCCTTTAGGCTGCATGTAGGTAGCTGACCTGTTTGTATTTCATGTTTAACGTAACTCCCCTAGAAAATTCAGGTGAGAACACTGGGCTTTTAATTTAGATCTTGAGGGACAAGATTCCTTAGTTCTAATAAGCAACATTTTGAACTTTCCTGATGCTCTCCACATGAGTAACAGAGTGCAATTATCTTGTTTTTAAACTTTCTTCTTTATAAAATTGCACCCATTCAGCGGAACAAAGAGGATACTATCGCCTATATGACTTGCAGCTCTCAACTCTTAAATCTTTTAGGTTGCGTGGCCAGAATTGATAGCAATCCGGAAGGCCTGCATTAGTTTGGAAGAAGATTATAGACCAGGAATAACCTACATTGTTGTGCAGAAAAGGCATCACACCAGACTCTTCTGTGCTGACAAAACTGAAAGGGCAAGTAATTTTAAGGAGAAATTCTGTTAATGGGTGAACAGCTGGGTAATGGGTGACATTCAGGTCACTCACTAACACAGTGGGTTAGTTCTACTTTGCAGGATGAAGTAGTTCATAACAGAGTGGGCTTTGTAGCAGGTGATCCATAACACCAAGCTGAGGGATCAGTAATCTTGCCTACTTTGTCTAAATAAATAGGAGAGACTTTGCTCGTGTCACAACCTCCACATAGCCGTGGCCTTTCTTCTTAAAAAAGTTCCTGGTCTTAAGTTTGGTTGATGAATGTGAGACCCAGTAGGATGGTATATACAAGACTGCAGAAGGAATCTAAGACTTCAGTAATGTACCTAAATTTATGCCTTGCTTTTAGTCAATGGACAAGTGTTATGTTTGTAGACCTAAATACACCCTTGTAGTGCTGAAAAGCAAGCATACATCCATTTGAGCTGTTTACAGCACTACAATGACAGTGAAAGTGATAATATCAATTTTAGAGAGGATTTTCCCAGTTCTGTAGCACTGTGTGTAACACTTGTACAGAAAGAGAGCAACTGGCTTTCTGATAAGTGAACTGTCAGGGTGCCTTGCTGGGACCCTGCTGCTATTGCTTCTTGAAGAGTCCTTGAGAGAGCTGGTCACTGAATGGCGGAGCTGGGCAGGGGCAGCTGTTACGGCCACTGAGGCCAGCAGATCTCCAGGTTTGCTGACTCTGGCTGTGACAGAGCCACCTTTTGTGGGAATTGCTGCCACTGCTGTAAGGGTCCTGGTTTTTGCAGGGGCTTTTAAAGGGATGACAGCAATTCTTGCACCCCAGCAGATGTCTGGCATTACCAGAGATAATATAGTGAGGAAAGCAGTTCTCCTTACTCCTGCCAACCCCACGGGTGGTAGAGGGCTGTCTTTAGCACCTGTTCCTTTTCTGCAGCTGCCTGCTGATCACTGATACCCTACCCACTTCCCTGTCAGGAGAGAGGGCAGGCTGTCAGTGATAAACCTGCCATGGTCAGGGAAATGCTCCTTAGGCCCCACACTATCATCTCTTGGCTGGAGAGCTTTCCTTTGAGGCAACCTTGTAGCCCTCCAGTGGAGGTGGGGAGGATGGAATGTCTCTGTAGCCTATATTTTTGTAGTGTTACAAAGTGCTAAGACATTTTGTAGCACTGCAAATGAATATCTGTCCAAACCCTCACTCTACAATTATAATGATGTTGGGAGCAGTCATGTTTAAATTATAGCCTGACCTGGGATTTTCAGATAACCTTACACATTTCAACCATGTTAAAACTGGTAAAGGTCTGGGATGGTGGGGAATAGTAGGGTTTATAGCAAGGCTCCCAAAAATGAATGCCATTTCTTTTTTTTCTTTTTTTTTTTTTTTTTTTTTTTTTTTTTTTTTTTTTTTTTTTTTTTTTTTTTTTTTTTTTTTTTTTTTTTTTTTTTGAAAAAAGGACTTCAGCATTTCTTCACCTTCAAGAGCTCTAAATTTACCAACAGCTTAAAATCAGTTCTAGCAAGGGCGTTCCATAGCACTTGTAGAAATAAATATGCTAATTCTATATTTTTCTCCCTATAGGTGGGTAAAAGTGGTAACGTACCAGCAGGCACTACTGTAGACAGCACCATCACACATCCTTCAGAGTTTGACTTTTACCTCTGTAGTCATGCAGGGATTCAGGTAATTCACCAGTACTGCTGAGCTTGTGTTGTGAGAGCAAGATACCAACAGCTCTCACTCAGGGATGGTAGCATCTTATGTTTTCAACTTGAGCAGCCTTGTAGTTGCATCAACTTTACCTTTATTAAAGCCTGAAGATTTGGTTATGAGATGCTGACCTGTCAGTAGAGCATAGAAACTGCCTTATGTTGATGTAGAGGGGCTGGAGCTTTAACCGCCTTATCTGCCTTCTCCCCCAGGGAACCAGCCGCCCATCTCACTATCAGGTCTTGTGGGATGACAACTGTTTCACCGCAGATGAACTGCAGCTGCTGACTTACCAGCTGTGTCACACATATGTCCGATGTACACGATCAGTCTCCATTCCAGCTCCTGCATACTATGCCAGGCTGGTAGCATTTAGGGCAAGATACCACCTTGTGGACAAGGATCATGACAGGTGAGCAGTCTTTTGCCCACTAGTAAGGCCTTTCTATCTGTATGCTCATCCAATAGACTGTTTAAACAGATTTGTCCTTGTAAATGAAGAGTAAAATTTAGGGTACAAGAAGACATTTCCAAATGAAGCAGTTTAGCCATGGCAGGATGTATCCCTCCATAGTGGATCCACTCTGTTGGGTAAAACACATGTCATCTGTTGTCACACGTTGGGCAGAGGTCTGATCCAGCTGGATCACAGGTGACAGGTACTGCGCCCCACCTGGACTCCACTCATTTGCTTTTAACATTACTCGTACTTGCCATGCCCCTGTCCAGATACCATATTTATTCTGCACTTTCTCTACCCACATTACTCTTTGAACATACCGTTCCATCCA
Source organism: Gavialis gangeticus (assembly GCF_001723915.1). Classification (NCBI taxonomy): domain Eukaryota; kingdom Metazoa; phylum Chordata; order Crocodylia; family Gavialidae; genus Gavialis; species Gavialis gangeticus. The sequence continues at coordinate 10,791,457 of NW_017729015.1, read as the reverse complement.
CCTTTCTATGTCTTCTGCCTCTAATAAATCTGTATACATTCATACTACAATCACCTTCTCCCTTGACATTTCTCCCAGTGCTATGAATTTTAGCTTTTTTTAATACTTTCCTCTACATATGTATTCCATAAATTTTTATACCCTTCTGTGTTCTAGTAGGTGAATTTCTAAGTCTTTTGATATTGAAACATGATCAAGCTGGTTAGCTGCTCCCCCTGCCAATATCTCAAACAGTATCTTTTCCAAAAAGTCATTTCTGTTCATTGTCATTCCCGTCCCCGTCCCATTGCCAGCTAGTATTACCTTTATCCACAGTCTCCGATAGTCTCTGCCATCTCTTGTTTCATTTTCCATGTCTTCCTGCTGTGCTGCTCCTGATGTGCCAGTATGTCATCGTGCCGCTATCATTCTCTTCATTCTTTGCCCAATGTCTTCTGCTGCCTCAGCTCTCTCTCTTACTCTTTGCTCCTGTGTTCTCTCTGTCATCCTCAGCCCTGTTGCTGTTCTGGTTATTACTCCTTTTGCTTTCATTTTTCTTTCCACTTCATGCTTACTTGCCACCACTGCCCTTTTTTGAGCTTTGAGTCTCGCTCCTCCACTGCTCACAACCCAAATGCTATCAGTCCCTTTTCTGCCTTTAAGGCATTGCTTAGGGTTTCAGTGCTGATGGGACCCCCCCCTTTTTTTTTTTTCTGTGTAGCA
>NW_017729015.1:10777878-10790602 GCF_001723915.1 Gavialis gangeticus | reverse complement strand
GGGGGGGGGGGGATGGGGGGGATGGAGGGGAAGGAGTGCTGGACCAGGAGGTACCACAACACCAGTCAGGCCATCACTCAGAAAGACCAGAGGAAGCTCTGACACCCTCCCCTCATGTTAGAAATGCTGATGGGAGCCCCCCTCCTCCCCCTTTGCTATATAGATTTCTATATCTATATATATCCTTATATCCACACACACTTCACCTCCAACACTCTGCCAAGTGTGGTTCACTTGGCAGCTCAAAGCAAACTAAAAACCTGTTATACAGTTCGCACCATGTGCCTGCACACCTATCTCCATACCTGTACTCCCACCCACTGCCGTCTTCAGAGGGTCTGCTCCTGCAAAAGTCTATGGTAGACCCCTCTTCACTAGAGATCTGCCATTTCTTTCTTGTTGTCCTCTTCTGTCTTCTTGTAGTACCAGTGCATTTCACTTAGTCCCATTTCAAAACAGCTCGACTGTGGGGTCTGTGCATCTGTTTATGAGCAGATTCCTGGCTTTCCACAGTACATACCTGAAGCAGGATATGAACTGGTCGAAGATTGCTGTCAGGGTCCCTTGCTTTCTGGTTAGGTGCCTGTAGAGAACTGCTTCCCTGGTCAGGTTTCTGAAACCTGTCACCACCAGGAGGAACACATGGACTTCCTTTCACACCTCTCTGGCACACGGGTAGTCCCAGAAGAGGTGGTCAATTATTTCTGCCTGCCAGCAGCAGGTTTGTCATGGGCAGTTTGATGGACCTCTCTGCGCTGTGCTGTTTTTTAGGACTTTTTTTTTGTGTTCCAAGCCAAATTGATTCCAAATCTGAGTCATTCAAGAGTCATATATGGCCCTACTACCGGCAAACATTCTCCACCCCCACGTGGGTCTTCAGATGCTTACAAATCATTTGACAGACATCCTACATGAAGACCCAAGCCTGTGGGCTTAGGCTTCGGATGTCCCCCAGTTTTGCTTGCCCTCAGCCATATGGCTGCAGGAGCAAGCTAGGGAGGAGTTTCTCATTTCCATAAAGTCAAAATAAAGTGGGCATGAAGCCAAGATCTTCTGACTGGAAATGAACATGCCAGAGAAACGATTATTCCCAGTGACAAGAATGTTGGTTAAACTCATGCATGATTCTCAGCTAGAAAATTACATCGTCAGGGGGATTAAAAAAAGAAATATTTATTGCCAAAAGTAAAACCTTCTATGAGAAAAAGTTTTAAAATCACTTAGATTTATCACTTTAGACTTTATGGAAATGAGAAACTCCCTCCTTAGTGGTCATGGTGTTTCCCCTGCCAGGTCATGGTATTCTTGGTCATGGTGTTTCCCCTGCCATAGGTCAACATAATCCATCTGAATAAGATATGGGTAGTGCCTATTATGCATGGTCCCCATCCCCCCCCACCCCTCCAGCATCAACTCTTTCAGGTCATAGTGAGTCACTACATTGCAAACATTTTGACTTCTTTTTCGTTCCCATAACTGAGCTGTGCCTTTCTCTCCCATTGCCAGTGACTCCTTTTTCTTCACTAGCCTTAAATGCCTAGTGGCTGCAGCAGCAAGAAACTGGAGGGAAGCTGAGGGCAAAGGAGCTACCAGATGTATTTTCCTTTTTGTAGCAATGGGAGAGGCACAGATTCAAGGCAAATCTCCAGTAATTAGATTCTATACGTGGAAAATTGCAACACATTTATAAATTTGGTATATATAAAATCTAATTATTGGGGAGGGTCATCTTATTATCAGAGTCATCTTATATTCGAGTAAATACAGTACTAAAATGAACACTTAAGACTTACTTGAAAATCTGAGGTTGTGATAAAGAGTTTCTTTGTTACAAAGACAGACCTTTGTGTGGTTGGCTGGCTTTTCAGTCTCTTCTTCCCTCTTGGAAAAACAGAGATTTACTTTATTTAAATTTGCAAATATAACCCTCTGACCCTCCCGCCGCCTTGTTTTCCTGCGCTGCATTGAAGTTAACGCAGATAAAGCCACTATAAAAACTGGGTTTCCTCCTCTCCAGCTCCTTGCTCACTTAAAACTGAGGTTCTTGTTACTGTTGCTAGCTAAAGAGGTTGGAGGAGTTTTTGGATGTTGTATTTGAGCCAGCATTGATCAGAAGTATGAGTCTAGATACTATAATTTCTGATCCTACCTTTGTCCTGATTCCTGGCATCATTGTATATTGGGGATCCGTACTTTACAGGTGTTGGGGGCTAATGGAAATCCTTGGGTAACCAATTCTATAAAATGGTAACACATTCAAATAATAAGTGGTATAAAAGCTAAGGGGATTAAAGTCTGCCCCGCACTGACCTGTGATCATCAGCTACTGGCCCAAGTTTTAGCTCAGAGACCAGTTTATCCGTGTAGCCAGAAAAATGAATCTTGACTAACTCAGTATGTTCATTATGCATCACCCTTTCAATGTATCTGCGTGTCTTACAGTGCTGAAGGCAGCCATGTTTCAGGACAGAGCAATGGCCGTGACCCCCAGGCTCTGGCGAAAGCTGTACAGATCCACCATGATACCCAGCATACGATGTATTTTGCTTGAGAGCATCTGGGAAGATGAAGTAGAACCGGCAACCCACGCAGTCCTGAAATGTTTTGAAAGCCTACTGCTTATAGTTAGGGCCCAGTTTATTTCAGACTGCCTATTACCAGCAGCTCTGAACATTCGCACTGAATCTATACTTCACAGCAACGTCTGATGCACCAACACAATTGAGCCATTTGTTTTGTTATTTTAAGTAATAGAAATTCATAGACTGTCTCTTCTGATGCATTGGACTGAATTTTTACCTCAAGGCGCAAAAGGCTGATCACTTTGAAATTTTTAAAGGACTTGGCATGAAAGGTTTCTATCTGAATATTTTGCTAGCTATGGTTTTTAAGTTATCTTCTCATCCCATTCGTTTATCAAGATAACTAATTCCCTGTCTTTACGCACTGCTTAGTGAGCGTGCATAGAATGTTCTTCTCCAATTAAATGTAATTGTTCTGTTATGTGGGGCCATAGTTTTTTAATAGCTATTTTAGACTTCACTACTGTAAATGCCTTTTAACAAATATTAACTTTCACAGGTATTGCAGTTTTTTGTCAGTTTTCCTAATTATCTTTTTAATCTCTGCAGACTCTGGCTGCAAAGCAATTGCACTATACTGCAAATTGAACTAGGTGGTTCTTGTTCTGTGAATGTGCAACATAACCAGATAGTGGTGATGCCTGTCACCAGGTTTTAAATGATAAATGGTTACACATAATACTGCCATGATATGGTAGCAAGTACTGAACCATCATTTCCCCCCTTTAAAAATGATAAAAACATTTTAAAAAAATTAGCTTTTAGATATTTTTCAGACTTTTACAAAAATGCCCACTTTATGCTGCTGTGTGGTTTGATAAATCTAAGTGATTTTAAAACTTTTTCTCATAGAAGATTTAACTTTTGGCAATAAATATTTCTTTTTTTAAGCCCCCTGACGATGTAATTTTCTAGCTGAGGATTGTGCATGAGTTTAACCAACATTCTCGTGTCGTTTTCTGAACACACAATTTGGCAGTTTCTGAAACCAATCAGAAAAGACGCACTTCCATGCTTTTTTTTAAGAATTATTTTTAACTGTTTTATAGTCACTGTTGGTGTCCTGTCTACCACTTTTTTATAAGCTTGGGAACTAGGTGTTCTGTGTAGGAAAGGCTTGCCAATCTGTATAGTTCTACATGTGTTGTGTGCTAGCAACCTAAAGGCTTTACCAGCATTTTAAACTTTTTTTTCCCCCCCCCATGGGAATCTAGGTTGCACACACTACTGCATTAAACAGCATGTTTTAAACAATCGTAAATCTAATATATTGATCCTGTCCCAGCCTTGAAATGTAAGGTATTTTTAATTTGCTTGGCTTTTTTTTCAACTGAAATGTGTAATAAGGAAGAGGGACTTGGTTTCATTTAATACTTTTGGAACCCACAAACATGGTATGTTAAGACTAGGTTCCTTGTAGGGTTAATGTGAATTAGCACAGGCTGAACTCGTATTCCTAGATTCAGAATAGCTACCACCACCACTTTGGAAACTAAGAAGAGTTTGGAAAGTCAACAACAATTGCACTGTGGTCTCCGACATTGGTGTGGAGTTTGCTGCTAAATTGTAAATTGTCTGCTGTTCCAAAGCTTGGAAACCAGCCCTCTTGAAAGCTTAGCAATAGGAAATGCTGTTTGTTTTTTTGTTTTGTTTTTTCCTTCCGTCTTTTAAATAAGCTTGTAAATAAATGAAAGTTTACATTTCTAAATGCTGTCTTTCAGTTGTACCAGAGTACACTGAAGTTAGTCTTCAAAACAGTTTTATAACCTTCTTTCAGAGTTGTATGTCTCATTAAAATGAGTTTAAACTTTCTTTTCTGTTTGCAAATGGAACTGAGGCAAACTCTGCTCCTGGCACGTAGTGTAGACAGGTTTAGATAAGATTCTTTTAAATTTGTTAAACTTTTTTTTTTCTTTTCTTTAAAGAATACCTCACTTGTGTAATAAAAGATCAGGACGTGGTGGGAGACTGACCGCTGCTTCAGCTAGATGGCTGCTTTTCATACTATTTGTTCAGGGAGAATACAAAAAAACCCTTTTAGGATGAACTTTGACTGACCCAACATACGGAGAACTTTGGCACCTTGAAAAGAAATTGAGAGCACCCTTTAGGTGATAGATCAAAGATCTTTGTGTGGATTTGTGCACTAAGTGAGAATGGTGACTTACTAGTCAGGGTGCATAAGAAAGAGACTTAATTTTTACCACCAGGTAGTTAGTTGTCCAGTGCCAAGCACTCCTAGTTCAGATTGAGTGAAGTGAGAGCCTCTCATTTGTTTGCCTGCAATTAGACTGAATATTTGACCTTGAAGTGTACAGACTGTTAGACCTCAGCTAGTCTTGGGAAGTACAGTAAGAAGTTGAACTCTGTATTAAAACATCACAAAACTCATCCTGGGAAGGATAGTGCTATCACTTTAAGAGGCAGAGACAAATGAAGAACATTTAAGGTGGGAGTTGTCATTGCAGGGCAGTTGCAAAGCTAGTAACTGCAAGATCAAAGTTTCAGCAATACTGTTGTACGCAGTTCTGAAAGCTGGGTCTGGAGGTTGAGCTTGACTATCTGAATTAATCCCTTGGGACTGACTGAATCGTTATGCATGTGTCAATCAATGGGAAGATGTGCATTCTGTAGATGTAGTTCTTAGGGTGTTTGGTTTTTTGTTTTGTTTTTTTATAAATAAAGCCTGTTGGCCACTGTTTAGCTATGTGGTGTGGAAGATTTTAAATGTAGCAAAGTTTAAAGCATTGGGGGAAAGGGGTGGTGGTTATTTAAAGGACAGCAAAAGCCCCATTTTGGAACCAATTCCACTTTCTTGGTAAACAATTGAATTCTGAACAAGCTCTGGAAAGAACTTGGCCTGTCTCAGACATTGACAGGCCCAGCTTATCCTTACTGTAAGTACTATAATTTAGCGTAGTGCCTGTAGCTGCATCCAAAGGGCATAAAAGGTTGTGATATACAGGCAAACATGATTCATGCAGTATGCATCTTGTTCCAGACACAAGTGTCAGAGCTTATTTACTATATCAAAAGCTTTGCCCTTCACATGGGTAAAGGCATCCTTTTTGTTCAGATACAGTGTTTAACAAAATTTCCCCCCCAAAACTACCTTTGTGGATGTGCTGTAGGATTTTTCTTGCTCAATAGCAAGGGAGTAACTCTACTTTCATTTTAAGAAAGCAGAGTTTGGAGGGCATTGTATCAATACTGTTTCAACTGCAAGGTTTTTTCCTTGTGAAATTTGAGGAAAGATCTTGTAATATCACTTACAGGTTTTCTTATACCTTGCTATTGACATTTTCATATTTCTATGTCTAGAGGCTGAAACTTCAATGTAAAATGTTTGCATTTGTTCATTTTGACTTATGATGTAATTTTTTTGTTTCTATATTGTTAGACTTGTAATGTTTAAAATTGTATTTTATTAAATTTGGACTGGATGTATGTCTATAGCAATACGAGGTACTCTTTCTAAACTGTTATGGGTGGGTTAGCAGCCCCATGTTGCGGTAAGATGCTGGTCGTGTACAATTTGCAATGTATTTTTTTTTAGCCTGCAGGGATATTTTGTGTTCATGTGTCCAAAAAATAAAAAAAAAATATTGGCATTCTTGTGCCAAATGTTCTGTTTTTCCTTGTTGATGTCTAATAAAAATGCAATGTACAGCGTGAGCAACAGTTATTGTTGCTTGTAAACAATGTCTTCCTTACATTATTTAAATTGTAGATTAAGTCTTGCACATAATGTGTAACCTGTGGAACACATTCCCAAAAGAGACTGCTCTCCAGTGCTTAGTAAGAACTAACCCAACCCCTCCACCTCCCCCCCACACACACACGCACTAAATACTTAAGAATAACACCCCCTGTTATATTTAAAAGGGATATAAACCAGCTTGCTTCAGAGTGCTTAGGCTAACCTCTAACGGATAGGAGCCAAGAGGAAATCCTACGTATAGGCAGGTCGTGCTATAAAGGCTTTCTACCCTTTTCCTGAAATACCTGGTAGTAGCTTTTGAGACCATGTAGACTAAAAAGCAAACCTTCTTTGATTCGCTGTAGTAATTCTATTTTTTTCACCTAATAATATAGAAAAAAAAACAGAGCTGTTTAAGTTCTCAGAAGAGTGAATAAAAAAATTGAGGGCTAGCTTCCCCTCTAATAACTGAAGCATATTCCAGCACTACAAGCAATGTGATGAGGGCAAAGATGTTTTGGCTGGGCAAGAAGGAAAAACATCTGTGTCTATAAATAAATGCCATATGCTTGACTTGAAATAATCTGTGTCTATAATAACTCAGCACTTCCTATTTGTAATTCTTTTTCCCCCTCCTTTTTTGTAGTAAAGCTCCTGTATATTTGGGAGTAGAGGCTGCTCACCATCAGACAGGCTTTGTCTTCAAGTAGTACTTCAAAGGCAGCAGATACTAGTAAGAATTTTCATGCCAACTCTGTCCCAAAACGCTTACAGTGAAATGAAGGTGAAAAACCATTCAGATTTGAAATCTAGGGCTGTGGGGTGCCGTGAGATTTATGTATTTATTTGTAAGGGTGCTGTGGAATATTAAGTGTACAAACACCTGGACATAATTCACGAGATTAAGCCCAATTATTTAAAATTGTAAATCATAATGCCAAAAGCATTCTGACCTGTTGTAGTCTTTGTTCTTTGCAACAGACGAATTTCTTTAGTATTTTTCTGTAGTCAATAAATGAGTGACGGCTAAGAGCTGACATTTTCCAAGGGGTGCCAAATTAGTTAAGAATCACTGATTTGGGCAACTGGGAGCTAGAGAAAAGGGGACAACTTGACGGTGGAGGCTGCCTGCTTAACTGGGAAGGGTGATGTCATTAAAGGACTAATATAACTTTTAGCCCTTTTGATGAGGCCTGAATTGTAGGGGGTGAGGAGGGATGGATGTGGTCTGTCAGGCCTCTAAACGAAGTATGAAGTTATTTACCTAGTTAGTAAGATGCCTTTATTTGTGGGGAGAGTGCATGATGTCCACAGCAGACTCTGAAGACCCCAATTGTCCTTCAGAGTAAATGCCTACGTAATCCTGATATCATAAACTTGTTGCTGGGTCTGCCCTATTGTAAAAACAATAGATACCTGATCTTCAACATTTTCCAAGATGTGTTTAGAACTAAGGCTTGATTACAAAAATAGATGATGTATTTCCATGAATGTTCAATATATTTAGCTTTGTGGGGAATATTGGCTGCAGAGGGAAACTGGGTTCCAGCAGTGAGTTGCTACTGGGACAAAAGGGAACATGGCAACTGCAGAGAGCTGGAGACAAGTTGGAAGGAAAAACAACCATCTCCTCCAGCTTCGAATGTCCTTTGATGTCTTCCTTGAGGTATGACATGATCCAGACAGCTTGTATTTCACGGGTTTCTGCTTGTTGTCATCTTTACTATCATCACTGGCATCTACTTAGCTTGGTTACCATGGTCCAAAGCAGGCTAAATCCATCAGTCATTCCTCTAGATTTCCATCATCCCTGTTGCTCTTGCATGTAATTATAATTTATGGATCAGGTCCTCACTAGTAAAATAAGCATTTCGCAATTTGGCAGCAAATGCCCCCAAAGCCTTCCTGGTAGCACAGGTAAAGTTAGGGACAATTCCAGTACAATCCCTTCTTTTCCAAAAATGGTTTCTACTATGGTAGGATTGGTAGAAATTGTACCTGAGAACTTAAATGACACAAACCCAACGTGACACCATGTCTGGTTAACTGAAACTCCTGATGATGTTGCTGGTGTCACCACTGCCCTTGGCTAATGCAGTTCTGTCTGGTATGATTACCCGTCAGAAGAATGAACTTCTTTCTCCTTCAACAATATCAGTGCTAGGTCTGTTTGTGTAGGTGATTAAATCCTTTTGGAATGATACAGAACCTGGTACTGCATCTAAGTTCTGTTACCTGATTGTCTTTCTGTTGCATCATTTAGTGATGATGCTTTGGCCAGTCTGGTGGGCATCCCCAAACCATTGAAGCCTCAGCTATGCATTTGACTCTCAAATTGCTGGTGTTGTGATGACAGCTGAACTAGAATGATCCAGTATTGATGCTAATCTAATTAATGGTTGACAATCTAGTCTTTTATTTAAACTACAGATCCTTGATTGCTGTGCTGGGTGCAGTCTGAAAAACTAGTCCTTGAGCTGCTGTTTCCCAGCAAGGAGGTAAGAGTCTGGAATCCTCTTGGCTGGAGTAGGGAGCATATGACCAGGGGAGGGGGGAAGGGTAGTTACAGGTGCAGAAACACCAGTTGTAGGATTAATCATAGAGAAGAGGGGACCACCTCTGTTGCACTTAAGCAGTGAAAGATCACCCTTGAACCTGACCAAATTTTAAAACAGATAAGCTTTAGTGTGGTTCCATTAAATATGTTGCCAAAGCTGCTAATCCATTCTATGCTTATGACTTCAGCCATAAGAGCTGCTGCTCTTATGGCAACTTCAAATACAAATGGTGTCAGAATTATTCCAGACTCAATCTCTTTTGTTCAGAGGGCTCCTTCGAGCTTTCCAAGTTGTGGAAATGACTGTGGATCACTGATTATTGCTAACCCCCTTTTCCTAAAACACCACTATCTGTGTGTTCATCTGTCCATATATATTCAGAAAGAGTAGGCAAATCTTTTGAACAGAAAATGTTTTGAGTTGGGGCTGCCTGAAATGCAGAAGCCTGTTCTTCACCTCCATGATACTACTTCACTTCTTCCTTAAGCAGCAGAGGTCCATGCTCTTCCCGCTATGTTGAAAGAATGTATTGGTTATTGGTACTGATTTCCATGAGGGTTAAATGGAGGAACAAGGGTGTATTATGGAGTCAATGGTGGAGCCAGGAATGGAACTCTAAGTCCTGACTCCCTACCCCTTGCTCCACTTGCACCAAATTGCAATGACATGTTTTTAATTAGTTTCCACCCACCTGAGGACTGATCTTGGAAGAAATCTGTGAGCTATGAAGGTTCCCTTTTTAGTCCCTGATAGCTAATGCAGTGGGGATTGATGAGATCCACTTCCACATAGTGATCCCTGGTAATGTCTCTGATGGCCAAGAGCTCCCAAATCGACAAAAATGCCAAAGCCCACAAAGATAAAGATACGGGCATAATTTCTGTTGTACAAAAGAAGCTAATGCAGTGATGGTGGTATGCTTCCAAGGAGATGCTGAACACAACAGACCCTGCACCATAATTGTTACTTAAAAAAAAAAAAATTCTAAGGCCCCATTTCTGCCATCTAGTATTGGTTGAGGGCAGGGTCTGCCTTGAACTCATGCTCCATCTACAGGAACAAGTTTGCATGATCAGGGCTTGAGACCATGATGAGATCAGGAGGAAGATGTCTCGGGTTGGAGCATGCTGCCATAATCAACTCTCAGGGTTTCATTTGCCATAGTTTGATTCTATCAATAATTACATCAGGAATGGGTTCTGCATTTATGTGCAAGGCAAAGGAACAAGTGCACAGTTGTGAACACAAACACACCACCTCACTCCCTGCACTGGCTCTTTAGATGCTGTTGATGCTAGTGGCTCCAAGGAACTTTCAGCACTGAGGTCTGCTCAGAAATCCTGGATAGTTTTCAGCACTGAGGTCTGCAGGATAGTTTTCTCTTGCTGCTGGTGTGTGAATCACTGATCTGGGTAACTGCCATTAATCCAATCAGGAGTTTCCTCTATAAATCCTTCCTATGCAAATAGGAAAACAGGCCCTGACTACTGACCAGACTGCACTGAAATAGATTTCCTAGGAAGGTTGGGGCATGTCAGTCACTGAAACAAACATCTATCCAGATGGTTTAGATGAAGCTGAGCCTGCCCTGGGATAGGAAGAGGGGTTAGATGATCTCTTGGAGCCCCTTGCAGCTCTATTTCCTGTAATTCTAAAACTAGCTTGAAGCAAACAGACCTGTTCTGAGTATATTTTCCTTTGCTAAATTCCATGACCCATGGCTTAATACTAAGATGAACACTGGTCCTTATTTTCAGTTATTTCCTGGGCTGCATTGAATTCACCTGAAATGATGCCAGTGAGCTCTATGCTGCTTATGGTAAGGTCATACATAAGGTCACCATTTCAAATAACTCTGAAAAGTTATTTAGAGAGAGCTTATTTAATATTTTGGTGTAAAAACTGACTGCCTTTGGCCAATTGTGCTAATTCAAATCCAGACCAGCTTCTGGTTCTACTGGATCTTGCCATCTGTGACACACAAATTTCATCATCAAAGGCTCTCAAGAGAGCATGTTATTCTTTCACATGCTTCTCAGTTCAGTCCTTTAACTGCAGGATAAGTCCTCCTTGCAATTTTAGATTACTTTGTGTTAAGGAAAATGAGTGATCACCATCCATACCAGTGCAAATCATGAAAGGCCACCTTAATCATCCAGCATGATGCTACAGCAAACACCTTCTGGTTCTCATTTTTGTGACCCCTTTCCAACCTGGGCATTCTTCTGGAAGTAAAGCCCTCAAGGGAACACAATACAAGCTATCACTGCAGCAGCCATGGAGACTGCTCTTCAAGCTACAGTGAGGAAGAGCAAACTGCATTTCTCCTTGTCTTAAACCCTGGTGAGGCCCTAAATGTAGATTCCCCTCCACTTCCCTGAGGGGAGGATTGCCATTTGACCTTCCTTTGCCTAAGGCACCGATACACCAGGTATCAATGTTCCCATGTGGGAACATCAGCATCATTTTGCTTAGCTGGGTCCCTGTCATCTCTGGTTGGCAGTGCTTTGGTGGGATGGGAAGTTAATCAGTTCTGAAATGGGACGTGTGGCAGCTGAAGGGATCTAGTTGGATGGAGACACTAGTGTCTCAGGCCTGCAGTTAGACAGGCACCCCACCTTCCACCTATAGCACCGGCTGCTATGCAGACTCAGGACAGATTTACTTCCTAAAACACACTGCTTGTGGCATCACAAGATACTCAAGTTTTCAGAGACCTTTGCCTGCCACAGCTTTATAACTGCGGTGCTCTTAGCCACAGCACCAGCAAACGTGCCCCTGCTGTCATACCAATGAAGGGGTCTGCCATGTGCCAACAAGGTGCATACCAAAATACTGAATAAAAGCTGCAAATAAATAAGCATATCCCCTACTGTTCACTCATTAGCCTGGCAGTGAAAATGAGTCTCAAAATAAAAAAAAAAATCCCCTGCCAAACAGGCTATAATCCCCTTAGGAAACACAAACTGTTCCAGTTTCTGTGAGCTGACAGTGTTGTAGGGCATCTTAGTTACTATGGCAGTCATTTAATGCGTGGTTTGGTAACGTGAGCATAAGGCTGCAGGACATTTTGATCAGAAGTCCCAGTCCCACATGAAGAAATGGATTTGACCTAGAGATACGGGAAAGCGCTTCCACATCCTCTGCAGATTCAACATGTCACACGACTGCCTCCGTCCCTTTGCGTTACTCTGCCCCGGCCTTCGTGCTGGAGCAACGATCATTACAGTGGGATGGTAACAACAGGGTTGTTTCATGAGCCACTTAATGACTGCTTATTTTCAGAGATGTACGACTTCCCCCAGGGGGAAAATGTGTGCCTTCAGGCTCTGTCTCTCGCTCACTCTCAAGCTAAAAGGCACACTGCGGTCGTGGGGCATTTCCAGGCTGTTCTGAGCATCCAGCGGGGGGTTCAGCAGGCTTTCCCGAGCGCAGCTCTTCGCAGCGCCCTGGGGCATGTCCATGCGCGAGTTCGCCACCCGGGGATCTATCCGAGGTCACAGGAACCCCGAGGTGGGTTCGGGGGCAAAGGGCTTTAGAAACACAAGAGCGCACATGTCTCTCCGTTTCCAACCCCACGCACAGAAAGACAGGAGGCCCACGGCGGTGCTCGGTGAGGGGGTGCAGCCAGGCATTAGCATGGGAGCTGGCTGTTCTCTGCCTGCCCAGCTCAAGTTGACTGAGCAGGTTATGTGGGGAAAACCGCCCTGGCAGCCTGCCCCTGCACTGGATAATCTGCACTACACTGCCAGCCCTGCCGCAGCTGCTCAGCCTCGCTCTGAGCCCAAGATGGCGGCGCGCGCTGAGAGGCCGCCCGCCAGGGGGCGCCTCCCCCGCTCCCGCCTTTGTTGGCGCCCGGGCCCCGGCCTGGCCGGCGGCGCTGA
>NW_017729015.1:10763790-10777803 GCF_001723915.1 Gavialis gangeticus | reverse complement strand
GCGGGAGGTGTCGGTGCGGCCGTCTCCGCCCCGCGCTCAGCCAGGCTCGGCCGCTGCCCGGGTGGATGGGATGGAAGCAGGACCCTCGGGAGCAGGTACCGCGCGGGGGCCCCGGGCACCGGGTGGGGAATGCAGTGGGGTGTAGGGGGTGCAGTGCAGCGCGGTGTTGTGGGGTGCAGTATTATGCAGTCGGTCGGGGGGCAGTGGTTTGAGAGTGCAGTGCTCTGTAGTGGGGTAGGGGGCGCCATGCAGTGAGCAGTGCAGTGTAATGGGTAGGGGGCACAGTGCGGTGAGGGGGGGACGCTGCATTGGGGTGGGGGTGCAGTGTTGTGCAGTGGTTTGGGGTGCAGTGAGCTACAGTGTTCTGTAGTGGGTGAGGGGCACCATGCAGTGGGCAGTGTAGTCCAATGGGTAGGGGGTGCGGTGCTGTTGCGAGTGCTGTGCGGTGGAGGTACACTGCATTGGGGTGGGGGCACAGTCAAGTAGGGGGTTATGGTAGGAGATAGTGTTCTGTAGCGAGTTAGGGGTGCCATGCTGTGGACAGTGCAGTGCAGTGGGTAGGGGGTGCAGTGCAGTTGGGAGTGCCATGGGGTGAGCAGTGCACTGCATTGGGGTGGGGTGCAGTGGAGTAGAGGGTTGTAGTAGGGGGTTGATGCAGTGACTTGGAGTGCAGGGTTATGCAATGGGTTAGGGATACTGTGGGGTGGGGGTGCAGCAGCAGATGCCATGCAGTGGGGTAGGGGTTGCAGAGGAAATGCAGTGTAGTGGTTGGGGGGTGCAAAGGGGGAGGCAGCACAGTGTGCAGGGAGGAGCTGGGGCTCCGTTGGGGAGGCCATGCATTGTTGGGGCAAGGCAGAGTGGTTGGGGCTGGGAGGGGGGAGCTAGTACAGCTTGCTGCAGGGCTGCAAGTGCCTGGGGTAGGGGCAGTGGAGCATAGAGGGTTGTTTCTGGCTGTTAGAGAGGCACTGTGCAGCGTAAGGGATGGACCGCAGTGGGGGCCAGTTGATTTGGTGCTGGGTCACATGGCAAGCAGGCTGAGGGGGTGAAGGGGAAGAGGAGCAGCAGGTACAGGCATCCCGTGGGGGTGAGTGGCTGTGAAGTGGGGACCAGAAAGGCTTCAGACAGCGGGAGGGGGTATCTGAGTGGACTGTGTTGCAAGAGGGGGGTTTCTTCAGGGAGAGAGGGCAGCACAGGGGGGGAGGATAGTGCAGGGGCTGTACTGTGCTTCACCTGCTGCAGGAGGGGGTGCAGGATGTAGCTGGCCCAATGAGGGGTTGCAGCTCTGCTACATGGGGTTAGAAGATGGGAGGGATCCTTTAAGCTGCCTACCCAGCTGGGAGTCTTGTATGGCCCAGTAAGAGCTTCATGGGGTGCTGGGAACAGAGCTGGGTTTAGGAGAGGGGGTTGCTGACTAATCAGGGAAGGCATTGTGCTATTTTATGAGGTGGGGAGGGGACCTGGGGGGCTTGGGCCCCTGTGAAGGGCAGCGTAGGAGTCAAACAGTAGGTGCATGCCCTTGCTGAGGGCCGGGTGTACACACAGGTTCGACTGCCATGGTCCGAGACTGTCACAGGCTCTGTTATGGCACCAAACTTCTCAAGTGACTTGTTTTTCAAGGGTGACAAACCTATCTCGCCCCCCGTGTTTCTTCTCTACCCAGCCTCTGTCCTTGTGTACAAAGAAAATGCCTCGGGTAAGAGGTGGCAAAAAGCCTGGCCTGAAAGTGGGAACGATAACGCTCTCTTGTTAGGACACAAGGGCCAATTGCTGCTGCTTTCTGGTGACAGAATGAAGCGGTTTCTGTCTCTCTGAGGTTTGAGGCATGCGCAAAGCTGGGGCTTTCTCTGCATGCTTGACAGCTGGAGAGGGGAGGCAGGGACTGTTGCTAAAGAGATTCATCTGGGTACATCAACATTGTTCTCCCCCCAGCATGCCCAGTTAAATGGGAACAGCTAACAAATGGTCTCATCATTGGCCTTTCTTCAGACACTAATTCTTTTTAAACCTGCCCCTTCCAAACTTGACTTGGATTTCTTTTTCCATACGGTTCTGCAGAGCATTTAATTCTCTTTAATGCGGTATCTGTGAACAACTTGATCGCAAACGTAGTTCTGAGTTGTGTGGTGTGGCTTGAAATAGAGGGAAGAGGTTGACAAGGCCAGAAGGAGGGAGAGAGGGGAAGTCCTTGGCTTCCATTGGACTCATGAAGCCAGGCTGAGCCTGATGCCTGTTAAAATGTGATTGCATGGGGTAAAGTAACCTTTGCTTGGAAATACTAAAGTGTGAGTTAGTGTGCCAGTGTTGTAAGTGTGGTGCAAGAACATCTTCAGCTGTGTCTGGACTGGGGAGAACAATGTGCCAGTTCTTGATATTAGCCTATTCATGTTCTGCCTGACATGACCTAGAAATGAGCAAGAGTCTGGGTTTTCACTCCTGACTCCACTGGCAACTTGGTGTGTGGCTTATGGGTAAGTTGTTTCTCCTTTTTCTGCCTCCAGTTTCTTACCTGATAAAGAGGGGCAGGGCTGTACTTCCCATAGATTTACTTTGAGATGTGCTGAGGAAAATCTGTGTATCGGGGTAGACCTGCATTCTTTTCTGCTGAGCCTGTGTGAGATAAAGTATCATATTCAAACTCCTGCAGTGTTGTGTGGACTGGACATCAGGTTTTGGGACCCTGGTGGCTTAGACCAATTGGGTCTTATGCCCCTTGGCAACATTACTTACAGGTTTCCCTTGATTTATGCTGTACATGCGTTCCTGGAGAACAGCACATAAATCGAATTCTTGTAAAACGAATCCACTTCACAATGCAACAAATAGGGATAGGTTCCCATGGTGGGGAGGGAGGGAGGGAGTGAGGCTGGGACTAGGAAAGGGGCAGGGGGAGGGATGCCACTCCTGGGGCTACGCAAGACAGCAAAGCAGAGGAAACAGAGTGGCACTCACCCCAGCCCCAGCTGCAGCAGCCCCAGAAGTGGCTGGCACCAGCCGCCTTCAGCTGCTGGGCTGCACTGTGCTCTGCTCTTGGGCTGTGCCGTGCGCTGGTGGAGGAAGCTAGTGTCGGCTGCTCCCGGGGCCGCTGCAGCTGGGGCTGGGGTGAGTGGGGCCACGGCCCATTTCCCTCCCCCCGACAGACTTACCTGTTTGGGCAGAGGGGCATCTATGCTGATTGCATAAGAGTGAACTTACCTTGCATATAACAAATTAAGGGTCTAAATATGCTCGTCGCATAAGAGCAAATTCTCATATAAAGAACCCGCATAAATTGAGGGAAACCTGTAATTGCCAGGGCTGGGATGGGGATGGAGTGATGGTTAACTTTAAAATCAAAGCAGAATCTTGTCCCTAGGGCCATCACTGCCTTGTCTTGATCTGAAATAGTGTCTTGTTTTGGGAGGTGGGATAGGTAATTCCAAACTGTGGCTATTGGTATAAACCCATGAATAGTTTGGTTTGGACATGTACCACATTAACTGAACGGTAAGGCCTGTCGGAGCAGTACACTCTGATTATCACAGTGCTGCAGTAACTTGGTGTCTAATATACAGTGTGTAGTGGGCACCTTTGTGAAAAACTTACTGGGAGAAATGCAGTTCTCATTGTTGCTCTTATTGCTGTTGCAGTGGTAGATACATGTCTCAGCTGCACTTCACCCCAGTGAGAGATCCCCTTGGCACCTCTCCAGGATTGTCTTGGAGGGGCCAGCTCTTCACAGTTTCTGCCAAGTTTGGAAGCTTCAAGCTATGCTGATGCAGCGTGAGAGACACTGGGCTTTGTGCACATCAGGCCTGTGTGGGTCACTTGAGATTTTTTTGCTGTTTATTTTTAAGGAAAAATGTTAGTGTCCCAGGTCAAATGAGCCAGATCAGTTCCAAATCATTCAAAAAAACCCCAAACCTTTTGTGGCCCTACTACCAGCGAGTATCCTCCACCCCAAACTTTTCAGCCTGGGGCTTCAGATACTTCCAAATCCTTTGGCAGGCATTCTGTGTGCATGCCCAAGCCTGTGGGCTTAGGGTTCAGATGCTCCCCAGTTTCGCTTGCCCTCAGCCGTATGACTGCAGGAACAAACTAGGGAGGAGTCTCCCATTTCCGTAAAGTCAGTGTGTAGCAGGGATCTTCCCTCTGGAAGCTGGCTGGTGGGAAGCTAACTGTGAGGCTTTAGTAGGGAGTCCTGTCCACAAGCAAACAAGGATGCACCCTCCACTACCCAAAGCCATTTTAAAGCCACCTACTTGGTCAAGGCATTGCCCCTGCCACCATCGTGGTCCCAGTATTTCCCCTGCCAGGTCACTGAGGTACTAACTACCACATCTTAGACTGTGGAGATGAAAAAGATCCCCTTTACTCTTGGGCTAGAGCAGGGCATTCATACTCATTGTCTCTTGTGGCTGAGCATCTCTGCTTAATCCATAAATTTAATGGATCTTGGCACTAAGCATCTCTCTTGACCTTCCCCTGGCGCTCTGTCTTGTAAAATGTACTACTTTTGCCTCCAGTCTGGCTTTGAAATCTGTAACGAGAGTTTTATATGCAGAAGATACCTTGTTTATATGCAAGGACATGGAAAAGAGCTGTTTTGATTACTATTAACTTGGTTGAGGGGGGCATGGGCCTCTGAGCATATATAGCACAATAAACAAAATGGGGGTGTATCTGCATTAAAATGTAATAATATACATGGGATTTCTAGGCCCGTGAACAGTATAAACAGTTCTGATTTAACCATAACCAGTATCAAGAGAAGGAAAAAGGCCCACCTCAGTCCTCCTTGTTCTACCCCATGCTCCATTATTGATAGCCTAAGTGTTCAGATAACTCTTGTACCAAATAATATCTCAGTCTTGATCACTGAGAGTAATGTATACAGAAGAATTTAATATAAGCATGTAGAGCATGAATGAGCAGGAAGATACTAGAGAGGAACTTGTCCTTTTCTGCTTTAAACAGCACATGGTTAAGTAGTCAAGTTTTGGGAAAGAAGGAAACTAAGAACGCAGGCGTGAACATGGTGACTTAAATATCAAACCCAACCTCTCCCAAACCTGTTGTCCCCTTCTATCCCTTGTAAACTTCTTAAATATTAAGCGTTGTCTTTCCACATTAACTCTGCAAAAGACCGGCAGTTGTTTCTTTTTATCTGCAGGAAACACAAAGCTATGTGTGGGTATGTCTAGGACAGGATTATTTCAAGAAACAAAGCTGGAAGAAGTACCTTGCCTCAAGGCAATGTGTATGATTTAGCTCTAAATGCTTCCTGTCATGTAGCTCTAAACCTGAAAAGAACAAATGTGTGACAAATGATTAAAATGGAAAATGTTCAAAGAAATCAGGAGCCACAGTCGGACTGAAATTACTCTGCGAGGATGCTTTTTTTCTTCTGTGTGGCTTTTTTGGTAATATGCTGCTTGCTGTACGTGGTTTTAATTGTATGATGTGGAAGAAACCAGAGTTTAGATTGCTCTCTAGATTGGGAAAACGTGCACCCAGCTACAGTAAAATTTCCTAGGAAGATGTGACTGTCTTTGACCTCAGCCTGTCTCTCGACTAGAAAGTCAAAATTTGGAAAGCCTGCAGGTCCAGGCACCTCCAGTGGAGTGTCTTAAATGAGCATGTATAAATTGTTGCTGGTACAAATATGAGTAGTTGCAGCTTCAAGACACTGGAAAGCAGGGACCTGGGGCTCACAATCCACTGCTGAAGAGCATGGGCTGTTAATCCAGTCTTAAGATACTGGGAGCATCTCATGAACAACCAGTCTTCCTCCAGAATACTGCTGGCTTTCCCTATACGATTGACAAACATCTGTTTCCATGTATAGACTTATATATGGGCAGTATATATGGGGGTTTCTTGCACCTTCCTCTGCAGCAGCTACTGGTCACTGTCAGATGGAGATTTGGAAGGAATGGACCTCTGGGCTGGTACAGTCTAGTGTTTCTTACGTGCTATATGAGTTACAGCATAGTGCATTCTCCCACAGAGAAGTAGTTTGATGTAGCATACATTTCAGGGACAGGGCTGGAAGGGACCTGGGAAGATCATTGAGTCCAGCCCCCTGCCCCAGGATCCGAGTGCCCCAGGATCTCACCATAGGATCCGAGTGCTATTCTTCTAAGTGAACGTGATTGCCATGTCTCCAGCCTACTCTTTACTGGACGCTAGCAGAGTTGGGTTTGGTTCAGCCCTGCAGTGGTGTAACTGTGCCAGGCAGAGTCTGGTGAGGGAGGTGTGATCCCTGATGGGTACGGCTGTATTGATAGAAGCGTCGGTATAGATGCAACTATTTCAGCAAAACTGGCTGTACCAGAAAAGCAGTGCCACTCTGGGAGCTGAGCTTGGGGCAGCAGTAAAAGCCCAGCTTTACCAGTTCAGTGGTGTTCACACTGAGTCCTTTCCTGGCATTCTTTGTGGATATTCCTATGATTCACAGAATAGATACGACCTCTGAAGAAGCAAAGCCTGTGGCTGGGGTGAGCCTCACTTCTGCGTTGGTCACAGCTCTTGTTTCCCTCTTGCCCAGAACTGGTGTGCTGTTCAGTTCTCCATGCTGCAAGGAGCACTACAGTCCAGCCAGACAGGTCCCAGGCTGTATGACATGAAGCATCTTGGTTTGATATTGGGCTCGGCATGGCTCTGTCAGAAGAGTGGCTTTTTGCATGAGCTCCTGAGCCAACAAACGGGCCCTGATCCTGCTGCAGATGGACCTGTTGTTTTGGGGTAGTTAAACTCAAGGGCACTGGACCAACCTTTCAAGTACAGCGTGGTTTGGGAGCAAAGATGGTAAGTGAGAGATGGCCACTCCAAAATGTCCTGGATGCCAGTGTCCATCGCAAAACCACCCGTTTGTGGAGGATAGAATTGTTACTGCTGCCTGACACTTGCATTTACTGCTACAATCTGAATTAAAAATATACGTGGGGGCCAGGTGTTGTACAGCGTGCAGATGTAACACTGAGCTGGTCCCTACCTCGCACCAGATAACACATGGATATGACAAATGGGGACCACAGTGGAATGACATGAATGTGTGCAGGGAACTTGTATTTCCTAAATACTGTCCGCAGTGGAGGTGCAAGAACTGGAGGCTGGTCATGGTGCGTCTCTTCATAACCTATTGCGGCAAAATGCCATTCGCTTTCCCAACTAGTGTGAGAGTTGCCAGTCTCAGGATTGAAATGTGTTGCCAAAGCCAGTCTCAGGATTGAAATGTTGTGAAGACTTAGCATTTCATAGGAACTTTGTTAAACAGTGCTCAGAAAAACTCATAGTCACTGTTTAGGTGGTATCTCCCTGGGGTTTTTAATCATTGGATGTTACGGTTGATGTCTCAAATTACTAAGAAACAAGCAAAATATGCTGCATCATATTTACTAGTGTGTAAAGTATTTAATTATTAAAACAAGACGTCTCAAATTAAATGAGCAAAGTGCATCTTGTGGTGTGTTCTCTTTGTGTTTCATCTGTTTTAATTGCTACTATGCAAATTCCAATGCCTTGTCAAGCTGAACTTGCAGCGGAGACTCTCCGCAAAGCTCTGGGGTTGGATGCAGAGGTTTGCCACAACATGAATGCAGGAAAGACGCAGAACTCTATGGACTGTGGGTGATTTTTAATTTGGCAGCTTCAATTTAGATACTTGTGATTTCCCAGCCGAAAGCTGAGGTTCTGACACTGTGTAACAATAAGCTTTACACTTTAAGGCTCTCAGTGCAGCGTCTACAAAGAGCTAAACTGCTTTCAAAAGTAAATACTATAGTAAAACAGATTAGTGCCCGTTTCTGCGTTTCTTGGACACAGTTGCTGAAATCCAAGCCAGAAGCAATACTTGGGTGGCTGTACAATTCACTTTTTCCCCCCAGAAGGCTGGCCTTGGAGCATGCTGACAGGTTTAATGCTTTGAATCAGTGTTTTCAGTGTGAGCGCTCTGCCTGCCATGTGGTCATATTCTAATTATACTCAGTTTAGTGTTGAACCAGAAAGCCACTACAGCCAACATTAACCTAATTGCATTTAAAGTAACTCATGTGACAAAGAATTAACATTAGGCAGTGAGTGCAAACTTGTGGATTTGCAGAGATTAGATAAAGGAAAGTGCTTTTTATAAAATCTGTTGCCTATATGCGTTTTTCCTGCGCCTTGTATAAAATAACATTTTTTGTTGCTAGCTTATTGGCTGCATTGGTGGTAAATAATTTTTCTTTAGTATGTAAAAATAAAATCCTTCATACAGACGCAGTAAGGAGACTGATTCTTGGAGTGATTTTCATTTCAAAAAAGAAAAAAAGGGAATTTGAGCCCAGAAACCTCTGCATCTGCTGGATAGCACTTTTAGCAAATGAAACTGTTCTGTTGTAATTAGCTATTTAGTAGTAGCAGCTTATAAGTTTTGTTGTTTTGAGCCCATTTGCTGCACTGGGGAAAAACAAGACAAGAAAACAGGTGCTGGTGATTCTCTTGCAGAGTTAAATTTCAATCATAGCCTGAAGAATAAACGTGAGGGGACTGCAGATGGAGATGCACTTCTGCTCTGACTTATTTGTGTGCGTGTTTGAGGGCTGCCGAGGGAGGCAAACCGTTTGCCCTGGAAATGTGTTAGCAGGGCACATTGTTGAACAAGTTCTGGGGTCCTGTTTTTTTGGAAACATTGCGGGGGAGAGAAAATTATATTGATTTATTGGAGTCTCCAGAAATAGAGGTCCACATTTTGCTTGTCTCTGTACACAACAGAAAATGCAACCCTTGCCCCTTCAAACTTAATAGATTGATTCCGTTGTTGTCTTCCTCCAGAATATATTGTCCATCATTGCCACTGGCTTTCCAATGCTGAGAAGATTTGTTTGAATCCACTGGACGCTTTGTGGACCTGATACAGGATGGAAGATCATTCAGGGTTTATGGGGGACTGTGGGGAGGTTGTGATTAATGGCCTTTCTCAGCTTCTGGCCATGCCGGTGGGTGACAGCCCGTGTGCTCACTCACTGCTTTTGTAAAAAAACGCTTTTTCTTTGTAAGCTGGTTTGTATTTTTTTTTTTCTCAGCTTCCTTATTTTAGTCTTTTAACGTGCGGTGGGAGGTGTGGGGGTGGCGGGGGCTGAAACTCTGCCATGTAGAGAAACTCCCTCTTTTGTTTCTATCCAGTTCCAGTGGGCTGTCTTTTTTTAAAATTTGCAGCGTTTGGAGCGGATTTAAATTGACATGTTAATTTCATGCTGCCCCACACGCTACTAGCGCTCTCGCCCATCCGGCAGCTGTCGGTCAGTCAGTCTCGTGTGTTGGCCAGCTGTTACCATAAATATATAAACAAAGCGTATTTCAGCACTAATCACCCCAAATGGCTCCCTGTTGGATCCCCCCTTCCCCAGCCATCCTGAAAGAACTGGCTGGCTGAGCAGAAGGCTGTTTCTTCCTGTGATTGCAGGGACGGAGCCCAGAGGGTTCTGGTGAGAAGTTAGGAGAGCTCTCCCATTACACCTCTGTCTTAATGCCCTGGGGGCACTGCTTTTGTGTGTGAAAGTCTGTGATTCCTCCCAGTCTGCTGAATTTATAATGGCAGGCAGATTTTATACTGCTCACTGAATGCATTGTGCTCCAGCAAAAACACTAGCCCCCCAGGCCCTGTGCCTCAGTGCCCTCATTTACATGACAAAGTGGGAGTTTATGCAGCTTTACCATGGAGAGTTGAGGTATGCAGAGAGAACCCCCTGTCTCCGGGCAGTTTGGGTCACTCTTAACAAGGCCACTTCTTCCCGGGTGCAACTTAGGCATTCCACTGATGCCCCTTCCCGGCTGCTCTGCCGCTTGCATTTGCTCGCTTCCCTCCAGCAGGATGTGGTGGCTTTGCATCTTGTTCAGCTGTTCTGCACACTTGCAGGGCGGTTGTCTGGCATGGGGAGGATTTAGCAAGTGTAAATCCTCTGTGCATGGAAATGAAGCCAGTAGAAGCTACAGATGCTCATCATCTCCCCATGTCTGGCCCACAGATATTTAGGCACAAATACTTTTGTTGCCCACAAATGCTTCTAGCTGCTGTTTTGTTTCTGTTGTTGTTGTTGGGTTTTTGGGGTTTGGTTTTTTTTTTTTTTTCAAACAACCTTCCCTTTCTTTAAGTGGGGGGCCAAACGTTTTCGGCAGGCATGCTGCAAACTAGCTTTGCACTCTTCCCAGGTGCCATTCCA
Source organism: Gavialis gangeticus (assembly GCF_001723915.1). Taxonomy (NCBI): domain Eukaryota; kingdom Metazoa; phylum Chordata; order Crocodylia; family Gavialidae; genus Gavialis; species Gavialis gangeticus. The sequence continues at coordinate 10,767,622 of NW_017729015.1, read as the reverse complement.
GTCCCTTTCCCCTGTCTGATCTGCTTTCTGCTCCCTGCCCTGTCTCCTGCTCTGCTACCTGTCCGCTTCCTAGTCTGCTGCATGCCACACGCAGAGGCTGCCCATGCCATTTGAGGTACACATGCAGCAGGTTGCCCACCTCTGCTTTAGACTCTGGTTTATCTCATGCTGCAGGTTGCAGTGGTCGTCCAGCATACGTGGTGCAGTGTGAAGAGTTCCCTGAAGCCCTTGGTACACATGTTCCTCCAGTGTTGCGCGCACACTGCCCCCCCCTCCCCGGATGCTTGGCTGTCAGGGTGCTGGGCTTCTGAATTGCAGTTAGGCAGGACTCCTCCTTTCCTTGCCTACTAGCTTGGGCTTGAAAACCCTAGCAGGTGGCTGCAGGCAACAGCTGCATTGCATTAGAGCAGTGCCCTGGTGAGAAATCCAGCCTGGGAAGCTCTAGAGGTCCGTCAATTCCTACCAGTGTGGCATCTTAAGGACCTTTATCTTGAGCTCCATCTGGCTAACAGGTGTCTGATAGAAGCAGCTCTCTTTTGGTCGTTATGCATCATGCTGGCCTCCCGGTATCCAACGGAGGCTTTGCCTGCCAAGGTTTTATAAATGCTACGATTTATCTACATCATCCCCACTGGGCCTTGCTGCACTTGGTTCTGCGCAAATGTAACAAAAGAGGCAGCGATTATTGATTTGAAAGTGTTTTGAAATCAAAGTAGCTGTCCCTGTGGTTGCAAAAGCATCATGAAAAAGGCTGTGAAGGTTGCTCTGGTAGACAGGTTGTCTGAGAGACAGTTTTCAGGCTCCCAGCCCTTTGCTCTTACCACTGGCTCACACTACCTCCCAGAAGTTGGGTTTCCATCGTCAGGGGAATGCTGAGTTACCCGTGGCCCTTTCAGGGACAGGGATGCCTGTGACTTCTTTAACTCTGTGTTAGTCCCTTAAGTAGCCTCTGTGCTGATTTTGATTTCCTCCTTTCTGACCTGGATGTCATAGACCAACTTCCGCATCTTTATGAAATCCCTCTTTTCTAATGGTTCCTGTAATGATGCCTGCTTTTGAGGGGAGAGGCCCTGTCCAAGCAGGGATGTCTGATTGAATCACGTTGCAGTCAGTATTTTTCTGTGCCTGAGTTTGAATTCTTGAGCCAGCTCATGCACGTTACTTAAGGTGAACTGCTTTGTGTGTGTTTAATTCATAGGATTGATTAATTGTTAGGCTTTCATGAAGCATTTTGAGAGTCTTTCAGATTTGTAAATGCCATGGCTTATGTGGCACTAGGCTTGCGAGGCCCTGACACCATGGTGCATTCAGAGTCCTGCTTCCCTTAGCTTGCGTATTGCATTTTTTGGGAACCTGTCTCTGGACAGGCCTTATGAGAGAGACCAGTTGTGTGTGTGTGTCACGTGGAAGTAGCCATCACTAACTGGAGGGGACCTGGTGGAGTAGATCTCAGGTGGCCAGTGAAGTAGAAAGTGCCGTCCTTTGCAGCAGCATCTCAGTGGGGAATAAGTAACTGCATGGTTCCTTTGCCCCTATTTAGAACTGCAGGGTATGCTGCAGTGTGACTTGGTGGGGCTAACTGTGAATTTTCAGTAGTGGAGCAAGCTTCTAAAACTGCAGATCTCTTGGGCGCTGCAGTTTGAATAGCAGCCTCCAGCTCCAGAGAGCCTCCTTCAAGGAACAAGGGCACCAATTACCTTGGAATCAGTGTCTTGTTCTTGGAACCAGCATTTCTGTGCATTGCCCATAGCTCTGCCACTGACTGACAGTGTGACGTTAGGCAAGTTGCTTGCTGCTTTTTTGCCTGTTTGCACCATATAAGATGAGGGATTACCCTACATCACAGGGGGAGACTGGGGCCTGCTTCATGCCTGTGATGTGCTCTAAGATTTTCAGTCAAAGTGGCACAAGGAGGTGTAGTGCTGATAGTGGCTCTTCTGTCCTTTTCATACAGGATTATTGATGATTCGGTCTACTTGATATCATAGAAAAACAGGGCTGGAAGGGCCCTCAGGAGGTCCTGTAGTCCAGCCCCCTACTCAAGGCAGGACCACCCCTGTCTAAACTGAAAGAGTCAGTCCTATTGGGAATCGTGCTGTGCGAGACACTTGCTTTTACTGAATTGTTTGAGCACAGCTTAATAGTTTCTTAAAAGGGAATCGGAGATGGTTTGTGTATATTTTTACCCCTGGGAGTTTTGCAAGAATCGCTAGCAGATTCCAGTACAGAGTGGAGCGGGGCCAGGGATGATCCAGCAGTGCTTGCAAATGCCAATTTGCAATTGCTAACCAGGACTTAAAATTGCACACGACTTCCAGCCAGTGAGCTGGTGATTGCCAAAACAAAATGTTAGTCATGTGGAGATGTGAATTCTGCTGTAAGTAGCTCATAATAAAGTTGTTTTCTTCAAATGAGTTTAATCTCTGGGGCTCAGCAGAGTACTTTCTCTCCAGGACCGATATGGTCTGGGTTAGTGCCCCTCTGAGCAGCCCCAGCTCACTAGTTCAGTCTTGGTATCAGCATCTGACTTTCCTTGAGGGTAGAAAGCGGATAGAGGTGCACCTTGTAGATGAACTAAATCATAGGGTTAGTCTATAATGTGCATCTCTGCCCTGCTATCTGCCTCACTTCCGACTAACCTGACCACCTACCTCTCTTTCCTCTTGAGGGTGTTAAGCTGTGGGTGGAAATGTTTGGACCTGACCTCCTCAGAGGCTGCAAAGATAGTGCTGCCTTCCTCTTCTGCACAGAAACCCACTGGACTTGTAGGAGCCAACCTTCCTGGCAGGTGTGCTGCAAATTAGCCCCCCATCCTCCCTGAGTGGCACTCCAATCCTTTTCCCTGCCCAGTCAGCTGCTCTGTTTTCTGCCCCTTGCCCTGTGCTCCTCTCTCAAACTGTTCCTCTGTTTTTGTGCCCCCTGCCTTTGCTTTCTGCCCCATCTGCTGCTGTGGTGCCTGTCCCCTCTGGGGTCTGTTGCATGCCATCATGTCACTTGTGGCATGAGTGCTGCAGGTTAGCCAGCCCAGTCCTTAAACACAGAGTGGAGCTTACATAGTTCAATGTGGCCAGCAGTCTGGACTGGTAGCTGAACACACAGTGTTTCATGTAACATAGGCTTATGAAGCATTTTTCCTGTTTCCTGGCTCTGTCTATTGCTTATCTCTCTCTGTGCATCTGTGCAGTTTGATGTTGCTTGCCACAGGGTTCAGTAGCTGTGCTAGCTTTTTAACATCTGCTAGGAGAGCTGACCCATGAATGTAGGGACCTTTTGATGTATTTTTTTTTTTTTGAATTACAGAAGATACAAGTAAAGAGGTGGTGCTATGGCTAGCAAGTAATACATGACTTGTGGTGGGATCTGACTGCAAGCTGAAAATTGTAGTAGTTGGGGCTACTTGGCTTTTTTGTTTGCTAATGACTTTATTTGCCAAAGCCAGGAATTACAGAGGTAGTACTCTTACACAGTGCTGTCCTCTGTATTTGACACTGCTGTGTAGGACAGAGGATCCTTAGGTGGTGTTCCTGGTTCCCCTGTTCAGTCACTACCAGGGAATGTGCCACTTCCAGGCCCCTAGCAGTTAATCAGATCTTAAGTAGTAAGTTGGCTGTACATTAATAGGTAATGTTATGATGAAACAAGGAATACGCTACAAAGTTCTTGCATGGACAAAATGTGTAATGACTTTGTGGTTGGTTTCCACTGTGCCTTAAATTGAATGTGTGGCCAGGCATCAGCTGATCAGGACTCCCAGCCTCTGGGGCACAGCAGACCCTATATCTCTGATGCACTCCCATGGTGGGGAGTCTTGATCAGCTGCCTGCCGCTCCCA
>NW_017729015.1:10756490-10763699 GCF_001723915.1 Gavialis gangeticus | reverse complement strand
CTCCCTGCCGCTCCCAGCCTCAGGGGTGCACCAGAATACTTGGCTTTCATGTGCTCCTGAGGCTAGGAGTCCTGATCAGCTGACTGGCTCATTACTTGCCCATGCAGAGACAGGCTGGGATCATGACTGATCAGATCATCACCAGCAGTACAGCACACAAGTGGAACCTGATCTTTGATCCCACAACCATACCTCCTGCCGTGCATGTGTAGCATGGCCAGAAGCATGGTTGGGATGATGCATCGGATTCCATTGTGCCTTTTAATTTAAAGTCTGTCAGGTTCCTTACCTTCTCTGTGTCTGAGATTTGGCTGTGTAAGTGAAACAATGCTTTCTTTATGTGGCCTTATGTAGCTGAAGCTGTAAGTATCATAAAGTGCATAAGATGAACGTTACTGGTACTGTAGAAAAGCGAAGTGGTGATTATTCCAGTAGTTACAGATAGTGTGTGTGCATCTATGAAAGCTTATGGCAGTATGGAATAATAAGGCAAATTAACACTTTACCCAGAAGGTCATTTGTGGTTTAAAACTAACTTCGTCTGCGAGGATGGGATATGAAAAGGGCCCTTGTTTGAATCCCAAAGCATGCTGGCTTTTTTGATATCAAATGCTTTGCTATTATAGGCATCTAATTACAAAAATGTAGGCTTTGTTACATGTTTGAGAAGCAAAATTGAAATTCGTGTTGCTATTCCTGCATGTTCTGCTGCTGATATTTTCAGCCTGGAATAGCAACTTGGATTTAAAACCCAAGACTGACTGTTTTGGTGAACAGGAACAAGTGGGGGAGCTGGAGCTTACAGCACCATGAGCTGCAGATCATGGATTGGAGTCAGGACTTCAGCCAGCTCTCTCCCTGGGTGATCTCAAGAGCAGTTGATCTTCCAGATGGAGAGCTCCCATTCTGTCTCACGCAGCATGGTTCTTTACCCCCACACCTAACCAGGCTGAAAAACCCATTGGGGAAGTAGTGGGAGGGAAGAGCCTATTTGGCAAAGATTGGCCAGGGGAAGGAGCAAGGAAAATACTGGACAGGTGGGAAGGGTCCCTTTTTTTTTATTACAATACTTCACAGCAGCCCTGGACTTCATTTAGAAATTGCCTGTCTGTCTTGGGGGCTTCCTCCTGCTGCTGTTACTGTGACAGCTGGATTTTCTGCAACGAAAACCAGTAGTGAAGTCCCTAGTGACTGCAGCAAAGTCCTTGGCACTGTTCATTTGCAGGAAGGGTCTGAACTCAGGGGTAGGGATTTTATTTATTTTTAAATGTTATTCTTACAGATTTCCTTTTTGTGGGGTCAGGGAGGTTCCCTTCTCATGTCCACTCAGGTTGGACTTGTAATATTTTTTCAACTTTTGACAGCGCTTCCTGTGTTTGCTGGTCTCCCCTGTTTGTGCAAGTCTTTCTTACACAGTAACAGTCAAAAGAAACGTTTGCATGAGAGAGAAAGGGAAGTTTATTAGGGCTTAACAATTATCCCATAATCTAGGCATCTCTGAGAGTATAAGCAGTATGAGTGAAAATAATAATATATATAAAACCATCAGCTCTGCAAGACAGAGCAGACAAATAATCTTGTAGTAAAGAGGGGAGAGAAATTTCCTGTTTTTACCTAAATATTGCCCTCAAGTGGTGGTTGTAACGCCCCAGGAGGATACAACCCAAAAGTACACTTTACCTTCATGACACCTTAGCTGATTCACTGGCCAGACCAGTGTAGCTTGTTTGCTGGATATCAGGTTGGCTGCATCCCTCCAAGAGAGATGCAACAAAACTATGCCCAAGTGTGATCCCATTCACCAAGCACACCTATGGTTTGTGGCTAAAATGGCATGGGCATCCATGTGGGAAAGTAAAAAATCCTCAAGATAAGACATTAGCAAAACCTGAGAATGTGAGCAGATTGCCAGCTTCCCAGGTGTGCAGACATGAGCTGGGTACTTGTGGTTTTATCTCCAGAAAATCTATGCCAGTATTTTAATTCATTGTATAAGAAGTCTGATTAATACCTCCTCTGAGCAAGGCAAGCAGTTATATTAATAGCTGAGGAGAGTTTGGGTTTCTGTGCAGCAGCAGTTGAGATTCACTTGCCCACCTGTAAAAGGAGCAGCTTTGGTATAGGCAGTGTGCGCGCACAGCGAATGTGGGGTGAAAAGCAGGTTCTAATCCCGGCTCTCCAGTGGATGCTGTGTCCTTAGGCAAGTTGGATTAAGTTCTCTCTGACACCTGTCCTATCTGTAAACTAGAGATAATGCACACAATGCCTCCTGTCTGTATCTCAAGTGCTGTGTAATATATGCCTTAACATTTATTCTGAGGTTTGATAGAGCTGAGCAGGCAAGCAGAGACATGGAAAGGGAAGGCTGATGCTGATCTTGCAAGCTCTGTGGGCTCTTGGTCCAACTGCCAGAGTGCTCAGCAAAACGCCTGGTGCTATGAAACAATACTAAGAGAGAGCCTCCTTTCTTTTCCCTCCGGTTGGAGCCAGGCTCTGGCCCCCCTGCTCCTACTTGGTGCTTGTAAATCAGACCCCTGCCAGGTTCTTAGCAAAGTGGGGCTGGTTGGACTCTGCACTGCTTGCAGGGGACAATAGCTGGTTGCACGGTGGGGGGAGTTGCTTGGGGATTGCTAAAGAGGGGTTTCTCTACCAGGCCTCTGTGGCAGTGAACTCTCTGCAACCTTGCTGGAAAACCAGCCCCAGATTCAATGTGTGGCCAGCAGGTAATGCTGAAATGTCTGGTCCCAAATGGATATTCAGCCTGGAGTTTTGGAAGCTGAAAGTGGAATGTACCTGGAGTGAAACATCTCATAGTATTTCTTTTAGCTGTGAAGCACTGCAAATGCTCCATTTTTCTTGAAGCCCATGGGAGGTAGCGACAGTCTGTCCCTCGTTCATACTCCTGTGTGGGGAGCAGGGAGGTGTCCCCCTCGGAGGGCAGGAACAGTGCAGAGGAGTTCTTGTGTTTGGCAACTGCTGTGTTACTTCTGGTGCTGCCGCAGCGCTTCACCATGCCTGCACTTAATAATGTTGTCCTCCCTATTCCAATACAGCATTTGCCCCAATCGTTTTCCTTCCAGCAGCCCCATCCATTGCATTTTAAGGTATTAAAAAATGATGCACTTATACAGCAGGGAGCGACAATGACTAATTAGCATTTACTACCCCTAACAAATGCCGCTAGCTGTTTTGTGATGCTCAAAGGATCCGGTCTGCAGTCAGGGGCCCTATTGTATGAGGTGCAGCACAAACACAGTTGAAGCAGTCCCAGTCTTGGATGCAGCTGGTCACACTTCAAGGCTTCACATGAGAGCTGAGGGAGAGCGGCTGCGCTTATGCTTAAGCATAAATCTATTCAGCAGCCTCTGAGATCTTGTCCCCATCTGCTTTCCAGCTGGCAAGAATCCACATCAGACCAATTCCATGCCTTCCTTGTGACTAACTGGCCACCTCATTGGTTGTCAGTGATGAGCAGAATTGGAGAATGGACCATCCTCTCCCCTGGGGGATGCTGCTCTAGCCTGGGGCCAGGTGGGGGGTAACCTAGCAGGGAGGGGCAGCCTTACTTCCTCTGCCTGTTCTGGGAAGGGAGGGCTGTTGTGCTGGTGGCCTTTGCTAGCAATGCACCCATCCCTTTGTGTTAAAGGAACCCTTTTGCCAGACCACCTGGACCCAGATGCTTCAGACAGTCCAACTGTGGACCAAGGAAAACCAGGGGAGTGGGGAGTGAGAGACTGGCATGCTGTTTTGAGTCCAAATCTGGAAGTCTTGTTCTCCCTCCATCTTGCCCCATCCCATCCCCTTCTGTATGTGATTTGGGGAAGCATTCATGCTGTTGCTGTAAGGTGATGAAGTTTGCTGCTGCTCATAGACCAGTGGTTCCCAACCTTTTTAGATCATGGAGCGGCAAACTGCGGACTGGCAAACTGCAGACTGGAAGTGACCGGCATACTGCAGCCATACTCGGTATAAAGGGTTTGCTGCCGGTCTGCAGTATGCCGGTCACTTCTGGACTTGTGGTCCTGCAGCCAACCCTCCTGTGGACCAGCAGCCTGCTCTGCGCGGCCCAGTACTGGGCCGTGCCCTGGGGGTTGGGAACCTCTAGCATAAACCACTGGCCAGGGAAGCGCAAGCATGGATAGAAATCTGTTTGGTTTCAGGCTCTGTTTTGGTGCAGGAAGCCCCATGGCTACCAGATCTGCAGAATGAAGCTGGCCTGCAGTGGGATTGAAACTGTTCAGGTGTGACTAATCATAAGCCCAAAGAGCTTTTCCAGCACGTCCTTTCGCAGGTGGCTGACCTCTGCAGCAGCAGCCCCCTTGGCAGCGTCATGCTGAGGCCAAGGGCAGGATTTATTGCAGCGCCCTCCTACGTGGTGTTTACTGACAACATCTCCCTCCACCTTGCTTTGCAAACCATCAAGTGTGTGTGCTTCTCTGCTGCAGCGGGTGGCCTGAGGGTTGACAGGGCCCGTATCTATTTATAGTGCTGTCCTTAGGACAAAGAATTCCATTTGTCACGAAGCAGCGTGGGTCATGTTTAACTTGACTGTCGCTGCCTAGCAGACGTGTCCTGCCGGCAGGGCAGTGATTCGCTGCCGTTGCGTTTTTAGTGGGTGGATGCCATCCTCTGGAATGGGCTAGCCGGAGGTGTTCGGGCTGAGAATTTCTGGCTGGGAGTTCGACTGGGGTGGGCGGTAAAAGCCAAGGTCAGCCCTTCCTGGGTGGCAGTTTTTCTGGACACTTGTCTCTAATAATCCAAAGCCTTCCACCTGCCTCAAGCCCTTCAGGCTTGGGTGGATGCCATTGCAATGACCTGTAGGAAGCAGTGGGAGGTTGCATTTACACTTCAAGACCTGGAACGCTCCACATGCCCAAAGTGCTGTGGCAGAGGAGTGGGAGCTTCCTGTAACTCTGGGTACCTGTGTATAATGTCTGGTTTGGTACAGATGTGGGGTGAGGTTGTGCCTTCCTCTGCAACCTGGAGCACAGTCCTCTTCCTAGGCTGTACTGAGCACATACTAACTACCATATTTCTCTCTGCTGCAGTTGCAACGCACTGGCAGTGCCCTTGTCCTCTCTGTGGCCTTGGTGTTTTGAATGCCGTTTCTTGTGGTTGGAAGTGGGAACTTGAAGCATCGGTGTTGGGGATCCTTTAGTTAACTATTACCTGTGAAGGCAAGGGGCTGGAATTGATGGTGTAGGAGGCCCCTTCCAGTCCTTTGCCTCTACATTCCTATGTGAGGAGTAAGCAAAGACTGATGCGCAAGTTGGAGAAACCAGTAGGAGCTTCTTGACCCCCCTTCTAAAGCCAGGGGGAAGGGCAGAAACTGTCTTGGCATCCAAAAAATAAACTCTGCCTGCCAGCCTGCCTTGGGAGGTCTGATTAGAGGTCTGTGTTACAGGTGTGTTTGCTGTCAGGCTCCATGTGTAACTTGGGACAGATGACTGCTGCACTTCATTTCTTTCATTTGTAGAATGGGGGCAGTGTTGGCTCTGTAGGAAGTTTGAAGTGGGCAGGGTGCTCGGAGTTGCATGAGTGAAAGGCATAATGGAAGTGTAGCAATGTGTATGGTCATCGAATGCAATATCAGCTAGACTTGGCCCTCGTAGGGATTGGGGATCCTAGAACCTTGGGACCCCTTCCATATCCAGGGGCTCTGATCCTTCTTCCAAAGTTGTAACCAGCTCTTGCAATGTTGTGACAGAGCAAACCTGTGCAGGTAAGTGCTGCAGGATGGCAGATGGAGGCTGGAAGACAGGAGGACCAGCAGCAAACTGGAAGCCCCATTTTGGATCTCTGCTCTTATCTCCAGAACCTTTGCCTGGCATTCTTGCCTAATGGGGTCTTCTGTGGTTCTGCCAACTTTCTGATGCTCTCCCTTGCTTCACAGCTGCGGGCGCTTACCTGCCACCCTTACAGCAGGTATTTCAAGCACCACGCCGGCCCGGGATAGGAACTGTCGGGAAGCCCATCAAACTCTTGGCCAACTACTTTGAAGTGGACATTCCCAAGATCGATGTCTATCACTATGAAGTGGATATCAAACCCGACAAATGTCCGCGCAGAGTCAACAGGTAAGGCAAGTATTCGAGGCTTCCACGTTCTGTGTCCTTGCCTGGCTCTCTGGTCAAGGTGAAGACCTGCCTTTACCAGTGGAAAGTGGGAGGGTGATCTCCCTGTGACTTTCTAGCTCAATCCACACTGTAGCCCAACCCATGTGCAACTTGCATTAAGTTTCTTCTGTAATTGCCTGTGCCCAGGTCCCAAGAAACTGCTGGGATTTTTTGCTGCAAAATCTCTTGGGGTTAATAGCTTTCCTTGTGACGTTCCAGTGGATGGTTCTCTCTGAGAGAGCGAGGGCCTTCATGTTTCCACAGCAGAACCAACTGTTTTCTAAGTCAGTCCCCTACGACCTGTGGGCCAGACCATATTTGCATTCACAGGAAAGTCTGAGGGTGCCTAAATTTCACCCTATATATTTTACTCCCCTCTGGCTTATGGTGGGTGTGCACTGAACACTGATGCCTGCTTTCTGAGCCTATGCTAGAGCCCTGTTGATTTCTACAAGCATGGCTGTCCAGCAGCAACCACATTCTCTAGGAAAAAACCAGGCCAATTACAGCTGAGTTTCTTCTTGGAGTTAGCTAGCGTGTTTGTAGTCCAGCATGCTCTGTGCCCAGGGTTGTGGAATGGAGGCAGGACTCCAGATGGCAGGCAAGCAGACCTGTAGCGTCTGTATTTGCCCCCTGTGCTGATGGCACAGGAGATGCTGGACTCTGACACAGTCCCTTGGAGCAGCTGTGCTATTTTGGCAGATGTCCCAGACATAAAAATAGCAAGTTCCAGACCTTGGGCCAGTGTGAGGCTTTGACCCCCAGCAGTATATTTAAAAGCTGATCTTGGGAGGTCAGCAAGCAGATGCTGCTGCCGTTGCCTGGCCTTTTGGCAGCTTGTCTGCACAGGGACACCAGTACTGTTCCCTGCCTTGCTGGCATGCTGCTTGGGGCTTCTGCCAACTTGTGAGTGTACAGGTGCCCATTCCCACATACCTTGTAAACTAGTTATACCATAGCTGATTTAACAAGGTACTGGCAAGGCAAGCATTTGTTTGTCTGAGGGACCTCCTGTCCTGGCAGAATTTTCCATAGCTGGGCTATAGGCAGCAACCAGATCTCAAGACCACTTTGGTGTAATAGTTTTTGCAGG
>NW_017729015.1:10753487-10756281 GCF_001723915.1 Gavialis gangeticus | reverse complement strand
GGGCGGGTTTGTGACCCGCTCTTTTCTAAGAGACTAAGCTGTTGGCAAAATAAATTTTCCAGTTAGCTTTTTCTTTCTCTTCTCCTTTTTTTTCCTTTCTCTTGCTCCTACTTTTCTCTGTAGGGAGGTGGTGGAATATATGGTACAACACTTCAAACCTCAGATCTTCGGTGACCGCAAGCCAGTATACGATGGGAAGAAAAACATTTACACTGTCACTGCTTTGCCCATTGGAAATGAACGGGTGAGAGCTGGGTGCGGGAGTCTGTGGATGGTGTCCTGGTGGCGGCAGAGAGGAAGGGGGGTGAATCTCTCTGCTTGCTTCCTGAAAATACAAGTGTAGAAAGATACAATGTCAAGGCTTAGAAACCTATGAAACCTGAATAGAGGAAGCTTGAGGGTATTGGGAACACACTGGCCATGCTGCAGCTGAAGAGCTTGTGGTTGTGTAAGGCACACCTGTGTCTGTGTAGACTCTAAGCCTAAGTGGGGGAAGAAAGGGATTAGATCTTTGCTGTTTAGTCTGTCACAAGGGAAGTGTCATTATTGCCATCTTGCTGTTGGGGACACCAGGACACAGGGTATAGTGCGCCCTGTCAGGCTGGGCTCTTTGTGAACGTGCAGTGAGAGACATTTCCTTGATGATGCTGGGGGCATGAGGGGGCAATACCAGAAGCAGAAATGGTTCAGGGACCTGCCCAAGTCCATCCAAGAGGTCAGTGGCAGGACTAGGACTAGGACCCAGGGCACTACTTGTTGTGGCTGTGCTGGGCCGTGCTGCCATTCCTACATGCACCCTATCCACGTGGAAAGCCCTGGGCCCTGATGGGGGAATGGAGTGGGTTTTACAGTGGTGTGGGGGCTTGTCAGGCTGCAGCCTGACTAGCAGCCTCGTAGTGACTTGAAATACTCTTGTTCCCTCTTGGCTCAGGTTGACTTTGAGGTAACAATTCCGGGAGAAGGCAAGGACAGGATCTTCAAGGTTTCCATAAAGTGGATGGCAATCGTGAGCTGGCGGATGCTGCATGAAGCCCTAGTGAGCGGGCAGATCCCCGTCCCTCTGGAATCGGTCCAGGCACTGGATGTGGCCATGCGCCATCTGGCTTCAATGAGGTAACCTGCTCCCCAAGTTATGTGGAGGGGGCAGTGTTTGGAGCAAGAGCGACTGAGTCCAATGGTGAAGAAGGCTAGCAGAAGTAGAACTCCATACGGAGAGATGTCCGGGGTACACTTGTGGTGGGATTTCTGGGGCAGACAAGGTCACATTTGACAGTTGGGATTTTGCTTACTTGACAGCTGCTGAATGAGCCAGTGGTTCACATGGGTTTGATAGCGGTGAAGTAGCTCTCCTGTACTGCTTTGGAGAATCGTCACCCTGTGCTCTGAGAAGTGTCAGATACATTTATAGCTGCTCCTTGTGCACTTTCTTTCTTGTGGTTTAAGCAAGAGAGCCTCTTCAGGTGATTCCTGCTGTCCTGGAAGCTGCCTTGTTCCCTGCTCCTGGCATAGGTTTTATGATTCAAAGCATCATTTCTTCTGACTTGCAGGTACACTCCTGTGGGCCGCTCCTTTTTCTCTCCTCCGGAAGGTTACTACCACCCCCTTGGTGGGGGCAGGGAGGTTTGGTTTGGATTCCATCAGTCCGTCAGGCCTGCCATGTGGAAGATGATGCTCAACATTGATGGTAACTTGCTTTTACTGTCAGCAGAACCCAGTGCCACTTCATAGCTCCCTCTTCCTGTTCAGATGCACCAGTGATGATAGCCCACAGAGGCAGTGCTGTAGAGCTCCAGGTTCTTCTTCCTGCAGAGGTGGGGTTTACTTCTAGGTGCTGGGTGACAAAAGTGTTTGCATTGAGCCTGCACCAACAAATCCAAGCCAGGGTTGTTGTACAGTACCTGGCATGATAGGGCCCCCTCCTGACTGAATGGTGCACGGAGGGTGTAGGCCCTCAAGACTTGGGACAGTAGAAGCCAAGCACAACATTGCAGTTAAAGAGTGTGTTTGAGGACCTGCCCTTAAGCAGGAGGGCTTGCTGTGTTGGCTTCTGGTAGATCTTTTACTCCACAGAGGGATGGGAGAGAAGTCTTAGTGTCTTGACTTCCTTGCAGTGTCGGCAACGGCTTTCTACAAAGCCCAGCCTGTGATTGAGTTCATGTGCGAAGTACTGGACATCCGGAACATTGACGAGCAGCCGAAGCCCCTGACAGATTCACAGAGGGTGCGCTTCACTAAGGAGATCAAAGGTAACAGGACGAGACAGCAGTGGGGACCAGTTTGCATCCTGCGAGTGAGTGGGTGGTGAAATGGCCCCAGAGAGAGAGTGACTTGTTTAAAGGGGCTGTATGATAAAATCTCTGGCCTGAGGCATGAGAGATTGTGGATCTAATCCAAGCTCCTCTACAAATTCTGTGGGACCTTGGGCAAGGCAGTTAATCCCTTGCTGCCTGTAGGTGTGATGCATAGGCATGCCTTGTGTGGCGGGTGCAGAGATCCCACCTCAGGAAAACAGCTGGGTATTCGTATCCCACCGCTATTTCCACCATGTGAGGCGGGCCGTAGGGGGTGCTCCTGCATTGAGCCACCCGCCTCCCTGTGCCCGACCACCTTCCAGGCTCCGAATGCCTCCCTAGGGGCGCCTTATGTCTGGCCGACCCCTCTCCCGGAGCGGACTTGCTAGTCTGGGGGTAACGTGGCGCCACCACCCTGAGAGTGGACTGTCTCGGCCCTGTATCCTCGGGGAAACACAGGCCTAACAGTCCTATGGGTACTCGACCCAATACAGGCACTTGGG
>NW_017729015.1:10746080-10753339 GCF_001723915.1 Gavialis gangeticus | reverse complement strand
CCTCCCTCAGGAATGCAGCCAGCTCAAGTTCCCTAAAGAGACAGGCTGAGGGTGTGGTCCCCTGTGTGCTGGGCCCATCCTAATTGAATGGTCACAGCACAGAGATTTAAATCACAGTGTCACAGGGCAGAGATTTTTGGGGAGAAACCAAGGTGGCTTTCTGCCACACCTTGAATTTAATTCTTAGCATTCTAGCACCTTCCTAACTGGTCAGCACATGCTTGCATCCTAGGGTTGGCTTTTTGCACGCGTGTTCGGTCTGCAGAGGGCTAACTAAAGTATGTGTAATGTAGAAGGGATTTGAGCGGAAATGAACTCTGTGCACAGCCGCTCCCCGTATTTACCAGACACTTTTTCTATCTCTTGCATCAGGTTTGAAAGTAGAGGTGACCCACTGTGGACAGATGAAGAGGAAATACCGTGTGTGTAACGTTACCAGGCGACCAGCCAGTCACCAAACGTAAGGCGGGTGGGAAGATGCCTTTGGAAAAATCTCTAAGCTCTTCTCCTTGTTACTTAGCAGCTGTTGGCCATGTCATTGAGATACAGAAGGAAAACTCTAACATGTGACAGGCAAAGGAGCTGCATAGTTTTATTGCTCCCCAGATGCTCCACACAGGATGGCTTGCCTGTCTGCATGTAACATGCTATACATGATAAGAGATGGGTGCTGGTGAAAGGCATGTTACAAGCTGTCTGTGCTTGTACCTCCCTGCATTTGGTTTTCTTCTCAGCTCAAAAACAGTGTTGTGCAGAATAGGAGGCTCGAATCCTGTTAAATTCCCATGTGCAACTCTGCAGGCGTGTTAAGGGTGTTGCACACAAGTGGAGATAGTGCCTCCCGTCCAGAGCTTCTTCAGGACTCACCAGTACAGCTGGGCTCTGTAGAGGTCTGTGAATTGTAGCAGTAGCGGAGTCCGTAGAACACTGGGTGTGGAATTGGCTCATGAATAGGCTGTGGTTGGAGGGGGCTCCTGTGTCAGTCTCTGGCGACTATTTGCCTAAATGTGCATTGCATTAGGGCAGCACTTCAGTCATTGCTTTTTCAGCATATCTTGTCCTATAGTTAGAGCTGGCCTTAAAGGAAGTTTGCCTTTTTTGGGTAGTGCCACTGGGTTGTTGGGGTTGTTTTTTTGGGGGTGGGGGGGTTGAACGATCAACAACAATTATTTTTGAAAACCACATTATTTTGGTTGTTGCCATACACAAAATGGACACAATGAAAGAAAGCCTTGGGGGAGAAAACTCTTTCCCTTCTAGTATTTCTCTTCATTTGGCCAGCCCTAATTATTGCATCAGTGCCATTAAGCTTCATCTGACTTCCCCATAGAGCTGTCTGCTGTGTTGGTAAAAATGACATGTAAAACATTGGGAAGAACAGATCCAGGGCAAGGCAGCATCCTTTTGGAGGGCTGCAGTTCCCCAGCAAATCTCCCCCATGCTCCTCTCTTCAGCTTCGCGAATCCCTCTGGATGTGAGCCACGTTGGCTCGAGGTTGCTTCTGTGCGTGGTCCAGGACGCAGTACAAGAGGCTTTACTCCCCCACCCAGCACTCTGCTCCCAGTCAGCTTCTCTGTTCCTCTAGAATCTGCAGTTTGGTCCCTTTCATTTGAACCTTTGACCCAGAGAGCGTGGGCCAGTGCTGGAAAACATGCTGCCTGCACAAGGGATTCACAGCATGTGTGCTGTCCTAATTCTGGTCCTGTTGAGAATACTGGGGCAATTCTGAGTTCTCCTGAAACCCTTTATGGAGCTGGGGAACAGCTAGCACTAATGGAGCAAGGAAGTTGAACATTCCTGTCCTCGGTGAGATGGCATTTCTTGATGTGTCTCTTGGCAGCAGGAGTTCAGGTTTCAGTGCTGCAGTCCCCCTTTCTGGTCTCTCTTGTGATAGTGCCCTGTTGCAAGCAGAAAGAAATTCATCTCTTTCTGAGCCCAGCTGTGCTGCTGCAAAGGGCAGCTGAGCAAATGCAACCCCCTGTAACCGGCCATATTTCCACGTCCTGTGCCATGGTGTCGCATAGTGGAAGGTTTGCCCTGTTTTTAACATGGCTGGTGAGAGAAGCATGTAGGGTGCAAACCTCAATGCAAACCAAGGGTCAGATTATGCCTACACTAACTTGCATAAGTGTCACCTCTTGCTTTCTGGCTGACTCCTTTGTCATTGCTGTCAGGAAGCTGTTGGCCTTCAGAAATATGTAAGGTTTCTTATCTGACTGGGTGCAGCCTTAGCAGTTTTTTCCCCCTCCTCCAGGTTCCCCCTGCAGCTGGAGAGTGGCCAGACGGTGGAGTGCACAGTGGCTCAGTACTTCAAGCAGAAATACAACCTGCAGCTGAAATACCCCCACCTACCCTGTCTGCAGGTTGGCCAGGAACAGAAGCACACATATCTGCCCCTGGAGGTGAGTGCCAGTCCTGCATCCTGGGCCTGAGGCTCTCCTTCTGTGGCCTCTTAGCTGAGAACAGGAGAGATCAGTTCACAGTCACTGCAGCTTGGAAAGGGTTTTGGAAGGTGGTGTTAGGCCTTGAGGCTGACTGGATCTGCTGCTTAAGCTTGAAGGGCCCAGCTGTTACTTGGGGCTGTAGCAAGGATCGTTTGCGCTCTCGGCCACGTGGGGTGGGTGTAGGTTATGTGGTTCTGCTGCCCAGTGGGTTTCTCACATGCTGCTGTTTGCTGTCTCCTGTTCTCCACCTTACAGGTGTGTAACATTGTGGCAGGCCAGCGCTGCATCAAGAAGCTAACAGACAATCAGACGTCAACCATGATAAAGGCAACAGCAAGGTCTGCCCCAGACAGGCAAGAGGAAATTAGCCGCCTGGTATGTAGCGCCTGCCCCTGGCCTCTTCTAGGAGGGGCTGTGTGGGGAGAAAAAGGAGCTTTCATCCAGAGGACTAAGAGAGTCCTCTGGGGGATGGGTATCAGCTAATATGGGTGACAGAATAGGCACACTGTGGCTGTGAACACCTGCAACCTAAACTGTTTTTGAATGGGGACTTGTATGCTCCAGAGTGACTTCAGCTGTTGCCATTTAACTGTTACATCTGTCTCCTCCTATAGCAGTGTAAGTGAGCTGCATTTGCTGTAATTTTAACTCTGAATGTAACCCTGGAATTATCTTATACTGATATACCTTGAGTCTTTTCATGCAGTCTTGCTGAGCTTGTTCCTGGCTATCTCAAAGCTGGCCACCTGAAGTGTCCTCAACAACCATAAAACATTCAAAAGGAATTAGTGGCACACAGTCTGCTTCCTCTAGTAATATGCAATGAATGTAGAGAGGAAATCTGTCTGAATGTAAACTTGCACTAAATAAAGCCAAGTCTGAGTGACCATGGAAACTGTACATGGTGCAGGGACCTGATTCAGGGCTTGTCATTGATGGACTCAAACCAGAAGAAACTAGAGCTAAGAAGTGAATGGAAGGTTTGAAAGCTTCAGGAATAGTGTTCATTCTTGCTGGCCATCTTGGAGACAGGCTGCTGAAAGCAGTGGTCAGGATGCGATAATGCTGGAAGGGTTGCTTGACTCTTGGGGAAAGTCAGCACATCAGGGAATTGAAGAGCATTTAGTGCAGCTGGCTCATGGTGAGGAGTCAGGTTATGGCCCATTACTTTAAGATATGATTCCAAGCTCCAGAATCCGGTGACTACTTGATATTTCTGCTGGGGCTTTTAATGTCTGTTTTCTGCCAGGCTGAACCTCTCCTGTGAAGCCGTAACTTCTATTCTCCATTGCACTGGGATGAATACAAAGTTAGTTCCACTGGGGTCAGTACTGAGCAGATTTTTCCCCTTTGTTTTCAAAATCTTGCCAGAGACTTTAGTTCCAGAGCATTCGAGCAGCTTTTGCTTTCCTCTCCTTGTTCAGCAGTGTCATCTCTGAGCAACAGCCTTGTCTTTGCTCAGGCCACTCTTGGTGAGATCGGTCTGGTCAGTTTTAAGTATATGCATAGGTGCCTCTCTGTCCTGCTCTCCCAAGAGGGGCTAAATAGTTAACTGTCAGGATCTGAACTGGTGTCTCTCTTAATCCTTCTTCCTGGCCTTTTCTTCTCCCCTAGATGAAAAATGCCAGTTACAACCTAGATCCGTACATACAGGAGTTTGGGATAAAGGTGAAGGATGACATGACGGAGGTGACCGGGAGGGTCCTTCCTGCGCCAATCCTACAGTATGGAGGACGGGTAAGCAGGGGGCACCTTGACATGGACACATGTTTGTCCATCTCAAGACCATTGGGAAGTCCTTTTGTCACAATTTGGAGTCTGGAAAACTCACTGCTTTGGGGACTGATATGTGGTGTGTTAAGAACAGAAGCAAACCATCTAATCTTTACACTGGGGTTTCAAGGTTGGGATTTTCAAAGCAGCCTTGGATAGTTACAGCAACAAATCCATTTTGCAAATCCCAGCCTCACCATCAGGGATATATTGAAGTACAAGTAGAGCTTAATCGTGTTTTCCTCCCTTCCCTTCCTTTTTTAAATGAAGGCTTCTCCCAAATCAAGCACACAAGGTGCTTTTAATCAAAGCCACAGGCAGCTTTGTGGATGAATTCTTTGGCCTTTCCCCACCGCAGATCCAGATCTAAAATCTGGAGCTTATCCGTGTGTTGATCCCGGCCCCTTGGTTTCCTCCAACCCATTGTATGTGGGCCTCAGAACCTTTTGAGACCAAGAGGTAATTGTCACACAAGGCTACTCAGCAGTCAGACAGAAATGACCTCAGGTCGCATTCAGTCCAAACTAGGTTTGACTCACTCGTGGAAGAGGAAAAATGCCCTTTCCGGCTTCCAAGCCTCTGATCATCCAGTTCCAAAAGCCTATGAAGGGCTGGGAGATTTTTGCAGTTGAGTGGTTCTTCTTTGACCAAGGCACGTAGCTTGCTGCCAGGGGCAGACTTTGTGACTTGGTCACTGGAAAGGTTTTTCTCTAAGTTCTTTCCTGGCCTTAACCATAGTGGGATCGAGCTGTTCCCATCACTCTACGGGCAGCCATGTTGCTATATTCCTTCCCATGCCAGGGTGGCAGGCTTGGGGAATCCACAGGTTGCCTTTTCTATTGGGCAGAGTGCGCCTCAGATCTGGGTTTGTGGTGCCAGCTGTCTGTCAGTGACATGACTCCTTCTGGATGCTTGCCTTGCAGAACCGGGCGATCGCCACTCCCAACCAGGGCGTGTGGGATATGCGCGGGAAGCAGTTCTACAACGGCATTGAGATCAAAGTGTGGGCCATCGCATGCTTTGCCCCTCAGAAGCAGTGTCGAGAAGAGGTGCTGAAGTAAGGAGCTGGGAGTGGCAGTGGGGAGGGGAAAGCCAGAGCAGGATTCAGGGTGCCCAGATGCTTGAATAAAGCAACTTCTCAAAGAGCCACCCGGCTTTTCTCAACACCCTGCTCCTCTTTTAGTAGCTGGAAGCTTTTAGGTTTAAACTTCTCTGCTTGTACTCCTCAGGGTTTGATAGTCAGCTTTTGTCACCTTCTGTCTGGCAAATGGGAATTTCTTGCCTGGTTTCAGGCTTACCTTGGAATTCAGTGCAGCCCATGGGTTTCCTTTCTGCCCATCCAACCTTCTAAACTTGTCTGGTCTCTGGAGAGCCTCCTGCTGTGTCTGCCTTATTAAGGAAGATTCAGCCTTGGTGGTCTGCTCTGTGCTGTGGAATATGAAGCAACAGGGCTGTTTCTGCCTTCATCTAAGGGTAGAAGGGTTCTTTAAAAAGGCAGAGTATATTTCCACCCCTCCTGCTCTGAGCATTTAAACCTTTGGGGGTGCATCATCCATGATGCTGTTTAGGTATGGGCAGGGGTGCACTGGCAATGTGTTGTAACCCTCCAGAGCTGGCTGCTTATTTGGCATTTCTCTAGAAGCCCAAACACGGACTGTCAGCTTCTGAACTCTTGTCCTCTGGGAAGGCTTGAAAATTCCTGGGTTCTGTCCCCAGTAAACAATCTGGTAAGACTGAGAAATGATATTTGGCTTTGTGTCTGGCAGTGCTGCTGGTGACTTGGGGTTGTACTGGGAGCTAATCCTTCCTGTGAATTCCGACATGAATCCAGCACCAAATTGTGTGCTTGCTGGTCTTATTTCCTTGCATATTGGTCACTGCCTTAATCTACACTTAAACTCTTGGTAGAGCATTGAGCTGTAGACATGCCATGGCCACTGGCTACAATAGTTGGGACAGTTGTGAACAGGTTTAATGGAGTCGCTGGGATGCTTGAGGTGGTGCTGATAAAAGGGAGTTTGTCATTATGTGACCTTAAAAAGGCAGGGCAACATAACAGAGCCAGCTGGAGCTGATGGGCTATGGGGCTTCTTGCTGGGATGTTTGAAGCAAATCAGAAACTTAACATTACACAATAGTCTGACTGCATGCATGTGCTGAACACTTAATGTCTGAAGCTCAGTGATAGGTGAATGATTTGCTTCAGCTCTGGCAAAATTATGGGACTCTGCCAGCCCAGATCAGTTTTATAGAGTGATCTTACTCAAGAGAACTCATTCACCTGTTAGAACAAATTACTAGCTGTGCAGGCAAGGAGACCTTTGCTGGACTGGAGCCATTCAGCCAGCAATGGTTTGTTCCAGCCATTCTGCACTTGGCCTCTAAGCATGCTAAGTGCAGGACTGGGTTGAGGTACCCTTTCCCTTTTCCATCTTTCTTGGGTTTGCTGGTTCCTATAAGAACTACAGGTCAACTAGAGCAAGGGGAATGAAATGGGCTCCTTTTCCACCCTGTGCTGCAGTGTGCCAGCTCCGACGGTGTAGGTTTGAGGAAGAATTTGCTCAGGGACTGACTTCCGCTTTCTGTCCTGGTACAGGAACTTCACAGACCAGCTGCGCAAGATATCCAAGGATGCAGGGATGCCAATCCAGGGACAGCCATGCTTCTGTAAATATGCCCAGGGCGCAGACAGTGTGGAGCCCATGTTCCGACACCTCAAAAACACCTACTCAGGGCTCCAGCTCATCATTGTCATCCTACCAGGGAAAACACCGGTGTATGGTATGTCTGTGAGGGACACCCCGGGGTAGGGGATGGACTACAAGAAATGCTTGTAGTCTCTACAGTGCCATTGTGCAAGCGGCTCCTCCTATGACACTCCCCCTCCCAGTTTGAAGACCGATTTACATTGAATGTTCTGCAGCGAGTCTTGTCTCATCCCCTATATCCAGGATGGTGGATAATGTTTCACCTTAAATAGCAATATTTTTCATGTTGAAAGAGGATTCCAGTGAAAATAACTTTTTGTTGGGACTGAACTGC
>NW_017729015.1:10735733-10746031 GCF_001723915.1 Gavialis gangeticus | reverse complement strand
CCGGTAGCATTTGTTTCCCAGACGGGTCTGTGTACTGGCTTTGAGACAGCTTATCTAGGCACATGTGGATTCTCCATCACTTGAAGCCTTTAAATCTAAAATTAGATGGCTCCTTCCTCCAAAAGATGCTGCAGCTAAACCAGAAGCCATGGCCTTGCTGCAGAAATCACTGTGTGGGGGAGGTGGGTGGAGAGGTCTTTAGCCCAGGCTAATACAGGAGATCAGGTTTGGTCTCTTTCAGCCCTGGACTTTTGTGCAACTATACTCACAAGCCCCGGGCTTATTAACAGATCAGAACTAGACTCAAACTTTCAGCACCCAGAGGTTGAAATGCAATAAATGAAGTCATGGTCAAATACATAGAAAGGTAAAAGCCAGGGAAGGGAGATGTGTAGTTTTTACCTTGCATCCAGGACCTCTGTCTTGTACATATGTGAGGTCCCAGCTTAATCAGGTGGCTGAAGAATAATTGTACCTGCTTTATAGATGGGTAAGCCAATTGCCTGGAGCCCCTTGCAGCTGAGTCTGGGAATAAAAGCCAGGAATCCTGGTGCCAGAATCCCCTTCCTCTTCTAGCTGTCCACAGTCTCCCTTTAATGTCCAGTTATGCAGAGCTGTTGCTGGAGGCTATTCATGCTTTGTCTCTGCCCACAGCGGAGGTAAAGCGTGTGGGGGACACACTCCTGGGGATGGCCACACAGTGCGTTCAGGTCAAGAACGTAGTGAAGACCTCTCCACAGACCCTCTCCAATCTCTGCCTCAAGATCAATGTCAAGTTGGGTGGAATCAACAACATCCTTGTGCCTCATCAGCGGTACGTACAAGTCCCTTGTCAGAAGTGTGGCACGTCCTTCCTCTGTTCCTGCAGGCTTTCACTTGCTTTAAGGGCCCTGTATCCCAACCCTTCTGCCGTGGTAGAGCAGGGCACGGCCCGGAAGGGGTGCTCCTGCTGGAGAGTGCCACTGGGCTTTCTCTTCCCAACCCCTGAAGCCCTGGGATGTCAGAATCAAGTTGGGATGTCCACTAGAGTTCACTTGCGAAGGGCAAGTCTCAACATTTTCTTGAGCTAGTTCTAGTATGGGAAGGGTAAACGGAAACTCTCTTCTCTGTAGATCAAGATCCCTGCCTCTAGAATAGTTCCTTCACAGTGGCTTGTTCAGGAAACCCAGAGAACAAATGCAGAAGGCTGATGTAAACTCTTCCAGAAAGGATTCCCCCTGACACAACTGGTTCTGTATATCCCCCTTGGCCACTAAAGTTAATGTATATAGTACGTTGAGATTAAACCTAAGTACTTCCTCCCATGCAGTTGGGGTGGGCGGTAAGAGAGAGACTACATACTTAGCTTTACACTGTGCATAAAGCTAAGCACATGTCTAAGCTCTTGCTGGGTAGGGGCCTAAATGTCTGGTTGGGGTCTGTAGCAGCATTTCTTTTTGGCTTTGGGTATCTGGTGAGCAGGTATCTGGCCCCAAACTGGTAAGAAACATGGTTTCACAAAAGACTTCCTCAAAGCCCTGAGGCTGGCTGGCTGTGAGGGGTGGGGTCGGGTTTGTTGTACCTTGAGCAAAGACAAATGTAGGCTCTAAGAGGAGGGGGAGGCTGCAACCTTTCTCTGATTTAGTTGTCACATCTAGGTAAGTCTGAGTGGAGGGGGATTCTCTAATACACTCTGTCCTTCATCGCCATCAGTGTCTGGGAATGGCTAATGCCAGTGCAGTTTGACTCGAAACCGGAGCCAATACTTCTGCTGTCTCTTCTTTCCAACCAGCTCAGCCGTCTTTCAGCAGCCAGTGATCTTCCTCGGAGCTGATGTCACTCACCCACCAGCAGGAGATGGGAAGAAGCCTTCCATCACAGCCGTGAGTTCCCTTCTGGCCCATGGGAGCAGGGTGGCGTTGCTATCTCTAGCTGCCTTTTGGAGAGGGGTGGGTGTAAGCTGCAGGCGTCACTGGCAGTGTGCCTCAGTGGCTAGGGACAAGGAGCATGGGGAGGGGGCAAGGGACAAGGGGCCATTTGTATTGGTTGTGGGGGGGGGCAAGTCTCACATTCCTCAAACTGGGGTTTACCCAAATACAGCAGCTTGGGGAATCTTGGAGCTACTGGGCTGCACTTACCACTTGAAGCCCTTGCAGCCAAGCTAGGACTGTCCCTGGAGTGCTGGCTGCAGCCCTCTGAGCTTCCCCAGGGCTGCAGGTGCTGGGTGGGTTGATTTCTCCTCTGCAGAAGCCAGGAAGTTGGAGGGGGCTTGAGGAGTGAATTCTGGCAGCCACCAGCAGATGGGGCCTGAGTGACATGCAACAGGGACCCATGTAAAACCCCAGTGCTCTGTTGAAAGTCTCAGGCTGACGCTCCTTCCACTGCAGCCTGGGCCAAGGGGAAAGTATTGCCCGTGTGCTGACCAGAGCTGCTTGTAGGTGTGGTGGAAGCACTCACCTGTGCCGTTGAGGGCCGCTGTGGACCTCCGTGCTTTTGCTGAGGTGTGCGTAGGTGAGTGGTGTGGATGGTGACTTGTTCTGTGGCTTGGATGCTGGTACAAGACCTCTCCAGTTTTGGGGTGTGGTGGGTGCTGCTGTTAACCACCAGGTGGCAAATTCTGGCTCTCAGCTGGATCTGAGGTCAGGGGCAGTGCACCTTGCTCATCCTTTGACCCAGCAGTCTAGTGTCTGCAGTTTGGTCTATGGTTAGACCGTTAGAATTGATCCATCCAGCCTTATGCAGATTTTGCAAAGTGAGGTCTCCAGGTATTTCCCGAGGTGGCTTTTTATTGGGAGTACCTCGTGGTTTTGTGTTTGACACGCAGAGCCCACTTCTCCCTGGGAAAGGGATCTGTGTGGGTAAGCCCTTTGTGGCAGGGAGGTTGTCCCATTGATTGCCTTGTCCATGAAATGGCCTAGCCCTGTGACCAGATGGAAGAACACCTGCTACTGAATCCCTAATACTGTTTATTGTTCACCTGGGCTCTCCTTGGAGACCTGCTATTCAGGTATGAGCCAGGCCAGACCCTGCATAACTGTATCTTGTGGGGAAAGATATTGACTTAAGCTGCAGCCAAGTGGGAAGACAGTTCTTGCACAGGGGGAGTAGAAAGCATGTTGTACTCCTCCTGCATGCCTATGACCCAGGGTATTAAAGTGCCTAGAATGAAGCTTGATCTTGAACACAACCAGAACACGAGTGCCTTTTCTGCCATGCTGGATACCTTTGCTAGGCTGAGGCATCAGAGTGCAAGGGGAAGGTGATGGGGAAGCCTGACTGTATGGCAGCTTACAACTTGCTTGGGATTTTAACATGATACCATGTGTTTTGTCTACCTTAAGGAAGATATTGGGGCCTGGCAGGAGCAATAGAGCATGTTAGTAGAGTCCTTATTAAACCCTGAGTGTCACAGGATTCACAGCACAAGTTTTCCTTGGCATGCACACACATTGTCTGAGTAGTTACTCCTCAGTCTGAAGGGGACAGGCAGTGCTGTGGGCTTCTCCTCTGTGGGTGAGACAACTGTAGCCTGTCTGACCTGGGTGTTTTATGGCTTTTGCAGTTACTGACATCTTTCAAGTGGTTTTGTTTTCCACGTGACTGAGGAACTTCTTAAGAAATGCTTTCTGCAAATGTATGTCTAGGGGGAGAGTTTGTCAGTGAAATATTAAAATTTAAATGAAACTTCAGTGAGATTTTGCAAAACCTTGAAGGCAATGAAAATTTGTCTGTAGTAGAGATGAATCCCGGTGAGAACTTCTGTGTGTCAATTCAGCGTGCTTTTCTGGTGGCGTGTATAGCAGCATTAGGGGCCGTGGAGTCTAGCTGTGCTGATTTTTACCTTTGTAGGTGGATTGGGGCAGGAGGAACAGCATCAGCAATCTTTTGACTTCTAAAAGCATATGAGGTATTAAAGAAGTAGGTAAAAAATGCCATTTGATTAAGCACCTGGTAGGGTTTTTAGCCTGAAGCAGCAGGGGAGCTCTAGTTCGTGGCTTAATCCCAAGTTTAGTGCCCTTTTGAAATCAGCAGGATTTTTATGTCTCGCTTCAGGGAGCCCAGGATTTGGGTTGTAGAGAACTAGCTACTACATGTGTGTTGTTTTAAATACCTTGCATTCATGCTCTTTGCTATGTGCAGAGGGAAGACAGCCTGGACCAATTCCCAATCTTGGCAGCCCTGAGCATTTGGAAGCCATGAGTCAGGGCCCAGATAAGTCATGAGGTCTTAAATATAAACTTGGGGCTCTTTATTTGTGCTTGGGTTTTTGCATGAATGACCTATGCCCCTGGCGTCTGGCGCGGCATGGCAGGTGCAGGAGCGCAGCGGTGGGGAGTGAGGGGCTCCTGCAAATGCTACCAGCACTGTTGGTGGTGGCGAGTGCCAACCAGGGGTCGGCAACCACCCGCAGGCACTGCTGGCAGCAGTGGCGGTAGCCCATGGGGATTGCTGACGATCCACAGATGCAGGGGGGGCGGCGACTGCCAGCAGGCACTGCAGACAGTGTCACACTCAGGGGGTGCATGTGCACCCTCTACACATTGCCTTTGGGTGTGTGAGCTTTGGGGGGCCATGTTTCCAAGTCTCTCTCCACCATCCAAACTACTAGGGATTTAACTTTTTATTTAAAATGAAAGATTTGATTCTTGTGTTGCCATGTGATCCTTGGATGCTGGGACCAAGCCTTATCATTTTTGTGATATTTTTTTTTAATCTCAAGTTTTGGCAACATCATTCAGCCAGTGCCTCAAACCGGGAGTAGGCTGGTGCGTTGAGACAGCATGACCCCCAAAGCTTACTGAAATGGTGAGAAATGCTCTTTTAAGGACCAGTCAGGCCCTTAAAGAGCAGTATATAAGTGTAAGGAGGAACTCAGACATGGTAGGCAGTCTGGGTGTTGCTGACATGTATTACAATCCCAGAGGATTTAGCCTCGTGTGCTGGATGTGCAGTAACAGTACTTTGCTGTTCCATAGCACCGTGCCTCAAGCACCCTGGGGAGGCAGCTCTCATCCCTGCTTCAGACATCTCTCCCAGAGTGGCATATTTCTCATACTTGGCACACTGGTATCCTTGTTTCCTAGTAGGAAAAAAAAAATGAGGCTCACTGCAACTTGTCCAGCACCACCAAGGCAAAGAGCAACAGATCTGAGACTGGAACCCAGGAGTCCTGGCCTCTGGCTCTGCTGCTAAAGATGCCTTTTGACAGCATTGAATCTATTTCATTTTGCAGAAGCTTTCTAAAAGGGAGCGCAGACAGACGGGCAGGCTTTCGCTATACATGCTGCCTGTGATCCACTCTCCTTGGGTAACCCCAACTGCTCCAATTAGAGTTCTTTCTTGGCTGGAAGGGGGAGGAGAACCTGCAGTGAGCTCTGAAGGTTCCTCTGATTTTGGCTGTTTCAGACAGGAGTTGGGGTGGTAGGCCCAAGACCAACTGGGCCCTTGCAGGAAACGAATGTGCCACTCGCAGCTTCTCTCCCTTCTGCTAGTTGCGCTCCGGCTCAGAGTGCCTCTTCAGCACAGCATTGTAGCACTGTCTACAGTTGTCTGGAACTGTGAACATCTCTCCAATGGCAGCTTCTTGGCAGTGGCCACTCCAACTGCTGACCTGTACCTGAGGCAGCCATGGGGCCATGAAAAGGGGAAGTTGGCTCTTCAGCTGGGAAGTGAAGATATGGAAGCTGCTTGCCCTTGACCGGTGGAAGAAATATTCCAGTTCCTCCATGGACATGATTTGCCACCATGTCCCTTTCTGAATCCCAGGGCAGCTTTGTTCCATAGTATCTGGTGACTCATGTTCTCTGCACAGCATCGCAGCTGAGCAAGCTGCTCAGGCCTCCTTGCCCCTGACCCTTCCAGGCTCTGGTCTCTCTCAATACCCCATGGTTTCTTCGTGGGCCCTTGGGAGGATTGCTGTGTAGCAACCACAAGAAGCATGGGGCTACTCTACCCTCGTCCTTTCCTTAGGAACCTGAAGAGTAGTGGGGGCAGATGTCCCAGTTTCCCAGGAGGCACCACACTTCTCTGTTCACCTGGTTTTGTTCAGGACACAGTTTGTGAGTGGGGAGCAGAACTGGGGGTGAACTGCAGCTGGCAGACGTTTTATTTTTTTAATTTGCCAAGTAAGAGTTACTTGCTGGGTGGAAGTGTGTTTCTTGCTCTTTCCTTTGTGGCTTAAATACTGCCATGTGGTCTGGATATCTAGTGATGACCTGAGGTGAGAACCTAGCTAGAGGAAAGCACTGAGACATTTGTTAAACAGGCATTTAAGCATGGACAGCTGCAGCAGCTTTGCATAGAGAATACAGGTCTGTGTTGTCTGGACATAACTCTCCTGTTGGCTCAGTGGTATAATAATAATCAGTCTGGTACAGCTCCTTCCATCTGTGAACAAGCCCCTTACAGAAGCACGTGACATTCCACAAGTGGTGAAAGAGAGGTGGCGCTTCCAATATAACCTACAACGGCATGGACAAGAGCAGCCGTTCATGATTTCTTGGCTGCACGTAGCAGGGGTGATAGAACGGGGAAGGAAGAGATGAGGGTGGCAGCAATGATGTTGCCAATTTAGCATCACATGTTGGTGGTTCTGTGCTCTTTTTTTGGGAGGGGGCATGGTGGTTGTTGCTGATGCATTAAAAAGGAAGGTGATTGAAAGGGCAAGTACTTTAGATGTATTTGTAGACAGGCAACATGGGAACTGATCAACACTGTTCCATGCTTACTTATATTAATACCACTTCAGAGCCCTCTGCAGTGCTATCAGGATCCACATGTCTGCAACAAGGAGGTGACTTTTTGAGACAGTCCAAAATCACCCTGGGGTTGGCAGCAGAGCTTGGGGTGGAGGGTCTAGATCTCCTGTGTCCTAGTCCCACACTGTCCCACAGGCAGTAATGCCCCTAAAGAAAATAGGTGCTTTGCAGTCCTGCCCTGTGGCAAAAGAAAGGGAGGTAGCAGTGGCCTGGCTGTCCCAGTAGTGCTACACAAGCCAGCAAGTAGGAGACGGCAGCAGTTAGCATTTCCTTTTGGACCTTGATTCTCTGCAGTCCCTGCTTTTTTTTTCATCCTGTATCTCCTGAGCTCTTTGAGAAGAAAGGGGCATGGTGCTTCAGCTAAGAGGCTTGGTTGTTGATGTCCCTGTTTGCAGCTGCACAGCAAAACTAATCTGTCACCCCCTGCCACTTCTTCTGTAACTCCTGAGTGTGGCCCACTTCCTTTCTGTCACTGTAGGTTGTGGGCAGCATGGATGCCCACCCAAGCCGTTACTGTGCCACAGTGCGTGTGCAGCGACCGCGACAGGAGATTATTGAGGACTTGTCATACATGGTGAGGGAACTTCTTATCCAGTTCTACAAGTCCACCCGCTTCAAGCCCACCAGGATCATCTTCTATCGGGACGGGGTTCCCGAGGGGCAGCTCCCACAGGTAAGGAAACCACTGGCCCTCTGCTGTCCCTTGCTCACACATGGTCAGAGGAGGTAAGATCAAGGATCCAAAACCACCTCCTTTGGATGTTTGAGTTTACAGTTGGCTCTGTTATGTGTGCAATGTAACGCTTGAATACAGGGAATGGCAGAGGTAATTCTCTGGGTTAGAGCTAGCCATAATATTGGGTCACTTCCTTATCAGCACCTCTGTTCAGGTTGCAATCAGAAAGCTTCTTTGCGCAATCCCCAGGGGAGGCAAGCAGCCCTGGTAGCTTTTCAGAGAAGAACAAACACAGGTTGGGCTGAAACTGGGTAATTGGCTTTGGGCCACCCAAAGATGGATTTACTTTGACAGCCCCAAGTACAAATGGTCCTCAGTGATGGGTCACATCTGCCAGAAGGGGAGGGATCTGCATCTGCCTTTTCCCATCTGGCACATTCTTTTCTAGAGGTAGCAAATGCTGCCAGGTGCTCTGGGGCCTGAGATCACCTCTGAGCATAGGTGCTGTGATGAGGATGAGAACTGTGCTGCCCATGCATGGGGGTGGCTCTGCAACTGATGGCTGAACTACAGTAGAAACATCCTAAGACTGGGTTTGAAAAATGAGACCTAGAAGTGCCCTGGTAGCTGTCAGTTTGGTAGTTAACAGCTTATCATGTTTGCTTTTAAGAGGAGGGGAAACCATCATGAAATAGCTGTACTTCTTCATGCACATGATGAGGAGTTTGTGATACTTGGTTGTATGGCAGCACAGTTTCTAGATCCAACTGCATTTAGAGAACCCTAGCACACTTGAAGCCAGCCCAGTAGTGTATGGCACATGTATAGCTGTCTCCCTGTTTGACTGGCTCAAACAGTGTCTGGGTGTGGTGAGGGGGCAACACAGACCCTCTGGTAAAGAGGCAGCACACTCTCATGCAGTCCACTGTTGTCTCTAGATTCTTCACTACGAGCTTCTGGCAATCCGGGATGCCTGCATCAAACTGGAAAAGGATTATCAGCCTGGCATCACCTACATAGTTGTCCAGAAACGGCACCACACCCGCCTTTTCTGTGCAGACAAGAACGAGAGGGTGAGAGCTTCCAAATGTGTGGGTAGGAGGGTGTTTCATCTTGGGGTCTGGGGGATTTGACTGGTCTTCCAGGAGAGGCCCCTGGCCTACCTGAGTAGCATACGTAGTACCAGCAAATGGAAGCAATCCTTTCAGGGATGAGATCATGTACAACAGAGATCTCACTGCCTGTTGTGCCAGCTTGAGAAATCCAGGCAGTTGCTGGCTTGTGTTTTGTGTTCCTAGGCAGTGTTTAAAGGGCACCTGTGAGACTGAAAATACAAGCGTTTCTCTACCTGGGAAATTGCATGTAGATTCAAATGGAGAATTGGGGGGGAGGCGGCTTGGGGAGTGGGGGTAGTGTGTAAGCACAGCTTTTTGAGCAGAGGGGGTGTGTGTGTGCACCAGTTGCTTTTCTTGGTTCTCAGACCCACCACATGCTGGTGCCTGAGTTCTGAACCCAGCCATTTGGGGTGATACCCAGTGTGCTGCTGTTGTACCCAACTTGATGGGCAGATCCGTCCTAGCAATGGCCCCATTTGAGGGTACATGTGTAACCTTGGAAGTAAAGGCTTAATTGGCCTTGGAATCAGAAGCAGTGTGGTTGTGTCCATGGCACAGGTGCATGACCCAATGTAAATGCTCTGCAGGTGGCCTTGAATGTTTTGGTTCTTTAAAGCCCATTTTTCTGTAATACAAATATTGGCACTTTGACTGTGCCCACCCCCCTTTCACCTTCTGATTTACTATTGCTTTGTGGCATTCTGCTCCCCATAGCCACCTCAATGATAGCAGAGACCCCCAACAAGTCTGCTTGTGTCTCTTGTTCCTGTCTGAAGGGCCAGAGTTTCTCCCATTTCCCACTCAGATGTGTAGGGAAGCACAAGGCAGGGGAGGGTTGCAGACACCTCTGAAGAGCAAGTACCCCATGTGTGGCTGCTACAGGAAAGCTTCTGTCTGTGGCCTTCTTCAAAGCAGTGGACCCTGCAGCTGAGGCATATATGGCTCTAACTGAGCTGAGCCGTTGCACTGTGGACTTGAAGGCTTAGAGTTCCTTTTTTGGTACAAAGTAAGGTGTGGGATTCTCTGCGAAGGAGGGGGTGAGGTGTACAGCACTGCAGCCAAGGCAACCAGACAATGGAGTGCTTGCATCTCTGTTATTAATCTCTGCAGATTGGCAAGAGTGGCAACATCCCGGCAGGAACAACTGTGGATACCAACATCACCCACCCATTTGAATTCGACTTCTACCTTTGCAGTCATGCAGGCATTCAGGTACCGTGTCCCATAGCCCTTGGGGTGAAGTTGTCCAGCTTCCTTCCCTTGTTGCTGGAAGTTGCAAGCAGTGTTGGTGTGCCGCCTTCCCAAAGTCTTGGCCAGAATCCAGCATGGGGAGCTCTGCATAGGTTCCTGTGGTTCCATTTGAGTGCAGTGTTTGTTCTTTCTTCTTCCTCTGGGTGACTGAGCAGCATTGCTGTGGTGCTGCTGTTGCTTCCCAAGCTTTGAAGAAGCTGCTTTTCAGTCATGGGAAGGGGGATTTCTTTGCCCTCTCTGGAAGATTTGGTTTAGGTTTGAGAGGGGAATGTGTGCTAGGCAGGAAGAGGTGCTCAGTTCATAACTGTTTAGTTTTGCCGTTTTGTGGCCTTCTGGGTCTGTTTGTCCCTGGTGGCTAGTGGACAGTGCACTGGCTTGCTGTAACCTGTAATGTCTAAGCTTCCTTTCCCCTGGGTCCCTGAAAATGATACCTTCTCTTAGTGAGTCCTTTGTTTTGGGCAGGCTGTCTTCAAAAAAAAACAAAAAACAAAAAAAAAATAGTAGCCCAGTTGTCCTCAT
>NW_017729015.1:10729433-10735722 GCF_001723915.1 Gavialis gangeticus | reverse complement strand
CAGGAGTAGCAGAAGCAAAACCTGCCCCTTGCAAGGAAATAAACAAAAAACAAAAAAAAAATAGTAGCCCAGTTGTCCTCATCTCACCTGGTTTCTGTGCTGTGTGGGCTGAATCATGTCCTCAGACTTCCTGCTGGCATCCCTCACTGTCAGGAGGGATCTGGAAATCTTTCTGTTGTATTGATTCTTAGCACAGCTACCATCAGTTGACTCCATAGCTGTTGAGAGGGCTGAGGTTTTTTGGAAACTGCCCAGGCAGATGAGGGCGACAGCATCTTATCTGATTTGCAGCTGCTTCCTGCATTTAGACTTCCTCTCTTACTCCAAGGACAGCAGGGCACTAGCCTCGTTAATGAGCTGTAGGCAGCTGCTGGGCAAGAGCAGTATGTGATGTGGTACCATGGGCAGGGTCAGGAGCTTATTGCTGCTGTATCATCGGCATAGCAACAGTGGGCAGGGGCTGGACTGGGCAGCTGCTTTTAATAATGGCTTACATGCAGTCTCCCTTATCCAGCAACTTAAAAGCACTTCTGCCTTGCATTGCTCCTGACCTGAACTCGTGACTTAACAGAGCAAATAGTACAGGTGGGAGAGGAATGTAAGAGACAAGTTAGCTGAGCTGCTTGGTCGGATGCTCTCTGTCTTGGGGAAAGAAGGGCTCCTCTGTCAGGACTCCTGCTCCAGCCCCTGGATCACACAGCTTCCTGCTCTACATAATCTTGCAAAGAGAGGACTGATATTGGGCCACCTGCTTTCCCAAGTGCCTTGTAGCTCATTCCCGTGCAACAAGCATTTTCCCATGCCACTTTCATCTCCTGTGCAGAGCTTTTGCTGATCCCCATTTTGATTGGGTGGGCAGGGGAGGAGCAGGTCACCAAGGTTTTCCCACCTGCCTGCTGCTGGTTCTGATCGTAAGACAACATGGTGGCACCTTCAACGCATCCCCTCCTCCCCAGGGTACGAGCAGACCTTCCCATTACTACGTCCTCTGGGATGACAACCGGTTTACAGCAGATGAGCTGCAGATCCTCACGTACCAGCTCTGTCACACCTATGTGCGGTGCACCCGCTCTGTCTCCATCCCGGCACCAGCATACTATGCCCGGTTAGTGGCATTCAGGGCACGATACCACCTCGTGGACAAAGAGCACGACAGGTGAGCAAGGGTCTGGGTGTAGAAAGAATCTTGGAGCTGCAGTGTCTCTGTCTGGCATCAGCTAAGGGCAGGCAGAGGGCAAGGTGAGAGAGAGAAGATGGGTGGTGTGTGTTCATGCCCTGTTGCTCTGGTACAGGCAACAGCAATTCTTGGGGTCTGAAAGCCTATCCTGGAACCTGACTGAGCTAGTTTTTACAGGAAACCCCCTTCTCTTGCAAGATTCAGAGGAATGATTTTTTTTCACTGGCTGTTTTTTGTCCAAGAGGCATAATGCAGAATTCTCTGCCCAGGTGTTAAGTCGTTCTCTCTTTCTTCCCACTAGTTCTGGGCTGCTGTAGGGGCTGGAGTGGCCCTAAACAATTTTAACGAGCTGTAGGGATCTGGCCACCTCCCTGGAGCACCTGTAGGCTGCAGCACTGCTTAGGATCTCCACAGTACTCTGTGCTGGGGTCCTGCCTTTTGACTTGCTGGCAGTTGGCCCCTGTCCTGGAGCAGCAAAGGGGTTTTTGGAAGCTGGCTTTGCAGTATTTGTGCTGAGTGGAGGAGGGAGTCCTTTGTTGCCGCCACTGCCATCATGACTCCCTGCTGGTGTGCTTGCCTACTTTGGATCAATGGGCAGGGGTGGTGCAATTTTTTCACTGATGCCTGACCCCAGGAACCGACTCCAGCCCTTTCTGCTGTGTGGGACCTAGAGGCTTCCTAGCCTATGTGATGACTGAGAGGGGTGATGGGACTCCAGGTCCTGCACAGTAGATATGCAGTTTCCATGCCCACTGCTTACTACTTTGATCTTAGTAGGTTTGGTCATGCTACCCACTGCTGCTGTTTGTGGTACTCCCCAGTGCTCTCTTATGCTGACATGGTCACTGTTGTGTGTGGCGCTGCCCCTAGCACAGCAGGCCCAGCTGTCTGACAGGCCTTGTAGATGCATGTATTAATCATGGTGTGTTTTTTGCACTTTCAGTGGCGAGGGCAGCCATATATCCGGACAGAGCAACGGGCGCGATCCCCAGGCCCTGGCAAAGGCTGTGCAGGTTCATCAGGACACTTTACGTACCATGTACTTTGCTTGAAAGCCTAACTTTTTTTTACCTCACTCAAGAAAGCTTTCAGATTTGTAGGAGCCATACAAAAACGGAAGCATTGGGACACCTTGTTTTTTTCCAATAAGAAATCACTGCAGGGCAGGCAGCGTCGATTCAGGCAGGAGACCAACACCACACGTGGAGAGAAAAATCAGACACCTTGGTAATATTGGAAGAGACTGAAATTTTTTTTGTCTTGTTTTGTTGTTGGTTTTTGTTCTTTGTTTTTTAATTTTTCTGGCTTTGCAAATTTTAACCTGACCAAACCAATGAAGGCGTTTTAAGGAAGGGATAGAACTTCCCACAAAACGGAAGCAGGTTTTCATTTTAAAATGCAATACTATAGACTTCTGACTGTGAAATAGTGGGATTGGTCCTCCATTGCCAGCCAGACGCTGGTAGATATTTTTTGCGGGGGTTGGGGGGAGGGGATTTTTAGAGCCTTAAACAGAAAACTAGATTTATAAAACTAATATTTTAGGATACCAGATGCTTTAATGGGTTGAGGAGAAGAAAAAAATAACTAGTTTATAGGAAAATTCTAACACTAACATTTCCCCCCCCAAAATAATTTCCCCCCATATAATGTAAGGCACCCTAGCACTTAGCTCAGAACTGATGAAAATTGTCTTCCTTGTGTTAAAAGCTAGTTAGCTGCTGCCATTTGAAGCAACAGTCACAGACTTTTCCGTGGGTGAGTGCCTTACTATGATGCTGCAAAATTTCAATGTTTTTATCTTGTAAGGAAAAAAAAAAAATAGTAATCTTGTCTTGGTGATGGTCCATATTTCCATCCGAAGGAGTTGATTTTATGTTCATAGAGTTACACTTTTGTTATATCACAACCTCACGATGGTTTAAACTCCATTGAAAGATGTGCACTTTCATATAGGACAAGTTTAATAGCTGCTGACCCTTTTTTTTTTGTTTCCAGTGTACTACTTTGTTATTTAAAACTCCATTTCTGACAAATGGGGGCATCTTCATCCCATGAAGACAGAAATCTCCATATTGATATTTTTTTTTCTGAATTTCTATAATGATGGACACTGGGATTTTTTTACTAAACATTATTTTTATACGATACTGAGTCTGTTGCCAAAATACACAAGTCATTAACATTCTCAGAGTTTACATCACTGCACTTCCTGAGACTTTGTATATTCATGCCAGAGATTTATAGTACTTCCTGTTCAATGAGTGTAATGCAAACTGCAGTCTGTGCAGCCTTGGGGTATTCTTTTTTAATGCTCTTGTGTATCTTCCATTTGTCATGTGCATCCATCACATGCCACTGTGGGCAGTCTGCACTCTCAAGTACTATATGCCCCAACTCCAGCATGTTCAAAGTGTCTTGGTAGCTTCTGCTGCTAGGGTTTTGCTGCTTTTTGTATCACAATGTTACTGATTTTGTGCATGGGGTTTTTAATCTGAAACAATGCCAGATTGTTCATTTGTCCAAAAAATGAAATGCATATTACTATCACGGGGAAATTCCTATTGATTTGTGTTCTTATGGGGGGGCAGGGGAAGGAACCTGGTTTGTGTGTGGGTTTTTTTGTTTTGTTTTGTTTTTTCCCCCCAGCAGTAGCATAACTGCTTTTCGAACTCATTTTGCTGCATTGACCATTCAGCATGGCAAGGCTATGGTAGCAGTAACTACTTGGCTATATCAGATGGGCAGGCTATCAGTTTTTAATATTAAAGCATGCACTAAAACCTTTCAGCAAGAGGAGGAACTTTTTTACACTGTTATCGGACTGACAGGGGGAGCAGTTCTGTTCATCATTTTCCTGCCAAAGTGAATGAATTTTTAAAGTCTAACATAGACACTGCCCTCTGCCAGTACACATTACGATAAGCACACGTTTTTTTCATAACTTGGACATTTAGACTTGCCTTGCTAAGACCAGCTTGAGATCACGCTGACCCATCACTCTGTTCTGATACCAGTAACTTCACTGTACTCTTTTTTTCTTTTGGGGCAACATGTTTGTGAAGAAGTAAGACACCAATATGCTATGCAATCCAAGTGCTGAGCCCACCGATGCCACGTTGTGTGAAGATTCGAAACATAGCTCAGTTGTACTCCTCAAGCCTACAGTGTTGGATCACATTCTCCTTTGCACCTTGTGTCCAACTCCACTGCTGTATATCTGCAAGGTGCCAGAGGAAGGAAGCCAGGAACTCTTCTTCCTCAGTAGGGTAGCCAGCTTTGGGGGTGGGAGGGGGATGTTAGAGAGTAGGGAATGCATTAACACTAAGTGTCAACAAGAGAAGCCTACATTCCTTTACACAAGTGCCTGCATAGTGACACACATTCAGCACCTCTTCACTTCATCCTCTGAACTCCAGCACGTACCCATAGATAGCAGGGTTGATCCCCCCAGTGGGGTTAAACCCACCCATTTTGACGTAAAGAACTCTTCATTAAGGATACCGTTTGAGTTTAGGTCACATGTTCTCCGCATCTTTTGCTTAGGTCAAGGTTTCCTTTGTAAATCAGTTTGTTCACCAGCATTAAAACTGAAAGCACCTGGCTGCTCTTTTGTAGCCAAGGGCCCTGGCTTTTGGTTTCTAGTTTTTTCACATTTTTAGTTGGGTCTAGAATTCTGACGTATCTTTTAGAAGCTATGGCATAGCATACGCCATTTTTAACCATTTGAAGTGAGATAGCGTGGGCATTTACAGAAACAACCTGTTGCTCTGTAACAATTTCTTTTTAACCTTGAGACTTGAAATGTAAAACGGACCTTAAGATTTGCACTCCTTCGAAAGGTGGCTGTTCATAGAGACCTATGAATGAAGACTCACTGATGTAGCACCTAGTTTTAACAGCAATTTATAACTACACAAAAGCTTCACAGCTCCTGAAACGCTCAACTGAAAGCTTGCAGATCATGTTCTGCCCTTATTTCACCCCGTGTGTGCTGGGTTTTCCATTTCTGAACCAATACAAATGCCAAATTCTAGAGCTGCTGTGCCCTCAACCATGTTTCCATTTTGGAGAAGTTAACGGCTGTTTTGTATAATGGACTATGCACTGTACCTTCCACGTGGCTTCGGCATTCTGTATTTCTGCCCTTTTTGTTGTCTGAAATGCAAACAAATAACTGCATGTTGTGGTGCTGTGCGTTTAACTACCCATAGCCGATAGATGTGTAATCCATATGCTTATTACAATTGATAGTTGGGCGCAAGGCTCATGTAAGCATCGTAAATGACTCCCGAGTCTGTACGTTCTGAAAATGCACGCATCCCTCTTACAACTGGAAACATTGCCAAGTGCATGCAGTTCATTTCCGTCAGTTGTTTAATGCTGCTTGCTGACCTCATGCTCATGTCTAAACAACAAGGGGTGCTTGAGGGCAGAACATACCTCTCAAAAGAACCTAAGGAGGGCACAGAGGGTGTTCTGGGATGTACAACACTTGATGAAGTGTTCAGGATCACATCACAAAAGGGTTTTCTTGGAAAATGAGTACAAGTAAACAAATATGTTTCTTTTGGGAGGGGAAGCCAGACAGCAGAACAGCAATAACATTTGAAAAAAAAAAAGTGAAATTCATATCTTGTGTGTGGTTTGCACTTCAATAGTTGTGAAAGAAAACTGACGGGGATTCCAGTGCTTTTGTGTTCAATTTTTAACCCCTTTTGTACCTCCTTTATACAAGCAAGTGTTGAACTGTACATAGGATGTTCACAAGACACTCAGTTTGGTTTTGTGTTGCTTGTGAGGTTTTGTTTTTTTTTTTTGGTTGGGTTTTTTTGCTAGCTTGAACTTTGTATGGTCCATTTGTTAAATAGATATGAACAGTTGATGTACAGTACTTATTAAACAAGCAGCAGCACAAAACTTATTTTATAAAGAAAATAATGGCTTATATTTTAAAGGTTGAATATCAGTTTTTTTGTATGAGTGGAATTTAAGATTGGTAAAGAGCAATGACATTCTTGGATTAGGCCAAAAAGAAAATACTGTAAGATCATAACCACCTCTTTATTTAAAAAAAAAAAAAAGCAGAATTCAGGGAACCGATGGGCAGGA
>NW_017729015.1:10723582-10729422 GCF_001723915.1 Gavialis gangeticus | reverse complement strand
TGAATGTCACTTCATAAATCTACTGGATAAAAAAAAAAAAAGTTTGGATTAAAAAGTTCCAGAACGTTGTATTTAAACTTGCTTTATTGCATTTGTGCATTTTTTTGCCTTGGTTCTGACTTTTATGTTTGCAGTTTTTGACTTTGCAGTCCCAAGTGTCTGTGTTCCTGTAACTGTTGGCAGAAGACCTAATAAATAAAAGCAGTGTTAATATATTGGGGTGACACTCCTGAGTGAGATTCTGCGGGAGAACCACCTAGAGGGAGGTGGGGAGGAACACACCCAATGCAAGAAAATATAATGTAAAGGATTTGAGTACCAGCCGTCAAGTCTTTTGCTTGTAGCTGGATTGCATCAGATACTGCAGGGGTTCCAAATCTCCTTGGTTTCCAGCCCATTTCAGTTTCATGGAGAAGAAAATATTGCAGCGAATGAGTAGCTTGCTTAAAATCTATTGGAACATGGTAACTAATCCAAGTGTCTTAAAAGTAAACCACCTGCGGGAAACGAAAAAAGGGTACACATCACCAGAAAGGCAACTATTTTGCCCCTGTAGTTTGATTTGGCCTATGATCTCCAATGTCTTTTTGTTTTGTTGCCTTTTTTATGGTTGTCAGAAAGCTACTGTACAGGGAAATGCATGTGCTGTACGTTTGGTAGGACTTGAATTAAAAGTCTGACTCAGAAGTTTGATACAATGTATTTTTTCCCTTGTACAGGGAGTTTCCCTGTGTGTGACTTGGAAAAAAATCATTTCTTGCCTGAAAGTGGATTTTCTTTTTAATTGCAGAATTAACAATGCAGTCTGTATCAATGCCTCTTTTTGAGCAAACGGGGTTTTGAGTCGAGGGACTGTCAGTACATATAGCTCAGAAGGCAGAAACAAATGGCAGCAAGTTTCATGCATGGCTTGAGCATGTGCTGTGGTTTGTCATGAAGTTATTGGTGCCAGGATGAGCCAAGGACTGTGTTCAGTCTTCCTTTTTGATTTGGGGGTTTACCTTGATCCTGGGCCCACGTTGTTTAATATTTGGCACGTTCCTTTTTAAGAATTCTTCATCCTTTCAGCGGCCTGGAGAAAAACGTATCGGAGGAGGTGGGCAATTACTTTGGGCAGAGGGCCGCTTGCTGAATTTTGGCAAGCCATCAAGGGTCACGTGACAGGCAGCCCAGGGCAGATAACTATTAATTTTCTAAATTTCTTAGGGGCCGCATCTTGCCCACCCCGATCTAATGAGAGAGGGGGCTTGCCATCTCTAATGACTCACTTGGCTCTTATTTGAGGTTTGTCTTCCAAATAAATATTGACATAACTTTTTCAAACAGAATTATTTAAGGAGAGATTGGTAATTGGCTCGTTGAGTAAAGCTAAGCAATCGCTGCTTTAGTAAGTGCTTGCTAATGGCTACACAGTCTGTTTCCTGTTAATTGACTCGAGAGGTAACATGGAGAACTCTTGTGTTGCGATGGATTTCCAGGTGGATGTCTCTGAAAGATCTGTACAAATTTGTGCTGCTGTTTTCATGTGTTGCACCAGTTCTAACAAGCCATGCTCTGGTGGGATTATCTTGAAATTTCAAAGGGACTGTTCATATGGGTATGTGATCATCAAGCTGGGTCCAGGAATGGTGCTGGATAGCTGACTCTAATGTAGTGAAAAATGGAGTCTGTTTGAAATGTCAGCCTGGCATCTGTTGTGTTTTAAGCCCTGTGTTCCTGGCCTGCCTTCTGGATTTAACAGGAAGCAAGATTTCAGGTGCATGTGTATACATATGCACATGAATCAAGTTGAGGGTAATTGTGCACTTGTTTCCCTAAGTAGCAACAGAATTAAGAAACAGTGATTTTTGGCTGAAACATGGAATATTGCATTGGTCCGTAATGAAGGTTTGGGGATTGAGGTTGCAAACCCATATTTCTAGAGTTTTACAACAATGATAGTACTGCACGGGTCCTAATGGGGCCCTGCTTTTAGCAGGCATCCAAGCAGGATACTCGGTTCAATCAAATACAACAATGAATTGCATTTGTGGAACTAAATGAGGTTTTAATGGAATCCCCAGGCTCAACAGATGTGTATAATATAACTTGTTGCACAGAGTCCACAAAATACGGTCATTAAATGTAAGTAGCTCTTGGCCAACGGTACTTTCCTTTCATAAAAGAAGAACAAAGTGTCTGTTGCTCAGGATGGCCTTAACCATTTTAAATATCCAAGCTGTATGTGATTTTGCACGAGAGACAGCTTTTATGGAGAATAAGGAGATAACAGAATCCAGTTTGGCTTCAAGCACGTCCTTTCTCATGTGGATGAAAATGAGCCTTAGAAATATATAACCATCAGCCAGAGTTACAAATAACCTCCCTTAGAAAAATGCTCTTTACAACAAAGCCGGTTACAACAAGGCTATTGAAGTGTGGGCAGGCTGCTGAGGCCACCGCTGTGTGTACCTAACACTCCCCAATGGGGTTGAACCTACCCACACCATTAGCACAAAATGTTAACTCTAACGACAAGGCCTCGTAGGACTGCAGGTAGGGAAATATTGTTAATAGTTACAGTTTATTACAAATTTTCATGTTTTAAATTAGATGGTAAGTGACTCCGTCTTCTGATTTTAAGTGGTTTTAAGTGCAGACTTGATCATCGAGCTGGGTCCAGGAGTGGTCACCCTTAGTGCTATGAGCAAATCCTGGATTGTATGAGAGCACCAACTGACCCCTTTCCCCCCACCACTGTGACTTTGTTCTCTCTGGTGTGAAAGGCAGAGGTGGCAGGACCAAAGCAAGGTAGAGCTGAAGCTTGTCCCAGTAATGTAAAGCTGTTTTCCTACCCAAAATTAAGTTTACAAGAAGGAAAATGCAGGTAATGACACAACTCCTGCTGCCTGAGACAGCAGGAAACAGCTGTGGAAAATCTAAAGTCTGTGTAGTGGCGCCCACTTCGCTTCACCTCGTTCTGCCTCCACTCTATTGAGTGATGGCGTTCCTGTACCAGCTCCAGAGCTTTAAAGTGTGTGTTCAGTAGCCTTGAACATAAGATGCTAAAAATAGTGCCAAAGGGGCGGTAAAGGGCCAAATTCCTTCAAGAGTTTAGGTATTAAGATAGTGAATGGGGGCCTTTATTCTCCAGCATCTCATAGCACTTAGGTAAGTTGCTCAAGAAATGTTCCATGAAAAATGAGCGTACCCAAAAGGCTGGAGTTAATTTGTCATTCCCAGAGCATGTTTTCTTTTTTGGCCATCAAGCCACGTGATGTAGGCTAAAGTTGTCTTGCAGCTCATGTTTAATTTGGGAGAGGGTGACTGTATGTGTATGGTACAGCTAAACTACTGTCCTGAGGCGTGATTTGTAGCCATTGGAGCAGAAGGACCCAGCTGCATCCACAGCCTTCCGCAGTGTGTGTGAGGTCCAGCCTTGGTAATGTGGACTTATGGTATGAGCCAGGAGTTAGTAAATCATTGTCTGTTCAGCTTGGACTGGTAGAGGACATCTGCATGCTGGTTTGGGGGACTGGGAGTTAGGAATAGCGATGTCTGAGCCTGCCCTTCTAGCTCTCACTATGATGGAAATCTCCTTTGCTAATATTACACATCAAATTTCCTATCTCCCCTATAATTAATCCTCACTGTGAGATACCCAGTTGTCACTGAATGGCCCACCCCTACTTTTATTTATAGCTGGGTAAAACTTTTCTGACTGCCCGTTCCCTATGGGTTACGTATCATAGCAAAAAGTTCAGGGTGTTGGCAGTGGCACTTAACTATCGTAGCCTGGCATATCCTAGAGTAGTGGTCTCCAAACTTTTTTGATTGTGCACCCCATCAGTAAAAAAAAATTTGAGCACGCACCCCCAATATATGTATATTTATATAAATATACATAGAAGTTCTAGTATTTTCTTCCCACACCCCAATGGATTGTCTTGTGCACCCCCTGGGGTGTGTGCACCCCACTTTGGAGACCACAGTCCTAGAGGACTGCACCTCTAATTAGACACTGCAGTGTGTGTCTTGGAGTTGAACAACCTATTTATCCAGACAGCTCTGTGCCATTGGACTACTACCCTTTATTGTGTCCCTGTTTCTGTTCCCAAGAGTTTTCCACTCACTCATCTGCTAATAGAATATTTATATATTTTCCTCCTTCAGAGAGAGATTAGAAATGTGTGCAGCCTGGCTACAGGAGTACCACTGAGAAGTTAGTGCTTTTCATGTGTCACTGCAGACAGATCTGGTGCAAAATGCACTAATTCTGAGCTGCCTTTACACCAGCTGAAGTGCTCCACTGCAAGTACTTTCCCAGGTATAGCAAGAGGTATTTGAAGTGCTTTCAGCGCTGAAATTCTCTAGTGTAGACAAGCCATTTAATTTGAACTCCAGGCTCTTCACTGTGGAATGACTTGTCCAGATTTGGGCTGGATTGGCACTGGGGTAACAAAAGAACACACAGCCTGGGGACCTGGAACAGCAGCAGACCAGCAACAACTCCATTCCTCGCAGACAATGCGTGCGTTTTCACAAGTATGTCTAGGATTAAGAAAAATGCACTCAGTCAGTTATCCATTGGCTCTTGGGTGCAAATGAAAACCTTGCCTTTGAGGTCAGTAAAAGGATTAAAGTACCATTGCTCTTCAATTGTGATGTATAATGCCATTTACTTACAATCTCACTTCTTTAGAAGGCAAGAGCTCCCCCTCTAATCTGCCTTGGGTTGGACATCTACCATAAACCACAGGCAGCTGTGGTTTAGTGTGCAGGAACATTATGTCCTGCTCTGATACTGTGCTGCCTGTCGGAAAACGTTTTTCTTGCTTCTATGTAGAGGCAGGCTTTAGTCTAACTGTTTTTTCCCTTATTGATGTGTGTGGGAATATTTCATGAGTGAGGGTTTAACCATCTTTCCCCCTTCCAAACCAGAAAGGCCTTATCTGTACTACACATCTTCAACAGCAATCAGTTCTTTCATTCTCCAGCTTCTATGTAAATGTAAGTACCAGTCAAGCTATTAATTTCCCTGTCAATTTGGGGTTTGCTATGCATCTCCCTGACTAACTTTCAGTGCAGTAAGAATCACATGCAGTCTGTGTCTCAGATATCACCACGCTTGGCAGTGGAGTACCAGCTTCAAGTCCAAAAACAGCAGTTGGCTTTTGTATATGTGCGTGCATGCATAGAAAGAAATTCTCAGAAACTTTCCCTGTTGCTCTGCACTAAATGACTGAGCAAATTGGGCAGCTGGTTCCAGGCTCCCTAACAGCGTTTTCTAGGGATGGTGGTATAGGACTACGTCTGGCATAGCTAATCCTGGCAGGAGGGCAATGGTAATACAGTGCAGAGAAGGGAAAATAAAAATGACTGTTAATTTCCACCCTGCAGCCTACATTGCTTAACAGCCTTAGTTGGATCCTTTTTGCCCCTTGCTGCTTTTTAAAAAAATGTTTTATTCTGCAAACTACTCTAAGGGCCCTTTATTTTCTTCATGGTCAGCTCTGAAATTCTGAAGCAGTTTATACTGCCTGCTTCTAATAGTTGAACTGTAATACAGCTTTCCCTTGCTAACCACGGTTTTGAGTATCCACACTTAATACCATTTTGGCTACCATGGTATGCAGTTTTGAGTAACCACGGTTTTCCATGACTGCATCAGCCCTCCACCTGCCATTTTCCACCTAAGCCTTTTGTTTTGCCAACCACGGGAACTTTTAGGAACCTAACCCCAGTGGTCAGTGAGGGAAACATGTACTGGATTGTGGATAAGCATGGCACTCTTCTAAGGGAATAATAAAATGCCTTTCTGATGGAACCTGACAGGATGGGATGTACTATCATTGATCAAC
>NW_017729015.1:10717022-10718582 GCF_001723915.1 Gavialis gangeticus | reverse complement strand
TGCATCAGCCCTCCACCTGCCATTTTCCACCTAAGCCTTTTGTTTTGCCAACCACGGGAACTTTTAGGAACCTAACCCCAGTGGTCAGTGAGGGAAACATGTACTGGATTGTGGATAAGCATGGCACTCTTCTAAGGGAATAATAAAATGCCTTTCTGATGGAACCTGACAGGATGGGATGTACTATCATTGATCAACTGAACTACAGAGTGAAATTTTATGTAGGGTTCACTTCATCCATTCCTGTAAGACAGATGCATTCAGTAACTGCTGTGCATGCTCTGGGGAACTTTAGTTTATTTCCTCTTGGGTTTTTCCTCACTTTTTTCTTTTTAAAGGGAATACAGGTACTAATTTTTAAGACAAATTTATCTTTTGCTACTAACATGCCTGCAGCTATTAAATATAATACCCATTTGAAAACGGAGCTACTGCATCTCAACCAGTGCACCTGGTATGAATCTGAAAAAGAATCATAAAGACCAATCAAAAGTGCAAGTGACTGATGTCTTCATCAACATGGAAAGAGTAACTGGAGAACAAAAAGCAAAGGTGGGTGTTTAACAGTTCTTTTCCTGTGTGACTGGCTCC
The DNA here is from genome assembly GCF_001723915.1 of Gavialis gangeticus. Taxonomy (NCBI): domain Eukaryota; kingdom Metazoa; phylum Chordata; order Crocodylia; family Gavialidae; genus Gavialis; species Gavialis gangeticus. The sequence goes on along the minus strand of NW_017729015.1, from coordinate 10,717,991 downwards.
CCTGACTGACAGATTACAGGAAATGCAATAAAGTTGCATGAATTCATTTAGCCTCAAGGTTCTCTTCCAGCTTGTTCCTGTCACCTCTTGTGAACCACTTGACTCCCTTCCAGGTCATAATTTCTCTCTACCAAACACACACTCTTTGCTGCTGCTTTTATACTTAATTTTCCTATTTTGGGAGTTGTTTTCATTGTATAAGATGTTTAAGTTAACTTGCCTAGATTATTTTTTGTGCCTCCTTTGTTCCTGGGAGTTCACTGCTTGCTTGCTTGTTGGCCTCTCCCAGCACTGCCCCTCTTTCCCCTTGCTTTCTCCCCCTACCTTGCTCTTTGCATTCTGATTTCTCTCCCCTTATATTTTGCTTTCTACACATCCTCTCACAGCATCTGATGAAGTAAACTTCAGCTCACAAAAGCTTGTGTGTTTGCCCTCTAATCTTTCGCTTTCCTTGGGGCAAGGAGAGTATATAAACTCTTTCTTTCTCTCCCTCTTTCTCTGTATAGGCATAATTTTCTCTCTGGATTACCTCTTTCATTCTCCTCTCTTCCTATTTCTCATATTATCTCTAATTTCTCTATTCTCTCTCAACACATATTGAGTATACATAATGTGTGTGTAATATATATTCTCTAGTCATCTCTCAACATACATATGTTGAAGATGCTAGTGTGTGTGTGTGTGTGTGTGTGTGTGTGTGTGTGTGTGTGTACACTCTCCTCTATGTTGAGAGTCTCTATGCACATATGTTGAAAGATAATATGTGCATGTTGAAATTACATAGGATATATCCTATGTAATCTCTAACTAGATATATCTCTACATGTAATTTCTCTCTACATAGAATATACAGAGACCCTATACTCTATATTCATCTCTCAACATGTATGTAGAGAATTATGTATATATTTGCTCCCTCTATATTTCTCTCTCTCGTGTGTGTGTGTGTGTGTGTGTGTGTGTGTGTGT
>NW_017729015.1:10715296-10716078 GCF_001723915.1 Gavialis gangeticus | reverse complement strand
GAGCCGGCCCCTGAAGCGCGAGGGAGGCCGCCCCAGCTCCATGAATGGAAATCGGCAGCGCAGGTGAGCGCCGGACCAGGCCCCTCGCTCTGGGGCCCCGTCTGGGGGCCCTTGGGAGCCCTTTGGCCAAGGCTGGAGTTGCCTCGAGCCCGTTTAGAGCTGGGCGGTGGGGACCCGGGGCCCATGTCCACAGCCAGGGTCGTGGGAGACCCGCGCCAAGACAGCGGGGTGCCCATCGGATGCCCCCGCTGTGCTTGCTGCTGTTTGGGGTGTGGGACCCCGGGCAGGGGGCTTTGCTCTGCGCCGAAACGGGCTCTCTGGTACCTCTCTACTGTGGGGAAACTGAGGTTTGTACGGACTGGGTCGAAAGCTAGGTTCCCGTGGCGACTTCAAGGCACTTAGTAGATGCGCGTGTGTCTGTTAAAAATGCCTCAGTTTTCTGCCGACAGCTTCTTAGTGGATCGGTTTGGTCTCGGTTTCTGTCTGGCGCTGGCCAGCCCCTGAAGCAAAGCTGCACGCCGGGGCATTGGCAGAACTGGAGTGGTCAGAAACTAGAAAATATTCGGTTTTGTGCCATCGAGCAGTCTGACCTCTGCAGGAGAGTGTAAACAAAACGGTTTGCCCTCTCATCAGTCGTAAAATATATATATACACACATACACAATTGGCGTCTTCCAGACAAAGTAGCGCTTGTCAGATGATGGAATCTGACAAGTGGAAGCTCCGTTCTTGGAGGGCGTTAAGACCTGGCTAGACAAAGCCGTGGCTGGGATGATCTAGTT
>NW_017729015.1:10709697-10710296 GCF_001723915.1 Gavialis gangeticus | reverse complement strand
ATATACACATCTCTCAACATATACATCTGTGTGCATATGTATAAAACCCTTTATCTAAAAAATCGATATATAACATGTATATCTCTCTATATAGGGAGAGATGTGTTATGTATATAAAGAGAGAATTATATTCAAAGAGAACATATATAAATTTAAAAAATTCTCTATATAACTTCTGCATATAATCATCTCAACATACTTACATAGAGTATATATTCTATTTGCTATATCTATCTAGTTTCTATATTCAGTCTCAACATTATATATATTCTCTATGTAAGTATATATTCTTTATATTCTCTATTTCTCTGTACATATATATTGCCTCTCTTAACCTCTATACTGGATTCTGTCCCTATAGCGGAAAATAATAGCGCCTGTAAAATCTCTCTGGCTTCTCCCCCTATCTCCCTCCGGCTCCGCCTAGCAATGGTTGCCCGGGCAACCTCTCCTACTTCCGGCCTCGCCTCCTTCCGCGCGTTCGCCGGAAGCTGTTCGCCGGAAGTGACTGCGACCGGCGTGTGGGCGGGGGTGGAACTTCCGGCGGTTGGTGCGCGCGGGGCGGCGCGGCCGACGGGGGCAGCGCGCGCCGGGGGCTG
>NW_017729015.1:10699226-10708876 GCF_001723915.1 Gavialis gangeticus | reverse complement strand
GAGCCGGCCCCTGAAGCGCGAGGGAGGCCGCCCCAGCTCCATGAATGGAAATCGGCAGCGCAGGTGAGCGCCGGACCAGGCCCCTCGCTCTGGGGCCCCGTCTGGGGGCCCTTGGGAGCCCTTTGGCCAAGGCTGGAGTTGCCTCGAGCCCGTTTAGAGCTGGGCGGTGGGGACCCGGGGCCCATGTCCACAGCCAGGGTCGTGGGAGACCCGCGCCAAGACAGCGGGGTGCCCATCGGATGCCCCCGCTGTGCTTGCTGCTGTTTGGGGTGTGGGACCCCGGGCAGGGGGCTTTGCTCTGCGCCGAAACGGGCTCTCTGGTACCTCTCTACTGTGGGGAAACTGAGGTTTGTACGGACTGGGTCGAAAGCTAGGTTCCCGTGGCGACTTCAAGGCACTTAGTAGATGCGCGTGTGTCTGTTAAAAATGCCTCAGTTTTCTGCCGACAGCTTCTTAGTGGATCGGTTTGGTCTCGGTTTCTGTCTGGCGCTGGCCAGCCCCTGAAGCAAAGCTGCACGCCGGGGCATTGGCAGAACTGGAGTGGTCAGAAACTAGAAAATATTCGGTTTTGTGCCATCGAGCAGTCTGACCTCTGCAGGAGAGTGTAAACAAAACGGTTTGCCCTCTCATCAGTCGTAAAATATATATATACACACATACACAATTGGCGTCTTCCAGACAAAGTAGCGCTTGTCAGATGATGGAATCTGACAAGTGGAAGCTCCGTTCTTGGAGGGCGTTAAGACCTGGCTAGACAAAGCCGTGGCTGGGATGATCTAGTTGGGGCAGGTCCTGCTTTGAGCAGGGGATTGGACTAGATGTGACCTCCTGAGGTCCACTCCCATCCAACCTCTTAATTTGTTGTGATTCTGTGTTGCAAACCGGTCCGTGTTGAGTTTGAGTTGTTGTTGTGAGAATGGAAGCAGCCTCTGTAAAACTGAGTTGTGAATTAAAGAAGTGCCTATTGGCACTTCTTGTATCAAACCTATGAGGCCCATAGCAGTTAAGTAATCGATGAATTGTAGAATTCTTTAAAGCTCAGTCTAACGGTAGCCCAGTCTTGGAGTATAGTTGCAGAGATGATCAACCAATATAATCAAAACGGTTTTAATTGCAAATTATACGGAGCCATATATATTCAGTATTTTTCTGAAGGGGAAAAAAAGTAAAGGTCTGTTTGTATTCAATTATTTTTGCTTCTGGGTTGTTTTGTTTTGTTTTGTTTTATCTTTTATTTTGTCTACTGCACCGGAGATTTGGGTTAAATTTGCAGTCTGATAGGAGTTTTCACTAGCCTGTTTATCTTGAAATTTTGTGCTTGTGACTTATAAAAGTATGTGGATACTCCCCTGGTCTGAGACTCTTAAGAAAGGAGCTGTCTTAATATATCAAAGGAGATTACTTCAATGCAGTAAGATAGAAAGTCAGCAGGAGAGTTTGTTTCCCCTTTGCTCATTCAGCGACATATTAGGGAGTTGAAGAACAAATGGAACTTAAGGAATTTTAGACTTGCAGTTTTCTTAGCTTCCAAAACATGTCAACACATGGTAAAAACATGAAAACTAAGCTGAAAGATCCAGTGTAAACAAACATGTACAGGCACACTTATGATTGGAGGGAGTTAAATTAATGCTGAATTTGGTCCTGGAAACATTAATCTGGATTACAGAAGCTATACTTTTCTTTAGTAAGAGAGATGCCTGAACCAAAGCCATTTTAGGAGTTGCAGTGATCTGGTTTCATACTATTAACTTTGAATTGTGTGTGTAAAAAATCCTAGCTGGATTCTAACTGCTTGTAACCCACGTAGGATGCATTGCATCAACAATGTCTAACTTAGGTGGAATCTGGCCTGTGTGGCTTCTTGAAGGCTGGATGTGACTGTCTTCCAGAAGAGCCATTGCGTGGATGTTGCTTTGGAACTTGGGATGAATGCCTCCCTCCGCCCTGCCACCTATTTGAGTCACTAGCAGTGACCAAAGACCCCAAATGCAAGTGATGATGATATTCACCCTTTAGGGTCCAGAGTCATGCGGGCAGCAGGTTAAATCTCTTGTGGGCTGTATTTGACCCATGAACTGCCACTTGAACAGCTCTGTGTTACGTTACATCATTGGTAGGGCATTGGCAGTGCCCACATCCTCCTGCTTTACCTGTGACAATTTAGGGTGTTCTTGGCAGGAGTTTTGTGACCAGTTTATTTGTATGGAATAGGTTAAACCAAATACTTGGATGATTTAGAAAGGGATGATCCTGCCTTGAGCAGGGGCTTGAACTCCTGAGGTCCCTTCCAGCTCTGTTTTTCTGTGAACACAGCTCCCATGTCTTCATAATGGGATCACTTGCTGGTAGAATAGATAATGAAAACGCCTACTTCACGCAAGACCTTTGAATCTCAGTCTGAGTACGCTGTTCTGCCATCCAAAATAATTTAGCCATGTTTCACCTCAGGCTGTCTTTCAGAGGAGGTTATGCTTATTCTATATAAATGTTCTCAGAAGATGATTTACTCAGTTTAATTTAAGGTCAGTATGAACTTTTAATCAATTTTTAAGCTAAATGAGGTTTCTGTTAGTTCTTCAATCACACCAGTTCATCTCTTGCAAGGCTATTACTATATTTGTTTGTAGCAAATAGTACAGTTAAGGTAAATAGTGCTAGCTGAGACTGCAAAGACATTACAATCCATTTGATGACATTTGTTAGTCTGTTGCTGTGTTTCCCGTATACACTTCCAAATGCCATATCCAGTCAACATTGGACAGGCCCAACTAAATAGGGGTGTCTGGAGTCTCTTCTATTCCTGGAGCCACAGTTTCAAGCACCTTTTGTAGTAGCTCATAAACCAAAGTAGCAGTTGATACTGCTGCTTAATGTCTGCCAGCATAGTATTACTGTCTTATCTGTGCCCACAGAACTGAACAAACTGATACCTGAATTTCTTGTCCCCCAGGCAGAGTAATAAGGGAAGGAAGTAAGTGGAATTGTGAGGAGGGGATATGGTAGGGGCCAGACAACTGGAGATACCTGGCATGGGGTGGAGCAGGGGACTTAAGAAATACAGAGGTTACCTTAGGAGTAGGCAAGGTAAGGGATGGAGATGGCCATAGCCCTTGGCATAAGGGGGAAGGTGGAGATGGAACTGCTGCGACTCCCTTAATTAGGGAAGGGTGGCACAGTGGCATACAAGGAGGTTTTGGGTGGAGCTGAGGAATTCAGGGAGCACTGGGTGTGGAGCAAGATTTGTACACAGAAGCATCAAATTGTATTGTCCCCCCTCTCCCCATTTAATTAGAACATCACAATTTAAAAATAGGTAAAATAGGGAGGTGGAGGAATTTGAATTTAAGTGAGCTGGAATGTCAGTAGACAGTAGAGCTGGAAATGGGAATATGAGAAATGGGATATGAGATTCTGATTAGAAAAGATGAGATCTGAGGCACAAGGTAGTTCTCGGTAAAGTAGCAGATTAAGCCAGTGTTAAATTTAACACATTTTTGGGTGATGGTGTGATGCACTTGTGAACTTCAAAAATGCAGGCATGTTAAAATGCTGCTGCCATAAAGCTGACTGGCTCACACCATTCAGTCCTGACAGTCAGCTAACATAACTGCTTATATGATCTTGTAGAATGTTCTGCTCACGTCAAGGAAGTTGATAACTGGATTTTAATGATTAAAAACATTCATTGTTTGACCTGCTGATGGTCCTCAATCCCTACTGTTAGGAGTGTACATTTTTACAAAGCAAAGATGATTATCTTGTTTAAAAAGAAAATTTTGTAAAAATGTCTGTCTGTCTGTCTGTCTGTCTGTCTGTCTGTCTGTCTGTCTGTCTGTCTGTCTGTCTGTCTGTCTGTCTGTCTGAAAATTGGATTTATAACAGCATAAGAACTTGATATTTTTCTTCTCAACACTTCTGTGTAAAGGATAAGAAATGGGGTGGGGGCTCCAGAAAGACACTGTTTTGTGGAGGGGCAGAAGAATGAAATCAGGAACAATTTCAATGTGTAAACTTTATTCAAGTGCAGTTATACAAATTATACCCAAACTTTGCTGGCTATAGGAGAGTATCAGTGGGAGCTGTCAGAATGAGATGGTAATGCTTTACAAAAATTTCATGTGGAATCCTAATAACTGCTCCTTTTAGTACAAGGGTAGGTGGAAAGTAGGTTGTCTGTGGTGTTAGTCCCAGTTATTTATTGAAGGTTATAAGGTTCTGGGTGCCCTTGACATTTATTTGAAAACATAAATTGTCACAGAAAAAATTAGCAGACAAATCTGCCATGTTCTGGCACTACAAATGAATCCTTGCAGCAAAAAGAATAAAGAATTACCAACTTGCTTCCCAGATCAACATCTTTGACAATGCCTTCTGTCTTTTAAAAAGATGAGCTTTTGGCGCCTGCCCTGAGTGTTAGCAGATTGTCAATATCTGACTGGGATGAGCGTAGAGCGAGATCCAAAGTTGGCGAGCCTCTGCTAACAGTTTTCTCTTACCCCGCTGATCAGAACTGCAGCACCAGGGCATTGGGAGAAAGGCAGACCTATGGTTGTTTGAATCCTCTAAGATGTTAGTTTTCATTTAAAAACTCATGAAAACTGAAAGGCTACCCGTAATAATGGGAAAAGTATATTATATACTAGCAGTGAGATACCAGCTGAACAAATGAGCAAATTAATTCTCCACTTGCATCAGCTTCTCTATGGCTTTAAAATGTTATCTTAGAGTCTTGTTCAAAAACAAACCAAAAAAAAGACTGGACCAAAGGAAGGCCAACCTCACCATATTTGTTGCATGGCTGCTACTCTTGCTGATTGTTGCTGACCATCTATCAGTAAGGATTGCTTTCCTGGTTCACATGTTTCATTCATAGTATGATCCAGCAGTATTTGTGAGCCATGTCCAAAGCACTTTTTTTGTCTATTTCACATAAAAAATAATTTTTGTTTAAAGTTAATTATTCCATTACTTCAACACACAGCAATTTTTTACTTCAGGAATTTGTGGTGTTTCTTAATGTTCTCCGCCTACAATCAAACTAAAATGTAATGCAATTTATTGCACACCATAGAGAATTGAATAGACTTTAAAATCCTAAAGTAAAACTTAATCACTTTTGTCAGAGGCAAGGATTTCTTAGGGTGATATCTTCTATTGGGCTAGCTGCATAGTTGGAACAGAGTTAGACAAGCTTTTGAATGTGAGATATTCCTCACCCTAAAAAGATGATTTGTAGTGATAATGATCATATATCACTCTAAGAAATCCTGGACCATCACAGTTGCAACATCATTCTAACAGTACCATCACTTTTTTGGAAACTTTTTGTATTAGACTTTCCTAACCATGGAATCCTTTGTTTGCTGGGGCAAGTTCTTATGTTATAAGAACAATCCAGTTTGTCTAGAATTGTTACGGATGATTTATTCCAAGTTAGAAAAATAGTTCAACTTTTGTGGTGTTGGAGTTCATTATCAAACTTTCCATTTTTCCAAACTATATTGAGACAACTTTTATTAGTGTTTTGTCAATAGATGATCTGAAATATTTATCTGGTAGATTTTGAGATAAATTTTGAATACTGAAGTTCAAAATGGCAACACAATGGTGAACTCTCCCATATCTCTCAATTATTCAAGTCATTTCTCTTTTCAGACTTCGTTGGAGTAGGCCAGTGACACCGTGGGGTACCTTGACTTGAGATCCTTTTAAGGGTGATGCACAATGTTATCATTGTTGGGTGTGCAAACAGGATTCACAAGATTAAACCTTGAGTTTTCATATAGGAATATTTAGTGTTAAAAACATGGTATTTATGAGTTATTTGCAGTAGAAGAATTGTATCATTTTGCTATACACACAAACAAGTGAACATTTAAGAGCTGGCATTTTATGAATTGCCTTGAAGTTATCAAGGATTGCCTCAAATCTAAGAAGGTTGAGAACCACTGGAACAGACCGTGCACTTGGATCATGATGCAAAGCATTCACCTGTGGCTTTAAGAAAAGGAGGGTTATAGAATGACCATTTTAGTTTAGGTCTTGAAATACTTGAAGGGTAGTTCTTCAGTTACATTCCACATGAGATGAAACTTTTTCCTGAAACCAGGTGAACTAGTCATGCATTTAGCTCTTCATTTAGTTTTCTTCTTGTGCAAAACCTGTTGTGAAAGTGACTAAATCTTAAGATTACTATCCTTTTTTAAAGGACTTAGGCAGACAGAGCATCTGAGTTGCGACCAAGTTTATCAAATGGAACTTCTGAAATAACTTTTTATTTTACTATATTTCCATTTTCTGTCCATGTCAGAACTTCATGACAGCTTTATTAGTGAAAGGGGAAAATTGCAAGATACTTAAACGTTTTTAGGTGGATAGGGAACTTAAATGGATCGTAATATGATTTCAGAGTTGTGCTAGTTACGTTGGGGAAATTATATCAGAGCTTTCAAAACTGAATATGAAACTTGGTAAATACAAATTGAATAAATTATGAATGAGGCCAGGATTTCTTAAGGTGATATTTTTTATTGGACCAACTATGTAGTTGGGATAATTGACTTCTAGGCTGTAGCTTTTCCATTTTATATGCTGGATTTCAGTATCTTCCATGTTATGGCAGTGTTGTAGCTGTGGTGGTCCAGAAATTTATGCAAGAGTTTAACATTGGGCCAACTATGTAGCTGGGATAATAAAAGATATCACCCTAAAGAAATCCTTTCTGCTTGAATAATTTCTGGTCTGTGATGGCTACAACATCACTCTTACTCAGCGCTTACACAACATCACTCTTACACACCTAAATTATTAACTACCCATTAATTTGAAAGGAAAAAGATGCAGTTCAAGTAAATGCATGTATTATTTTGGTAACAAAACTTCTGTTGCAAATTGTGGTGCAGTTCAGAAAACAAGGAGAGATTACTTGAGTTCGCTTTCTTGAATTTAGTGGGTGGAAACAACTGCAAGAGCAAATTAGCAGTGTCTTTATTTATGTGCCTGTCATACACACTGTTTTTTCTTCACGGTGTAGGTAGATATAAAACTTAATCCAATGAAGATGAACTGTTTTGCTTTAGTAAATAAATAGTTCCCCTACTTGAGTGGGGTTTATTGTAAAAATCTTAAAATTGTTTCCAAGTCCCTGCTGTCTTGTACAATACGACGATTATTTGTAAAGGTCTCTTTAGAGATTAGTTTCATACAAACTGGCTGAGTATGATCACACCAGTGTGTGGAATCACAAGCAAGCATCAAAAATTAGTTTCTTAGCTTGTGCCCAGAATTTGGATATTCCGAGATTAAATTAATTTGAGAGCAGTAATGTTCAGAAAACAGGCATAGATCGCACTTTCACAGAGCATGACACCGTTCTGAAGAGTGGCTCTTGAAGAAGGAAGTGAGGCATTTTTTCATGTAGCACTTAGGCTTTCTAGCATTAATAAGTACATGTTAGAGCTCATTTTTGGTATTCTCTTTCATTTTTACATGTTATTTTAATTTTCCGTACCCTAGAATGAACTCATTTTCAGGAGTGATGGGATTTCTTTGAGCTCCACAGACTGGGCCCCTGAGTCCAAGCAGAGGCCAGGGGCCCGCTGAAAGGGAATCTTTTTTCTCTTTTGGAGATCTCTCATGTGCATGGAACAAACCCGTGTCTGAAGAGAGTGCCTGGAAGATGAACCTGCCTTGTTGTTGAGCCTCAGCTGAATATTTTACCTGTCATAGTATTAAAGTCATTTGGGTATTCAGTTAAGGATTTAAGGCTGTATTTCACAGAGAGATTAAAAATGAAACTCATCATTAACTTTTTGCTGTCGTTTTCTTGTTTATACTGTTGAAGCATGTCAGTAGCAAATTGATAAATTTTGGCTGGAAAAGTATATGACATATATGAGTAGATAGATGATCATGTAAGAGAAGCCCTGCTAGCTTATCCCTCAGAAATATACAGATTTATGTGTAGCTGGTTCAGTCCTACAGGTCAGCTGCTTTAGCTTTTCTTAGGTATTACTAAAAATATTTGCAAGTTATTGTGTGTGAACCAGTAAGATGATCTCTTTCACCTGTGCTCTGCTTCTACCATCCCTTCATTTGGTAGATGTCAATTTGTGGCTTACAAGTGTAGCTGAATGTGTTTAGTTAAATTGAAGGGGAAAGAAGGTGCCTAATTAAATAAATGTGGTTTGCTTTTCCTGGGTCACTCTTACTTGTGTATCTGTGATTCAGAGAAACCACTTTCTGAGCTGCAGGTAGTCTTTCTTTTGATTTAATGGGAAATTTCAGGTTACAGCTTGAATTTTTCACTTGCTGAATAAAAGTTTCTGTAGCTTCAAAATTGGCTTGGAGCAAGGCTTCCATTGCCACAAATGCTGGTCCAATAATGATGAGTTGGATTTTTTTTTTTTATATAAAGAGCCATATTTTCTAGCCCAACTTCTTAGCTCTCTGAAATCAGAATACATTTATTTATCCTTGGGATAAGTTTTTCTTCATTGCAAAGTATATTTTATAATGCTATATTTAGTTAACTTTTCAATTTTAATTCCTTTCTAGGTATTTAATTTTGCTAATCACACTTTCTAAAGGTCACAGTTTATCTGCATCTCAGTAAAATGGATGATCTTATGTAAATAATGTGTTAACTATTGACTCAATTTTTCAAAATATTTTCGACTAAGCCATTTAAATGTTTTGAAAAAAATTAGCCTCCTCAGTGTCCTATACAAATCTGCATACATTCCAGTCACTGCATGTTGAATATGGATATTTAAGCCCAACATATGCTAATGAGAATTACCAGTGGAAATCCCCTATCAAATGGAGCATAATTTTGATGTGTTATCTTACTTTTAAGTGCATTACTGCTAGTACTAATGATAAATAGTAAGCTTTGGACTCCAGGCATTAATGCTCACTTCATTTCCAAGAAATGAAAATGTAGTCCTAAGATGCTATTCTTCTGACAGTTGAGTTGATATTTGTTTGGTAAATGTAATAGCCTGTCAGTTTTAAGGAAAACTGAAACTTTCCAAAATTAATCCTAATGCATTTTTTTGCCAATATGCTGGAGTGTTGTAAAGCTTAATCGCTGAACTGCAACTTGGTTTGGGACCCCTAAGCAGAATATAGTATGGAAACAGTTACCTGAAAAATGCTGTTTTTACAACTTTCTAAAGATTAATAGGAGTATTAAAAATAATAATAATGGCTTATTTTATCCTGCCATTTTTAATGGAACTTTTTCTTCTTACATATTTGTTCAGAAGCTCCGTGTTCACAAGATGGTGATATTCGTGTTTTTGAACTTCTTAGGGCCTATGGCTGCAACCAGTAGTTTACAGAACCATTGGATCTGACCTTTGAAGCTATTGGCCTTCAGCTGCAGGGGCCTTTACCCACTCTGCAGCTAGGTAGTGGGGAGAAGCAGCAGCTGCTGATGCCAGCCTGCCTCTTACCTGAGCTTGGTTATTCCAGCTTGTTGCAGAAAGTGTTATCAACCAATGTTGTTGAGTAAGGGAAGTAAACTTTTATAAGTCTCAACTTTAATTCTTATCTACTGTCCTGTGCCCTAAATCAACTGGCTCTGTGACAATGCACTTGTGTGTGCCCACACACACTCCTCCCCCCCCCCCCCCCCCGCCCCC
>NW_017729015.1:10686966-10699028 GCF_001723915.1 Gavialis gangeticus | reverse complement strand
CCCCCCCCCGCCCCCTGCCCCCTTGCTGAGGTCCAGTCCTTGGCCTTCGTCTGATTTATGACCTCTCTGGCCTTTCCCCAAGCTTCTTCACAGTGTCTGCATTAAAGATTCAGGCTCTTCCTGCAGGATCCTCACTCATCTCTGCTGCTGGAGCACATCTGTCCTACACTGCTGGAGCCCATCTTTTATGTCCCTGTGAGGATGGGGCCTTCTAGTTTGTGTGTCCCTAGATCCCCACCCCTTGTCTTTGTAATGGAGATCAGAGAGGGCCCTGTTGTACTCCCAGTATTCAGCCCAAGATAATTTTTTTATTTTTTAAACCAGATCCTTAGTATTATTGACTTACTTACCCTTGCATAGTTGTTTTTCCAATGGTCCTGAGTTAGTGCTACTTTTTTACTTGTCACTGAGTCAGGGAATGCTGAATTTTAGTTTTAGAATGATTTTAAAAAACCTTAGCCACCCTGTCTGTCCCATTGTTAGCAAACACTAGCTAAAAATATTTTTGTAAGTCATACATGCTAGGAGTAACTAATTCATGCTGTGTAGTGTTTCTGTTTTATTTCCATTAGCTATCCGACGTCCTTAGGTATGAGGCCAAGTGACTCACTGGTGCAACATGAGACTGGTAGCTGTCCTCCAAGTCATTCATTTGTTTGTTTTGGGGTTTGAGTCAGATTAGAAGCCTGTAACAGACTTTCATAATGTGCAAGGAAGTTTCTAAATATATTTTGAAAGCAAGCCATTATAAAAGTGTGTAAATTGATTGGGACAGCACTGTCTGGAAATGAGCTGACAGCTCAACCATATTTTTAAGTGACTTATCCAAAAAGAGCCCATCTAAAACAAAATGATAGTAAACACAGCTGGTCCTTGTCTACAGTTATTTTAAGGAGAGTCGCAATAGTTTGAGTTTGCAACTGTGCAACCTCTGTTCTTATTCACTTATTAGTCACAGGTTCTTCATTACACTTGTGTTTCCAAAGAGTCATAAGGTATGCCATGCAGAGGCAGACCAGTGGCCTGTCTAGCCCAATATCCTGTTTCTGGCAGAGGCACCAGTAAATACTTTAGTGGGGGGATATCTCTTTAATAGCTATTAATGGGCTTGTCCTCCATGAATTTGCCTAATTCCTTTTTGAGCCTGGTTATAATATTTGCTGCAACAGCCTCCAGTGACAGTGAGTTCCGCAAGGGAATTACTCATTGCATAAGTGTTTCCTTTTATGCAATATGTAGTTTTGTGTTAAGCCTGTCTCCTGTTCATTTCAGTAGGTGCCCCGTAGTTCTAGTATTCTGGGATTTGGGGAATAAGTTTTCTTTTCACTTTATTGAAGTCCTTCATGATTTGATAGCCTTATATTATCTTCTCGCTCAGCTTTCTCCTTTCCAAACTGGAGAGTCCTAGCCATTTCAGTCTCTCCTGGTGTATAGCTGCTCCATCGTGATAAGCTTGGTTGCCCTTCTCTGTACCTTTTCTAATTCTACCACATCCTTTTTGAGATGTGGAGACCAGAATTGAGCACAGTATTTAAGATGTGGATGCACCATAGATTTATACAATGGCATGATTGTTTTTCATTTTTGTTTTCAGTTCCCTTTTTAATGATACCCAGCCTTTTTGGCCTTTGGCTTTTTGGTTGCTGCTGTATATTGGAGTCATTGTAGATCACAAACACTTGGTTCAAAGTCTTTCCTGAGTTGAAATGGCTAGTTCTGAGCCTAGCATCGTATATGTATAATTTGAGGTTATTTTTCCTCATGTGTATTACTTTGTACTTGTCGATATTGAAACCTTTCTACCAGTTTTTTGCCAACCGGCTTAGTTTTGTGAGATCTTTCTGCAGTTCCTCACCATCAGCTTGGGGTTGCGCTGCCCAGAATAATTTAGTCTCATCTGCAAACTTACTGACGTCACTGTACATTCATTTTTCCATTTTTTTAAAATATTGAAGAAAAATTGGGTCCAGCAGAGATCTGTGGGAGACTCCCCTTGTCACTTTCCTTGCTCCTGAAAAGTGACCATTTAGTAGGGCTGTGTGATGCTTTGGGTGGTGATTCTATTCGGAGGAGATTCGGCCCGATTCGGTGGCCAAATCTCCGAATCTGAATCGAATCAGCATACCAATTAAAAGGTCTGAAAAGATTCGAAGCTCTCTGAATCTTCGGAAAAGATTCGGAGAGCTTCGATGATTTGGGCAATCCCTGGTGGCTGCGGCAGGGAGCCAGGTGGATTCTGAGCTGGTAAGTAAGGGGGGCTGGGGGAGGGGACCATGGGGGAACCCCTGCTGCCCCCCACACTGCCCCACACTACATGGGGGGGCTCTGCATGAACCCCCCGATGCCCCACCCTATGGGTGCCCCGCTCGCCCCAGCTCCGGCCCCTTAAGAAAAAAAACAAACACAAGAAAAGCCCCGAGACTCGCTGCTTCTGCTTGCAGGGAGGCTAGCCATTTGTATTTTCTTGTTCTTTCTCTTCCATACAGGGCTTACATTTAGTTAAGGAAAAGTCTCATTAGGCTGGCTCTTCATGGTCTGCTTTTCTGGGTTTTAACAAAAAATATCACGTGAATTTAGTTTTCATGTAGGGAAATTGGACAGGAATACTGTTAAAGGTGCAAGGTTCTAATTCTACTGTCTGCATTTAGTATTTCATACATATATGAACTTACCATAATGTAATAATGTGGTAATATATTGAGTCGGCTACTACCAAGCGCCCAAGCTACCTTTTAGTTTTGCTGATATCTGCATTGCTAAAGTATTTCTGGAACAGTTAATTTATAGAGCTGTTTCTATGGTTGTGGTGTCAAACTATTCAAACAGTGTATTTGATGTTGAAGAGAACACAGAGATCCTGAGAACTGTTTTGCACAAGCTTAATCTGTGTGAAGACTCTGTGATGTTTCCTGTTTTTGTACTTTTCCTTTGTCTTGTATTCAGGTTTCCTACAGCACTGGTTTTGGTTACCCATGCAGTCAGGCACCTTTTACTGTACAAATTTTGCTATATTGCAAAAATTCCATAATTTTCTTGTTACCCAGTTCAACTGATGTAAGGAAATGATCTTCCCTGGAGGGCTTTCTATAAGGTTATTCACCTTTTGAATTTAGTTTTTCCCCAGCTCTGACATTTTAACTCCTATGTAAAAATGTGTGGGCAGGAACTGTGCAGCCTGCGTCACTGAGTAGGAGCTGAGCGGAGACTTTTAACCAACTTCATCAATGCTCTGCAAATCATGACATTTGTACGATGAGTAATTTTAAAAACTTCAAAGCATCTCAAAGTACAATTAGTTTTATAGTCTGTTTCTTGACAGGAAAGAGCTATATTTGCAAGGAAAGATTCTTTCTACAATTTTTCAGAAATTGACCATGCTTAGTATTAAAATGTATGCTTAGTTTTTATGGATAGTATATCTAACCCAATTCCTGTGGTGAGCATCCTAGTCTAATGTGTACAGCTAGGCAACACATTAACTTTTAAAATGGTAGAACAGTTGGGGAGACATTTGTACAAGTTTAGGCCCCACTTTCTCTACTCCCCTCTCCCCCCAACACCTTGTGCTTCATTTTTACAAAATTAATTCCTGCAGCTGCTGTAGTACTGAAGCTGTTCAGTCTTGAACACCCGGACATCCTTAACAACTCTTCAGCTACACTCCTTCCTCTTCTGGGTCAATGAGCTTTGGCAAGCGCAGCTACCTTGCAGCTGGCGCATTTAGTGTTTATTCGTTCAGCTCAGCTGGCTGGCAATGGGTAATCTCTGCCTTCCAAGATCGTATCCCTTATGCTGTTACTGCTTGTACATTCTATGATGCCAATGACTAAAATACATGGGTCCTGGCGCGCATGGACCATCCTGCAATTTCCAGCGCACCTCTGCGTATTACCTCTAGGGTGGTCTTTACACAGACTTTTTTGGACTTTCCATAGCGATGCAAATAAAAGAAAATGCATTCTCTTGTTGACTCATTAAGAAAATCCCACTTAACTCACAGCAATTATAGGAGTTATATTTTCATCACTTTCTCTGGGGTGGGGTTAGAAAGGCAGATCATCTAGTGATGAAGTTGAGAGATAATAACTTACACGCTCTAAGTTGTTGGGTTTTTGGTTGTAGGAGCGTTGGTCTAAAGACATAGGCAGGCAACGTTCTTTGAGTAGATGTGATATCTTTAATTAGACCAACTGAGGAGTTTGGAAAAAAAAGTTCTTAGCAAGCTTTCGGGTGTCTGAAGAAGGGTGATTGTGCCCAAAAGCTTGCTAAGAACTCTTTTTCAACTCCTCAGTTGGTCTAATAAAAGATATCACAACTACTCAAAGAACCTTGCCTTCTATGCTGTAAGGCTTTTGTCCCATCCCAAGTTTCAAATTACTTGAGACTAAACATTTTGCCCCTTGGAGGAAGTTGAAAGGTTTCAAAAAAGCCAGTCGGACAGTTGCTGGGCCCCAGTCTAATTGGTCTGATTCTGTCTTTTTCCAGTGTTGTCCCTTCCTGTATTATTTTCTAACCTTTCTATTCTCTGTATGTCTTTCCCACTTATTACAAGCTTATGTTTCAAGTTCTCAGCAGTCTTTGATCTCCCTTTCAGGTTTTATTGCTTACCTGGTCTGTGCTGTTAACTGGTCCATGTGAGCCAGGACTCATGTGTTTTAAACCTCTTCTGCATCCTTGCAAATGTAAATGAGTTGTTGTATGTATTTTAACCTTGCTACAGTATCGTCAAATATTATTTTCAACATATATTTTAATGCACTGTGTTCAGGTTCTAATCTGTATTCGTTGTTTCCTTGGCAGGACCTGTCGGGGCACAGCCCCTGCTCATGGTGCCCAGACGGCCTGGCTATGGCACCATGGGCAAGCCCATTAAATTGCTGGCCAACTGCTTCCAAGTTGAAATCCCAAAGATTGATGTCTACCTCTATGAGGTGGATATTAAACCAGATAAGTGTCCTCGGAGGGTGAACAGGTAAGTCATTCACAAAAGTTGTCTTACTATTAAATGATATTAAAATAGTTAAGCAATAGAAGAGTATATTTAAATAATGAAAAGCTTTACAAGAAAGTGCTTGTTGACAATTCAGTCATTCCTTTTCCATGTTCCCCCAGAGTTGGATTAAACTGAAATTTCCTTCTTCCCATCTACTTGGGTATTCAGATTAATATGTGTGTCATTAATACTGGGCTTGAATAATCCGTTAGCAAGCTCCAGGCAGATGTTACACTTGCTTAACTCTATGGAGAGCAAACAGCAGCTCTTAAAGTCCATTGTGTCTTAAAGTAAACATGTCATGTTTCTTGCACTTATTTCTTAAAATACTTTCAAGTATGAATAATTTCAAGACAATCCTAGAGGGGTATGTTTTTTCACTAATACATGGCACTAAGATTTACAATAAATATCTGATGTGAGCCAAACAATATGTTTTTCTCACTGAATTCTCATTCTTGTTCAGCCAACTTAGTAATAGCTGAAGTTATGCAAAATTCAGTCTGCGTACTTTCAGGCATATCTGAGGTTTTTCCTTTTTTCAACCCCCTTTTGTTTTCACAGTATTTACTGCATGACTGGGTCAGTTAAATCCCCTGGTGGTCTGATTTTGAGGTTTATGGTTAAATGGAGAAAAAAATTGCTTTTCTCTGGGTCTTGAACAAGCTTTTATCTGATCTCGTCTGGACTGTTCAGAACTCGGTTCAGAATTTCCCCCACACAAATGTGTGACATCTCCTCTGTAGTTGACATTAAAATCAACCATAGGTCACTGCTTACTTATGTAGAAACTAAAGGACAGAAGCTAGGGTTTGGTTTTGCTTTGGGGACATGAAATCACTGCACTGACTGTGCTGAGTTTTACACATGCTTATGCAAGTAAACTTCAATGGACTTCATTGGTTGGGTTTTTCTCATGTTAGGTAATTTTTATTTTAAAATGCTGAATCACTTGATATAAAATTCAATCCCATTTCAGGTTTATTATATATACATAGAAATAAGTACTTACTGTACGTCATCTACAAGTTAAGTATATAGTTTAACAATGCTCCATTTCCTTGTGAAAGTCTACTTGTGCATTTTATATAGGTTGTGTGTATTGGTCGCAATATCTGTAGTTAATCTAATTTCCGATTATAAGACCCTGTCTTTGGCTGCTTATAACTTTAGTGATCTCTTAACTGCTTGGAGTGAAATCTTTCAAGCCATGCAAAGACCCTAGATATTTTTAAAATTTCAGCCACTTGAGATTAAGGTATGGGGAAATATTTTTTTTGCCAACATTAAATTCTTGTCACTTAAGAAAATTTTAGTACCTCTATACATTGGTGGAGAAAAATGAGTGTAGCTGGGAGGGCCTTTCTCTTGAACATTTACCTAGATTTGGCTGAGTGAAATGGTTGTAAAATGACACTTGACTGAGATCTGTTACAAAGCTGACAGTTAAGTTCCCTGCAGGCTGGTTGTGTCTTGAGCATGCTCCACCTGAGGGTCACAAGGGATCAGTGGGATTTTTCTTTGCAGTTCTTCCCAAGGTTCAGACTGGCTGTTATGTGGGGCACCAGTATTGAACATAGGCGCCTCTTCTGTGCTTTGGTCACTTCCCCTGTTGGAACCCAGGCAAAAAGAATAAAGGAACTGGCCTGGAGTCCAGAGAAACAGTGGGACGGGGATGTCTTAGAGTGAATTAAGGAAAATAGGGGCAGAAAGGAGCAGACTGGGAGGGAGAATACTAGTGGACCTAGTTTAAGGGTTGAAGCCCTCTAGAACTGGGCCCAGGATTTTAGACTATTCCTTTGCTATCCGATGGCACACCCTCACAAGTGGGAATGTGCGTTTCCCCAGGAATAAACCTCAGTGGCACAATATATGTTGCTGCTGCTTGTCCCTAGGGAACACCCATGCACATGCCCTATGGCACGCTCTAGTGCATGTGTTTCTACCCTGCTTCCTTTTTTTAGGCACTGGGTTTTTTTGACACTAGAACCTCCAAGAGTCTCGTATCGTATTGGGTTCTCATAATACTACTTGGCCATTTAGTTCCCATTTCAGATGAATGGTTTCAGGATGCATTTGGATAATACAGTAAAAGGTGTTCTATAATATTTAAGCTATTTAAAAGTTCAGTATAATAAATTGCCAAAATTGGGTTTTATATTGAAAACTCGAACACTAAGCTTGTGAACTGCAGATTACTTGGGTACTGTTCTATCAAGTACCCAAAGATTTTGGAATCATAATCTGGAGGATTCAACAGAAATATTAACTCCATCTGTGCTGCCTCTCCTGACTTACATTTCTGATTACTGAAAACCAATTGGTTTTAGCTTCTTGTAACTTGGTGGAAGTCTGGACAGTAATAAATGCTAGTTTGCCAAAAGCTGCGAGGGAGGGCTTTCTAAAGTGCAGACTTAAATGCCTTTATTTGAATTTTCCACCATCTGTTTTAGAGGAAGTATCTGATAAAATGCTGACTGGGGAGCTGTACTTTCAGTTGCAGCTGTGTAAGTTTTTTTTTTCTACTCCCCTGGGAGAACCACATCAAAGAGTGCAACAGCTAACACTGTGTCTACTTAACTCTCCCTTAAAAGGTGGGGAAGTTTACAGCTGTCTGAAAATCGCACAGAACTTGATATCAACTGTTTTGAAGTAATATCTTAATAAATCACCTTGAAAAACCAGAACCCTGTCCTCTTTCTTATTCTTGTTCACATTTTTAGCGTGGTGTCACTTAAAGATTGTTACTACATGTCAAGTTCTTATCAGAGCTTCTGTATTGGTTGTTCATGATAGTTTTGTTGTGTGTGTGTTAAAGTTTTCTGCCCATGCTTGAGAGGGGTTGAGAACTTTTGGGTTTTGTGTTGTTTTTTTTTTTTTAAAGTACTCATTGAGATTATAGCTGGAGTAGGTAGTACCACCTTACAAGATTATCTTGAAGACCCTTGGTATCAGTGGCTGAAAACTGCTAAGGCAAGGGTGGGTTGAAATACAGATCGCAGCCCTGCAGATGGACTTTGTCCAGTTCATGGTGGGTCCCTCAGTCCCGCCTGGCCCAAGTGCTGTCTGATCCGTGGTGCAGGAAGAAGAATAGATTTGCATCCTCAATTCTGTATGTTCAGTACCTAGATGAAACAGCACAGATCTCAAAGACACTTACGGAAGTGTTTTCTATTTTCTTTTCTCTATTTTTACCCTATTTACCCATCCCTGCTGCCACCCCCAAGTGTGCAGCAGGACTGGGGCAGCTGCACAGCGGGACTCTGTTTCTCGACAGCCCAGGTGGCGGCGGCAACTCGTTTTGGCTGCCGCTGGCCCCCAGTCCCATGGAGACTGGCAGGTACCCATGTGCACTACGTGGCCCTGGCCTGCCCTGTACCTATTCCAGACCTGCCCCGACTGGAGCAGACCAGCTGGGACCTGTGCACACAGCCCAGCCCTGGGCCTCCCTGTGACTACTCCAGACTTGCCCACCCATGATGAGCAGCGCCACTGTGGCTGGTCAGAAGATGCTGCTGGGGACAGGGGAAAAGTGGCCACTTCTCCGTTGCTGCAACCGCCCAGAGCCCATGTTGCCCTGCAGCTCCTCTCTGCTGTGGTCGCCACTGCCCCCAGCACCACCTCTGGGCTGCCCAGCAGGACAGCAGTAGGTGGAGAGGAACCACAGGACAACTGGGGAGCAGGCTCCAGGTGGCTGAACCAAGAAGGTTGTGGCAGTGGTGAGGAGCTGGCAGCTGCTTCCACCCCTGCCACCCCCCTCAGTGTCCAGCAGCAGCTTTTGCCTGGCTGCCACTGCTGCTTCTTGTGGGTAGGATGGTGCAGGGCAGGCCAGGGTTGGGGTCAGGACTGTGTATGTGGGTCCTGGTTGGCTGAGAGCTAGTGCACTCCTGCTGGGGTGAGTAGGGGGCTGGGACCAGGGCTGTGCACTCAGCTGCTGCTGGGTGCTGGTGGCAGGGAGGAGCTGCAGGGCACACAAGCAGCTGTTGCAAGGAGGGTAGTGTTGTCCAGCCTACAACTCCCTAAAACTGCCTGTGTGGCCCACGGGCCCATATAATTTCCACCCCTGTTCTAAGATACGACAAAGGTTAGGGCTGAAGTATTTCAGCACTGGATTTCTGCCTGGGGCTAATTTTAAAATTCAGCCCAAACAGTTTATGCATCTCCAAGAATACATAGAGCAGAGGTCAGTAGAGCCTTTCCATCTGGCCCCCGGAGCTGTGCCTGTGGCTGCCTTCTGCAGCAGTAGGCTCTCCCTGTGCTTGGTCACACTCAGCCCCCTGGGGCTCAGGTGCAAGTGAGCTGTCCCTGTGCCCTGCAGTCGGGTGTCATGGGCTCTGGCACAGGGGAGGGCTTTTGTACTGTGCTGCAGGTGAATGGTGGGAAGAAATGGCAGCAGCAGCAGCCAGGTTCTAATGCCTGCCTATCTCTAGCCCAACCTGGGTCATTCCAGCTCCCTCCACCCAAAACATTGCCAACACCTGCCCTGGAAAGAATTGTTTTGCCCAGGATACATTTGTGAGACCTGTTATTTAAAATGTTTTGTTCCCAAGTTCTAAATTAGGATGTGGGATTTGGCAAGGAGCTGACTGCTGCTTTGTTATGGATGTGCCTTTGCTATTTTTATGAAAATCCACTCAGATTCGGCCAGGTTATAAGACCCTTCTCTTTGTTCACTAGATCAGTGGCTCCCAACCTTTTTTATACCAGGACCGATTTGTCAACATTGGCCAGTCCCAACCCAGTAAATAGTTTAAGTAGAAAACAGCCTCCTAGCCCTGCTGGTGCCCCTCACTCCCAACCCGCTGCCTCCCGCCCGAGGCCTGAGCCCTCCAGTGTGTGGGGCATGGGGCCCTAAGCAGCCTCTTGTAGGCTGGAACTGTGCCAGCCTGCAAGGGAAAACCCAGTTTCCCACATTTGTCTCACTTAAAGGAGAATCCATTTTTAAAGTTTTGTTTATCCATTTCTAAAGTTTTGTTTGTAACCCTTTCATATATTCTTTTGATCCACTTTTCTCAACCCATGGGTTGAGAGAAGCTGCACTATAGACTTGCTAAATTCTGTCCTGGCCAGATCCACAGTTTCTGTCATGGTCTGTGTGCTTCAGCCTCCAACAGCTCCCGGTGCTGCCTTGATAGCACATGCATCTTCTCCTCCATAGCTTCTTCCATGCCTGGACTGCACCGTATATGTGCTGTCCTGGCGAAACTAAGCATGCTATAGTTACAGGACTTCATGGGCTCAGGACTTTCCTCATATTGGCTACTCCCAGTTGCGTTGGGCCAGGAACTGGAATGCAGAGCTTGGAACCCGTCTCATGCTCTCCATTGTCCTTTGGGTGGCACCTAGGCAGCATAGAGGAAGGATCCATCTTGTTCCCCCTGCATGTGAATCAAAACAGGAGTGGGAGGAAGAGAGAGAAGTAGACGGAGAAAGAGAGTCTAAGAATAGGGCTGGGGAGAGGGAAGAAGAGCAGGCACTACTGGGGCAAAGCATGGTTTAGAAATAGTAGTAACAATACAATGTATTTAGACTGTTTTGTGTAACTCATGCACATTATGAATGCATAAATTAAGATTGAAAATGCAACCTTAACTCTGTTATTTCCTATCTTAAATCCTTGATTTTTTTGCAGCCTTAATACTGTTTTCATGTAATAATAAATTAGTTTGGGGAAAGCATTTTAAGTAGCAGATAGTATGGTCAAATCCTTTTTTATTTCCATATTTTATATTTCTAGAAAAGAGTGCTGATATAGAGTACCTGAATATGGTGGTGAAGGTGGAGTAGTTCAGACGTGTGCTACCCATGGTTTATGAACTATCACTCAGACTAAGATGCAACTGGTTTGTCAGCATTCGCAACTTTTGCGTACCAAGATAAGTGTCTGCTGCTTTACATATAAATGACAAGGAACAGAGTCCATAATTTAATGATCTGGTTTAAGCACAGGCAAATTATCTGATGTCTAGCCCTGAAGTTCTGAGTAGGCAACTATAGGTTGAGCAATGGTAAATTTTAGAGACTGCCAAGTGCTTTGAGGAGGGATTTAAAGGCAAGGAGATGACTTGATAAACAGAGGCACACTTCTCCCACTATAAGTTAGTGCAATAAAACTCCTGAACTTGCATGGAGAAATTCCAGTACCATATTAGTTTTAAACGACAGACTTCATGTTAACCAGGTGAATTCAGCCCATACTTTCCTATGGTTTAAATCATAACGTATCAGTTGAATATCTTATCGTACCTTGTAGGGGTACTGTAAAGATTATGTCTGTATGTTTGTGATGCAGTCTAGGTCTCATAAGATGCACTTAGGGATTCATCTTTTTACACATTCAGGAAGATTCTTGAACTCAAATTCAGTTAGCAGTTTTGCTGAGCCAGTAAAGAATCGAGTTTTTCTTCCAAATGCTTTGCTTCCATGTTAGTAACAGGAAAAAGTCGGCTGGTTTGACTCCTTACAAACAGCAGTTCTGACCAAAAAGGTGTCTTTATGGTCAAGTTTTGACAATCCTATGGAACAGGTTCAAGTTTTATGTTGTTTTATAAACTTCATGATCAAGTGGAATGCTAAATTACTGCAAATCCTACTGTAAACTAGAGCATGAAATCTGAGAGCTTTGCGTAGATCCTGTGTTCACATTGTTTTGTTTGTAGTAGGATTCTAAAGTTGGTGTTTAAAAATATCTAATTTATTCCTCCCAGGGAAGTGTGTACAAAAAAAGAAAAGTGACGGAAAGTAGTTAAAGACTGCAGCAGTAGTTTTTACGTACCATGAATACTACAGATTGTCATGAGCCCAATAAAAGTGCTTGTAGAACAGGTATGCAGTAAGGCAAACAATTGGCTGCAGGAAGTGTAGAGAGACTGCAACTAGTTATACCAAAATGCTGCTTTTTTTTTTTTTTTTTTTTTTTTTTTTTTTATTTAAAGAGCTGTCTTTGGATTTTTTTTTCTCTTCCAGATAGGAATACTGTAGACCATAGGTCAGCAACCCCAAGCATGTGTGCCAGAGCATGGGAAAGGGACTGGGTCTGTGCTGCCACAGCAAGGATTGGGCCTCTCGC
>NW_017729015.1:10674466-10681966 GCF_001723915.1 Gavialis gangeticus | reverse complement strand
CATCTCTGTGCATTCTGCTTATGTTGTGCCATGCATCATGTAATGTCGTGTGCAGTAGCTGGAAGCTTGTGGCTTTCTTTTTAATTCAGCAGCACAGTTAAATCTTTCTGCTCAGTTTTTTGGGTAAATAATTTAATATAGGTTTCCTTAACAGTGTCTGTTTTCCCTTCCTTTTAACCCTAAAATTTCAAACGAGGTTGAATTAACATAGACATGTATTTGCCTTTATTTGGGCATTGGGAGTCACTTAAAAAAAAAGTTAGAGTAATCATTTGAGTCTTTTTTTTACACGGTATAAAATACATTAGTACAGACAAATCTGTAACGTGCTAAAATGACCTTGTAGCTTTAAGGAACTGAATTTTTTCAAGTGACCCACATTTCAGAACAATGTGAGATCTAATGACCTTTATGCTAATGTATCCTGGGAATTTGTAACACAGCTACAGACGGAATTTTTCCAGCTTTTTGTTTATGCCACTTCCTACTGTCCAGAGTAGTGAGATGAAGTAAAAACCCACAAGCTGGTAAAACATACCCAAATTCCTGTTAGTGGAAAAGCATACCAAAGGGTACATCCAGCACACGCCAGGCACTGTTCTATAGAAGAATCCTGCAAATCTGCATTTGTGCTTTAACCAAAATTGTGCTTTACTGAAATTAAATTTTTCTCAAATCTTTAACTTAGGGGTTTTGAAGAGCATTACTACTTTAAAAAATTGTAATGCATGTTTTTGGCTAAATGTGAAAGTACTGCAAAGAACACCCTAAAATCCCTTTTTTTATCATCATATATACAAACTTTGTACAACAATATTTTCTAAAATACTCCTTCTTGTAGAAGCCTTAACAAGCTTATATGGAAAGCATTGTCATACCGATGGAAACCTTTTTTCTTATAGGTATACCCCTGTGGGCCGCTCCTTTTTCTCTGCTCCAGAAGGCTACGATCACCCTTTGGGAGGGGGCAGGGAAGTATGGTTTGGATTCCATCAATCTGTGCGGCCTGCCATGTGGAAAATGATGCTTAATATTGATGGTAAGTAACGGGAGGAGAGGGATATCTCTAGGAATAAAAATGGCTGCAGTCTTTCAACCAGTTGGTTTCTACATGTCTGAGTTTCAGTAAGAAAGAAATTAGTACAAGCAGCTTTTACCTGATGAACAGAAAGATATCGTTGTGGAAAGGCACCAGCTCCTAAGTTTAACTTTTCTGTAAAATACAAATCAATTCAACTTTTACCTGTAAAATGCATTTCCTAAAATATTTTGGCATGTCCTCTAACAAAACAGAGGCTTTTTGTTTTCATTTACTTCGATTTATCCATTTTAAATTTAGGTTTGCTGCAAAATGCATCATCCTGTTTGGCTCATTGAGAAGCTACCTTTATAATAGTAAGCTCAGTTTGAAGATTCTGTAACCTTTCATTATCAGCTGTCACAAATAATCCAGGTTTACTTCTCATTTTTGTGATTTTTTTTTTTTTTTTTTTTTTTTCCCTCAGCCATAAAATTTTCCTTGTCATTAAAAATGCATTCAGCTCTACATTTAGGAATATCGGGCTTTATTCTGTTAGAGTTGGTTAAGCCAGTTTTCCAGCTCTGGCTGCAAAGATGACTTAGAAATCCCTAGCATTGAGAAGTCTGGATTTTCCATCAAGTAAGCACTTGGCCAAAGAATAGTTGCCTGAAGAATGAAGAGTGTTAATTATGGTGTGCTAGACGCTTCCGCTAGAGAAGAGTGTTTTTTGTGGGTGTGTGGGAAAATGCTGTCAATACATAGACAAGCCACTTTAAAGTATGCCACCTTATAACTTCAGTGCAAATAAATAGCTGTCATGTCTGATCTAGTTTATCAAGTACAGATGAAGGGATCACGTTTGTTTGCATCAGTCTGGTTCAGATTCGCATTCTGTGGCTAATCAGAACTGTTCTTCAGCACAGATGGAAAAAAAACCAAATCATTTTTACGGAGGATGCTCTTTTCTTGTTCTTGCATCTGGATGAGAGTGGCTGGGGCTGTAAAATCCTGAAAATACTTTGCAAGCCATATCTGCCAATTTTTCAGCATGTCATATAAACGTATTTGTGTCGTCATCTGTGCTGAAGACTTGCAACTCCTTAAACTTCAGACATGATTACTGCAACGTATTCGGAGTAGGGGTGAACCACATGCCCTGACAACGTTCCAAATAGAAGGGCTACTGCATTTTATACTATTAAGCAACGTATATTTTTGTATGTATAATCCGAGTGCTTTCTCTCTTTTGAGTGCTGCCCTAGATAAACCATTTCAGGAGGTCTCTGCTTAAATTTAAAAATGCGTCACAGCAGCTGCATTGCATTTGAACAGTGGAGCCGTGGGTCAACAGGGAAGATGGCTAAGTACGTGTGTGGGGGTGGTGCTAATGAGTTTGACCTAGACTGTGACTGTTCTTAGATGATGCTCTGTGCTTCGAGAGTAGAGCTGTGTGTTCAGATTTTTGTTAACCATACGTAATGTTAACTTTTTGTTTTATTAGCCGAACAGTAAAAGGAAACCATGACTTAAAATAGCACCTTTATTTCTTGCACTTAATTATGATATTGATTTCATAAGAGCAGTATAACTAGGGTTGTACCAAGATGTTTCAAGTATATTTTTTAAGTGATTGCAAAGCTTTGACAGTTTCCCCCCCTCCCCCCAACTGGGTATGCAAATTAAAAAAGGAATAAAAATGTGATCACAGCTATGCTTCGATAGGTTGTTAGTCACAATACTAGGGTAGCAGAGAGTAATTCTCTTTGCTATAGGTATTTTATTAGGCTAGAAGCAGGGTCACGTTGGTAGATGTCTTATTCCCATTAAGAAGGCAGCCTTAAATGGGAGAGTAGAGACAGCATTCAGGGTAGCCTGGATGCACATTAAGGCCCATACTTCTTACCTTAGTAACTATTATTGTAATGCGCTTCAGACAAATTCAAGCATACATTTTGCAGCTGATGATATAGTAATAAGCTTTGTTTCCATGAAGAAGTTTTTCTTTCTAGCTATTCTGATTACAAAAATCATGACGAGAAGAATACACAGTCTTTACATAAGTGTCATTCGCTTTGAGGACTGTGGGATAAATGTTACCCCTATGTATCCCTGTGGGATAAATGTACCACTATTAAATGGTACCTATGCTTTTAGGTTAAAGTCCCCTTTGTACCAAAGGAAGGCTTCAGGCTCCGAAGCTCCTGTATTGCATGTTACTGATTAGTTCAAGGAAAGGGGCTGTTAACTGAGAAGTTAACCATCTAGGGCTCTGAGTCTAATTAGATCCATATCATGATCATCTCCAATACAAGACATATTTTATAAAGTTCTGCTGAATTTTTTTTCCCAGTAGTCAGGCTATTACTATTAAGGCAAGCAGTCTGCAATGGAGCAGAGTATTCTGAGTTTTATGGGGGAAATATATAAGTGTAATGCTCTTTGATACTGAACTTCTTAGATAATGAAGTAGGTCAAAAACGAGTTTTCCTGTAGATAGAGGAGGCATATACTTCTGTACCAAGGAAGGGTAATCTGTTGTACATGTGGTTAATGCTGCTAAAACTTTACCTTTTAACAGTGTTTGTTCTGACTGAGCTGTTTGAAAAGCAAAGTCGTAAGTCTTACTAATGCTAGTTAATTCTCGTAGCAGTATATATACTGCATAATGAAATGAGGCTGCTCCTTTTTTGAGATGAAACATCTCAGTCTGCTTTGACACTGCTGTATTTTGTTGCTTTTTATGAACCAGGTTTTGCATAGCACTACTGAAAAATTCTTTTAACCAGATTTCGTTTTTGTCCTCTTGGCAGAAATTATTCATTTCTAGACAAGACCTGCAGTCTATAGGCCACAAAATGAGTTGCATTAAAATGAAATCCCTCAACAGAAACAGTATTTAGGAGTTTTAATACCAAAGTATGGTAGTTTGTTTGTTTTAGCGGGGGGGGGAGTTGTTGCATTTTGTTTTGTTTGAGACCTCCAAACTTAGAGCCGCAATCAGATCATTGGAGTTTGTTGTCATTTACTTAACTCATAAAAGGTGGCCTTCAAAAATAGGTTCCCATCTACTTTACAATTTTTGTTGCTCTGGCAACCAAAGCCTTCAATTGGTAGTTGTTGGGGGGCGTAAGCTATTTAGTTCATTCAGTAATCGAGGTCCGTAGGAGTTAGCTAGAGTGCGTCATCAGAAGTTGGCGGCCTGCTGGGGTGACGCATGTCTGAAGAATGTTTTGTTGTATTTGTGTGGAGATTCGGTGCATTTGATGCATCAGAGTCAGTATCTTTATAAATACCTACTTCTAAGTCAAATTATTTTTGCTGTTTAAAAGCTTGAAGTGTATTGCTTTGACTCCACTCTGTTTTGGGTGAATGTGAAGCTGTTAATTACAAAACTGCCAGCTCTGCTTTTATCTGAAAGTTGCTTGATACCACCTTTAAGAGCCTGTGTTCCGTTGCTTGTAACTGCAAAAAACAAACTTGGTTGCAATTTTGCATGCACAGGTTAAGGTTGCTCAGGGGTGGGGGGAGAACGATTATTTCATACATACAGATCATAGATATGCATAGTGCTGCAAGTTTAATGTTGCATAAGCAACCTGAATTCTGGCTTTCCTAACCTTGTAAAGAAAGCTAAGCACTACAACTGTAATATTTCTGTATAATAAATTAATAAAAAACAGATGTAACTTCTGCACCCAACCTGTGTTGAACCTTGGTTTTATGCAGTAAACTGGTTAATTTCCCCTGTGGAATAACGAGTCTCTATGGCTTCATTCACTCGTGTTCCAAATCCATGCCAGTGTGGCACACCCCCACTTCACCACCTCCCCAATTACCAGCTCCTGATAATTGTCACTACTGGGTAATTTGCTGTTAAATATAGCCCAGTTGGAGCAGCGAAATAACCACAGTTTACTATATTGCAAAACTTTTCAATGCCTGTGGTGGTTTCTCTGTATTGATTATGTCTAAGCACTGGCAATTATGTAGACATCAATGTCTATAATAGCACTTGGTTACATGTGAATATTGTTATAAGCTTTTCACTTATATTTTAAAACTGCCCTGGCAGAAATAAGATGCTTCCAGAAACCACAAGTTAATTTTTACTGTTAAGTTTGTCAACAGCTTCCCTTACTAGTTCAGAGTTAAAGGACTTTGAATGCTCATTTACTTTTGGAGACCTGAGTTAGGTGATGCACATGAACATAAGGTGATTACTACACGTAAAATTATAGGGCTGGAGTTGAGGCTTGTGGAACTTGCCAGGTTAGAATTCAGGTGTGCTGATGAAGCGATGCGGGAGAACCAGTTGTCGACAGGACTCATCCAGTGCAAAGCTTGGAACTGTATCAGCTGGGGGCATAGGTGTAGATTTTTAGGCACCGGGTATTGCTAGTACTGTGCGTTTCACTAGAATTAAACCTCACGTGGAAAACTTGAAAAAACTTCAGGGAGTGGTGACTTATACCGCACCTCTTCTTCAAAAAATGGTGCTCATGGCTGGATTTTTAGTGTGCCTAAATTTGTTGTTGCTTTTTAATTACGAGTTCATTCATTTCAAGTCTGCTTTTGTGAAGAGAAGCAGTAATTCTGGGAAAATAAACTCTTTCAGTTCTGCACAATTAACCTTGTTTTCCTGCAATATCTTGGGTACACATTCATGCTGCACTTGACGTATCTTGTCATGCTGAATTGTCTTGCCAGTGTGAGCGATTTATTTTTGCTACAGGCAGAATCTTTTAGGAGGGGAAACAAAAGTGTCACTTGCAATTCCACCACTTCCACAGCAGCATTAGTTTTTCTCTGGAACATCCTCTAAAATCCCAATGACACTCTCTGTTGCCTAAGATTGAAGTGTCATGACTTTCTCACCTGTTTTTGGAAAACTTGAAGGTTGCAAAATATGCACTTGGTGCTCACTTTGGCCTTAGACAGTTAATTTGTTTGATTGTTCATCTTTCTGAAATGGCTGTTTCTTTCCTTGATGGTTTTTTTCCCTTTCTCTAGTTTCTGCCACTGCCTTCTATAAAGCACAACCAGTAATTCAGTTCATGTGTGAAGTTCTTGACATTCATAACATTGATGAACAACCAAGGCCTCTGACTGATTCTCATCGGGTAAAATTCACCAAAGAGATAAAGGGTAAGTAGAAAATTATTTTTAACCGTTATGGAACAACATGTGTTTAATGCACTTGGGCTACTGAAGGGACACTAACTGAAAATTTCAAAATGGATATTGATATTGTTGCATTACTTTAGGGAAGGGGTGCTCAACCCCTGGCCCGTGGGCCCAGTCCAGTCCCTGGGGTCCCATCCTGTGGCCTCCAGGACCCCTCATCGATTTGTGGAGAGCCCCACAGGCCATGGCTCAGACTGCTGGATTGAGCACACAGGACAGTATAGAGCCCACTCCTGGCACATAGGGGGCAGACTGGGGCCCCAGAGCCTGATCCTGGCTAGGCAGAGGTGGCACAGGGCTCAACACCATTCATTTGGGCTGCAGGGTTAAAACTGTGAGCACCACTTCTTTAGGAGCATGCTAAAAACACTGCAGGTTTTACCAACACAAGATCCAAAACAAATATATTACATAGATGGTTGCAGTCTTTCAAAAATTCAAAGATATAATACTCTGCATACTCTTACTAGTTTAAAGGGGCAACTAGATTACTGTTTTATAACCAGTGTTATCTGTGCTGGAGCAGCAGTGCTGCTGGAGAGCTGACCCTTTTCAAGAGAATAGCAGTACTGCGTTCCACTGACTCTTTATAGGCCTCCTGCTGCTTAAGTACTGAAGTAGAGCAAATGTTGATTTACCCCCCTTCCTCCCACCTCCTAAAGACAGTCATTGATGGCTTTCTCCCTTCCTCCCCCTGCCCTCCCCCCCATTTCCTTCTATTTTGGTGCTTAGTGTAATTGCAGAAAGGATGTAACCATTTAGGAGCTTCAGGAAAATCCCCTCTTGAGACCTGTTCTGTCATTAGGTGCAGGAGTACACACACTCTCTACCAGTTAGTTTAAAAAGCGTAAGTACTGTACATCTGGTTGCAAATCTGTGCTGGTACAATTAAAACATATTTTTTTAATTACCTTTTAACACATTTTGGAAGTCATGACTCCTTTTTAACTATCAGAATGTACACTATTTAATTGGACAGCGATCAACTTTCAGTTTACTTCATGTTTCTCATAATAAGAATAGCCACTATAAGAAAGCACTGAAAAATTACGTTGACCTGCATTCGAAATCTTTTGTAAATCTACACCAAACATGCAATTAGTCCAAAAAAGTATCACCTATGAAAACTCTTCCCTCTCATATCCTGGACCATCCTGGCTACAGCATCGGTACAACCCTCTCATTTGTCAATATTGTCGTATTTACTCAAATCCAAGACGAGGGTTTTTTCTCCACTGTACATGGAGGTGTGGGGAAGCCCCTCATCATGCATTTAAAAAGGGGGGGGGGGGGGG
>NW_017729015.1:10672099-10674335 GCF_001723915.1 Gavialis gangeticus | reverse complement strand
GGGGGGGGGGGGGGTCGCTGTAGCTGCAGCTTTTGGCTCTTGCCTTGACCCAGGTTCAGGGTTAGAATTGTAGATGCAACTGCTACCCCACCCTGCCATGTCCCCCACTGCCACTTACAAGGGTCCTTGCAGTTGTCTGGGGAACAAAGTACATGGTGGCTCTGGCCCTGGTTCTCATGTGGGGCTGGGGCTGGAGCTGCTGCCATGGCTGCAGCTGCTGCTACTTTGCCAGGCAGAGTCTGCTGTGTGCTCTGGGCTAGAGTGGAGCTGAAGCCAGAGCCCAACTGAGGGTAAGGGGGGTGAGGTGGGGTGGGGAGGGGAATAGGGGCAAATGGCTCGGGCGGGGAGGAGAGAGGAGGGGGGTACAGGTGGTAGGCATGTGTCAGGGGGCAAGGGGTAGCTTACTTGCTGTCTGTCTGTCCCCCACTGCTGTAGTAGGGAGACTAATTTAAGATGACTTCCAATAATTAGATTATATAAATATACTATAGTTTTCCATGCATATTCTTTTCATGTATAGACGTTGATTACTGGGTGGCTGACTCCAATTCAGGTAAATATGGTATATTGGAGTCCCTACCAATATGCTGTGCATATTGCATAGAGGAAGAACATTCCTGCCTTGAAGAGCTTTCAGTTTAAGTAGGCAAAAGAGCAGGGGAAACAGCCATTGAGAGATGACATGGCATGCCTTCCAATGTTCATACTAGATCAGTCACAGACTTGGGAATTAGGAGCAGGTCTTTAAATCCCCACTCTAGTCCAGAAGACAATGTACTACATTGCTAGCTCCATTTTTTCAGTGTCCCTGAATGCAGGAGTTGTGCAAGACCATTTTGTCTATGGTTGTGCTGTCCCATACCATTTCTTCTATCAAGAGCAGCTCTGTGGCTAGTTTTACCATGAATTAATGGAGTGTAGTTGATCTTATAGTAACTAGTTATTAGAGATCCCATTAGATTTCTATGTACGTTCTATGTACTGGGAGTGCTAAGAATTGCAGTACCACTGAGCAATTAGTGTTCTTTCTCTCCGTGTGTGTGTGTGTAAAAGAGGCCCCTTCCTCATGTTAAATATATTACAGAATTAACTGGTTAATCATGCAATAAATTTGGATTGGCCGCACATGCGGAATAAATTATCATGTAGTTAGCTCGGGAGCAGACAAAACATGGCCTGTGGGCCGAATCCAGCCCACCAGGCAATTTCATCTGGTCTGCGGGGCCCCTCCATAAGCCCTGGTCCTTGGTGGCACTCTGAAAGCCAGTGTCTCCATGCAGGGGGCGCAGCTCTGGTTGTTAAGCAACTGCCCCGCCCCCCCCCACCCCTGCCTGGCCTGACCTACCGCCAGCCCTGAGCTAGAGGCAATAGAGACTAGAAGCTTCTGCCTGGCAGAGGCTTTTACCTAGCCACCATGAGGCTTTTTCCAGCCCTCCCTGCCTGCAAGACTGGGAGTTTGGGTGCAGGCCCCACTGGGCTGGGGCCAAGCACTCCCACTGGGGGAAATAAGGCAAGAGCATGGGGAGCTGGACTGGGGTGGCCCTGCACACTGTAGGAGCGCAGGGCCTATGTGCCATGGGTCTGGATCAGGCTGGCCCCGCACACTGCCGCCACATACAGCCAGGGACTTGGGTGGGAACTGCTGCTGTGGTGCTGACCCCACACCCTGCTGCCAGGTGGAGCTGGGGACCCAGGTGGGAGCATTGTGGGACCAGGCTGGGCTAACCCTGCATGCTGCCACCACTTGTGGCCAGGGACTTGGGCAGGAGTACAGGAGCTACATGTTATGGGGACAGTGGGGCTGACCCAGCACGCTGCCACCATGTGTGGCTAGGGACTTGGGCAGAAGCACAGGAGCTGCATGTTATGGGGCTGGGTAGGGCTGGCCCTGCATGCTGCCACCACATGCAGCTGGGGACTGGGACAGGGGCCCTATTGGGCCAGCTGGGGCTGGACCAACTTGCTGCCACCACATGCAGCTCCAGGGACTCTCTCACTCCAGGGACTCGAAGGACACCACCCCCATGCCCCACCCTCCACCATACCCTTAAACACACCCACACACTTCCATAACCCCGCACCATACCCCTAAACACACAAACAGCCTCCTACAGCATCCACACCCCTATCATAACCCTACACATATGCACATCCTCCTGCACACCCCCACCCCAACCATTTACCTTCTGTCCTCCCCTACACACCCTACCCACACCCCACACACCCACTCCCCATA
>NW_017729015.1:10659203-10671955 GCF_001723915.1 Gavialis gangeticus | reverse complement strand
TTTTTTTTTTTTCTTCTTTCTTTCTTTTTTTTTTTTAAGCATGTGGTTTGTTTGTTTGTTTGTTTTCTGGTTTCAAGACAACCCTTCCGCCCAAAGCAGTACTTCTGGGGCAAGGGGAGGGAATTCCAGTGGCAAGGGTTAGGGGGTGGGACTTCTGGTCCCAAGATGGCAACCAGGGGATGGGGCACCCATCAAGGGGCAGGGCTATCCTTGTGACCCTCAACAGCTCACCAAAACTCATTAAGCAGCCCTCCAGCTGAAATAATTGCCTGTCCCTGAATTAGCTGGTTAATCATGTAATAAATTTGTATTGGCCACACATGCAAAGTAATTATCATGCCATAAAAATGTCCACTGAGCTATAAAATGAGCCAACCTGCTTCAGAGTTAGTGTTTGAAAATGTGTAACAACTTTATAGCTGATTTCTGTCTAGCTTTAATTTGAATGTGTAGCAGGGTTCTAAGGTGCATAGAGCAAGGACGCCATTGATATCTAAAGAACGTATTTTATGATTTTGGATAGGTGAGGACCTGAAAATGAAACATCAGTTTCAGAAACCTGATGGTTCAGTGAAACTAAAGCAAATTGTGGGCTAAATACTGCATTAACTAAAGCAGGCAGATGTCATTGAAGTGGGCAACTTTTAAACTGTTAAATGGTATAGGTGTGATTTTGTAGTCCTGTGGTACATTGAAATTGGTCACAATGGGAAAATAGTGTTTTGCAGTGAGTTAAAACCATCCACTGAAGACTACTTTGGATTCAGGTTTCAGTCTTCATGAGAAATCTCATATTTCTAAGTTAGTGAAATGGCTGCAACAGGAAATGTAAATTACTGTAAAAGAATCCCAACCATTAAAACATATAATTCAAAGAAAAGAGCCTAATCTATGATGATTTACCATTCAAAATATTTAAAAATAGCTGAATATTCAGAAATCAAATGACAGTGAATTAAATGCCAAATGTTTTAAGAACATTGGTCACTACTAACACTGCACATTAAGAGCTGTGAATCTATTTGCTACTCCAAGATGCTTGGTAGTAACATGTTCACTTATCGGAAAGATTATGCATCTTGTATGTAGAGGAATTAGGTGTAGTTATTATATAACATCAGCTTCTCTTGTTGATTTCATGCAGGTCTGAAGGTTGAAGTGACTCATTGTGGAACAATGAGACGGAAATACCGTGTTTGTAATGTAACGAGGAGACCTGCCAGTCATCAAACGTAAGATTTGTCACAACAGTGAACGTGCAGTAACATGCCATAACGTTAAGTGTGTAAAGAGACTGCTTTTTTTTTCTTAATTGTTTTGGGTGTTCTAGTAGTTGGCAACTAAACTTTCAGTAATATCTTGACTAATACTTTTGTGCTGTCTTCCCAGCTTCCCTTTACAGTTAGAAAATGGTCAGACTGTGGAGAGAACAGTAGCACAGTACTTCAGAGAGAAGTATAACCTCCAGTTGAAATACCCTCATCTTCCTTGCCTGCAAGTGGGACAGGAACAGAAACACACCTACCTGCCTTTAGAAGTAATTCAAATAAATTAGTGTCCTATTAATACAACCATCTTTTTGCCAAATGTTAGCAAGTTGTATGTTGTGCAATAAAAACAGTAGAGCATATATGTATAATTACTCATTTTCTTCATGTTTTTGTTGCCATGGGCTTCCTATAGTGGGGGGTTAAGCTTTTTTTAAAAGAAGAGAAGCTATGCTGGTATACTATGATCGCAGCCCTTAAACTTATTTTCATTAAGAATAACAGGCAAGAGGTGTACAGAATTTTTAACTACTTTAAAAGGGGAGGAGGACTTGTCCCAGAGAAGCAGGCATCAGCTGTTATGATGCAACTGTTGCATCTGCATGCTTCTTCATGCTCCTGTAGCAATACAAGTAAGCTAAATTGCTGTAACTTTGATCCTGCATGAAACAGTTAAAGTTGCAGTGGTTTTGCTATGTTTATATTGCTATAGGAGCAGGCAGATATAAGTTCCAATGAACCACCTGTTTTGGTATCCCCTAACATGCATGCATTAGACTTTGAGTCAAAGATGCACTGAAGTCCATGTGACTTGCCCAGGTTAGCATTATTAAAAGCCAGCTCTAATGGCTAGCTGACACAGCTGTGTGCTGTGGCTAGTATCCCCCAACTCCTCAGCCCAAATAGCCACAGGTGCACATTGTACAGCTAAGTTAAATAGGGGAGGATGGTTTTCGGTGGGAATCCAGAGGGTGGCTTGTCCTCATAGCAAGATGCCTGAACTGTTCTACCACACTGCTCAGATTTTTACATAGTGACTGCATGGCTGTGTTATAAGAGAGGCTACAAAACTGCACTGGTACCTGACTTCCTTCTTTTTCTTTTAAGGTATGTAATATTGTGGCAGGCCAGCGATGTATCAAGAAGCTAACTGACAATCAAACATCAACCATGATCAAGGCAACTGCAAGATCTGCCCCAGACAGACAAGAAGAAATTAGTAGATTGGTTAGTTCCTAACTTTGAATAGGGATTCCTTGGGGCTTAACAGTTGAGAGCATGCTTGGCATTTATCAGATAGGGTCCTTCTTTTTTGTCTTCATTATGCTTGTTTTATAGATTCTTATAAACTCTCTCACAAGAATGGTCTGAGAATTAATGTATGTAAATTGATTCAGGTTCCCTATCTGCCCCTGATTCCTGTAACATTGGTATACCTTGTAATGTCTAACACGTGTGCCAGCAGTCTTGTGGTATAGGGCAGCCTTATTATCTCTGTTGGGACAGAGTTTGGGAAGACAGTAACAACACCAAGAATCAAAATCTCGGAGGTGTTTAGGTGACTGTAGGGTCTGGACCTGAATGATTTGCCTATTATGCAAGATGCCTGTAGCAGAACAGGAAATTAATCTTTTTGTCTACCATATCACCAGCTAGTATTTTAGCTAATAAACTACCCTTTCTCACTATAGGTCCCATGGTACTCCTTGACACTTGGCAGTCCTGTTTCCCTCCTGTCTGACCATCCAGCCTTTTAAAACATCAGCATTTTCCTTGCTTGGAACTGTTGATACGTAAAATACTGGAAATATTTGGTTTTATTTGAGTAGCATTACTAAAAAAACAGCCTGGAGAAGGTGCTTTTGAACTGACCAACTGAGAAATTTTGTTTAAGGGTAGAATAAGACTTTCGTGAAAGATGCCAGAAAGACTAATATGCAATACTCTCTCCAGAGTGCTGACCTTCATGGAGATCTGAAAGCAGATGTATTTTCCTGAACAATTTCCCCCTCAACTAAGGATGGGAAAAAGGCCTGTTTTGATTAATATTCTCAGTAAACATGACATTACCAATGGTCTGTGCCTCCAGAGGGCCACTTTCAAACTTTCTAATGCATTAAATACATAAAGAGAATTTTTTTTAATGGTAGAAAAACCCCTTGTGAAACCTGCAAGCACGATTCAGCAGATCAGCAGTCAGCAAGCTTTTCAGGTTGCAGGCAGGAATGACCCAGCCTCTCGTTAGAGGCAGGCAGGTGAACACTAGGAGTCAGCCACTGCCACTGCTTCTCCCCACAGTGGCACGAGGAGAGCTCCAACAGCTGCCACTTCTCCCCACATTACTACAGAGAAATCAGTTGCTGCTGAAGCCCCACCCTTTGCTAAATGCTACCCAAGCCTCGTGTCTGCAGGGTGAAGGTTGCCAATCCCTGCAGTAGCAAGATCAAAATGTGTTTAAGACTGGCATTCTAGGGAAAGAATCAGATTACTTAAAATCTGCTTTGCAGCAGCATTGCCAATTATATTAAATATAGCTCAGCATAGTACGTTTAAACCACATTATTACTTGCAAAGGCAAAAGTTGGGTTATGGGTGTTTGGATAATAAGAGAACACCTAAGTTGTCTCATTCTGTGGGGGAAGGTGGAGTTGGATGGATTTTGGCTAATAGAGCTGGGTGAGCAGTGTTTAAAAAAGTTAAGGTAACGGAAAGGGGAATGTTTTCCAGAACACTTGTAGATATAGGAATTCTGTTCATTTTTAATGTAACGTGGAAACTTATCCTTTCTTCAGGTAAGAAGTGCAAACTATGATGCAGATCCGTTTGTTCAAGAGTTTCAGTTCAAAGTTCGAGATGAGATGGCCCATGTGACAGGACGTGTGCTTCCAGCTCCAATGTTGCAATATGGAGGACGGGTGAGACTTCAGTTTTCCATTTTTTCCCCTTTGTCAACAATACAAGTAACAGCATTACTCCTATTACTGAAGCTTTGGGCCAGCTCAGTTTCCTTATGCATAGTGGAGAGAATCAGAGCTCAAAGCTGTATGTTGGGGATGTTTTCCTAAAATAGAAAATAATATAGGGTTTTTTTCCTCTTCTGATAACTTGAACATCAGAGTGTTTCTTTAATCTCCACAGAATCGAACAGTGGCTACCCCCAGCCATGGAGTATGGGATATGCGAGGGAAACAATTTCACACTGGTGTTGAGATCAAAATGTGGGCCATAGCTTGCTTTGCAACTCAGAGACAATGCAGAGAAGAAATACTGAAGTAAGGCATGTCATAGTTTAGACACTGGACTGTTCTTTCAGTGAATCTGTAATGTTCAAAATTCTAACCCCGGGACTCAGTACAATGCCCATTTTATCCTAGTTTTAATGCTGAAGAGGGTATTTGTTTATAACTTGAAACGTCTTCTCTTCCATGCTGGACCTAGGAAAATCTATTACCTTTGCAATTGAAGTTCTGCAAGGATACTATCAAGTGGTTTTCCTGCTGTGTGGTAGCCACAGTGGAACAGGAAGTAATCCAGTTCTCTGTATGGCTGGAGAGTCCTAAAGCTCTCTAAATCTGTTCCTTCTTTTACGATGGTATAAGAATGGCTAGAGCCTCAAAATATCATCACACACTATCTTAAAAGTCCCTCTGCACTCCATGTTTTTTTTTTATTTAAACTGTTTTTACTTGCCTTACGTAAAATGTCTTCCTCTGCTTCGCCTGTTTGTTATGGATGCCGCTGCTGAAACTCAGTAAACTTCACTCTTTCACTAGGGGTTTTACAGACCAACTACGCAAAATCTCCAAGGATGCAGGAATGCCAATCCAAGGCCAGCCATGCTTTTGTAAATATGCACAGGGGGCAGACAGTGTGGAGCCCATGTTCCGGCACCTCAAGAACACCTACTCGGGGCTCCAGCTCATCATCGTTATCCTGCCAGGGAAAACGCCTGTGTACGGTAAGGGAGTATCTAAGGACACACACCTTGGCTCAAGTGTTATAGCAACGGTCTTTGCTGCTCAGTTGGTAAAGTCTAGAGGACTGTCCTCCTAGGCATCTGAAACCAAGTGCTTTGTCTTAGGTGATACTGAATGAGAAAGGGGTCAGGGCAATGTAGTTATTGAGAAGTTAACAAGACGGAGCATAAATTTGAAGTACGGTGGCTTTGGCTAAGTTCTAATCTTTGCTTGTATTTCAGATATTTAAATACTTGTCTCTGGTGTATTAAAATTAATTTAATGCTTGCTTCTTAGCGGAGGTGAAGCGTGTGGGAGATACACTGTTGGGAATGGCCACACAGTGTGTTCAAGTCAAGAATGTCATAAAAACATCTCCACAGACTCTCTCCAACCTGTGCCTAAAGATTAATGTTAAACTAGGAGGAATCAACAACATCCTTGTACCTCATCAACGGTAAGAATCTCTTTTAGTGAGGGTTGCTTTGGGACTTGATTTTGGAAGGTTTTAAGTTTGGCATGTGTTCTCTATGGGACCAGTGGTGCTTCCATTGGCAAAATATCCTGATTTGCCAGTGACTTCAGGTTTCTTCTTTTCAGGTATGGTAAGGGAGAGGTGAAGCATTGCATCATCCTCAGTAGGTGTCAAAATTAATTTAGTCTCTAAGCAGAAAGCTGGTAAACCAGTCCCCCCACCTGGGTGTTGGACCACTATGCTATACATGCAGTGAATGATAAGAGGGTGTTGCCTTTTGAATGGAAATATTGTGTCATTCTCCTATTTTATAAGTATTCTGTTTCTCTTGTAAGCCACCATGAGCTTTTTTGGGACGGGCAGCATATAAATCAAATAAACAAGTAAAAATGTCGTCTCTGGTGGGTCTCGTAATAGAAACTTAGGATCCCACAGAACTAAGACCACACTGGTTCTGTGTGCTATTAGTAGGGGTACAGCATGTATCATAAGGATTTATCCTCTTCAATGTAACAGGAAAGAGTTCATCTTTCTGGGCAGGATGATTTATTATTCCAGTGCTTTATCCCAGTTAATTTTTTTTTAATTGCTTGAGTGTCTAGGTTTCTACTGCCTCTCTTGATCTGCAGTCTAGTACAGGGGTGGGCAGTTATTTTGGGAGGAGGGCCGCTTACTGAGTTTTGGCAAGCCATCAAGGGCCGCATGACAGGCAGCCGGGGCAGATATACATTCATTTTCTAAACCGTTTTTAGGGGCACCGTGGGCCAGATAGAATGGCGTGGCGGGCTGCATTTTGCCCACCTCTGGCCTAGTATATCACTGATTTTCCTAATGAGAGTTCACTTGGACAGGTCACTAGTATGACATATATACTCTTGTGCTTCTTGGCACGGAGAAGAAGGCAACAGTATCTACCCTGGAGCCTGGACATTCTCCCTTTCTGGCCCCAAGTGTAATGAGGGCAGATTTCTTTTAAAGGAGTGGAACTGTGAAGGGTGCAGAAGGTAATGTACTGGCACAGAACAGTTTTTTTTTTAATTAAAGCCTAGAAGAATGTGTCCTGAGACTTTTGGAAAAGCTCTGGGCCAGATTTAGGGAACCAAAATTAATATGAAGTCTTATAGTCTAGTCTCAAGTGACTATAAGACTGCATAGTGAGAGTTTAATGTGCCATCTTGCTTTCATGAAGTGCCACTCAGAATAGCATGCACACTGTAACTACATATGAGCCAGTGTTTGTAATATTTGCACAGTGTTTGGCACAATGGAGGACTTGTTCTTGAATGCCGTGAGGCATTACCATAGCCGCCATGATTAATAATAATGCATTTTTAGGAAATGTACATTTAATATGAGGTGGTGGCTCTTAAGCAAACTTCTTTGTAGTCCAGTTGTAAGTAAATGGATGTATTTTGGAATGGTGATGGTATTGCTCAGAAGTTCTCAACAACTTGCCTGATACTGATTTCCTTGTTGAAAGTTAGTCTTCTGAGTAGTTGGTAGAACTGTCTTCTCCCTCTGGATCCTGTTGTGAATTCAGAGAAAATCCAGGACTGAGCAATTTAGTAGGTGAATGGTTGGTGCGAGGTTGACTTGTCACTTTTTTTTAAAGACCTTCTGTGTTCCAACAACCAGTGATCTTCTTGGGAGCAGATGTCACTCATCCGCCTGCTGGGGATGGAAAGAAGCCTTCCATTGCTGCTGTGAGTCCTGTTATACTGGTTTAGTTTTATTAATTTGTTATAAAAAGATCAGGCTAGAAAATACAGCTACATTTGAGGACTGAAATTTTATAAATTAACTCACTGATTTTTTTTCATGGCATTTATTTCCACTGTGTCTTCCAGTTGTATGTATACATTTCCAGTTTAATTGCCAGAAATCTTATGGCTGCTTTACAGGAAAAGTAAGACTTGAGACTTCTGATTAATGCTTTTTAGCATTTTAAAATACTTGACCATAAGGTAAGGAGGGATGTTCACTGAATGGGTTGTCTTCAAGAAAATGTAACTGAATTATAAGTGCTTTAAATTCTCTTCTAATATTCAGGCTGACAGTTATCACTGCTGTCTTTTAGAATTTTAAAAAGGGCTTAAAGAGAGAGGTGTTAACAGAGCAGTCTTTAGTAATTTTCTTACTTTTGGCCTGGCAAAGTTGAGATGATTTTAGGGTGAGATCTTAAGACAGTTGTATGGTAATGTTGCCCTCCTGTTATACTGTCTGATATTTCACAGGCTAGGTTTATTTGCTTCTTAGGAAGGCTACCTTTGCTTTCTAAAGAATGGTGTGTCTAAATTGGGCGAAAAATAGAGCCAGTGATAACAATAATAACAATAATAGCCAATGATCCTTCCTGAAGAGGAACATTTAAATTCCAATTATGAGCCAAGAAAAAGTATCTTCTCAGCTTTACTAGGAAGGGAATAGAAGGGGAAGGGAAAGAGCAATTTTGAGGCAAATACTCTTTCCGTACAGGTTATAAAGGGCAAGGTTCATCCTTTTCCATAAGTGTGCCAGGACTTCAAACCCACAACTTAAAACAAACTTAAATGACCTGGTTTCATTATCTTTAAATCAAACCTTTATATGAAATCATTTAACCTTTTCCTCTTAACTTGTTCTTTCTCATTTCCCTGTAGACAGGACCTCTTAGCCTTTTTATTTTTATATTTATGCTTTAACCTGTAGGTTGTAGGTAGTATGGATGCTCATCCAAGCAGGTATTGTGCCACAGTGAGAGTTCAAAGACCCCGGCAGGAGATCATACAAGATTTAGCCTCCATGGTTAGAGAACTTCTCATCCAGTTCTACAAGTCAACACGGTTCAAACCCACACGTATCATCTTCTACCGGGATGGAGTCTCTGAAGGACAGTTTCGACAGGTCATTATGCTTAAAGTCTTTTACTCTGGCAGGGTTTGGATTGAGGAATGTTTGTTTGATCCATGTATATAAACTGGAACTGTGATTTAACTCAAAGCAGTTTAACTTAGATGTCTTAGCACCACGTGTTGACCTCTTTTTATGTACATAAGAAATTCCCAAAAGGTGGAGATTAGTCAAAAGCCTTAATTTCCTCTGTCCATACTCAGTGTTGCAATAGGACAAAAAAATTCTCTGAATGGGAAGCCAATTACTTACAGACAGGAAAATGATATAGATTTTCTTTCAAATCTGAATTTCATAATAGACTGGAGACAGTTGAGAACAACTTGTACAAGCTATAAACACGCTGTATGGAATACATTGTGAGAGTCAGCTAAACCATTTTGTTTCTCTGTTTTTAGGTTTTGTATTATGAGCTGCTAGCAATTAGAGAGGCCTGCATCAGTTTGGAGAAAGACTACCAGCCTGGAATAACTTATATCGTAGTGCAGAAACGACATCACACACGATTGTTCTGTGCTGACAGAACAGAAAGGGTAACTTTTAGTTTATTACCAAGTAGCTATGTGCATGAACAGGTAGAGAAAATATTTGCAGTGAGTTTGACAAAAACTACCCAAATGTTCCGTGCTTCCTTGGATTCAGAGGAGATGCTCTGGATTGATAGATGCGAAGTATGAGCTCCTCCATCTTACTTGAAAACAGCATTTTTCTTGTATCAGCATCAGCTTTACCACTCCATCTGGCCCTAGTGAATGTGTCATAGAATTACAGACATTCAAGAGGCGTATTGTGCTATGGCAGTAAATTAGTTTCAGTAAGACAACGCTAATATCCTTTTAAACAACATTTGCTACTGGTTTGTACCAAAATCACAAATACCAGAGAATATACATATGAAACTAAAAAGGGCATTATTTCAGTTAGCTTTCCTTGTCTGATCTAATACAGACTGGATGGGCACTCAAATCAAAACATAAATGTTCAGCTACTTGTTCTTCAGAGTAGGAATATCTGAAAGTGCTGTGATTGCAGCTTGTTCAGCTTTGGAGAGAGGGAAATCAAATATCCTGTATTACTATATTGACCCTCTTTTTCCAAGAGAGTGTACAGGTGATTCATTGAGTGCTGTAAACAAAACAGTGTTCTTTTTTGATGGTACAAGTACACTCGCTTGTTTTCCGAAATGATCTAGTGAATATTTTTCTTTACTCCTTCTTAGGTTGGAAGAAGTGGCAACATTCCAGCTGGAACAACCGTAGATACGGACATTACACATCCATATGAGTTTGATTTTTACCTCTGTAGCCATGCTGGAATACAGGTAGGATTCCTTCCTTCATAAATTAATAGACGATATTTTGGCAACCCCCCCCCCCCGCCCCAATCTCTGCTTATCTAAGAGCTG
Source organism: Gavialis gangeticus (assembly GCF_001723915.1). Classification (NCBI taxonomy): domain Eukaryota; kingdom Metazoa; phylum Chordata; order Crocodylia; family Gavialidae; genus Gavialis; species Gavialis gangeticus. The sequence continues at coordinate 10,661,962 of NW_017729015.1, read as the reverse complement.
AGAATCTTGTTTGTTGTAAAAGCGATTCACTAAAAGATTCCACTGGTGAAGTTTTCGTGTTGTCTTCATATGAGGTCCCTAACTTAATTTGAAAAGTGGTTAAATTAATTTGAAAGTAAAATAATATGTTAATACATATATAGCTATAATAAAATGAAAGCTGTTTTTATTTGGGGACTTGGTTCAATTTCAGGATTAAAAACTATGCTGGAAATTAGTAAATTGTAGGATATACAAATGGAACCCAGCAGCTTGACAGCAGTACAGTGGGTAGCCAGTTTAATGAGTAAAATGACATCAATATATATGAAAGTAGAAGAAGGTAAACTCTTCCAAGGTCTGTTTTGTATGTTTGTGAAATTTGTGCCTGGACTACAGGCTATTTTGGCAGAGTGCTGTGGACATACTCTGTCTTTTTGACTTTTCCAAGGGTTCACCTGCTCTGACAAGCCTTAGTTTATACGTACGTATCTAGATTTGTGGCATTTATAGGCAAACAGGTGCACCAAAAATACTTGCTGGTGTTCACTCCAAAAATTTTTTTGAAGGGAATGAAAAAATCTCTCATCTGAAGCAAAATGGAACCAGCTTCATATGTGGTTGGTACTAATTTTAATGCTGTGAGACGCGTTCCGACAAGAATGCTGTACTTAAATGTGAACTCCCTTCGTTCATTTGTAGCTGGAATGTCAACATCTTGAGACAGAGAAATTGCAGATGACGGGTAGGGAAAAAACCTAACTTTGTGCTCTTGTTTAAAAAAAAAGAAAGGCAAAATCACTAATGGTAGACTGGTTAGCATGTCATCTGCTTAGGCAATAGCCTGAAATGATTTAAATTTGTTTAATCCTTTAACTGTTGGTTTGATCTCATTCATTCAGTAGTATTTTATGGAAAAATAAGTTTTATTGAACTTCTTGGTATCTTTTTTCTGAGATAAATTTGAAGAAAGTAACTTGACACAATACTCTGAAAATTCTATAAGGTCTTGTCATAGGACCATTGAAAATACATTCTGGTTTAAGAAGCATCAGTGTAGCATATCCCATGGATTCAGAACCAGTTAACATTTTCAACGTAGCAGTAAATGGGGCATCATTTAACAAAAGAATTTCTAGTGAGGTTTCAGTGACCTCCTATTTAAGTGTCCCAGACATATCTTTCAGTAAACTGAAAAAAAGGACAGTTCCTTGCCGGTAAAGATGAGAGGACCGGAATATGCGAATGATAAAGATACTGGTGGATGACCAAGTGAACATGAGCTTCCAGCTTAATGTGGTGGCCAGGGTCAATTGTGATTCTTGAATGGGAGATACTGAGTGAAAGTAGGAAGATGTTAATAGTGTATCTGGCATTAATTAGACTGCTTCTGTAATACTTCATCCTTTTCTAGTGCTGCTACTTAAAGGTTCTTGGAAGCCAGGTGAGAGTACAGAGAAAAGCAACAAAGGTTATTTTGTCTCTGTAATGAGACATGAAAGCTCAGTTTTTAGTTTATCCAGAAGAAGGATAAGAGGTGGCTTGATCACAGTACAAATACCTTTATTGGGAAGAAACTTCTGATTGAGGGCTCACTTAATGTCGGGGATGGAAGATGACAAGATCAATTGGCTGGAAGCGGAAGCTTGACAAGTTCAGAGTAGGAAAAGGATGTACGTTTCTAAGTGACAGCAATCAACTTTTGAAGCAACTTATGTAATGTTGTTTGAGTTCTTAGTTGTTCAGTCTTTACAGATCTTTATAACTTTCACTGTTAATGTAGGAATTGCAGATAAACTGAGTGGCTTGTGTTGTTTGGGAAATCGGACTAAATCATCATGTAGATCAAAATCTAACTTGATGCATGTGAAACCATCAGACAAGTGAACTGATGTTCCCTTTTCCATAGGGTACCAGCCGTCCCTCACACTATCATGTTTTGTGGGATGATAACTGTTTTACTGCAGATGAACTTCAGCTGCTGACTTACCAGCTCTGCCACACATATGTGCGCTGCACACGATCTGTTTCTATACCCGCACCAGCCTATTATGCTCATCTGGTAGCATTCAGAGCACGATACCATCTTGTGGACAAAGAACATGACAGGTAATAAAAGCACAAGTGTTAGGCTTTATCTCAGTTGAGCCCTCTACCCAAAATATATTTTATTGAACGTTTAGACCTTTTGACCCTAGATAGTACAAACTGGGTGCATCTACACGAGACGTTTACTGCGCAGTAGGCTAATTAACTGTGCAGTAAATGTCTCAGCATCTGCATTTGCACCCCTATTAGGGCACACAAAACAAACTGCACAGCAGGGTAGGACTTGTAGTTACAAGTCCTACCCTGCTGAGGAGTATTTTTTTGTGCACAGCAGCATGTGTAGATGCTGAACCGGCTGGCTAGGGCAGTGGTTCCCAATAGGGCTGTGCGAAGCTTTGGGTGCTGTTTTGATTTGGAGGAGATTCGGCCTGATTCAGTGGCCAAATCTCCAAATCTGAACTGAATCGAATCAGGAAACCAATTAAAAGGTCCGAATCTATTTGAAGCTCTCCGAATCGATTTGGAAAAGATTTGGAGAGATTCGGGCAGTCCCTGCTCGCTGCCGCAGGGAGCTGGACCCAGACTCCATGCTGGTAAGTAGGGGGCTGGAGGATGGGAGAGGGGACCATGGGAGGACCCCTGCCAGGCCCTGACCCCTGCCCAGCCTCCCTCATGGCTGCCCTGCCTGGCCCAGTTTCTGGCTCTACAAAAAAAAAAAAAAAAAAAAAAAA
>NW_017729015.1:10647407-10654203 GCF_001723915.1 Gavialis gangeticus | reverse complement strand
GCCAGGCAGGGGGGCAATCCCCACTGCTCCGCACTGCGTGGGGGGCTCTGCCACGAGTCCCCTGACCCCCACCAACTCTCTCAGCCCCACCCCATGGCTGCACCACCTGGCCCCAGCTCCCAGCTCTTTAAAAACAAAAAAATCCCACCAGACTCATGGGCTGATGCAGTGGCCTCAGGGCTTCTGGGGGCTTGTGATAGAGCTGCCATCTCTTCCCACCCCACCAGTAGTGCAGGGCAGTGGGGGGGCAGCAGGGATCACCCCTCCCCCCGCTCCAGGCAGCAGCTGGTGAGTAGGGGCTTTATTTTTCTAATGGGCCAGCAGCAGTGGTGGGGGTGGGGGGAGGTGGTACTGGGAGAGCGGGCGGGGGTTGGAGGGCTTGTGGAAAAGCCACCCACACAGTGCAAGGCAGTGGGGGGCAGCAGGGATCGCCCCCCCCACCCAACAGCAGCTGCTGAGTGGGGGCTTTATAAAGAACCGTGAGCTGGGGCAGGCAGGGCAGCCATTGAGAGCAGGTGGGAGATGGGGCTGATTTGGGTGGGGCCGATTCAGATCACTGAATCAAATCACTGTCCCTCCAAATTGGCCGAATCTGAAGCAAATACTAGCCACTTCGCACGGGCCTAGTTCCCAACATTTTTTTACTGCGGTCTGGTAGGAGCAGGACACGGTGTGCAGAGCTGGCTGCCTCCCTCTTGGAGCTCCCCCACTGCCTGGTTTTAACCCCAGAAGTTCAGCTGTGACCCCAGAAGCCACTCGCTTGGGCGGACAGATGGTGGGGTTTCAACGGAAGGTTCATGCCATGACCAGCAGCCAACCCGCCATGGCCCGGTGGTTGGGAATGTCTGGGATAGGGCACCAAGGGTACTTCAGTTCAGAGGCTGCCTGCTGGCTAGCCCTGTGCTGAAGCACCCTTGTGTCCCAGCCAGCCCCTCTGCAGCACACTGTGCCCAATTGAAGAAGCTCTGGGCTTTCAGGCTGGCCTTCCATGCCCCTGGCAGCTGGGGCTGCTGTGATCCAGCTTTGTGCTGCAGTCTAGGCATACGTGTAAACCATGTGTCCAGGAGCAATAAGCCCCCTAATGGCACGTGTAGACATGCCCTTTAACTGGTAGCTTGGCTTTTATCTTGTGGAGCACTGGACTTCAAACACATTTCCCCCACTGCTACCACAGTGTGCAGGTAGTGTGCTGTCCAGTTTCCATTTAATGAGATGATTTGGGTTCAAAACATCATATTTTTATTTAATGAACTGTCCTGCATTTTTGCTTTTGGGATTTGGTTTAAGGCAGGGCTGTCCAACTGGTAGCCTGTAAGCTGTGTGCAATCCCTGAGGGGTTAAATTGAGGCCTCTGTGCTCCTGCCCTGCTGCCGTAACTGTGGCTGCAACAGCCACCAGAGTCTCTGGGCTCCCCCTTCCGCCTCTTGCTTCTGCATCCTGTACTTGCTCCAGGGGGCTGGACAGTCTCTTTTCGTGCAGCTCAGGGAACTGGGAGGTGAGCCCAGAGCTGCGTGAGTGCACAGTGCAGCTGTGGAAGGCAGGGTGCCCAGGTTGGTGTGCAGCTGTGGTGAGGCAAGTGTGCAGGTGTAGTTCAGTGATCAAAAGGGGAGGTTGTCTGCATAGCCCAAGGAGTTTATGACTTGCCCTGGTGCATCCTTGGGGTGTCCAGCCCTTGCTAGTGTGGTTCACTTGGCATGCAGCCCCTTAGATGTTGGACAGCCCTGGTGTAAAGGACTCAGTGCATGCATTAATTGTAATCCAGAAACCAGAAGTAGTTTTGAATGAGGAGCATGATTCATCTATTACAGTTTTCAAATGCCTTCATTCCTAAAATTTCAAAGTTTGTTACAAACATAAAGCCTTATAATCAACACATGGCATGAAAGATTATTTGTCGGGAAACAAACTAAGCTATGGAACTGAAAGATTAGCTAAAAGCCAAGAAGTCACAGATCGCTGGACCCAGGAATATAGCATGCTCCAATTTAGCTATTGTTCCCTCCCAGATTGTGCCCTTAATGTGGCAGCAGTTTAGATATTCAGCATTGCTACATGTCTTAACACTTTTTCACATTGCCTTTCAGTGCTGAAGGAAGCCATGTTTCAGGACAAAGCAATGGGAGAGATCCGCAAGCCCTTGCCAAGGCTGTACAGATTCACCAAGACACCTTACGCACCATGTACTTCGCTTAGATCAATAAAATCAGAGCATACTCACTGAAAAGAAGAACTGAAAATTTAAGCCACATACAATGTATGTTTCCAGTGGGGTCAGTTTCTGGGGTGCGCCTCCTATCAGGCTGAAGTCGACACTGTGCAAGGGCGAGGGGCTAATCCTTAAATTGACGCAAGGAAGATTTGTTTACGTCATCGAGGAACACAGCACTATTATGCAATATGAAACCAGCCAACTGCTTTTTTGGCGTGGTCTCCTGTTGGAAGCACCGCCATCACATTTTATTTTATTTTATTTTATTTTTTATTTCTCGTAGTTTAACCCTTTTATGCCTTTACCTCAAGTTGCTCGGCAGCACAACTCTTTGCAAAAAACAAAAAAAACAAAAAAACAACAGCAACAACAAAAGTTGATCACGTAATTAAGAAAAAAAAAAAAGAAACAGACAACTTTAGGAGAATCACAGTGATTGTTTTGGGATTGGGGAGGGGAGTGTGCAAAAAAAAAAAAAAGATTTGTTTTTATCTTTTACCCCAGCTATATTCATGAAGCTTTCATTATTGCCATCAACATTCAAATGTGAACATATCCAAGTACATTTGAATGTACAGCACTAACTAGAAGAAATTGGAGGAGTATTTGCACACTTGTCCATTAATCCGAACATAATTTAGCCAACTGCTGCCTTTTGTCTGTCTTCACAACTTGGAGTCCTCAGCTCCAATAGTTCCCTTTTAAAATGAAACAAAACCAATAAAAAGCTAGTAGTATATGTGCAGGCAGTAGTGATCCAAACTCTTCTTACTCCCTGGTGAATTTACTAAAGCTGCTGTTTTATCTTGTCCAGAAGTTTCAACTAATTTTCCATCTGGCAAGTCGCATACATATTTGAGCTTCATGTGATATCTGAAGTCCCGTGTTTGACGGGGTTCCTTGTAGTAAACACCAGAACTGAAACTCTAGATAAGGTCTTTTTGGGGGAGGGGGGGAAAAAAAATTGCTAGTTTACTTGCTGCCTCTCACACCTTAATGTGATTTCATATATGTATGTGTTTTTGAAGTTTAGCTTCCTTTTGTTTCTTTTATATTTATTAGAGTAATAATAATGCTTTAATTTAATTATTACAAAACATATGGGCAACATCAATTTTTATTTTTAGAAATGTAACCGTGTTTGTTTAAAAAAAACAAAAACTGACAACTTGTTTTTGCTATCTTTTAGTGCAATAAGCCGTTTGAAAGGAAAACTGTGTCCGTTTAGCTGTATTAAAGCGGCATTTGTACCACTAACTGTGGGAGAATGGACACCTCCACAATTTTAAAAGGACAAAGTAAATGCCTTAATTTTGAAAGGAAAGTTTTTATAGTTGAGGGGAATCTTTTTTTTTTCCTTTTTTAAATCAAAACAACAAAGAATAGCAAACATGCTTTTTGAATCCTGCAAGCTTTACTCTTGGCAATTGGGCTGTATTTTGGTTTAACAAAGGAACTGTCTGCATCTTTGGTTTGAAGAGATGAAGTTATATGAATTAAGTGGACTGTTTTTTATTGGAGATCTAGGTTTTCATGCTCTCACTTTAAATATATCAGACATTTAATCAGGAAAATGTCTTAAGGAGTTAATGAAGTTTTTAGCCAATTTTGCTGATTTCATAGTGACTTTCCTTTTAAAATTAAGGTATTGGTGACTTCATTTCACTTTACAAATAAAACAAGAGGGCTGGGATACTTTTAACAAGTTAAATCACTGAAATGTGAAGCAAATTTAATGGGACTTTTGTTCATTCCACTTTTTAAAGTTAAAATGAAATATTTAAGATGTCAGAGGTGAGCATTTATTCAATAAGGGGATCAGGGGAGTTTTGCACTTTGTAAACTCGTGAACTGCATTTTTGACTGTTTTATTTGCACTGGTTCATAGTATATATACATATATATATACTGCAGATTTGTTTATATGGGCATTGCTGTTATCCCAGCCCTTTGGAACTCTACCTGCTCTCCACATGAAAACCAGTGGGTTGGTATAAGTTACCTGACTTATCTCCTGTCATTCTCGTGTAATCTGTTTGCCAATTTACTGTATTTTGAGCTTAAAATCTGAGCCCATTTTGCTTCAGTAAGCATGAATTTTCCCCATTTTCTGCCAGAAAAAAGTACTGTATTTTGTGCATTTTGTATTTTGTACTAAGATGTATGTAGTGCTGTTCACAACACTGTCTCAAAGCGTTTTACTAAATACTTGGTGTATATACATATATTTTTTTTCCCAATACCAAGAAAGATAATGCAAAGTTTCTTCTGTTTTGTTTCTTTGCAGAATTTTAAAAGTGCACTGGAAATAGTCATGACTGTGGGCAGTGTATGAATGGCTCAGGGGGCTGAGGAGAAAAGAGAAGGAGGGTTATGTCACAGATCCCTAAGTAGCCCAGGAGCTCTTGGAAAGACTGGGGAGTTGTGTGCACATCAGTGGGACTGCAGATCGCAAAATGAAATGTCCTGGCTTTGTTCTTTTGCTGTTTCTTGCACTTAGGTTTCAGCTCCTTTTGAATAAATCTGCTGCAGGGAGATCAGCATAACTGAATAACTAGACTTCCAAATAAACCCTTCAGTAGTTCTCTTCTTGGACTTGCTGAACAGTTTCCTCTTGAGAGTGCTCTAGCTAGTAGTCCTGTCTGTAAAGGCCAAGGTTAGGTTTTTTATGGAGGTTGGACCCGATGATCTTACGAGGTCCCTTGCAGCCCTATGAAATCTAGTCTATGAAATTAAAATTGAGGATTTTCTTTTTTAAAAAACTTCTTGTGGATTCCTGGCTTTTGTCATGAGAAGTCCTTTAAAGAAAGAAAGAGTAGATTTTTAACTTTCCCTTCAGATACACTGTCCGTTTCCTATCCTGCCCACACTCAGTGACTATGGCTTGAAAGTTTTAAATTATTTTGCTTGCTGCTTTCACCAAAAAGAAACAAAAAAAATTTTAGAAAACCCACCGCATTAATTGGGCAAGTGACTTTAAGCTGCTCACTCAGTGGACAAGTGGAACTGGTTTTCATGTGAAGAGGAGCTGGAAGTTTTAATTTCTATTCTTGGTTTTGCAGATGTCTACATAAAGTGCCGATACATGTTTGTATTACAATATCAAGTTACTGGCTTTGTGAGGGCCACACACGTATGATACTGTAGCTGCTATATTTATTTAAACGGAGGCGGACAATTACTGCACTAGGGAAATGAGGAGATGAGCAGGAATCAAGGCTTAGTTAGATGTGGTATCACATTTTTCAGAAGAGAATTAATGGTGTGAAGTATAAAGTGTAACAAAAGGGTGCTGTCATTTTAACTGAGATTAAATAGCCAGATATTCTTCCTTTGTTTAAAGACATATATATTTTGATGTTTGCAGTTGGGGGCGGGGGGTGGGGAGGGAGCAAATGGTACCTCATCTGTGGTGGCAGTTTCCAGTGTATTTTCAGAGTATATGGATTTCTTTTATTTTTGTACCTGCTCTCCTTTAAAGAAAAGTTTCTCAAGTTTTATGTGCTTTTGGGGAAACCTTGAGTGACATACCTGATCCCCCTCATCTTCACAGGAACTGTCCATATCAAGCCCAGCAAGGGACATGGGCAAAGGCTGACGGTTCTGTTTTTGCAGATGAGTTGGCCTCATATTCATATATCTCTCTAAAACGATGGTTCCCAGCCTTCTGTGGCAGTGTACCAGTTTTCCAAACTAAGACCTCATTTGTACTAGCAAGTGCCACTAACCTCTCAAGCAATGAGAGCACCGGCTGGGGGCTCAGTAGAGAGTAAGGGGTGCAGCAGCCTCTGGTACTGACTACACATCCCCGAAGTAATAATACTGGTACATGTGCCAAAGGTTAGGAACCACTTTCCCAGAATTGGAGGCAGCGCTTCTAATAAGCTAACTATAGGTCTTTGCCAGATTTGTGATCTAGCGACTAGTGGATCCAAATTTGGGAAGAAGCATTGAGAATCTTTTGTAGTTGTGGTGTTACACTCTTGCAACATCTGCTAACAGAGTGACTGATGACTCCGTTTAAAGTAGCTTTGGATTCGTGGGGCACTTAGCGTGGCCAATTTTACTCAGGATTGTTAGATTGCTGTTTAACTGTTTAAACTGGTTAAAAGTGCCCAAAGGGGTATTTCTTTTGGGCTTAGCTTTTACAGGTAGAATGGATTCTGGAAGGTTGTCAGTCAAATTATTTCAAGATGCCATTGGTCCTAAATTGTTTTCATTTCTCTTATGTGCAAATACTTGTCCTGTGAAGTCTAGCATAGGACATTATGTAGTAACCACCTCTGTATACATCTTATTGGTTTTCTACTAGTGCTTGAGTTCACAGCAGTGAAGCTTCCAAGCTCAGACTCCTTCGATTTAAAAATGAGGCCTTTCTGAGTTTACATATGTACTCGTACCTTGAGACTTGTCCACCTTTGATATTTTTTAATCTTGTGAACTGAGGGGAATAGATTCTTTCTCAAAGCACTTTTTGTACCAGAGGAATCAAAAGCTCAGATTATATACATGAAAACAATAAATGTACAGATATCAGAGATCTTTTTTTTTTTTTTTTTCCAAATGGTTACCTTTGTTTTTTTTCAT
>NW_017729015.1:10646836-10647321 GCF_001723915.1 Gavialis gangeticus | reverse complement strand
TTTTTTTCCAAATGGTTACCTTTGTTTCTTTTCATGCCAGGTAAATGCTGTCAGTTGCAGTGTTGTGGAATAATTGTGGCTGCCACTGGTCAGTTAGTTTGATCTGGTCGAATATCCATGTAGAGGTCAAATGGAAAGGTATTCCTGGCTTACTTTCCTACCCAAAGATGGTACTTGAAATCAACATTGGGTATGAGATATCATATTGTTTGGCACATCTTTTAATTAAGAACTTCACTAAGCCAATTAACTCATTATTTTTGTAAAGTTGAAAAATAGTAGTTAGGGCTTGTGCTAGTCAGTATTTTCTGCTAGTAGAAAATCTTTGTAACTTTACGTTAGTTATGAGGTGTGAAACTGGTATGTACAGGACCCTATGTCTTACCTATCTAGCAGAGTCTGAGGAATCCATACTTACTAAAACACTAAGATCAAAAACTGGTTTGGGGCTGAGCAGCTAAAGGTGCATGAAGGCAAGGTGGGGG
>NW_017729015.1:10642277-10646685 GCF_001723915.1 Gavialis gangeticus | reverse complement strand
AAAGGTGAAGCATCAGTCTCGCAGAATGTAGAGGGTTGGTAGAGAGATTCTGTATTCATTGCTGTTCCAGTCACGTGCCCCGCCTTTGTTACAGTTTTGTCCGAGGTCCCCGCACCTAATGCAAGTAGCTAATGTAGGGTCCTGTTAAAGCAAAGAAGTTCCACTGTTTAAAACTTGGAATTATTATAATTTTTTTTTAAAGCAAGACAGTCCTCAGAAAGTGCCTTTTCAGAAGATGGTGCTGTAGATTTTTATTTTGAAATTGTACATGGCTGAACATTTACAAGAAATTATTGAAAATGCCAAGTGTTTGATGGTATCATTTTAGGTACCTTCAAACAGCAGTTTCTGAGTCAGGACCAAGAATAACCAAGGAGGGTGTATTCAGCAGAGGGAAGGCTATTGAGGAATGGTCACCAAATTCAGCTGGTTGACTTGCACTAGTTCAGGTTTTATTTGATGCAAGTTGTCTCCCCCTGTGGAGGGCGAGGGGTTGTGGGGAAGGAAATAGCACAGGACACTGAAGAAGATGATGCAGTTCAGTATGTTAATAGGGTCACAGATGATCAAAGGGTGTAGCAGGTTCTCAAAGAGGAAGGTGATAGAAAAGCATTGTCTTGAAGATTCACGGTGAAGTGGTTGGTCCTGTGGACTGGCTTCACACAACTGGCATTTCAAGGGAGTAATGCTGATATACTCGTGGAACTGTAATGACTCCATGGGAATTTTTGCTGATAAAAATGGCAGCAGCATGCACAAGTGGCTGTGCCCTGTGATGACCGTGGTAAGAGATGCAGGGAGCCCTGCTGATGAGTTTGGTGAGCATTCCTCAAATCAGGAAGAGCTGTAGACTAGAATAATAAACACTGCACCTCAGTAACCTTGTAATGCTGCATAAAATAATAATAGCAAAGTTCTGCTTTGATTACTCTGCAATGTGCTTGCACATGCCTGCAAAAAAAAATACACACACTTTCATTTTTGTAATGGTCTTAATAGCAGTTACCAGATCTTTTTTTTTTTTAAAATGAGCCTTGTCCTTTTTTGTGGTGTCTCTTTATATTTATTGGTAATCTGTGTGCAGCTTGTTGCTTCATGTGTTTGGCCTGAAGGTTACTTTAAACACACTTTTTTGAGGAGGGAGGAGTTTCTAGGTGTGTCTTTTTTTTTTTTTTTTTTTCTTTCCTTTCTCAAGTCCTAACTTTACTAACCATGGATAGGGGGGAGGGAGGGTGGGATTTAATCAACACAGTTAAGACCAAAACAGGTTAATTAGGTACCTGATGTGAGTTAGTTTTCTGTATTAACTTTTTCTATGTTGACTTTAATACAGTACTGGGCATTTCAGACATGTAGGGCATATCTCTGTATCACTCAAGAACATCGTCTTTTGATATTAAGCAGGAGATCTTCAAGAACCAGGAGTATTACCACGAGAGCCTCCCTTCAGTGGTAAATGGTATCTTTTCTGTTGGAAACTGGGTTATTCATGAAGTCCATCAAAATGTTGCATTCACTTATTTGGTAGTTTATAATTGCTCGCTTAAGTAGTTCAAGTACTTTAGATATCAGAATTGTAAAGTGGGGCCAGTGACCCATGCCTGAACTTGTAGGCCTTTCTTTTAAACGTGTGTTAATCCATGATTAAAAACAACCACTTATTTGTATTACTAATGCCAATTTTTAAAAAAAACACATTTTGGAAATCTGTTTTATCACTGTTCTATGTTGTCCCCTTAAGTCAAATCAAAAGCAATTAACTGAAATTAGTAGTAACTTTAATCATTCATCTTTATGGCATTCATCCAATGCAACACTGGCATTTAAACTGTGTGTGGTGATTTTATCTTAAGATGTTTTCAGGAATTAGAAGAAAAACTTCAAAAATTTTACAAAGCAAAGTTTTCTCAAGACCTAAATTCTATGCCAAAACTGCCTGACTTCTGTTCTATTTAGTAGTAGTCAGAACTTTATTTTATTGATTTAAAAGGGCCAAAAAATCTTGTTCCATCAGGTTTTTTTTTCCACGTAAGAAGTAGGCTCTGTTCTTCCCATTTTCATCAGTCAGTTTAATTTGCTTTATAACCATGACAGTAGGAGTTAAAACCCACTAAGGTTCCAGTTCTTGCCCTTTTGACTTTCCTTACTTTGTAAATGTGATTACAGTAGTCTGTGTAGACTTTTATGCTGTTGGGCATAAACCCCCAATCTGTCTTGCCTTGGCTAAGATGCATGGTGGCATACGTGTTGGATTTCAGTAGATCAGAATTGTCCATTTTTGTTGCTTATTGGAGGGTTTGTGATATACTTTTAAAGTATCCCATTTGCATTTAAACTGGGAAATTTGAAGATGCAGATGCTCCCACCCACTGTTTTCAGTAGAAAAATCTGGGTGTGCTTACCTAGTTTTTTTTACACACGCGCGTTGTTGGCAGACTGAGAGCAAGGGCTTCCTGGAATATGTTGCACTGTTGAAAAAGGTGGGCTGGAGCCAAGTGATTTTAAACCAAACTGACTTGGCTATCATCTGTCCCTTGCCCTTCCTACATCATTAAAGTGGAGAGCAGCTGACAATCCCATGAAATGTGCAAGAGAGTCAAAAGTAATGCAAGAAGGGAAATGAAGCCTATATTAAAAGCAGCAGCTCAATAAAAGCTACAGTTAATGTACAGCTAGAGCCTTTTTGAGCCTGTCATCTTGTCTGTAGTTCACCCAAAGAGAAATCCACCCACATGTAGCCACTTTAAAAATCTCTTTCATAAATGCGTGACTGTTTCCTCCACAAGAGAACGTTCATAGAGGCAACTGGCAATGCCTGTCAGGGTTGTATAAAATCAAAGATTTTTTTTTTGTTGGTTCTTAAATCTTGATGCTACCTTAAAGACTTTGGCTAAAAGAAATCCAGTAAATTGATGCTACTTGAAACAATGCAGCCAAGCTGTTTTATGGACATAAACATTTTGGATCTGTTGGACGCTTCTAGCTACAGTCCTCAGCAGCTCTCACTGCAACATGCACAGTTAGTGAGAGAGATGGTAATTGGCTGCATATTTTATTTGCCAAGGCACTGAATTTATCCTGCTGTAACTCAGTTTTTTTTTTACTTCCTTGTCCCCTCTCCCACATTGCCAACCAAAATCATCAACTCTTATGCACATGTGGAATAGCCATTTTTGTCTGCAAGCAGTATCATTGCCCTGTTAGAAAATAACGCATTATGTTTGGACTGGAGTGGTAGGTGGTAGAGAGAGCTAATAAAGGAAAAAGGAAGGGGGAGGGAGAAGTCTGAACTGTTGTCGGTCCAAATTGTTCAGCTTGTACCCTTCGGGGAACGGATAGGAATCTCAAAGGACTTCGGGAATGTGTCTCAGAAATCGGAGCTGGTACTGAGACCCTTAGCAAGCACGTGCCTTTTACTGATCAGTAACAGATGCTGGAAAGGAATTGAACACTTGCGACTGCAGCGTTCCCAAATAATGCGCTCTGGCTAAGATTTTTCACAAGCCATGCTTAAAGCTTCAGGTCCTTTTGACAGAACTTCATAATATAAACTTTTTCGTATCACACTTGCTGTTAAGCAGTTTGTGCTTTTGAATGGGATTGCCTCTGAATTTATAGCGCTCTTGTTCTCTTTTCAGGGTACTTCTTTCAAGTAACTAGTTTCTAGGGGGTGATGTTGTCAAATATGCCTCAGTCAACGGGCGATTTGCAGTTTCCTCTACAAAATTTAACTTTGATGTAGTCCCATTGAAAATAGGCTGGCTTGCCGTTACTTGAATGTTGCCCAGTAGCATCTTTCCTGGTTCCTACATAGCTTCAACCATTCATACACTCCACTTAATTTTAAAGATGGGGTATAATGCGTGTAAGGAGGCAGAACAATTCCCTGATGAAGTGGAAGTGGTGGAAGTTGAGCACCACTGTTCTCTGGAACAGGTGAAGTGGTGATGGTCTGTGTAATGAATTTAGTCACGGCCTGGGTATGGAAGGGCTTAGCAAGGCAATGAGAGAAGACAAGTTCCCCTCTCCTAAATCAAGGTATTTATACAGAGCAAGTCTGTATAAAATGCTCTGTGCTGTGTCTGATTCAGCAGTGAGTCTGGGTGAGCTAGTTAGGCTTGAAGCTGCCATGAAGTTGGGTTTTCAGGATTGAGAAGGAAAGGTTCAAACAGACCATAACTAGTTTAGAGACTGGCGTGGTCTGCAGGTAGGCACTCCAGGGCTCTGGTCCAATACAGGCTCTCTGGGGTATTGGGTAAGTTGTTCTGCCTCAGTTTTCTCTGATCTATAAAATATGGCTAACGTCACCCATTTTTCTGTGAAAATTGAATATTTGATGCTTTGAAAATAAGTTGCAGGGTTGCTGGTTGTAGCCATGTTGGTCTAAGGATACAGGCAGGCCAGCTTG
>NW_017729015.1:10629518-10637277 GCF_001723915.1 Gavialis gangeticus | reverse complement strand
AAATTGAATATTTGATGCTTTGAAAATAAGTTGCAGGGTTGCTGGTTGTAGCCATGTTGGTCTAAGGATACAGGCAGGCCAGCTTGTTTGGGTAGATGTGATAGCTTTTATTAGACCAACTAAATAGTTGGGGGAAAAGTTTTTTGCAAGCTTTCGGGTGCAAATGCTCTTCTTTGGGCATTGGGAGACCCTGCTGCAGACCTCAGAACAGCAGCAGAGTCTCCCAATGCCTGAAGAAGGGTGCTTGCAAAGAACCTTTTTCCAATTATTTTGTTGGTCTAATAAAAGGTATTGCATCTACCCAAAGAATCTTGCCTGCGTTGAAAATAAGTTAGCCTTTAGAAATACTCTGTTATCATACAAATCCATGCACTCCATCTAAGTTTTCATCTTCTTGCATTGCTATAGTGTGTGTTTGCGGTTTGTTTTCCCAGCTAGGAGTGCTGCCCTGGGTCTCGGGGCCCGGGGTGGTCGCACACTATCCTCATCTGGGAATTGCCCAGGGAAGGAAGATGAGCAGCATGGAGCCAATGATGCTGAATTTCTGACCTGTCACTTTCCTGATGCACTTTGGTGGGAAGGTGGGGCTCTGTGCCAGCACAATTTACTTCAACACAGATTTGGAAGAATATTAAAATATCATTGCTGACCAGTGCAAAAGTCTGTTTGTGAGCCCAGTTTCTTTGTAGTATTAACTACAGGCCACATGAAATAGTTATCACTTGGGCAAACTGGCAGATTTGTATCCCATTAAAGAGGCATATATCGGCCCCAATCTGAAGGACCTTTAAGAAATTCAGTTGAATCTCCTGGTAAATTAACATAGAAATTTTTTTGTGCTACTTTTGCAGGCAAGCAAAGGTGGGTTATTTGAATGTTGAAAGACTTGAGTGCAAGGAAAGCAATTAGGAGTAAGACAATGTAGGAGTTTCTTTTTTTAATTCAGGGGTCTTTTCAGTGAATGTTGGCTTCATTGGACTGTTCTGTGGGCGCAGTTTGCATTAATGAGAAAGTGTACTTATTTCTCCAAACGAAGCTTTGCAGCATTGAATCTAGCTTAGAAACGGTTTTAAAATGTCATTTTACCCACAGAAGTGCTGCTCTTAAAACGCTGTGTGTCTTAGTTTGACAAATAGACATTAAAACAAACCGCTCTGGTACAGTAACTGTACTGACCTGTTCCTGTCCATGGTGTTCATTTATCAGGGTTTCCTCCCTCCATGATTATCAGCATTGCCGTGCAACTAATTTTGGTTACCGGCTCATCTGTTTTATAGGTCAGGTAATAAATCTTGGGCTCACAGGGTATAGATTCATTTGATGGTTATATTCTTGTTACTTCCCTTGGCGTGAGCAACTTGGCAACATGGACTGTTAATGGATGAAAAGCGCTGGTGTTTGTTAGGGAAAAGTGTGGACCGCTTAGTAACAAGGGGGTATGAAGACGGTCAGTATAGCTACAAATATTGTCTGTCAGCAGGTATTACTTTTGAAGCTTTCACTGTAATGGTAGCCTTCATCTGTGTCTTCAATTATGGGCCAGCCATGGGGGTTTCACGTATCTTGAGACAAAGATGGCTCATCTGGCATACGGTGCACCTTGAACATTATTAGTCATCTATCCGTTTAGCTCAGCTGCTGGAGGTGGTGGTGTGTATGTATATAAATGGCGTAAATGTAAAAAGAGAATAGTGCTGGTTGGGATTCCTTTTGGAACAAAATCATGATAGGCTACTCCCATGGACTGAAATTCTTCTTCATGCCTCTCACTTTCTCTTTCCAGTAAGCTGTTAAGTGCTCCTTTCCTTTTCGATATCGCCATTGCTTTATGCAAAAAATAGAATGTCCAACCTTGAAGACACTTTCCCCCTCCCCAAAAAGGGGATTATCTCAATGGAACAGCTGTGATTTGAAACATTGCACAATAGCTTGTAGGTGGATGGCAAAAAAAATTGGTAAAAGCCTTTTTTTTATTTTTACTACTTAACCCTCTTGACCGTGTGTGCCTATATGTATTGCGGACATGGGCTGCAACTACATGGGGTGGGAGGGAATGGATATGTCAGTATATTTTAAAATAATTACTAACCAGAAGCAGTGTCCTCTCCCCTTTTTTTTTTTTTTTTTTTCCCAAACTGTTCTTGCCAAAATTTTCTACCTGTTGCAATGGTTGCTTTCTTTCCAGCACCGTAAAATGTCATAAGTTCTCTTCCACAATCGCTTCCCTCTGGTAGCCATCTGTAACTTCTGTAAAACAGTGTATAATACAAGTAGTCATCAGATCTTTTTGTTGGCTGAAAATGTGATCAAGTTGGGTATATTATAAATCTACCTTAATCGCTCAAAGAATCCATTTGTGAAATGCATACCTGATATATTTTAAATTTTTTTTATACTTGCATCGTTTGAATTTTTTTCCAAAGCAACGTCTGCAAAAGTAAATGGGATTAAAGCATAGAACTGAATCTGTAATGTCACAGGACCAGATGACATCTTGAGGGAAATACCAAACATGACGGCCAAACCTCTGTCAGAAATATATTATTTTACTTTCAAATTTTTCAGCACCTTGTTTAAAGCTATTGAGTGGAAAAATAGCTGGAATTAAAATTGCAATGTAATGTTCTCTAAAACTGAAATGCGCATAAATTGGCATCTGAAATTGTGTGTGCTCTCCACAAACTAAAGATCTCATGGGAAAATATGATGGTATCTTGGGAGTTTTTTGGCATTGTTCATGTATGTGTTGAATACCTAGTTATGTATTATGGTGTCAGCTGAACTTCCTTGAAGGCTCAGAAGTAGCACAGGCAAATAAATTCGGAAACTGTAAAATGCTTGTGCAGGTTTTCAACAGCTGATGTACCCTCAGTTAAATCATTGTCTCTGCAAAAAATGTATTATGTCTGTGGTTGAGATTTAAAAGGAGAATTTTTTTTTGTTGTTGTTTTTATTTAACATTGTCACTCACAATACTGACCTTGTGAAATACAGTCATGGAACTCTTTCTGAGCCAAAACTGTCACCAAAGCTTTTCTTCTGTGACAGATTCCACTCCTGTCTTTCTGCTACTCTATACTGGAAGGACTCTATGTTGTGTTTTTGTTTTTACCTTTTTTAAAAATTTTATTGGTTTTAGTGTCGCTTTGCTTCAGTTTGAAGTGTAACTTTCACTAATAACTGCAATAAAAAAAAAAAAGCTTTGCTCCAAACTTCGTGGTGTCTGTAACGTCAACTTATTTTGTCAGGGATTTGTCTTCCAGTGTCACAAAATGTAGGGGGCAACTATGCTTTTAGCTACAGCATCTCACTATATCTTGGGGGGAGACTATGTGGTGGGAGAAGGGTGGTGAAATCTAGAATGTATTTAGATTTTTAAAAAAAGAAGCAGCCTCGATCTTAACTAAACCTATCTACCTCGAATAAATTATCCATTTTTGATCTTGTGGGGTTTTTTTAATATGGTCTCCCCTTCACTTTTTTTTTTCTTCTTGGCAGGAAATTCTTGGAGTAGGGGACAGGCTGTCTTGTACAGTACCTAGCACACAGGGCCCTGAACCTGACTTCTACTTTGTCAGCATCTAGAGTTAGAAGTGAATGAGACTTGGGAGATGAAACCAGGTGGGATTTTTTCCACAGGCCCAAGTGACTTAGGTGTACACATTCAAGTGCTTCTGAAAATCCTCTGCAGGATTAAATAACTGAAGCACAGCTGCTAGTCAGCCATGCACCTTCAAAACCTTCCCAAGCCAAATTTCTTATTGGGTCATCTTAGATTGGCTCCCATGTGTATGGCTGGGCCCCAGGGTCTTTTGAAGATAGCACATTAACCCTAGCTTAAAACGGGCTTTCATATTTCATTGGTTAAAGCCATACTACAGAACAACCCACTTGCTGAACTGACAAAGAGCCTCAAAAGAAAGCTGCCCTGTACTGTGCGATTTTACTGTTATCTCCACAGTTGGTTACCAAGCTTTGTTCACTGTTCTAATGCATACAAAAAGAAATGGCATTTTGTTTTGCAGATGGCTGACTTTGAACAACCTTGTCAGACTACCTAACATGTGCCATAACTTTCTTGAAATCAAACTGTTTAGTTATTTGTTATTTATTTATTTTTAGAATACCAATTAAACCTTAAAATGCAATTGTACCCGTCATGGGACATATAACAAATAGGGACCCAGTCAGTTTCTTCCATGTATACAGAGCACGATGGGGACAGCTACATAATGTTAATAAGATACAAAAAAGCAAAATTGATCCAAGCTGTACACCTTCTGAAGCTGATATGCCATGTTTGAATATTTCTAAGATTTGTCAATTCCCTATAGATGCTTGTTTGACCTACCCAGCATGGTGGTTTTGTCAGTGCTTCTAAATTCATATCATGACTTGTCCCTGTGTTCAGTACATGCACCATTCAAAACTGGTGTTTCCTAGTCACAAATACAACCTCTTTTCCATTGTTCTTCACAGGATACAACATTAATTCAGGCCATTCCTCCTGTCCTATTTCATGGGTCCATAGCGCTCTTCAAATACTACACCAATTTATGTCCTCCCACACTGGGGTTTTTGAAAGAACCGCTAACTTTTTAAACCAGAATAAATAAATACAACAACACTTGTCTTCCTTTCACTTACAGAGGAAAAGCTAATTTTGGCACATGCAGTTCCTCTCTGACATATAGCTCCTCTTTCTCAGGATCCATCTACCTTTCTTTTCAAAACCCTGGATGTCCCGAAGGACTAGGCTGCATGGTCTTGTCTGGAAGTCTAATCCTGTGTCTGCATCCTGCAGCAGGTGGCTTGTTTAACATCATCTGTTGCATGGTTTCTTATTCCTGCAACATATGACTCCAAATAGATATGGTGACTTCATCTCTGAGCTCTACCATCTTGGCTTTCAGTTGTGATTGGGTGACTGCAATTTTTTTTATATCCTTGAGTTGTCAGCGCAAAGTGATGCGTGAGGGTTGTGAGAGGAACCTCTCAGCACAACTAAGCAGAACAGCTGATGCAACAACAGGGCTGTTTCATTCTTTTAGAGTTTGCTTGTATCCTGATAGCACCTTGACTAGTCCTGGACCCTGATCCCATGCTCTGCACAAACAGAACAGAAGAGATTCCCTCCCCCAAAGGAACTTACAACCTAAATCTAAAACTAGAGGCAGCAGCTGCTTATGGACAGGAGGACGAGCATCAGTATGAAAGTGTTAGCATGTTAGGCAGCGATCACAGTACATAGGCAGCCAAGTCTTGAGTTTTGTGTAGGTATCCCAGCAAAGGAGAGAAGTTCGGAGGTAGCTTTGCAAATAATAGCAGGGACCGTTGCTGAACATGTTAAGCTGCTGCATTAGTTCAACCCACTCTGTTCAGTGGTTTAACCTGTAATGGTAAACAGGTGCAGCGCAGAGCTCTGCGATGTCTGTCTCCAGCTGCCTCCCGCTGTCCAGTGCCCAGTATGCCCTGAAGGAGAGACTTTGCTCCACAGAAGTGCCTGGAGCCATTTAGTCCTTCCCCTAGCAAACCTCTGTGCTTTAATTAAACTTTTTCGATTGACTTAGGTGGCCTGAGGCATCCCCCTGAGGTTCTTCAGGTCCAGCACAAAACTACAGCAGCAGTGTGCACCCTGCTCACACTGTGCTATGGCTCAGCCAGGCAGGGCAGCTGACAGTAAGTAGTGAGCCTAAGCTCAAGGTGTCCCTCATTGCCTCAAGGCACTGCTCCTTAGACTTAGGGCATCCCTCAGAAGGTGACAGCTCTCAGTGTTCCCTCTCCTTTTTTCTTTTTAATTTTGGAAAAATACTAGAACAATTCTTCTGTTGCAAGGAACTCGGCGACCACGACAGGGAAGAATGTTTTTAACCCTACGTATTCTTATTGGAAATCTCCTGGTTTATCCTGTGACTCATGTTTGCATACCTAACAACTCTAACCTTGCCTGGCACCCTGGAGCACCCTTGAAAGGATCTCAAGGCACCCTGGTTGAGATTCAGTCCCTTTGCCTATTTTCTCAACTGTTGCCCCTTTTTCTGGTTGCTTTGCTATACTGTTGCCCTACCCAGATCTTCTCCCATGATCTCAGCCCCCCCCGCAGCGCTCGGCCTAGGGCATGCAGCCCTTCTCTCCTTGCATCCCTTTGCTAAGCTCCCCCCTCCCAGTAAACATAAAGAGGCCTCCAATTGGCTCTTGGCGATGATGGTTGCATGGCAACAGAGTGTGCTTGGCAACCAGAATGTTTCAAAAAGTAGCTGTGGGAAGCAGACACAGGCAAGCCAAGGTCTAAGACTCCTAAAGGAAGAGAGGGGGTAAGTCACCCCAGTTTTGGACTCCTGAAGTGGAGCCAGGCAGGCAGCCCACCTGGGGTGTGAGGGAGCTGGTTTTGGTGCATCATGGGGGTTTGCCACTTCCCTGCTCTCAAACTTTACCTGTGTAGTTTTGTGCTTTGTTTAACAGGGAGAAATCCCCCTTCCGGTCTGCCCTTTTACTCTCACAAAGCCTCCCAACCCCTGCTGAGAATGAATGAAGCCCTCATCCTCCTGCCCTTCTCTCCCTGGTTTGCAGGAGAACTTGCTCGATTCTCTCCAGCTCCCCCTGTAGCTCGGCCTCCCCAGTTCCCCAAATGCACTGCCCCAAGGCCTCTGCACACACTGTGGTGTAATGCATGTCTTGCCATCGGTCCTTGTGCAAGAAAGTCCAGGTAAAGGTAGATGAGGAGTCTGCTTGGGTGAGGCCGGCAGGTTCATCCATGGGCTGTAAGTAGGGTTGCCAACTCTGTTTGAATCTATTCTGGGCAGTTTCATCACATGACTCGGGGCACAGGGCTCGTTGCTGGGGCCCGTACTGTTCAACATCCTTATCAGCGATCTGGATGTGGGCGGGGGATGCATGCTGTCCAAATTTGCTGATGACACCAAGTTGTGGGGTGAGGTGGGCATGCTGGAGGGAAGGGACAGAATCCAGCTAGAACTAGACAGGTTGCAGAGGTGGGTGGAAGAGAATAGGATGGAGTTCAATGCAGACAAGTGCAGGGTGCTCCATCTAGGAGAAGGAACCAGCAACACACCTATAGGCCGGGGAATGCCCTTCTTGTCAACGCGGTGGCAGAAAGGGATCTTGGAGTCATTGTTGACTCCAGGATGAACATGAACTGCCAATGTGAGGAAGCGGTCGGTAAGGCTAACCACACCTGGTCATGCATTTGCAAATGCATCACAAGCAGGTCCATGGAGGTGATCCGTCCCCTCTATGCGACACTGGTCAGGCCGCAGTTGGAGTACTGCGTCCAGTTCTGGGCACCGCACTTCAGGAGGGAAGTGGCTAGCATTACGAGGGTCCAGAGGAGGGCCGCTTGCATGGTCAGGGGGCAGCAGGGCAGGACCTCCGAGGAGAGGCTACAGGGCCTGAACCTGTTCAGTCTCTACAACAGAAGGCTGAGGGGGATCTAGTGGCCATTTACAAACTCACCAGGGAGGACCAGTGAATATTGGGGGAGGCTCTATTCTCCCAGACACCACCCCAGGGTTAGTAGGAATAACAGCCCCAAATTGTTAGAGAGAAAGTTTGGGCTGGACATCAGGAGGCACTGCTTGACAGGTGGGGCTGCGAGGCTCTGGAATGGGCTCCCAAGGGAGGTGGTGCTCTCTCCTACCTTGGGAGTCTTCAAGAGGAGGCTGGACAGATACTTGGCTGGGGTGATATGACTGCAGCCCCCGTTCCTGCCAGGGCAGGGGGTCGGACCTGATGATCTGTT
>NW_017729015.1:10617945-10624518 GCF_001723915.1 Gavialis gangeticus | reverse complement strand
GTCTTCAAGAGGAGGCTGGACAGATACTTGGCTGGGGTGATATGACTGCAGCCCCCGTTCCTGCCAGGGCAGGGGGTCGGACCTGATGATCTGTTTAGGTCCCTTCTGACCCTAAGCACTATGAAACTATGACATAATGACATTAATGAGCCATTATGTCAGGAAGGCAAATGCACGTTACTATTGCATTTTAAAAACCCACTGGACTACTGTATAAATTGGATTCAACATTTAATATTTATTTTAATGAAGGCCCTATCATTTGTCTCCCAAGTGACTCTCAGCAGTCTCCTGCAGATTTATATCTAATTCCTGGAGACTCCAGGACAATCCTGGAGGGTTGGCAACCCTAACCCCAAGACATGCAGCCCATGGCACAGGCAGAATAGAGGCAAAGCTTCCTCTCCATGGCCTGGCCCTTTCAGTTGAGCTCCTGTCCCCAGAGGCTCCAGTTCCCAGCCTCTGAAGCTGCTGCTGTATCTTGAATGGTTTCTGTCTCCTCTGGGCTGTTAAAGGCTGTTTCCATCTAAGTGGAGCCTCATGTGCTAAGACCTGTAGCTGGTGCAAGGCTGGCTGCACCTGTGTTGAAAGGAGTACAACCCTGTCCCCTTCATACAGATTGGGTGCAGTCATTGTCTGTTAGCAATGCAGGCCTTAGCTTGGCAAAGCATGGATGCCCTTGGAGTGATCCAGAGGGAGTTCTGCCATTTTGTCAGCAACTGGGGGAAGATTGCTCACACCACATACAAAAAGCAGCTACCCCCAGCCTCAGCAGGCAATCAGGCTAAGGATGTGCAGATTAATAGTGGCCCATTCACGCATGTGGGAAGGGGGAGTAGGACTTGGGGAGAGTGGGGTGGAGTCTGGGAAGCTGACTGCCCTCTCGTGCTCTCCCATCTCCGTGGGTGCTTCTTGGCCTGCATTATCCAGGGGCCCGTGATTTCAAGTTGGAGAGCATTGCTGTTTCTGTGAGTACGTACAGTGGGTTTCCACCCTGGTCTAGCGGATCTTGCTGCCATGGCCACTCTAAGTGTGAAGCCTGGGCAGAGATTCGCCGTGTCCGACTGGCACATCAACAGTGACCTCATCTCGACGAATGCTGAGAGGCAGCGTTCTGCTTCCCACCAGATCCGGCAGGAGGCCAGGTTTCTCCGCAACGAAACCAACAACCAGGTGGGTTTTCCAAAACCTTCCCCTTTGGTTCCAATGGTCTTCAAGGGGTGGGTTGGGTCTTGTGTCTGGCTGACTGAGTAGATTGGGAATGGAGGGGTTGTTGGTCCCTTTCAGCTTTCTGGCTGCTGGGTCAGACCAATGCCTGTTCTAACTGAGCCTCATTAGTGTCCCAAATCATTTGCCCTTTGCAGATACTACATTGAGCTAAATCTCAAGCGTTCAGTGTGTAAATCCCTGTGTACGGGTGTTAGTGACAGTTCCCAGAGTCAAAGGACAATCCGTTGTCTTAGTAAAGGTTATTTCATCTAAAAACCCCTGTTGCAAATACTTTGGTTTAAGTTATTCCTAAGTAATAAGTCACAAGACACAAAACCTTTGGATTTTCTTTATACAACTGTCCCCATTTGACTGCTGTTAGATGTTTCAGCATAAGGTTAGATGAAATGTTTGCCCTTGTACAAGTTGGTAATGATGTGTACACACACCTCTCCAATCTTGCACAGGGATCTCAGTCTCTGCAGCGTGGCCTTTCCGTAAAAGTGTGCGTGCTTCCTCGATTCACCAGATCCCAGCCTCTCAGATCCCTTCCAAAGTCTTCCCGTTCCCCTTGGCAAAGCAGACCAAGCCTCCTCCCAGCCAGCAGCTTCCACAGAACCTGATCCACCAAACTGCCTGAATCCTCAATTTATCCACATCGTAGTCCTGCACTGATCGGCCACAGGCTGTCTCCAGCTCCTGTATCTATAACCTTTCCCCTCTCCCCAAGCACCAAACCAATTGGCTAAGCTGTATGAGCAAGTGGAAGCCAGCTGCTTGCCCATGACCGAAACTCTGTGCAGCTTGAGGAACAGCTACTGCACCTGTCTAATAACTGTCATGTCCAGGGATCCTGGTTTTCTCTGGTTTAAAAAAAATGCACAATTTTCAGTTTAAAAAAAGTAACGCCAAATCCACATTTTTCTGTGGTTAAACTAAAACACCACTATATGTGTGTGTGTGTGCGTGTGTGTGTATTAGTAGCGTTTCATTTGAATCATCGAAAAATGTGGATTTGGGGTTACCTTTTTTTAAAACTGAAAATTAAAGATTTATTTAAATAGGAGAAAACCAGGATCCCTGGTCATGTCCTACTTCACAGTATTTCAGGGCTCTCATGACTCAGCTCTCTTGCCCTATCCTTTGATAAGCAGAGGTTCCAGCTAAAAATTGTGCCTTCTCCTCCCTTTTCTTTGGATCTGACACAATATAAAGTAGGTTACAAATGCTGGCAGTGCTCTGTGTTCCACTGTGCAATATCCCCACGATGGGCTATTTGCTACTGTCGGGTGCTTCAAGGCCTCTCGGGACAGGAATCTAGAAAGCCAGGAATAAACTGATTTTGTGCCTCTGCCTCTGGGATGGTCTCTGGTGCCCTGTGCCTTGGGCAGTTATTTACACTGGTGCAGAGAATGGTGGAGCACAATGTACTTTCAAATGACATGGTAGTACTTTTCATGGGTATAAATTGAAAAAAAAGGAGGGGTAAGCGGGCCTTCGGTCAGTGGGCTGATGCATACCATCAACATTCGCAATTTCAACTACCCGTGCCGGGATGTGTCTTGAATTCCAGACAAAATGGGATGAGCATGACAACCGGACGCGGCTCGCTGAGCGCATCGACAGCGTGAACCGATGGAAGGAGACTCTGGACAAATGCCTCGCTGACATAGACACGGAAATCGATGCCTTAGCCAAAGTAGGTGGGGAAGAAAGCATGACTCAAAATCAGCGTCCTCTCTAAACTTGCAATTTGAAATGACTGCCACCCTGCTCCTATGATGGGCAGGCCCATAGAGAGTTCAGTGGGGCATAGCACGGGGGTACCAGTTCTGTGCGGGGTTAAATTTGTTTCAGGATAGCAAATCCATTAGTGCAGGGGTGCTCAGCCTTTTGGTGTGGCAGGCTGGATAAGTGACGCAGGGCCTGTCTGCAGGCCAGATTGGGCCCTGCACCACCTCTGCTTGGCTCACCGCTGAATGGGGCTCTGTGCAGCCTCCCTCAGCCCCTTGCCACAGGGTCAGACTGTGCAGCTTCCCTGGAGCTCCATACCACCTCCCGTGGGCCTTGCACCATCAGATATGGGCTCCTCACTGCCTCTACTTGGTCCTGTCCTGCAGGATCAGGCCCTGCACTGCCTCCAGCCAGCCCCTGTGCACCCAGATTGGCCTCTGTGTTTCATGATGATTGGTGGCTGCCTTTCTTTTCTTTTTAAAGGGTTCCATGTTAATGTACTAGCAATACAAGAGACACTAAAACAATAAGGTTTAAAAAATGGGGGTAGTAATAAGATTTTAAAAGAATATTTATTAAGAGCTCAACAATTTTAAAGCAGAAAAGACTCAGTTTGCCTTTGACGTGCTTTTCAAAATTAAAAAAGTCTGCTCCGTTTTTCAAGTTAAGACCCGAGAAGCCCTTCTAGGTGAAGGCGCGATGGGATTTCGTGTGTGATGAGAATTAATGGTATGATAGGAAGGAGCCACAAAGTTATTACACGTTGGAATACCAATGTGGAATACCTTTGGAGCTTATTCCTCATTTTGTCATGATATTAATTGATTGAACATGTGACCACCACCAGTTAATCACACCTCAAGTGTAATGTGTAGATGAGGTCTAAAGGGTGGTTTTGTACATAGCATAGCATTTTCATTGTTTTTCATAGGCCCTGCTTATATTTAATATATTTCTCCTGTGCATGGCCAGTGGCTTTCTCTGGGATCTTGGCAAGTTTTAGATTCACGTGTGCCTTAGTTTAAAGCAAGGCTTGAGCTGTCTCGGATGGAGCACAATGTCAGCAGAGCGCTTGGAGATTCCCAGTGCAAGGGTTGTAACTAACCAGAAACGGGAAGGGAGGTTTGGTCTCAGAGGACTTCATGGTCACCAGTGAGGAGACCTCTCTGGTCCTCTTGATCTCTGGTCCCCTTGTGCCTAAAAGCAGACACGACCTGAGCTAGCGTGAAAGGCCACTGGGTAGAGGCTGTCATTCTGTCCAGCAGAGATCAATTCAGAGCCACTTTCAAGGGAGTGGCCAGAACCAGGCCCCTCTTATAAAATAGCAGCCAACATCCCCTCTTCCCCTACCAAAAGGGAGGCCACCTCCCTAACCCTAGCCGGCTTCTCCCCACCAGATGAAGGAGGCAGCAGAGCGTGCCCTGCAGGCTAAGAACTTGCCCTTGGATGTTGCAATTGAGTGCTTGACACTACGTGAAAGCCGCCGGGCCATTGATGTGGTGAAAGATCCTGTGGAGGATGAGTTGCACAAGGAGGTGGAGGTGATTGATGCAGCCAAGAGAGATCTGCAGCAGAAAGTGAGCCAGGCCTTCGAGCAGCTCTGGTGAGTTGAGCAAAAGAGAATGGGGTTGTTTACTGCAACCCCAAAGGCATTTCTGTACTTGGCTGAGGGCTAACACAGTGTGAGGATTTGACATGACTCTTTACCATCCAGAGATCAAGCAGAACGTGTGTCCTGGGGCCAAGGCTCTGCTATTGCTGTGCTGAGCAGCACCCCAAGTGAGGAGCCAGTAGCTTTCCCTTGTCAGAGAGGGCCCATTTTAATAATGACTGTTTGAGGAGCTCCTAGTCAATGGTTTGATTGAGCCCGTGGAGAGGGAAGGCAGGCATATGGGAGCTAAACTCTGAGATGTGAACTGCTGACAAGGGATTTTGAGTGCCCAGCAGGAGATGCTTTCATGGTCCTGAGCCTTCCTGAAAACTCAGCAGTTTCACACTAAGTTTTAAGAAAATATTGTACACACAAATGACCAATGTTCTTGGTGCTCATCCTCCATCCTGTCACTGCCTTGCTGCATGACTCTGGGCAAGTTACTACATCTGTCATGCATTGAGGTTGGTTCAAGAACAGCTACAGCAGACTGGGTGATGGAGTTGCGGTGCCTGGAGTCAGGGATCAAACAGGGCCAGCCTGCTTGCAGCCCAATGCTGTAGAAGCTCATTATTCTCAGTCCCTAGTTCTCAGGTTTCTAAGGGAAGCTTTGATAATGGGTAGACTGAATTCAGACTACCTGGATCCCTGCTCTTCCCTAGCATGGAAGCATCTGTGTAACACTGATGGACCAGTAGCTATGCCCAGTCTCGCAATGGGAGCTTATGAATAACACCCTCTATGTGCCCACTCTCTCTGCCCCCTGCCAAGGGCATATAGTTTTCATAATGTCCCACTAGGACCTTTTCAGTCTGCTTCCAGTGGCAAACAGCTGTTTCCATTTCCCTCTGTTGTAGCCTTCTGCAGGAGGCACGCCAGCAGCTAAATTTTGATCATCGGGGGAAAATGGAAGCACTGGAGATAGACCGTGTCTGCTTGTCACTCAATGTCAATTCTCCCAACATCTCATTCAAAGTCAATCCAACCCGGGTCCCTATTGGGTAAGGAAAGAGACACTCTGTTCTTGGCCAAGTTAATTCTGGTGCAACCTTCATGTTGATGTAATAAGTGTTGGGACTTCTGTCAGGTTTTAAACTAGTTTCTGGTGCCTCATGGAAGTGATTGTGGGAGGCTGGTCCAGCACTTAAAAACATTAGGAGCAAAAGTTGAGGTTTCTGGCTCTGCAATTAGCAGGGACTGGTATCAGAAGAAAACCCTCTTCTCTTCCATGCTCAGTCATTACTGATGAGCATTTGCTGTTCCCTGAGAGCCCTTTGCTTGAGCATCCCATAAATAAATAAGATACCTCTACTGGAGAGGGAGAAACTGAGACACAGAGGAGGATGTGAGCTGCCCGAGGTGTAGTGGCAAATCAGTGGCAGATCCAGGGTAAAAAATCCAGAAAGCTGATTCTACACCCCAGGTACAACCTCTAGGCAATACTCATGTAACGGTGAGGGTAATGATTCACTGGAACAGATTACCCTGGGATGAGGTAGACTCTAGTGCTTGGGATCTCTAGCTCAGTGTTTGGATGTCTCTTTAAAAGCTACTTTTCAGTTGAACCACCAGCTTTTAGGCTCAGTACAGGAGTCTCTGGCCTGAGCTATGCAGGCGGTCAGACAAGATGATCACAGTGATCCCTTCTGGCCTTCAAATCTCCATGGTGTCCTTGTAGGTCTGCAGAGATCTCTTCCAGGCTTTGGGGAGAGGGAGGTTCTTTCCAGGCTCTCTTGGAGTCACTCTGCTTAGTTCCCAAAGCATCAATTCCAGCAGCCTGATCTGTTGTACAGATCAACGACACCTCAAGAGTGGGACCAGTACAGTCAGTACAACAAGGACCGAGCTGAAGCAGAAATGAAAGCTTCCAGGGAGCTGCGGGAAGCAATAGCGCTCACCATTGCCCAGGTAAATGGATCATCCACCTGCATAGCAGGGATAGTTTCATAGTTTCTAGAGTCGGAAGGGACCTGAGTAGA
>NW_017729015.1:10613542-10617803 GCF_001723915.1 Gavialis gangeticus | reverse complement strand
GACTTCACTACCTCTGTGAGCTGACTTAAGAATTCCTGGCCTGCCATTGTAAGGGACCACACATGGTGATATGGGAGGTCCCTTCTAGTACCAAGTACTTGGACCAAGATTCAGTGCTGCTGGGCTGCAGGTTCATGATCAGGGAGTTTCCTCTGACTGCCAGGTTACTGCTGTTTTCCCCAAATGACTGTTTCCCTGGTGCCCTGAATTGCTTTATGAATTTTATGAGGTGTGTCCCTTGCCCCAAGCGCTTACAGTTGAACACGGGTGCAAAACTGCATAGGCCTGAGGTGTGGTTGGGAGGAGATGGGGTGGTGGGGGCGTTGAAACCCATGGGGGTCATTAATGAAGGTACATCCAGGCATAAAGCTGCTACACAGGAAGCAAAGGGCATAGGTAAGTGGTAGAAGAGCATAGGTTGGCAAAGGAGGACCCTGAGGGTTGTGTATTGTGGAAGTGGTGACATTGCTGATGTAATAGTGCAGGGGAGACATCTTCCAGAAGCAGACATCACCTTTAACCTGCTTTCCCTCTAGACAAACAATGAACTGGAGGCACAGCGAGTAGCCACAGAATTTGCTTTGCGCAAGAGAATCCGGGAGCTGGAGAAAGCCTACGATGAGCTCAAGTGGCAGGAGAAGAATGTAAGCCTGGCCTCTGTCGTGCTGTGATGATTTTGTAACTGATGGTCCAGGAAAATCAGAGACAGCCCTGGGGTATCAGTCTAGGAGTCCTAAAGCTACTACCCCAGGGGCAACCCTAGTGAATGAACCTTTGGCACAGATCACCCAGGGATGAGGTAGATTGTCCAACACTTGGAACCTCGATGTCAGCTTTGGGGTGTCTCTTTAAAAGCTGCTTTTCAGCAATCGCTTCTATGTGTGCGAGTCCAAATATAAGGATATGTTTGTTGCAGGGATGCAGAATTGTGTTTCAGCTCAACAAATGCACCTATCCCCTAGTGCACACTTGGCAGCCAGGCCTGCCTCAGAGCTTGACGGGATGGCTGAAGCTTTTGCTCCAGTGTCCAGCACTGTTGCCAGAAGCAGTGCTTTTGGATTAACTCTGAAGTGGGAGGCTCTGCTTGTTGCAGTGGTGTTGGAATAATTAGCTGAATCGGGATAGCTGCAAGCTGTGTAGCTGCCATTTTATCCTGGGGATAAATCATTGCAGCCTAAATAGGAGCACTTCAGTACAAGCTAAAGCCCTCATCTTGAGCACTGAGTGTCTGGTGTCATTTGCCCTTGTAAGACACCTTGGGCAGTTGTTGTGTATGGATGTGGGGGATAAGCCATGTAAACCCAAGGCATCCCAGCCACTGCTGCTCTGGAATACTTTGCTAGACAGAAACATGGAGATGATGTTTCTTCTCACAAATGCAAACTGCTTATTCCATTCCAGGGGATAGTCCTTGCTGTTCAAAAATAAAGAGAAACTTTGTTTCCCAGCTTGATCCTGCAAGTGCAGTGAAATGTAATGCGGGGAATTAGAGACTATTTGCAAACTCTTTCTGAGCCAGCACAGCTTAGTGCCAAGAGTGGCAAATTGTTCCCATCTGAAACCTATCTGGTGGCGCACGTGTGAAATCACGGAATGGATCACAGTTCACCTTACCAAATCTACCATCACAATTGATGCTCAGTGGCATCTGCAAGTGGAGAGCCCAGTTTTTGGCCTTTCTACCTTATCCTTTGGTCTCATCCACAGTGCTCCTTAAACAGCAACAGCTTGCCCTGCCTGGCCAATGGGGAAATCTGGTTTGTAAGCACTGATGTCTGCTATGCAGGGAATTTGAGCAAAAACCCATTAGCCCTTGCTTAAAAACCATTCCTAGCAATGTAAAAGTCCAGCAGTATGAGGTCTTCATGAGCCCTGCTGGTTTCCTGTCTCAGACCCCAGGTGAAATATTCATGTAGCCAGGATTTGAGTGCATCCTAGCTATGGGTGTGGGGCGGTAACATTTCCTTGTACTACGTGTATTAATCTTCAGACCCTGGAGGAGATTGCAGAGATGGAACAGGACATTCGACGCCTGGAGGAGGATCTCAGGAAGAAGATGTGGGATCTCAAGCTGGCGCACACTCGCCTGGAGACCAGAACTTACCGCCCCAATGTGGAGCTGTGCCGGGATCAGGTACAAATGAGCCTGCAGAAGTGGGGCATCCTGAAAGCCTGCCAGGAGGGATGGATGTGGGCATTGAAACCTAGATGGAATTGACCAAAGCACCTTCATGGCTCTGAAACAATCAGT
Source organism: Gavialis gangeticus (assembly GCF_001723915.1). Taxonomy (NCBI): domain Eukaryota; kingdom Metazoa; phylum Chordata; order Crocodylia; family Gavialidae; genus Gavialis; species Gavialis gangeticus. Next base: position 10,615,552 of record NW_017729015.1, on the reverse strand, counting down.
CACACTGCAGTGCAGACTAAATGGAAGCCAGGAGGCAAATAACGAAAGTAATTGGGGGTCATTCATACAATAACTTGCATAGAAACAACGGAGGTAGGTAGGTTAAGTAAAGAGGAGCCATGGTGACTCTCAAGAAACAGGATCAGCCCTGTTAACCCTGACTGCCTTCTCCTTTTCTCTGACTCCTAGGTCCAGTATGGGTTAACTGATGAAGTGCATCAGCTGGAAAACACCATCGAGGCCCTGAAGCAGAAGCTTGCACAGTCACAGTATGTTCCAATGTGATGTGGGCAATGTGCAGTGAAGGGAGGATGGCGGCAATGGCAACCATACCAGAAGGGCATAGCCTCACTGGCTTCCTCATATTTTTAGCAGCTCAGGTCTCCAGACATGCCAGTTGCAGGGGTGCCACAGACCGGAAAGATTGGGTGTATTGGGGGTTGGGAACATACAGCTTGTAGAGTGGATCCAGCCCATACCCGTGGGGCTTTGGCAACATTCAGGCCTGGGTGTTGGGCGGCTTTTTGCAGCAGTCGCTTTTCTTTGCCATCACGGGAAAGTAGCAGTAGTGGTTAGGGTCCTAGTCCCTGCCCATCTGCCTGACTGATCAAAGTTGGGACACTGGCCCACAGCCCAAAAAGGTTGTAGAGCTGGGGTCAGGGGAAACTTGCAAATTTAGTCAGGGGGTCTGACTAAATTTGCCCAGAGAAGTATAAAGCAGGAAAACTCTGATGAAAGCAACAGAGGCGATAGAAGTACAGCCTTGCCTTTGTGTGGGGATTCCCAGTTTATGTCCCTTGGATGTCACATTCCAACAGTATCACATGGGCTGGCAGTTATGGGGCCCAAATAATAACAGTCCGATATGTCGAGATCTTCCCTGGAGCTGTGGGGTTTGTGTTAGCTCTAATGGAAAGGCAAAAGCTCTGTTGACTGTTTTGCTGTTAGAGAGCAGGAGACAAGCTCTTTTTTCGTCCGTCTAAGGAAGAGCAAGTTGACTGGCATAGATGTAACCTATACCCTCTACTTTGTTTTCCCAGGGGTGCCTTAGATGCTCTGTATAAACACTTGTATCGCATCCAGACAGACATCAGCTACAAAGCCAACTCCCTGATGCTGGACAACAAGTGTATGGACAGTAGGAGAAAGCTCACTGTTCCAGCTGAGAAATTTGTGCCAGAGGTTGACACCTTCAATCGAACCACGAACCGAACCCTCTGTCCTCTGAAAAGCAGGCAGCTGGAGCTGGCTTAACTTCCTGGAAACAGTCTTGTGCAATGAGCCACATGAAAGATAAAGCTGTTAGTGACTCTGCTCCATACCAAGGAAAGCTGACATCTGTGTTGTGTTAGAAAAATGTTATTCTCCTCCCCTCAATTTGTTATATAACTGTCTGTCCCCTTGTATGATGTCTGTGGCCTCCTTCACTCGAGGAGCACCGTAAACAATAAAAAGGGTCTGTCCTCAAGAGCAGTTGTCATCCAGCAATGCTGGAAGCATTTCATGATGATTGAATCCATGTAGGCTCTTCAGTATTTTAAGTCCTTTAAAGTGTAGGCTGTGCTCTGAAAAGGGACTGCTCAACAGTGGCACCAGTCCAGATCTTCTTCCTGGGTGTATTGACTCAGATTTGCTTGCTTTAATGATTAAAATAAAATTGGAGGGGTGTGTGTGTCCTCACCCTTCTGTTAGTCTTGCAGAGCTGATGAAGCTACAACAAAGGAACTCTGGAAACCCTTCTAGCTTTTACAGTAGCAGCCTAGTTAAAAAAGATGTAATTGCATACTCAGTTCCGCCCTTGGTTCTTATTTGTATACCAGTAGGGCATGCAGCATGCTATGTGTTACATGCTTGCAGCCTGGAAGACAGGGTCACCTCCCCAAAAGCCTGCATATTAAAGTTATACTTTTGCTACCAGGATCAGTATTTAGCTTGCTGTCTATCTCCGACTCACTGATCATCATTACAATTTAAAGGTGTCTATGCTGCTTAGATATGAGAATATGACCC
>NW_017729015.1:10606101-10608542 GCF_001723915.1 Gavialis gangeticus | reverse complement strand
GTTCCGCCCTTGGTTCTTATTTGTATACCAGTAGGGCATGCAGCATGCTATGTGTTACATGCTTGCAGCCTGGAAGACAGGGTCACCTCCCCAAAAGCCTGCATATTAAAGTTATACTTTTGCTACCAGGATCAGTATTTAGCTTGCTGTCTATCTCCGACTCACTGATCATCATTACAATTTAAAGGTGTCTATGCTGCTTAGATATGAGAATATGACCCTGTAGGAAGGAAGCTAGTTTGTTGCCCAGGCTTTAACATGAGGTCACAGAGCTGGAGTCTAAGGAGAACAAATGTCTTCCTAGCTGTAAACCAGGGTTCAAAACAGGTAGGCTCATGGCAGCTCCAGCAGCTAGTCGTTCCTCACTGTAGCTGTTGCCTTGTGCTTCAGAACTGAAGAATTTGCTAAAAAATAAAACCACTGCCTATGCTGAGATTCCTCAGCAAACTGATGTCACCATAATTGTACAACCCACTTGTGTAAAGCACATCTACAGGGTTGTATAGATGTGACAGGTGACAGTGCAGTGACAGGTACAGCCTATCTACATGAGGGGTTTGCAATGCTATAGCTATGCTGGTAGCTAACAGCCCTTGTGGTTGCAGAGAAAAACTTTCCAATGTAAATTCAAATAATGTCATCTACCTTGGTGTTTTAAACAGCCTAAAGCAACAGTTCTGGGGCATGCAAACGGTTTGCAATGGATGTTAATTCTGAAACCTAATGGTTACTTAAATACCAATATTGGTAATTCCATCTGCTGGTCAAGCACTGAAAAAGAGAAAGGGAAGATCAGCATCTTGTTTTGGTGTCCCAGATGGAAGCGGATGGTTCATGGAGTGGAGGCTGAAAAAACATAATTACTATCTTTATTTCAATTTGACTTTTGCTCCAAACTGGTCTCATAAGAGCTTTATTAAGAGCCTTCTAGGCTAACTCACCTGTATCCTCTTTCAGCAGGGCTGCTTATTTCACCTGTCAGAGCTGTTGGAGACTTGGCCCCTGTGCTGATGATAGGGTGCCTGTTCCTCCTGCTTGCACAGGTTATTTGCAAGACAGGAGAATAATAGTAACTTTAAGAACAACTCCCCACGGGCGAAGAGCAGCTGAGCACTCACAGTCCCTTCTGTCGGCAATGTGAGTTGAGCCCCTTGGAGCACCAGGGGAAACACTATGACCACTAAGGCAGTTCTCCCAGGGGCAGGGGATGGCTGCTTTTCTGGTATGGGGTAGTACCTGGGCAGAGGTAATGTATAATTACTCTCCCACTTTCATTTCCAGTGGGAAGATCTTGGCTTTATGCTTACTTTATGGAACTGGGAGATTTCTCCCTAGCTTGCTCCATATGGCTGAAGGCAAGCAAAACCTGGGGTCATCCAAACCCCACGCCTCCAGACTTGGGCCTGCACGTAGGATGCCTGCCAAATGATTTGGAAACATCTGAAGCCCCACGTGGGGGTGGAGGATGTTTGCTGGTAGTAAGGCCATATATGCTGCTTGAATGACTCATGGATTTGGAATTGATTTGGCTTTGAACATGAAAAGTTTTCCTTACAAAAAAAAGCTTGGCAGCGTTTGCACCCATGCCCGTGCCATGCACATAGATGAGGGCGTATCACTAACACAGCACAACCCCGCGACGTATGCAGTGCCCAGCAGGCACCAGGTAGGCCACGCTGGCATCGCCCCTGCCTTGCCCTGTTGCTTTCCGAGCTCATCTTCCCTCATCCCACAGCCCCCCAAGCACCCGCCTCAGAGGGCACCTTCCATGGTTGGTGCCTTCTGGCTTATGTGGGGCTCTTCCAGTGCCGCGTTATGACAGGCCGAGGCCCTAAGCTACATCCATTTGAAGAGGCCCCACACGATAAAAATAATCCATGGAAATGGACGCTCATGAAATTCCCGCCCAAATTTATGAGCTCAACAGGATCGTTGGCGGCCCCTCGAAATCCAGCATGACGCCCGTTGGGCCCAGTGGGTCCTCGGATGCCTGAGGAGCCCGATTCTGGATGCGCTCGTTCTTCAGCAACGGCGGCACGTTGCTGCACGGGGGAGTGGGACTCGCAGCCCCGGGTCGGTCTCCTCTTCCTTCCTCGGGATCGAGTCGGCGGGCCTCAAAGCAGCGCCTTGGTGGACCAGGGGGTCGGCAGCTTCCTCTGCTTAGCTGTTGGTGTCAACGCCTCTGTGCTGGAGGGCAGGAGCGACGCGTGCTCCCAGAGACTGAGGGCCGCGGCGATTGAGGACCCCCTCCCAAATGTCTGCACTCAGCACGAGGAGCCACGGAGAGGGGTACATTTGTGTTCGGGTGGAAATGGCCAGTTGTTCCCCCTCCGCCTGCCTGTTCCGCGGCTCCTCCGGCCGCCAGGCGGCGCCCTCGCGCCAGGCCGCGCAGCGCCGGGCCGCAAGGGGCGGCCGGAAAGATGGCGCTGGCGGCGGGGAGC
>NW_017729015.1:10603478-10605938 GCF_001723915.1 Gavialis gangeticus | reverse complement strand
TGCTCGGGGACTGCCTGGGCGCCGCCTTCGAGGGCGAGAGCACGGTGAAGCTGCCCGACCTGCTGCGCTTCCTGCGCGGCCTCGAGCCGGGCCCGAGCGGCGGGGAGCCGGGTAGCGCCCGCAGAGGTGAGCTGCGCCGGGCGGGGCGGGGAGGAGGAGCTCCCTCCCCCCTCGGTGTTTTTTTGGCTCGGGAGAGGGGGGTAGCGACCAGGCCCGTGAGGGGGAGGCGAGGTCTCTTGTCTTGCACGTAAGTGTCCATACCATATTTTTTCCATTCTCTTCCAGAAACTCTCTCCTACACAGACGATACAGCCATGTCTAGGTCTGTGGTACAGTCCCTGCTAGCCAAGCAAGAATTTGATGAAGTTGATATGGCTAGGAGGTAAGGAACACAATAGACAGTCCTTGTGGTGTTTTTGCATATGATAGCAAATGAAGCTTTCTGAAATGAATTGGCCACCTCTAGCTGTGCATTTGAAGCCTGTGACAGGAGAGAGGACTGCAGGCTGGTAAAACTTTGTATTGGTGTGGAAAGAGCAAAAAGAACAAAACTTCTTCTGCAGAGAGACCTCAGTGCCTCTTGCAGTTGTATTTAGTTAAGTGGTAGAATCTAAAATTCACTGAAGTCAAGAGTTTAAACCAGTGATTTATGCAAATGCAATGTCTGTATTACCACAGGATCATACAACCCTTTTACCCATCCTCTGAGGCTCTGGCAGTGAGCACACTGGGGCCTTGCTCCTAACTGGGAGCATCTATCCAAGATGTTTACTATGCATTAGCATGTCACAGCAAAAACTGTGCTAATAGCCTACCGTGCAGTGTTATATGGCTAATGTACAGTAAGTGTCACTAAAAGAAACCCGTGCCAATAACTAGTTATTGCGCATTCAGTTAGTACTTCATTAAGGAAGTGCTAAACTAAAGGTGCAGTATCTAAGGCGCATTCATGAATGTGTAGATGAATGTGTAGATGCATCCACTGAGATCTCTGTATGTTGCTTTGGTATAAATAGTAGAGCCTTATAAAGTTTTTTGCTAACTTAAGGAACAGATCCAAGTGTGAGTTGAAACTGCCCATCCAGTGCGTTTTTTCTCAATGCTATGTAATTGCTGTTCTTTTGCCTTGGCAGGTTTGCTGAGGAATATAAGAAGGAACCAAACCGGGGCTATGGAATGGGGGTTGTCACTGTATTTAAAAAACTTCTGAGCCCCAAGTGCAGCGATGTGTTTGAGCCGGCAAGAGCACAGTTCAGTGGGAAAGGCTCCTATGGGAATGGTGGTGCCATGAGGGTTGCAGGCATTTCGCTCGTTTATTCTGACATTCAGGATGTGAAAAAGGTGCGTTCCTGAAGTTGATTTGGGCACCTGAGCTCTGGGCTCCTTGCTGACGGGGTGGTGAGGGTTGGCGATTGTCCTTCATGCATGTGTCCTGATGGCATTTTTAAATCCATAGTTTGCGAAGCTCAGTGCTGAGCTGACCCACTCTAATTCGCTGGGCTATAATGGAGCCATCCTGCAGGCTCTGGCAGTACACCTCGCCCTACAGGGAGAGCTCAGCAGGGAGAGCTTCCTGGAGCAGCTGATTGGCCACATGGAGGACGTGGAAGCGGATGATAAGTCTCTGGCTGATGCACGAGCGTGAGTACTGTCTGATTCCTTGCCTGTCTTCAAGAGCAATCTGTGGCAATCACTTTACGCCTCTCAGCCAGCTGTCATGAGCACGTAGTCCACTCTCTCAGGGGTGGATACCTTTGGAATAAGTAATGGGAAGTCCTTCCAGCTTCAGTTTTCCTCTGCCTCTTCCCTCAAGCCAAGCTAATCCATTTCTGGAGTGGAAGTGTGTCTGTGTGCCTGTGATGCATAGAAGCTGTCAGTCGGTCAGGCCTATTTGCAGTGGGCATGGGCCCACCAAGAAAACTATAAGCCTCCCAGAGCTAGGGAGGCAACTAGATGCATAATAAGAGTTTCTGGGGGACTACAAATGAGAAAGCAGGGACAGGAGTATGTGTTAGAGGTTAATAACGAGTGCTCCAAGGGAGTACGCTAAGCAGAGCACAACAGCCAAGGTTACTGCCTCAGATAAGTCCAATGACCCAGTGACAGTGCCTGGAGATGTGAATGGAGGAGTGATAGGAAGACAGCCCACAGTCACCTGGTTTCCCCCTTGCTGCTGTCACTTGGCCAGGAGACTGCACTGCAAGCTGCCTGTGTCTGGGTCTAGCTTCTCATGCCTGTTCAGTGAGCCATTTCAGACTCTGCAGTTATTCATCTCTCATATCTGACCTTCCCATGGGAGTTGTTTTCATAGAATCATATCATAGAATCACAGAAGTCGGGTCGGAAGGGACCTTGTAGATCTTCAAGTCCGACCCCCTGCCTGGGCAGGAGAAAAACTGGGCTCAGGTGACTCCAGCCAGGTAGGCATCAAGCCTCTTCTTAAAGACCCCCAGGGTAGGA
>NW_017729015.1:10594105-10603044 GCF_001723915.1 Gavialis gangeticus | reverse complement strand
CTTCTCAAAGAGTTTCCCTAGGATTGAGGTAAGACTGATGGGCCTATAGTTGCCCGGGTCCTCCCTCCTCCCTTTTTTAAAGATGGGGACCACGTTGGCTATCTTCCAATCATCTGGCACCTGGCCCAAGCACCCTGAGCACTCTTAAAGCCGTGCCAAAGGCCCTGCAATAACCCCTGCTAGCTCCCTCAACACCCTGGGGTGAAGAGCACCTGGACGCGCTGCTTTGAACATGTCCAACCCCTCCAGAAGCTCTCTAACCTGGTCCTCCCCAACCTGAGGTCTGGAGGCGTTCCCCTCGAGTCCGTCTTGCATCACGGTGGGGAAGTCCCGGTCCCTGCACAAGAAAACAGAGGTGAAGAATTGGTGAAAGAGGTCTGCTTTCTCCTCTGGCGCAACTACCAAATTGCCCAGAGAATCTTGCAGGGGCCCCACTTTTCCTGGTGCCTTCTTCATCCTCCTCCTTTGTTGCAGACAGATAACCTCCTCTTTTGTTGCAGGCAGATTTATCTGGTCCTTCTCTGTCCTGCTAGAGAGCTCTTTTACGCACTTAGCTTCATTGCTGTTAGAACAACTTTGCTTTGAGGTTTTTTTCTTATCAGTTACATCTCTGGTTCTGATACCCGAAGGAAATCCACTTTTACAGCTGCATGTATCTAGCTGCTGAATATTCTTCTTTCTGCTTCTCTTAGGCATCTCTGTTTGCTTGAATAACTCTTCCTGGATTAGATTTTATCAGATTAAAGCATATGTTTAATGCTTTCATGGCAAGATGAGAGAAGTCCACTGGAGCTTTTGTTTCATTCCACTCTTTTATCCCCAGGTTGGGCTTTGAGGATTTACCCTTTTCAAGGCGCCTGAAGAAGATAAAGGAATTTTTGGAGCTCAGCACAGTTCCAAAGTCAGATGTATTGTTTGAATTAGGTAAGCACCTTTTTTAGTACAGGTATTCAGTAAAACCCATGGGGCAGTAGTCCAAGGAGTCTGGGGTTAATGCTTTCTCTCCAGGGTTCCAGCCTTTCCTGTCTAGACTGGCAGGGGCTAGACGTAGTGCCTGCTCAGCCTCACAGAACAAGTAAGTGTCTGAACCACTTCACAGCGACTCTGTTCCATAAACCTAGAGTAGCCATGGCTTAGAGAGATGCTTGGATAGTTCATAGGGTTCCAAAATCACTTATCTTAATGACAGCCCATCATTTTGGACACAAGTGAATGGATGCCAGAGTACCCAGAGACATTGCAGATCGGGGCTGCATTGGCATAGTTGGAAACGCATCCTTGGGACTGGGGGCAGCAGGTCAGGAATGAAATCGGCAGAGAGGTTGGGCAGGAAGGAAGCTGAGATCTTCCACAGTTTTTTCTTTCCCTTTAATTCACAAACTTCTTCTATTAACAGGCAATGGGGTTGCTGCTCTGCGGTCTGTCCCCACTGCGATTTACTCCTTCCTGCGCTCCATGGGATCTGACCCAGATATTCCTGATCACTACAACAATCTGCAGAGGGCCATTATCTACTGTATCTCGCTGGGTGGAGACACAGACACTATAGCTACTATGGCTGGAGCCATTGCAGGGGCTTACTATGGGGAGGAGCAGGTACCCGCAAGCTGGGAGCAGAGCTGTGAAGCTTTTCAAGAGACAGAGAAGGTGGCAAATAGCTTATATGAGCTCTACTGCCAACGACTCTGACATTGTGTGCCAAAGGTACAGCCAGCAACCTCGCTGGTCAGATCTACACCATCATCAACCACCAGTCGGCCCTCCACTCTCAGAATGGCCCTTTTGGTCAGGTGCTATGTGGTGAAAATGAGAGCTGGGTATTAGAGACAAGACATATTTCTCTGATTCAGTTTGTCTGGCGAGTGTGAATGGGGGATACTTTAAATGGTTATGTTTATTTCTCCACCAAAACTCACCAGCATTGCCTGGTTTCTGGTGAGATCTCTGCTCTTTACTCTGTCCTCTCCTTCTGCCCTTGTCTCTTTCTGTTTAAACACTTGTTAAGATTCCAAGGGGGAGGCGTGCAGAATCCAGAACCTTTCTGGTTTCCCTCCATTGGCTTCCAAAAGCTGTGGCCTGTCCTTGAAACATTCACAGTCTAATTTGTAGTAGCACTTGGGTTGCCCTGTAGCCCTCTTACACTTGTATTTCACTCGCAGAGGTTGAACAGCTGAATGGGCAGTGTTGGTGCATGGGGGTCCAACAGAAAGATGAATTACTGGAAAAGCCTGGAATATTACTCAGAAAAGTCTGAAGTCCCAGCATTCAGGAAAATGGTATACTGGCTTGCAAAGCCTCCTTAGAGTGAGCTCTGCTCTAGAGACAGAATGAGAAGAACCGAGTGGGGTTAGGATAGAGGTTGCCTCATCCATCTTGTGGCATTGTAAGCAGTATTATTGGCCAGCATGGGTAGGATTCCATATTACTTGTTCCAGTAGGAGTATGTCATGGTTTTTGCCATTGTTTTCTCTCCTTTGCTGTCTGAATTACACTTGCTCTTGATTCTGGCCTTGACGCTCATGCTGCTGGAGCTACACCCTTTGCTACCATTGCCTAATTAACACCCATTCTATACATAATCCATTGCATCTACCAAGGATGCTAGTACATCTGTGGGAAGGGATAATGTAGTAAAACCTAGTGGTACATAGGGGTCAGATCTTACTTCCCTCAAGGGAATGGCAAAAATCTGAATTTGGTAGGAGTAGGTTTTAACTCTGCTTTAAAAGTGTGCAATCAATTATTTAAAAAGGGGTGGAAGGGCAGTTTCTGTGGAGAGTGTACCTCTGTTAAGAAATGTGCACTCAGAGGCTATAACAAAAATAAAGCAGCCTGGTTCATCAGTTGGAAGCGTATACACTTCATCTAGCAGAATTGGAGCAAGAGGAGATGATCTGAGTTTGTAAACAGGCAGAATCATGTCGAAATGGTTTGTGAAATGTCTGAAGTCGTTAAACCAAACAAAACAGAGAAATAAAAAACAAACAAACATCCTGTTTGCAGGAAGCCGTCATATGGAAACGTTTATAAATCTGAATGTTCCAAAGTAATTCTATATATATGTATATTTTTTTATTGAGACTGGGAAGTGAATGCATTGCCAACATGGGGCTCTTGCCCAGCATGATATCAGCCTACAGTTTTTCTATTTCAGATTGATGGTACGTGTGAAAAATCTGACTGTAATATATTTGTTCCTCACCTTTCCTGTACTTTGTTTCCTTGAAGTCTTGAGTCTTGTGTATGAAGCTTTGCTGGATTTTCCTTCTATAAATTGGAATACTTTGTCCTATAAATGTGTGGAATTACGAGCCTGCTGCGAGCATGGATTGTATTGCAAATTTGCAGAAAATTTAAAGTGTCTTGTTGTATTTACTTTAAGATTCTGTTGTTTTCAATGAAGACATTTTAAAAAGCAAATATTTTTTAAACCTGTCTTGTTTTTTTCTGATGTGAAAGGAAACTGTGAAGCTAAGGCAAGCTTTCTGTTTACCGAATCTTGCTTTCTCTAACTCAGGATTGAAGTGCGTACCAAAAAAGTGCCAGGAGCTGATTTTTTTGGAAATAAATAAAATCACTTTGTATCTTTTAAGGAAAGCATCAGCACAGTGGCTAATTATTGGCATAATGGAGTTATGTTCCATAAGTTGGTTTCATAACTGGTGCCTAGCGATATATTGGCTTCAGCCTCTTCAGTTAGCAGTATAGCCAACAAGGCTTCCTGAGCAGAGAGATGCCCTTCCTTATACGTGCTTCTACTAGGGAGTCTTTTGTAAGTAGGTTAAAAAAAATTGTGGCCATTCAAGTGGAGCTGAGCCTGGAACCAAGCTGGGAAAATCTGTATATAGGGTCTTTGAAGTGTAATGGGACTTCAAACCCATTCACCAGGCCATTGCAGGTTTGGGGAAGTGCGGTGTAACGCACCTTGTGCATCAGTGGTTGGTGCCTGAAATGTTGCAATGAAGAGATAAGCACAGCTGTGTCTCAGCTTGATAGCTTTTTGCATCCCCTTATCCAAGCCTGCCCAACAGGCCTTAGTTTCTTCCTGTATCTTGTACTGCAATCCTTCATGGAACAGTTCATCTCCTGGTGAAGAGCTGAATACTTTTGAGTCAGCAGGTACAAGTGTCCAATACATGTTTTCCCAGAGATTGCAAACCCTAATGACTATGGATTCCTAGTAAAGGAAACACAGGCTAAATAAGTGCTTATGACAGAGTCATTAGCATCATTTGGCACAGTTGTACTGCTATAAGATGACCCTTGGATACCCCACACTGTTGTTGTGTATCAAACTTCCTCTTTATTTTCTTCCTCTGAGCTGCAGCATAATTGATTTGAAGGCACCCCATGGGCATAACACCCACAGCTGCTTTGCACGTAAACCTGGGAAGGTGCACTGAAACCCAGCAAGAGCAGAGAGATTTTCCCCTTGCCCAAGCTGCTTTGATGTAACGTTATTGCTGTCAGCTTTGTTGTGTGTTGTGGAATAGTGAGCATTTAGCCTTCACCATGTGAAACACAAAGGAACTGGGGCTGATTCAGTTACAATATGGGGTTTGGGAATGGTCATAGTTGCATTTCCCAGATTGGCTATGGTAAAGGGCCTGGAATCTGTCTTGGCAGCATCTCTTTGCTGGCTGAGTTGCAAATCCTGATTTTGGTGTTTAACCCCAGCTGTTCTGGATGAGGAAATTAAGCTGGGTGTAAACCCACCAAAGTTCAGTCATGTGGCAGTACTTTTCCAGACTGATTTTATTTAACTATAATTGCACTTTAGATGTCACTGGCAGGGAATTATGGTGCATAATTCCATTTATAGCTTTACAGTCTATTTGCTGCCATGTATTGGAATTATAGAAGTCTTAGAAAAACCGAACAGCTATTTTCCCTTCTACTGCTCCTCTTTTAAGACAGCCTGCTATTATTGTATAGTTTCTTCAAGTGTTTCTTGCAGGGGCATGGACCCAAAGATCTCGTGAGGTCCCTTCCAGCCCCTAACGTCTATGAATCTGAAGAATAAAAGCCCTTCCATGCCAATGACGCATCTTTTAGGCAGCTGGAACTTCTGCTTTTTTTGGGGTAAGTTTAACACTTAAAATCTATTGTAAAAGAAGAGTAGCCATCAGGCATAGTTTTATGAGTAGAGAATAACAGTTCATAGGTTCATAGATGTAGGGTTGGAAGGGACCTGAGCAGATCATCAAGTCCGGCCCCTGCCCTGGGCAGGAATGAATACCGGGCTCATATGATTCCTGGTAAGTTTAAGCTCAAATGACCCAAACTAGGTAATTATCAAGCCTCCTTTTAAAGACCCCCCAAGGTAGCAGCCAACACCACTTCCCTTGGAAGCTGGTTCCAGATCCTGGCTGCCCTGACTGTGAAGTAGTGCCTCCTGATGTCTGTTGAGTGTCCTATAAGAGCAGGAGAGAAGAAATGTTAAAACAGAGGGAGTTGATGTGTTAGTCATCTGGTGTATTGCTGCTGCATGCCCTGTTTGGGAGCTGGAAGTGTGTGTGAAGGGTGTTGCCTTGTAGAAGTTACAGGGGAGCAGTCAATGAAAAGATTTTAACTCCTGGAATCATTCCAAGCTAATTACAGATGACCAAATAAACCAAAAATTACACCGTGAAGGTGATCTGTCTCTGCTTCACAGGTTTTGAAAGGACCCATCAACTTAGAACATTTACAACTGGAAATTTTGTAACCTCTCCAATTAAGAAAGCAAAGAGAAAGCGATCAGAGGAAGAAATATTTTCTCTCACATTTTCTGCACTTTTGCCTTTGACAGCACTTGCTGTACAGTCAGCTTCACCATTTCCTCTAATCATAGTCATATTCATAGTCATCTAATCAATTTTTCCTGCAATTTTGTGAGCATTATGCTACTTAGACCAGAATACTGGATGGCATTCTCTGTGGCTTCTCTCAGTGGGAAGAAGGGGAATGGGTAACGTTGCCGTCATAAGTTCTGGAATTTGTGCCCTGGTGGGGATGGGGGGCGGGATACGATTTTCCTAGGTGGAAGTGTAGACCATGCCAATTTGAAATCTATTGTTACTCAAAACTCCCTTATCTTCCACATTATACGTACATGTTGCTCTCCTGCTGGGAAACCCCTTGTGAGTGGTAGATTGCTTGCTGGCATTAGGCTTGCTTTTATCAATCGTAAAATTTGGCGTATTAAAAAAAGATGGAGAGGGGAGAGGAAAACCCAGGCTTCAACTCCTTCTGTCTTAAATTCCTCAAAACAAACAGTGCCCTGAAATCAGATGAAATTGTTGCAACGTGTTTCCTTTTGTAGCACTATAGAGTAAGCTTGTCATGTAAGAAATGCTAATAAAAGTTGGCCTGCCTATGTCTTCAGACTGGGGTGGGCAAAATGCGGTCCACTGGCCAGATGCGGTCTGCCAGGCCATTCTATCTGGCCCATGGGGCCCCTAAAAAATTTATAAAATTAATATTTATCTGCCCCTGTCTGCCTGTCATGTGGCCCTCGATGGCTTGCCAAAACTCAGTAAGCGGCCCTCCCCACGAAATAATTGCCCACCTCTGCCTTAGATCAACATGGGTACAATGAAAAACACAGCTAATGAAAGTTATTACTTTCAAAGCTGGCCATGCTGATACAGATATTTAATTCTGGTTCTTAGGGGACAGTTGCTTACCTTGCCAAAAGCAAACCCATTATTGCCACTGACTTTCCCCACTTGCTGGAAGTTTCAGCAGAGAAGCCATGCACTGGATGGACCATTGAGAGTGGGCTATACCCTTTGTCCCCCTGGTGGGATACTCTAGGGGAACTTTCAGGGCCAGCGATCCGGATGTGTTTCTGATCTGCAGACTGCTCAGAGTACCCCCAGTCTAGAGGAGACCCATGGAGTCATGATCATCTCTTATTTGGCAGGTTTATACAAAGATAACTTGCATGTGCTGCTTTTAATAACCTCTGAATAAGGCACGGGAATGTGATACAGGAAAGGCAGGTTCCAATCCAACTCTGACATGGACCTTCTGGGCAGGTCCTGGACTCTGTTTCTGCCTCCAGTCCCTGTAAATGTAATGGGGATACTTGAGAACATATTGGGTCAGCCCACAGGTCCATCCAGCCTGGTCTCCTGTCTCTTGCAGTGGCAGACAGGTGCTAAGGGGGTGAGTATTTAAGCAGGGCATATCCAGAATGATTCATCCTCTGCCCCTCTCCCCTTCAAAGCTTCCATCATTCAGAGGCTTCTTTCGCCTGGCCTGTCCTACCTGTTCATCTCTCTGGGGCTCTGATCTCAGGTGAGGTCTCAAGCTGATGCTGTAATCCAAACAAGCAACAGGACAAAGATCCAGGTAGGGCCATCTTTAATACAATAAGTTTTATTGATGTTGTGTCAATACAATCAAGTACTGTAGTTTTAGTTCTGAAGAAGGCCAGTTTCACAAACGAAAAGAGTGCATTTTAAACCAATTTTACTGACAGACAGTGCATGTAATAAGTATTTACAAAACTAAAATCCTCTATATACTAGGTTAGAAATGAAGATACTAGAGGCAAACTTAAAAAAAATAGTAAGAATTTGTATATAAAAATGCACATTGTAATGCAGTTTTCATAGTTAAAAATAGACATACTTCATCCAACCCAACCGTATTTTTATTTTTTGGCGATTGAAACCAAAATCTCATGCGCTCACACACACGACAGAAAATAAATCCTTCTGCTGGCGATTATCATCATGTACTAAATACTTCCGAAAAAGAATACCTTCCTGACAATATCTGGCTAATGGAACACCCCCTTCATTCTGTGCATCGTTTTTCTAGCCTAACTCTATGTGCGTGTATATCTTTGCTTTTCAATTACTGTGTAAATGTAACAGGTTATATAGCTGCAGAAGGTTGATTACGGTTTATGCTCTGCACATGAAGGGAAAGTGAAATTGCAACACGGTAGTCTACAGTATTGAAGGAGTTAATGTTTCAGAGTTTGGTTATTATAAATGTGCATTTTTGTCATTACTTTTGCCAGCCAGAACCAGAAGACTGAATCAAAACAAAACGAAACAAAAAAGGATTGAACATAGGTTAGAACACAGTATAAATAAATTGCTTTGTTGAGTAACAGGCATAAACTTCCACCCTTGAGAGTAAGTTTGAGTACATGGAAGCTCCCTTACCCTAACCGCAGGTAGCGTTACGTGTGTTACCATCTCTGCCTCTGGCAGGGTGACTCGGTGAAAGCAGTGAAACACCACTGCTCTGAAACGAAAGGGGTCTGATGCCTTATAAACTTGAGTTCACTGCTGTTCTCCACAGGAAAATATACTTAAATAAAGGAGAGATGAGCCCCATTCCAGCATCCTCTTCCCAAGCGTGGATGTGAAGAAAACATCTGAGCTCCATTTCTTTTAAGTTTAGTTGTTTTCTTTGTTTTTTATGGCTCCTTTTCCTGACGGGAAATCAAAGAACTACGATCTGGTCCATGAAGGGCTCTGACCTTCCCCTGCCTTTAGGAATCAGAACCTCCTGATGGATTTACCAGGTCTGTGTTTGTCTGTTTACAAAGCTCCTTTGCTTCACAATCTGCAGCTGTAAATCTGAATAAAAACTGAAACCAAAGTGAGGGAGACCCAATTTCCAGCAGTGTAGCCGCTGGAATGTTTAACTATAGAATTCTGGGGTTTTTTTCTTTTCCTCTATCGCTTTCTTCTTTTTGTTTCTTATTTTCACGGATGGGAAAGTTTATTAAAAAAAAACCCTGAAGCCCTGGATGGCAAGAGACACAAATGTGGGTAAGTTAAAAAAACAAAAAAAACCCTCTCCAATGACAGGAATTTCACAACTTCCCTAGGTAGCTTGTTCCAGTGCTTGGCTGTCCATAAAATTAGAAAGATTCTCTTACAATCCCAGTTAAGTCCTATTTATTATAATTAGTTGATTTCTTCTTGTTC
>NW_017729015.1:10569278-10589105 GCF_001723915.1 Gavialis gangeticus | reverse complement strand
AAAAAAGATAGAAAATCTATGTTTAAATATCTTTACAACAAATCTGGAGAACAATAGCAAGTCATGTTCTTACTGCTTTTCCTTACTATGGGCATCATGGACATTTGAGAATCTTGGTTGCTGAGCTGCTGATTGAATGAGCTTCAGCTGTTAGGCACAGGTCTTTGCAGAAAGGGATTTAATATATTATGTGTGGCTTAACTTTGGTGACACCGTGTCTGCCTGGGTTTAGAAGAATCACTTTAGAAATGCCTAACTGCATGGGCTCATTTCTAGTGTATCTTCAGGCAAGCCACAGAACAAGAGGGCTCAATTGTTCCCATAAACGAAGGGCAGAGTCGCCAAGTGGTCAATACCTGTGCACACCATTTCCAAAGCCTTATATCCCATACTCAAACTGGTGACATTTCAAGCATTATCGAGACAAAGCGGTAACAACAGGACAAACAGGAAATTATTTCCCCCACAACTAAATCACAGAAGTTGGCATGTAGAATGCTGCACCTTTAAAGATACGTATTGCACTATACTTGTAAATAACATCATAAGTAGGTAATAGCACCATTGTAAAATGATTGAATGGAAAGACAGAGTGAACACTCTCTTTTTTTAATTAAAAGGTCCTCAAAGAAGAGAAAAAATACCAACATGAACATTTGTTTCCTGAAACAGAGACATTAAGAGCAAGTTGTCCATAAATGGCACATTCAAGAAAGCATCGTGAAACTTTCCATTAACTCAGACTACAAGCATTGTAAGCCATGCTTGCAGTGCCATCTTTGGATTGTCAGATAATAATGTGTTCACAACACCAAGCAAGTCTTTGGGCTACAAAGAAATGTACAGGATAGAACCAGCCCTTTGACCTGCCCATGATAAATTAACACAAGATGGAGGAAAATTAGATCATCACAGGGGTCCTAAATTCCCTGAATGGCTGTGGAATTGTTTGTCCTTTTTCCAGACACCATTGACGTGGTGGTATTATTCCTAAAGACAGGGCTTTTTAAATAATAATTATTTACTTATTATATAAAGGTGCTTATGCAATGTGTTACACATTTGATGACTAAAAATCAACCCGCACTGACTCCTGATTAAATCAGAGAGACTGCCTCAAAGCACAATCTTAAAAATAAAAAAGAAAAGTATGAATGAGACTGAAACTTGGGCCAGTGATGCATTAGGAGGAAGATATTTCAATCCATCATGGCACTGCTTCTACATAGATTTGGGTTGAATGCATAGGACCTTTTTGCTGGCTAAAGTGTACACTAACAGTTAAAATCGCTGTTTTTATTTAATTCAAAATGGGGAAAAAGTTATAAACCAAAAAAAAAAAAAAGGCTCTAGTTCCTTCAGTTTACCTACTCTGGATTACAGAACAATCGCGTTGCATGCCTAGGTCCTTGCCATCCCATGCTAGTTTGATGTGCAGTCGCTAGGGTAAAGTTTATTCCACTTTGCCGTTACCCTCCCCCAAAAAAACAGAAAAAAAGCAAGAAAACATCTTTCTGATTATCCTCTTGACTCATTGATCAAACAGCGTGAAGCAAGGTCCCGCGCCAACGACGGGCACGTTCTTCCCAGTGATTTTTCTTTTTTGCATTAATTTTATTTTATTTTGTTTTTCTTTTTTTTTTAATAAAAAAATTAAGACAGTTTATGGCTAAAGTGGGTATAAAGGAAATGCACCCAATAGCCGTTATGTGGGGCAAAGCAGGAACCCAGAGAAGGAGGAGTGGATGTATTCTGTGGAGTACAACCCGTTGGCTTGGTCCGAAGGCATTTGCACCCAGACTTGGTCGTTCTCTTTGAGTTCAAGCACGGCGCTGCCCGAGGCTTGGTCCAGGTAGCCTTTTTTGTACTCATCGTAGGTGTATGTAGCAGGTACGTTGTTCTTGTACAGCGCCACCCAGACATTAGTCCCTTTGACATGCACGTGGTAGGCAAAGTAATAGATGCCGGAGATGGGACAGGTAAATATCCCAGTAGCTGCATTGTAGCCGTTGTGCCCGTTATACAAAGTCCTGTCAAATTTGACTGGCATGCCGGATGCCGGGAACGGCGAGGTCAGGATGGCCGTGAATGCTGGCGCTATTCGGGCAGAGAGCTCTCCTCGGCCATACTGTGGCTTCCCTGGCTTGCCGTTCCCCAGCACGGCACCTTCCACGCCACCGTCTGGCAAATGGAGCCCAGCAATGCCCGTCTCGTCAAACACCCCTGGTGCCCCGGGGGGGCCAGGGGGCCCGGGAGGCCCAGGAGGCCCGTGTAATCCGGGGTTTCCTGGCATTCCAGGTGGGCCAACGGGCCCTGCAATACCCGGCCCGCCCACTTTCCCCTCCCCCGGAGGGCCCGGGTGACCTGGTTCCCCTTTCAGCCCTGGTAAGCCCTGAGGCCCCATTGGCCCTGCAGGGCCCTGTAGACCTGGAATACCAGATGGGCCCCTCAGGCCCGGCTGCCCTGGAATCCCACCCTCCCCCTTAGGGCCAGGGCCCCCTGTTAACCCAGGCACCCCAGGGAGCCCTATGAACCCTGGTTCCCCTTTGGGGCCCATTGGGCCAGGTGGCCCATGTGAACCTGGCAAGCCTCTCTCTCCTGGTACCCCTGGTTTCCCTGCAAAACCATTTGGTCCTTGGTCTCCGCGTATCCCTGGCATTCCTGGGACCCCTGGGGGCCCGGCGTCACCTTTAGGGCCCATGAGCCCATGCTTACCTGGCAAACCCATGGAACCTGGGGGCCCTGGGGGTCCTATGATGCCTGGTGGCCCCATGTCTCCTGGCTCCCCATCTATGCCTGGCTCCCCTTTGTCACCAATCACACCTGGGACCCCGGGCTGCCCGCGGTCTCCTTTTAAGCCGGGCAGCCCTGGTTTCCCATAGCCTGTAGCTCCTGGTAAACCAGGAAGGCCGCGGATGCCGGGTTCTCCCTTTGGCCCCAAGGGGCCTTGCAGCCCTGGGATGCCAGCAACCCCTGGGATGCCTATTCCGTCCACACCTGGCAGGCCCCGTGGCCCAATTAGCCCCGGTTCCCCATTGATCCCAGGTGGACCGGGTGGGCCCATGTCACCCTTTCCCCCGGGAGCACCTGGCAAGCCATCAAGCCCTGGTTTTCCATTGCCCACAGGGCCTGGTGGGCCAGAAGGACCAGGTGGCCCGCCGTTCCCCCTGGGCCCTGGCAACCCTGGCTTCCCAACTCCATTTTCTCCTTTCATACCACGTTCCCCACGAAGGCCCGGCTCCCCTTTCGGTCCGGGTTCACCCCTAAAGCCGGGTTGCCCTGGAGCCCCTTGTAGGCCTGGTTTACCATTGACTGAGATGCCCGCTGGTCCAGGCAGACCTGGTGGCCCTGGCAGCCCCCGTGGCCCTTGCTCTCCCCGCATGCCAGGTTCACCTTTCAAGCCAGGCATCCCTTTCATGCCCGCCTTTCCTGGGAGCCCTGGGATGCCTGGTTTCCCAATACCAGAAAACCCAGGGGGCCCTGCAGGGCCTGGCTGGCCGTGCATTCCTGGTTTCCCAGTGCCTGGTTTTCCTGGGTATCCTGGTGGTCCTGGAGGGCCTCGCGGGCCTGGCTTCCCTGGTGGTCCGGGCTCCCCTTTGAGATCCATGGGCAGGGCTGGCAGCATGTCTGTTGAGAGAATGAGACAGCAAGTCCACACTGGGAAAAGCAGAACCACCGAGTCGCTGGAGGAGTGGGAATTATAGCAAGTGCTTGGAGCCGGGGGGGAGCGGTCTCTGTCAGGGCACCTGGGTTTTTATTCTTGGCTTTCCTAAGATCTTGCCACACCTTCTCAGTTAAACAAGGGCACTGCTATAGACCTTCATGCCCTCTCTGAAGTTGGGCATTCATATTTATGAAGAGCTTTGAGGTTCTCAGACCACAGATGCCCTAAAAACCCTGGACTTATTGTCTAGCAATTAGTTACACTCTTGTGGTCTGGAGATCCATGTTCTCCTTGTAGTAAAGCAAAGCAGGAACGAAAGCTGGCCTGCACCTTGCTCCCACTCGGGCATTAGCACTTCTACCCTTGAAGGCCAGTCCCAAAAACTAAAGCATGATGCTGGTTGCTTGACATGGCTATGAAAGTTATCACTAAAAAGAAACAAGCAGGAAGAATGGGAAGTCCTTGCAGCCCTCAAACTATGATATCGTTGGAATAACGGAGAGCTGGTGGGAGCTCACATGACCGGGGCGCTGTCGTGGATGGGGATAAACTGTCCAGAAAGGACAAGACAGGAGAGAAAAGTTGTGCTCTATGTAGAAGAGCTGTATGATTGCTCAGAGCTCCGGTATGAAACTGGGGACAGGCCTGCTGAAAGTCTTTGGGTTAAGGTTAGAGGAGAGAGCACCAAGGGTGTTGCTGGGGTGGGCGTCTGCTACAGACCACCAGACCAGGAGGATGAGGTGAATGAGGCTTTCTTCAAACAGGTAGTGCAAGTTTCCTGATCACAGGTCCTGGTTCTCATGGAGGACTTCAGTCACTCTAACAACTGCTGGGAGGGCAATACAGCAGTGTGCAGGCAATTCAGGATGTTTTTGGAGAGTGTTGGGGACAACTTCCTGGTGCAAGTGCTGGAGCGGCCAACTAAGGGCTGTGCTCTTCTTGACCTGCTGCTCACAAACAGGGAAGAATTGGTGGGGGACGTAGAAGTGGATGACAACTAGGGCAGCATTGACCATGTGATAACTGAGTCCAGGATCCTGAGGAAAGGAAGGAAGGAGAACAGCAGAGTAAGGACCCTGGACTTCAGAAAAGCAGACTTCAACTCACTCAGGGAACTGATGGGCAGGATCCCCTGGGAGGCCTGTCAGAGGGGAAAAGAAGTTCAGGAGATGGCTGTACTTGAAAGAAACCTTACTAAGGGTGGAGGAACAAACTATCCCGATGCGCAGGAAGATGAGCAAGTATGGCAGAAGACAAGCGTGACTTAGCAGGGAACTCTTCAGTGAGCTAAAACACAGAAAAGGACCCTTACAAGAAGTGGAAACCTGGACAAATAACTAGGGAGGAGTATAAGAGCATTGCTCGGGCATGCAGGGATGAAATCAGGAAGGCCAAAGCACAACTGGAGTTGCAGCTAGCAAGGGAAGAGAGGGGTTTCTACAAATATATCAGCAACAAGACGAAGATCAGGGAAAGTGTAGGTCCTTTACGAAATGGGGGAGGCAACCTAGTGACAGATGATGTAGAAAAGGCCTTTTTCAATACCTTTTTCACCTCAGCCTTCACAGGTAAGGTGAGCTCCCAGAGTACTGCACCTGGCAGCTTGGGGAGGGGGTAAGCAACAGTGGCAAAAGAACAGGTTAGGGACTATTTAGAAATGCTGGATGTGTACAAGTCCATGGGCCTGGATGGGATGCACCTGAGGATGCTGAGGGAGTTGGCTGATGTGATTGCAGAACCACTGGCCATCATCTTTGAAAACTCATGGCGATTGGGGATTGGAAAAGGGCAAATATAGTGCCCATATTTAAGAAGGGGAGGAAGGAGGATCCAGGGAACTACAGACTGGTCAGCCTCACCTCAGTCCCTAGGAAAATCATGGAGCAGCTCCTCAAGTAATCCATTTTTAAGCACTTGGGGGAGAAGAAATTGGTCCCACTTTGAGCAACCCTCATTCTCTATGATTCTCTGATTCCAAGAAGGTGATCAGGACCAGTCAGCATGGATTCACCAAGGGCAAGTCATGCCTGGCCAACCTGATTGTCTACTATGATGAGATGACTGGCTCTGTGGATGCAGGAAGAGCAGTGGACATGCTATGCCCTGACTTTAGCAAGGCCTTTGATAGTCTCCCACAGCATTCTTGCAAGCAAGCTAAGTAAGTATGGGTTGGATGAAAGGTCTGTAAGGTGGACAGAAAGCTGGCTGGATCACCAGGCTCAGAGAATAATAGTTAAAGTGTGTCCAAATTAAGGCTCACCATGGACCAGTGTTAGGTGAGCAGTGGTCAGCCTGAATGGCCCTGTCAGCACAGCCAGGCTTGGCATTGCTTCCTAACAGGTCCTCCCGTGTCTCATTCATTTCAGACCACCTAAGGAAAGACCCACTCCTGTGTCTAAGAGAAGGAACCTGACAGGCTGGTGAAGGCTTCTTAGTGTCCTGTGCGTGACTTTAAAGCCAAATGTGACCAATCCGTTAGAAGAAGAAAACCTTTATAAAAGCAGGGACAGCATCTGGGCAGCATCCAGCCCTTTGTATTTCAGTGCACGTCACCATTGAGCTCAGTGGCTAAGCGGACCTCTTGTAACTCCTGGTGGGGGGAAGGAGGCATCGAACATGTGGGTGCTGTTTACACGGGAGGCTCTTTTCTCAGCTCTGAAAATGCCCTCCAGGGATGGACTGGCATTTGGATCACATTTCCCTTCAAAGAGGGTGGCCCCCCGCCATGCTATTTTCCTTGCAAAAATCAATTCAGTGACACGGTTTTCCTTTTGGCAGGGCAGTTAATTCATCCACTTGGGAGCTGATTAGATGATTTCATTGGGCCATTTCTAACTGGTACTGCATTTTATTAGCTCTGCTCTCCAGAGGGCACAGCTTAAACGTACGATGCTTTCTCTGCTGCCGGCCACATGTTCCTGCTAACACAATAGATCCTAATGTCATTTCAAAAAGGCCACTGAGGACTGATCAAATTATTAACGTGGGGTCTTGAGGCCTTAGCTCAGATCAGGGTCATCTGTACCAGGCATTGCTCACACATTCAGCAGGAGACAGTGGTTTCTCTTAAAAGCTAGCAGCATAGCTGGACACAGGGTAGGAAGGGAAAACATGGACTCGCCAAAACTGGCAGCAAAGACCAGGAATAGAACTAGAGGTGCAGACAGAAGAGTAGCTCCCCATTGTAACTCATGGTGCTTTGCAGGAAGCGCCATGAGTTACAACAATCCCCCAGACCCAACAGAAGTTCACTGTTGGGTCCTGGGGTTGGGCAGCTGTTCTCCCCTAGCAGTGCCCCTGCCCACTCCCAGCCCCGGGGCTGTTTTCTGAATGGGAGTGGGGTAAAGGGAGTGGAGGGAGCTCTTTCTGGGGGCTCCCCACCAGCACTAGAAAGTGGGGAGGGTGGATTGGAGCCCTGCCCCACCTTGGAGGGGGTCCAATACACTTGCCCCATCCTCCAGTGCTAGCTGAAAAAACCCCAGACCGAACTCTGTCTGCTCCTTCCCCCCCCATTCTGAAAACAGTGCTGGAGCTGGGAGGCAGCACAGACACAAGTTACTGAAGGTGCTTTGTTTCGAAATGTCTTTATCTGATGAGGATCCAGATTTTTGTTGAATCAGGCCCTTTTAAAGCACTCTGCAACCATACACTTCTGTTTGGTCGCAGCTGTAGAGTGCTTTCAAGGGCCAGATCAGGCAAAAACTGTCACTTCTGTCTGCGCCTTAAGGGTTCCTGAGCCTGCAGAAAGCGGTTTGACCTGGACCACCCTGCCTTTAAAAGAGGAGGCTGTTTTTAGTTCAGCTTCGTATGCTAGAGTTGCCAAGGATATAAGCCAACACCTCGCCTTTTTCTAGTTTATGCAGCTCAGTGCTGGCTCCCTCCAACGGGCCCACCAAAAGGCCATGCACACCGTGTGTGTGGGTTGCAGACTGCCAGGCAGACAAGCGAAGGTGGCAGCACTCGGCTGAGTCGCACTGCTGCACTGGCTGTACACTGAGCAAACTGGAAATGAAAGAAAGGTGCTGCCATTCCGATTGTTTTCCAGAGCCTGCAAAAAGAGAGCTTTTTTCCCTGTTTTTTTTTCACTTGGTCATTGATTCTCTAAAGCTTGAAGCCAAAACAGCAAAGGAAGGGGGAAGATGGAGGCTGTCTGTCTTCCTCATGATGCTGTTGGGTGAAGCTTGAGTCTTTCAAGTTGTATCTGATGCTCTGCTAGACCTCCCCTAACATGTGACTGAGAATCCCAGCTTTGGCAAACGCAGCCCTGGATGGCTCTGATGGCTTTCGAAAGAGCTATGCACAGGGAAAAGTGAACGGTGGATTAAAAGGTGGATTAAAATAGCATCTATAAGCTTCATGTTGGGCCCGTGCTCTGGGGAGCAGGGATTCATTGTATTGAGTTCAGGCCTTAAGAGCAAAAAATTACTTGTACCTGGATGGATTTACCAATACTTGGAGATCCTTCTCAGTCACTGGGAAAAGATTACAGCATGTGCAATAAAAATGATAGCTTTGGCCATGTCTGCTGCTGTTGCTCCCTCCAAATATCAAAAGAGGCTTTATCTTTTTTAAGCACAACAAATGAAGACCGGTCCTTTCAGACAAGCCTGGGTGCATGGCTATTTTTCTTTGGTGAATGGAAACCTTTCCAGAACTTATGTTTTCCTGAGTTTATCTACATATCAAAGACTTGCCCAAATCCTCTACTCTAACAGAGGCACATGGCCATCTTGATTAAGGAAATACTTGCCTATCAAGACACTGCCACTGGATTTCTGAGGCCAGAAAAATAAGAGGCAAGAAAGCAAGAAAGATTCAAAATGTGCGCTTTAGCAGACTGCTGCTTTTGCATGCTGGAAAATGTCTTCCCTGGAAAATTATTTCAATATGCCCTTTTTTTCTTTCTCCTTTTCCTTCTCATGATGGAGTCTATGATTTAAAAAGAATTAGTTTTCTAGGTCATTTTGCATGGAATCAGAACAAGGAAATACAGCTGAGCCCATGAAGGAGCGGGGGAAAAAAACCCAACCAACTCACCAAAAGAGAAAAGCCAGATGTGAGTCGCCAACTTGCAGGCCGCCAAGAAAGCAGACGGGAAAACCAAACCGGGGACATTAGTGCAGAGAAAACGGGACATTACAGCCCCGATGGTATCCAATTTCAAAAGACCATGTCTTACCACAGGCGCACGCCTCAGCTCCATGCTATTGCTGTGAAATGCAGACTCTGGATGTACTTCCTCAGTGCTGGAGCAAAACTGCCATGAGTGCTAATGGAAAAAGCTGTCTGGGGGTCTGGGAGGGGAAAGAATCAACTGTCTCTGCAGAGGATCTTGCCATAGGTGGAAAAAGAAGCTTTCGGCTTAGTTTCAGCATATCGGCATCTCCAGGTGGACTTTATGGTCCCACTCGTATTGTGGACTTTATGGACCCAATATTGTGTCGTCTCACAATGGACTACAATGGAATAATCTACCAGCAGAGGATGTTTCTCCTCCTGACCCCAAGCAGTCAGCAGTTGGCCAGTGCCTTGAATAATGAGGCTCCCCATATCCCTTATGAATAAGTCATCCTTGTTACTATAATTAAGGATGGATTTGCTTTCATACCTGGTTTTTATTTTTAATGAAGAAGAGCTGTTATCCTGTGGCAGGGAGTTCCACAGGTGATTTCTGAGGCCAGTTATGTTTGGTGGATGGGAAGAGTTATTTGTCCAGTCCACTAGCCTGTATCCATTTGCAGTCAGTACCTGATACGGGGAAAAAACACCCCTTAATGCACATTGCCAGGGGCACAATGCCCCTGGGGCAGAGGGTGACAGCCCTTTCTGTCTGATGGACACACTTAGTTGCATCATGGCCTTGGGTAGAAAAAATAGCAGTCCATTCTGGGGACATTTGCCAGACAGCAGTTTTCTCCCCACCTTGAATTCTTCATCCATCATACTGCACCATTCATTGGCTCCGATATGCTTCTTCCTCCTCCTTGTCCCACAGGGCAGACCCCAACAGTGCCTGTCCTAGAAGGACCCTGAGGGCCAGTTCGCAGCACAAGGGTTGTCCTCGCTGGCTGTGCTTGCAAAGGGCATACGAACGTGGTGCAGGCAGTTAGGCAAGCAGTCGAATGCACGCTGCAGGGAACGGCTGTTCTGCCCTCCGCATTTTGTTTGTGAAGTCATCTGGAAGACACTGCTTCATCTTAGATCCGTCCAGATGGGATTGCAGCAGAAGACTTCTGTCCGGGTCTCCTAGTTTTAAAACATTTTGGCATGAAGAAGATCTCCCATCTTCCATCTGTAAGGTCAGGGGACTGCTACTACGCGGCCCTGCATAGTCATCAGGGTGGGGGCAGGAGGGGAGCGGGTATAAAACATTGTCTCGTGTCTGTAGCTGGTGGTGTTGAGGGGATTTCCTGACAGCAGCATGGCAAAGGCCAAACGTTGTCAGCTCTGGCTGCCAGAACTCAGGTGGGCACAAAATTATAGAAGTTGGTTTTGTGATTTAGACCCTAGGGTGTCAGCTGGGAGCCCGCCACCTCATTTCACGGAGAAGCAGCTGAGCCTCTGTTGGGGAGTAGCAATGCTTTGAGCATCTCCCTGGCTCTTCTCCTGAAGAGGACACTCCCTGCGGAAAAGGGCATCACTAGTTTCCATCAGGGGCTGGATGAAGGTGCTCAAGGACTGATTCCCCGAGAGGCCAGGCTCAGATTCAGGTCTGGGGGTGTCAGAGAACATGATGCCTCTAAGGAGATTTGGATCACATTCCTTCTTTGGCCCTTAGCAACTGCTGCCCTACTGGCTTGTGCTGGCAGCATTGCCTGTGGACAGAGGTGTCAGCACTAGTCCCGGGTTATGTTCCTGGCTTTGACTTGCCCACAATCAAGCACCAAGTCAGTGACACTTGTCCTCTCCCAGCCTGATTGTCTCCTTCAGCATGACTCTAAGCAATCGTGGGGCATGGCTGTCTACAAATATGTCCTGCACCCATCACATTGGGGTGACTCGGTGCTTCTGCAGAACTGTAACGACCTTCCCTGGGGGGTGGCTCCATCCACGTCTAGACAGGTCACCCCCTCATGCTGGCCCTGAGCTGCAGCAGATGCCACTTTTTTCACTTGCCGAGGTTGTAACGAGAGGAAATCCGCTGCTGCAGCCCCTGCACTCAATACCAAACACTTGACAAAGTGTAAATCCCTTGAAATGGTTCTGGTTTTGTTTTGGGGGGCGGCTGGGATGGGATGGGATGGGATGGGATGGGATGGGGGTGCAACAGCTGCAGCAGCCACCTCTGGGAACTCCAGTAGAAAGGGCTGGCTTCTGCATTCGCTGAGGAACAGGAAGCTTTTAGAGATTTTCTTCTTCTTTCTTTTTTTTGTAATCTCAACCATCTGCCGCAGAAAAAAAGCAGAGAGAGGCCCCTGCCTCAGCACTGCAGCCTTGCTCCCCAGCTCTGAGCAGGCCCAGATGGAGCCCCACTCCATGCTCAGAGCCTGGGAAATGGGTACGCGGCTACTTGAGTTTGATCTGACAAGTGCAGCATACAACCAGTCGTGCCGCCACCCAAGGTGAAAGTCAGTTCTAAGCAAAGAGGTAGTGCCAGGCCCAGGCACCAGGTGCAGTGACTCTGCCGTCTGAGTGCTAGCACCTAGAGGCTGCAGGCAGGGAGCTCTGATCTTTCATGCTAGGTGCTACACACACACACACCATAAAGACCTGGGCTTCTGTCCCCCAGCACTTACAAGATGAGAGGTCTGGGGTGTGTGCCACTGCATTACTTAGCCAAAGACCATTTCCTTACAAGGCAAACCCCAGAGTCCCCCCATGTATCACCACCTTGTCCTTAAACTCCTTGCATGACAGCATTTCCTCACCGTCTTTCAACCCCCAGATCTTGAAGTGCTTATTTATTCCTCTGTGTCGGGGAGGACAGTATCGCTGTCCCCATTTCACACGTGGGAAAACTGAGGCACAGGCAACCTTCGGCTTCCTGCAGAGTGCATGCTTAGTGGACATCAGCACCTGAGTTCAGGGCAAAGCTGGAAATTCAAACCAGGAATCCCTACCCTGCTTTCTCACTTGAGCATTGTGAGTAGGGTAAAGGAGTCATAACCCCTTTTTATTTATGACTTGGTGGGTAGGGGAGGACACTCTAAAAACTGCCTGAGAGCAAGAAGCAGAGCGTGGAAGAGGTGATGTTGTCCCTGTCACCAGATAACAGTGGCCTTAATATTTAGCCTCTGGACAATCTACGAGTCTCGAGCACTGTATGCTGCAGCCCTCTAGCTCTCCTCGGCTAATGGGCCTGATTTACCTCCAACAAGACAGCCACCAAGTACTTCGTATTCTCTGAGCCATGCGAGGAAGCAGCTTTGTACAGAAACCATTTCTGATGAGAGAGGATAATTTGTCTCCCTGGAGGTCTGGCAGTTTTCTTTTCAAACCGTTCACTTCCTATTAAATCAGACCACTGCAGAGAAAGTCTCTTCTCCACAGTGGTTAGACTCAGCAGCTGCTGCAGAAAGAGACGGCCGCGGGAATGGCAGTGCTGAGGCCTTGCTTGCAAGATGAACAAAAATACTACAGAAAACCTCCCATCTGGGTGCAATTGAGCCTCAGTTCTTGTAGCAGAATACAGAGCGTAGTGCTTGAGCACCGCTAGAGAGCTCAGCAACCATTCGAAGAGCATTGCCCCTACTCGTAAACTCAGTAAGTCCGCAGGTACATGGATTTCTTTTTGAGCCCTCACTTATCGACGAACATGCAGCTGTTGGTTTTGCCCGGTGGTGGACTGCACGCCGGTGGGCTGTGAAGGTGGGAACGCAGAGCCCACGCGCATTTATTAATGCACACAGCTGCAGGTGTCTGTTATGCTATGATCATGTATCTGTGGGAAAGATTTGACTCAGCTTCAAAAGGCAAAGTTCAGACTGAAGTGCCCCAAGCAAGCCCTGCACAGCGCTGACATGACTGGTGCTCTAGCCTGATACTTTTTTAAAAATTATTATTTCCTTTTCAGATTTTTTTTTAATGAATTAAAGCCACACACACACACACACACACTGGAAATGGTTTTGATGCCACCCACCTGGCTCAAAGCAATGGACCAATCTTTGGGACAACGTAGCTCGTCTTAAGTGAGGCATTTGCAACTTGGCTTGTTTGACCCTGGGGGAGATGGCTGTGGTGCCAACCAGGGTAGTAGAAACTAGAGGCATGAGGCTAGAGCAGGGGTGGGCAAAATGCGGCCCGCGGGCTAGATGCGGCCTGCCAGACCATTCTATCTGGCTCGTGAGGCCCCCCTCCGAATTTAGAAAATTAATATTTATCTGCCCTGGCTGCCTATCATGTGGCTCTCGATGGCTTGCCAAAACTCATTAAGCGGCCCTCTGCCTGAAATAATTGCCCGTCCCTGGGCTAGAGAGACTGCTGCCTGGAAGAGCAATGCCGTGGTGTGATCCAGGGCACTGTTCATGTACTAGCACATGTCCTGTGGGCTGCTCCTAACTAGGCAGGAATGGGACAGGATCCATAACAACAATAAGCTCCACCTAACAGACCTCCTTCAAGGCAGCTATTACCCATCTTATTCCACAGAAAGGGAAACTGAGGCATCAGGCTCTTGATCTGCCATACTTGATAGGACATCTATGATTCCCCAAGACACTGCACCTGCAAGAAGTGTCATTATTACACATTTGTCCCTCCCACAACATCCAGGTCCAGCAAACGTTCAGATGCAGGTGGGGGGCAGTCAGGGATGCAAAGACAAATGCATCTTGCATCCGCGCAGATGCCTTGGTCTGGAGGGAAGTGTATTTCCAGTACCTGGGGGAATGGGTTGGGACATGGCTGACAACTCTTGGGAAAGTCATCACTTGTACTGATTGCTCCATCTATAAGGCTTAATTGAAGGTCAGACTTGGGCTATGGTCAAGCTGCAGCTGCTGAGGTCCAGATGCTGTTTCAGTGCTTTGAAGCCATCTCCTGAGACACAGACCTCACTTCCCCTTGGTCCCAGAGCTCCTTGGGACAGGGATTTCATTCCCGTTTTAGTGAAGTGTCTCAGCTCTTGGAAAATCCTGTGACTTTTCACTAGGTGGCACCAGCGCTCCAGGGAAACAACCTACTCGGGCTCAGCCTCAGCCCTGGACCTGCACCCTGAACCCCGCCGCCGAGACCCGCTGGTCCGCCCCAGCTCCCCTCTCTCCCAGAAGCCCCTGCAGGCCGGCCGGTCACTCGGGAGGCCAGGACGGCTGTGCACCAAGAGTTTTAGCCTAGGGCATTTGAGACTGGCACACCCTTGCCCACCACGCTGCTTTCCACCCCCGATGCTGAATACGACTCAAGACAGCGTCTCCTACCCTTGGACGGGGCTCCCAGCCCCACACCCTGCCTGCACCCGCCTACGTGGAGACACCACCATCTCTTTGTTAAGGTGTAATTAGGTGACAGAGGGAGTGCAAGTATTTCTAACCCTCCTCTACAGTGAGGGAAGCCGAGGCAATGCCCTCAGATGCATGGCACATCCGTGACGCGGCCAGGGTGTAGGACACTTCCTTTTGGCCACAAACTGCCCCTCCTCGCGATGGGGCAAGGAGGTCTCAGAGCCAGCACCCAAACAACACTCCCAGCTCGACCGCCAGCATCCATCCAGTGCGGTGCAAGAGGAGCTTGGACGATGTCAAGGGCACCAAGAGCATTCATTTCTGCTGGAAAATTTTCAGCCAGTGAGTGTTTTCACTGGAAGCTCCATACCTTGACCATTTTTTTCTTTTTGCAGCCAGATGTTTTCTGTTTAAACCCTATTTCTGACGGATGCCCAAGCCCTATCTCTGACTAAAGCCCCATTCCATTTTCTTTTATCAAGCCTGACATTTTGTCACCACCCCTTCCCCCCAAAATTAATCAGGCCTCCTTCTTGGATTAAAAAGGCTTCCCCTTTTTTCATGACAACACGAGCTCATCCCGTCAGAGTCCTGCATCTGCCACTGGGATCTCATTCTCCAGTCACTTCCCAGGGCCAGGCCCGGAGGAGGGAAGGAGCAATTCATCCTATGTCTTCAGCTGACAGGGAGGCCAGATAAGGCAGAGAAATGCAGGGCAGCTGCGCAAGGCATGGGTGATGGCACAGGACAGGCTGGCCAGGATGCAGTTTCTGTTTGCACCATATGTGCGTGCATGAGTCACAAGGACTCCAACAGTACCAGGCAACTGCCCCTCCTGAAGCTATGCCAGGCCAGCGGTGCCAAGTGGCCGGCTACTGAAAAGTGCAAATTCACGGAGGACCGTGCCATCCTCTCCAGTGAGTTCCAGCTTTCCAGCCCTTTCTCTTTCGGGGAACCACGAATCTCTTTTGGCTCCTCACTAGCCCTTGCTACCATGAAGTGGGAGGGTGCAAAGGGGGCTAAGAAAAAGTTGGCACCCTTCAGAGGGTCTTAGCATCCCATGTGGTTAGGGCATAGCTGGTGTCTCCTATACAATCCTGACTGGGTCCCTTATTGCCTTGTGGACGGGTGGGCAATCTTGCTAGGTGCAGGCTGTTGCAAAATGTCCATGAGGGACATTTGAGGGATCTGCAGTCTCCTCTGCTGGATCCTGCAGAGCTGGAGCCCCCTACCTCACAAGGTGTCTCCTAGGAGCCCTGGCACTGCCTATCTGCAGTGCTGAAAAAGAGAGAGTTGCCTCCTCGGGGCAGGAAGAAGAGAGTGAGGTATGGCCAGGAAAGCCATCTGGAGACCGGGTCTGGAGACCTGTCCTGTTCTAGGTCGCAAGGCCCAAGGTCTGAGCAGGGAGGCCTGCAGTGCTGAGACAGCACGGCACAATCATCCCTGGACTCTCCCTTTGAATGCAGGCTCCAGTCCCAGGTCCCTGTAACCACTGAACCTCCCAGCTGGAGGTGCTGATGGCCATGGGACCGGGGGAAGCTACTGCAGGCGTGATGGATCTGGGTTTGGGGCCAGCAGGGTCGAGGAGAGCAACAGGGCTCCAGCACAGGTTGCACACTCGGGTCACTTTCTGCAGTGCCACAGATGATGTTGGACCCTGGGTCCCCAGAGCCAAGGACAACCCTTCACCTCCCCACTAGGACGGGGAGTGAGCGGCGCCGGCGGGTCATGGGGGCTGCTGCGCCAAAGGAAATGCCAGCAGATAACAACCTCAGTACAAAGACACTGCTACAGCTAGAACAGTGGGGACACTAAATTCCCCGTGTTAAGATCACCCTGACTACAGCCACCAAAAAAGGGGGCAGCTTGCCTAGGGTGAATTTCCTGGCAAGCTCCCAGGTCATGAGTGGCCTTAGCCCTCCTGGCCAGTGTCCTGCTTTGTGGCCTTAGACAAGCTACCACCCCTATGCCTCAGTTTCCCCTTCTGGCCTTTATCTACAAGATGAACCTTGCCGTCATACAGCACCTTGCGCAGTCGGGCTTATCGGTACTAGTCTAACTCTTCTGCTACCGACAGACAGCCCTGTTTGCTCTGGGGAGCATGAGCAGCGCAGATACGCAGGAAGAAGGAAAAACAAAAAACCAGCAAAGAGATATTTGAATCCAGGCCCATCAGCAGCTGAAACGTTCCTTCTCAGTGAGTCTGCACTTGGAGCTTTTGCCTCTGGCTGGGATTCAGAGAACAGTTTTACAGCAGCTGGGAGGCAGGGAAAGAAAGCGATTTGAACTCACTTCAGCTCCAGACTTTGCTGTGCACTCCCCCCCATTGCCATCTGGGCTGATCCAGACTCCTGATAAACCTTTCAGTTTAGTGGTAAACTGGACACCGACAAGCTGGCCTTTCTCCAGACCTCTGCTAACCCCCTTTCTCCCAAGGCTCCAGCTGTCCTGCAGGGGCCGGCTCCCTGGTAGCGGAGCTAACCTGGGGGAAAAGGCTCCCGAGGTTTTCCCTCACTGGAAGGAGCCCGTGCGCCAGCTCTCAACGGGCAGCTAAAGTTTCAGGCTGGGCTCCATCGTGCTGTCTGAAGTGCTACGCACAAGCTCAGGTGCCGAGTGTCTGCCCGAACTGCACGGAGGGAAGGATTCAGCACCGGCTCTGCACCGGGGAGGATCGATCCATCACTCTCAGCCGGGGCCTGTCTATCCTGCTGTAGCAACTCCCGGTGTCTCAGCTCCCATAGGCCCCAGGACAGTTCTTGCCTGGGAAAACAGGGATCGAGAGCAACAACACCTAGCCTGGCACTGTTCATCTGGAGATCTCCAGGTGCTGTGCTACCAGGGGGCCCGCAGCTGAGCTCCTTACACACCAAGACTGAGAGCAGTGCTGCCCAGCATGCACTTCGTTGTTCCCAAGCACTTTACAATGGAAAGGGGTGGTGTCATTGCCCCTTTGGGACAAGTGGAGAAACTGAGGCACGGAGGGAAGTTTGTTGCCTAGGGTCACCCAGTGGGCCAATGCCAGAGCCAGGCATAGAGCCCAGCTCCCCTGAGTCCCAGGGCTGTCTCCGCTACACTGCACTGTCACGACTCACCGATGTGCTGGGTCAGACCAGTGACTCCAGTGTCCAGTGGTGGGCAATGCCAGCTGTTTCAAAGGACGATGCAAGAAGCCTGCAGTTATGGGGTGCCCTGCACCCCTGTACTTCCTTCCTACTGCCCATATGGGCCCTGGGCAAAGACCTCAGGGCTGACCCTGGGCAGTAGTTCGCACTCTGCACAGGGAAGAGACCATGTCCTCGCCCCATTGTAGAGTTGGGGAAACCAGGAACAAAAAGCGAAGAGACCTGCTCTGACCTAGGCCAGAGCCAGAGGGGGACGCAACACTGAGGACTCCTGAGCTCTGGCCGTGGCGCGACTCTTTCTGGTCCATGGGGGATGCTGGATCCCCCTGCTTTCTGAAGGCTGCACAACCCAAGCATCCCCTTCCCTCCCCAGCCCACTCTGCCAGGCAGCCCAGGGCTTCTTCGCAGTGCGTCCTTTTCCATCCAAGTCCCGGTGGGCTGGTGATGCAGACAGCCACCCACCCTGGCCAGTCTGAGACTACAAGGCTAAGCCGTAAAAGCAATCTCTGTCATGCAAATGCTTGCCTTTCTGCTCAGCCACAGCTGGACTGGGCCAGTTACCAAGGGGTTCTGGGTCAGAGGCCCTAGACTGGGGCATGGGGCTGGGAGTCAGGACTCCTGGGGTCTGTTTCTGACTCCACTGGGTGAGCCCCAGGGAGTCAAGTCTCAGCTCTGTGCCTCGGTTTCCCTAGCTGTGTCTTTCAGCCACCTCTGAGGGTAAGCACCAGGAAATGAATGCTACTGCACCCCTTGCAGTGCAGGCATTTGCTGATTAACTTAATAGAGAGTGGAGATCCCTGGCCAGAGGAACAGTCAGGCTTTCTAAGCAGAGTTGCACAGGGCAGGGCCACATCCAGCCTGCATCGCTGCTCCCTAAGCATTGCAAGGCTGTAGCCGAGGGGCAAAGCACTGTGTGAGGGCCCTGGGGCTGGCGTGAGGGGTTCAGAGGGCCTGTGTAAGGGACCTGATCTGGCCTAGAAGCACCATCTGCGAGCAGGAGAGCAGGCAAGCTTTGTGGGCAATGCTCCCTCAGCTCCCAGAAGTCCCTCTATGGGGACCAGAAAACAATGATCATGACAAAAAAAGTTCATGGCTGTATTTTATTGCAGCAACAGTGACATCCAGTGGCTGGTTAAGATAACCGCCTGGCCGGGGAGCATTTCTGGGGGAAGTCATGCCATGAGCCAGTAGTTTACTTGTATGCAAGTCCCTGGTCAGAGGCTGGGGATCCACTGTGCCTGGCACCAAGGAAGAGAAACCAGATGCTGGGACCCCAGGCCTACCCAGGTAGGACTTAGTGCCCAGCAGAAATACCAACCCAGGACAGCACTCAAGTGTAACCCAAAAGATGCATCTTGACAGGAGTCGCTAGCACACCCCTTCTGCAATAGGGATCTTCTATGGGGTCCTGAGGACATCTGATGAGCACGGCGCTGGCATGGGATGAGGCGTGCCCAACACCTCCCCACCAGCCAGCCATCGGGCATACGCTTTGGCAACGGAAATCTTCATGAGCCGCCTCAACCTGTCACCCCCGCAGGGAGTTAAAGCTCCTGCCTATCCCTCCGGGTTAGATTTATTTTCAGCCGCTTGCAGCAGTCCAGCTCGGGGCAAGCACAGAGGTGGTTCAGAAGTGGGAGTTATCCCAGGAGCGTGGACATGCAGGGTGGATGTCATGTCCCCCCATCTCCCCTCTCAGGGTGGCTACATAGGGGGAAGTGGCCAGCTCCTGGAGCCGGCCCTTGGGTAGGGTAGGGTAGGGAGGAACACTGCAGCACTGGGTGAGCAAGCCAAGAAATGCATTTGTCCTTCCTCAGTGCTGAAACCCTGTCTCGGAGTAAAACAAACAAGCCCTGTTTCTAAAGACGTGAACCAGGGCAGAGCCCTTTCTCCAAGGGCATTTAATTAACGGGGCCAAATCACCCTGCAGGTGCACTGCCTCAACAGTCAGGCTTCTGTCCCCTCCTCGCTGACTCCCGAACGCCGTGCACCTGTGTTTTGGGTCTAGGCGAGAGGAGGGAGGGTGGAAAGAAATGGAGGTGAGAGGGAGGGAGGGGAGTGACTTGGAGCAGAGCAGACGGTTATGAAAAAGCTGCGGCTTGGCCGGGGGTGTTGCAAAAGGCCCATCGTACAAAGCAATGACCTCAGCCCCTTCGGCATCCCTGCCCCTCTGAGCGGCACATGTCGGTCTGCAGAGATCGATTTAACATATGTGGAGCTGCAAGCCTCCTGCTCTTAAAGGGGAGGGAAGGGCTTCATCTCATTCACTCTCGGCAGTTCGCCGAGTCTCTCAGCTTCAGCGCCGGTGGGTGCGTCCCCCCCTCCCATTTGCGGGGGGACACCAAACTTCATGGAGAAAAGGTGGAAACTCAGGAATGCAGCATGAAGGTTCAGACTTAACAGACAGAGAAAGAGCGTGCCCTGGATGACAGTGAAGGGCTGGGCTGGGAGCTGGCGCATCTGATCTCAGCTCCTCTGGTGCAAAGCCAGATTGTGTCAGCATCTACCCCGGATCGGGATCTGGCAACGGTGTGACCGTGTGGCCCCCACCACACTGGCCCAGGAGGGGCCCTATATCAGCCCTAATGCCACTGCTGAGTCCAGTGTAGGAAGGAGAGGGCCAAGCTAACAACCAGGTGCTTTGCGCTTCATTTCCTAT
>NW_017729015.1:10543183-10564278 GCF_001723915.1 Gavialis gangeticus | reverse complement strand
AGGTGTGACCGTGTGGCCCCCACCACACTGGCCCAGGAGGGGCCCTATATCAGCCCTAATGCCACTGCTGAGTCCAGTGTAGGAAGGAGAGGGCCAAGCTAACAACCAGGTGCTTTGCGCTTCATTTCCTATAGACAGCTGCTCATGGGGGAGCTCAGCCCTCTGCCCAGCAGAGCTGCGGGGACCAGGCTCTGCTGTCAGTGTGGGACCAGCATCTCAGGAGGGAGAAACCCTGCCGGGAGGGGGGCATATCCATCCAACTGTGTGCAGGGCTGGCTTGGGGGGTGGAGACCCTGCCTGCTGGCAAGAGGCATCTTCTGAAGCCCCATTTTGCTACAAGCACATCCCTGCCCTGTGTAGCTTCTGGTCTGCAGAGAAAAGGAGGAAATGGAGTAAAGTGACTTGTTCCCAATCACCCAGCAGGTCAGCGGCAAAGGTGGGGGCTGGTCTCCCGGGTCCCAGGACACTGCCTTACCCACTGGCCTGCACTACTTGTCAGGTATGCAAATGATGTTCCCCTCATCTACATCAGCCCCACACGCATGAGCTATTTCCACAGGACTGTTCACCCAAAGCAGGGGGGTTTGCTGCTAAGGAGGAAGCTGCCAGCCCTCAATAGGCCCATTTCTATTCACTCACAAAGGGCTTGGCCCCTTATAGATGAACCGAACACCTGCCTGATGCCCGCAAGAGTATGGGCAGGGGCAAGTGAATGCCCTGGGCAGTGGTACTGCATACCACAGCAGAGACAGCAGCTGCCACTGGCCCCACCATAGGCTCCTTTCCTTGGTGGGGCCATCCGCGCATCCGTGCTTCCTGGGCTCTGCATCTCCAGAGCAGCGCTGGGAAGACATGGAGCACAGGTGGGCAAGGGGACCCCAGACAGCCACAGGAGCCTGGGGACTGGGGGACGGCATGCAGAAGGAAATGCCAAGCAGCCCCGGTGAAAGGTGGAAAGCAGCTCAGGTAGCTTTCCCCCCTGCAGGGGAATCGTCCTGAGGATACAGCCCCCTAGGCTGTGGCTGCAGGTGCACTGCCGATTGGCGCAGCAGGTTTCATGAGAGAGGACAGGGAGCAGCATGGGGCAATCCCCTGCATCCAGCCCTGCGCAGGGCGTGTGAGCAGCATCTGATGGAGGTTCACATGTCCAGTGGGCACTGTTGGAGAGGCTTAGAGGACCAGAACCTCTCCACACAAGAGATTACGTGAGAAGTTTTCTCCTGGGTTCAATCAGATGATGCCTTCCTTAAAACTCATTGCCTTCCATCAGGACATAGGCTTATAGGGAAGTGTTCTCCCAAGCTGACCCTTGTGACCACCAGCTCATGCTCTGGTCCACGTGTTTAGTGATTCAGAGAAAGTTTTGGTACATCCCGAGGTGTGGACAAGATTATTAAATGCACACTATGGGCATGCCATGGCCTATGGCTTTTACCCTTGAAATCATAGATTCAGCAGGTTGGAAAGGACCTCAAGGATCATCTGATCCGGCTCCCTGCAGGAAGAGAGGAATGCTATCCCTACATCATCGCTCTCAACTGCCTCCTCTTGAAAGCCTCCAGTGAAGGAGGTTCTGCAGCTTCCCTGAACAATTCATCCCACTACCTCACCCTTCTGACAGCACGGGAGATTTTCCCGAGACCTAACCTAAATATGACGTTTACCAGCAGCCAACCTTAGTTTCATGAATGAGTCTGCAGCTGATTTATATATGGCTCATGCAAGCAACAGTTTCTCAGCCTGTTGGAATAAGAGGCACTCACCCATGGCAATTCGTCTGGAATACATATGCAAGTTGTAGCATAAAGCCTGCAAATGCAAAGCCCCCTCCCAGGCTTAGCAGCAGAAAGAAGGGGTCCCATCCAGTCGATACTGATTTGCATTCACATTAGAAATGAGAGCTGAATGTCACTGTGGAATTGGGGAACTAAAAACAAATGAGCTGGCAAAAGGAGATCCCAATGTCTCTGCAACATATTGCAGACCCTAAGTGTCCCTGAATGCCAAAGCTCTCCAGGCCAGCTACCCCAGCAGCACACAAAAAAGTGATCAGGAGCAAGTTTTTTTCAATTTTGGGGAATAAAGCAATGACAAGGCGTTGTGCTCAGCAGTGATCCCAGTGAAGACCAAATCTACCTTTCTCTCCGCAGCAAGAGACCCTGAATAGTCTTTGACCTGCCTGGGGCGCTCATCTGTAGCCGGAGCAGAGAAGGATGGTTCAGGATTATCCTCTTCCCTGACTGCATCTGAGGGGCTGTATCTATTTCATACTGTGCTAGTGAATATGGACAAGGACACTGTACCACAGGAAGAGGGAGGTGGTAGGTCATGCATGCTTGTGGAGCACGAGAGCATTAAACAGGAGGAGACGTTTTGCACCATTCCAATGGCTCTGCCCTTCTCCGTGCTCCCAAAGCAAACTCTTTACTCCATGCTGCCTTTAAAAGCCCTAGCATGTTGTGCTTCAATGTGCTCCTTACCTAGATATTGTCCCTTGCCTTCCCGGAACGGGGGTCCCACAGGCCCTTTCACCATGGGTTGCATGTATTTCACTTGAGCGTAGCCTGCTGCTCCTCCTCCAGACACTGAGTGGATCCCAGCTACAAGCAGCAGCAATGAGACAGCTTCTGAGAGCATCCTGGCTTCGCTGCTAGGCTTTCTGTGGACAAAAAAGGACAGCCAGGTTAGGGAAACATGGGAGCTGCTGCTTTTTGCCTCCGAGTCCCATAAAAGTTCATGAATAAATATCAGCTTGACTGGAGGACAGAGACAAGTGAGTTCTGAGTCCGTGTTGCAATTCTCAGTTTGCCAGGACACATGTACCCTTCCACCCTTCGGATAACATGGCAATGAGCATGCTACCAGAGCCCAGCAGATTATACTGCTTGCTCATAAACACCAAGGGCTAGGTCTACCATTGCCCAATACCATGTGCAATCCCTTGCCCTGTGAATATGGCAGTAAAAGTTCAGGATCTGACCTGCATGTTTGCAGGATCTGAGATGCTCCCTATCACCAGCCCGAGTCAGTGAAGCAATGCCATGCAGGCTAAGGTGACCAACTGGGCATACCCCAGGGAAGGCTCAGGACTCAAAAGGGCAGACAGCTGTGCCTCCCTTTGTCCCCTGCTGCTTCCCATCACATTTCCCTCCTACCCCCAAGATAGGTACAGATGGCCAAGCTGTGCTTAGAGGGCTGCTGCTGACCATCAGAGAGGACTATCAGGTCATACAGTACTGATTGCTAAGTGTCCATTCTGTACGGAAGGAGCTGTTATCCTCTGCGGGCTACAGTAAGAGAAAAAATAATTGACTGTGCACAGCAATAAAGCGAAATGTTTTGGTGAATGCCTGGTTCAGGACACAGTGGTATATATTTAGCCAGAAAAGCTGATAAGCATGGAGGCAGGTTCTGCCACAGACTTGTTGTGTGACCCCCAAATACATCACCTCACTTCTCGGGGCTCCGACTCCCTCTCCGTACACTGTGGATAACAACCCTGTTGAAACTATAAGGCCTTTGTGCGACTCTGACTCATAGGCCCATTGCCTGGCTGAAGGGGGCCTTGATCGTGGCCGGGTCGTCTAGGTAATATGGTAATATTATTAATACAGAATAATAAGGTATCTAATATATGGTTTCAAAGCTGCCCAAACGAATGTTCATCCCAGGTAAATTATACCCAGGTTGTAAACTTCCATGAATAATTATTCTTTATCTATCCATCTATGGAGATGAATTCTTTATACGTATAAAGAATTCTTATTCATGGAAGTTTATAAACCAGGAATAATTTATGTGAGGTGAACAATCATCTCATTCAACTATATATAAAATTATTTGTTTCTTCGTCAGGGGCCTATACAGGCTATAAGTTTATCAAGGGAGGACAACAGATGCACTGTTTACCAGAGTGCCCCTAGGAGTAATTAGGAATAATGGGTGCAAACTAGTGGAGAGTAGATTTAGGTTAGACATTAGGAAGCAAGTTTTTATAATCTGGAATGGGCTTCCAAGAGAGGTGGTGCTATCACCTGACTTGGAGGTCTTCAAGAGGAGGCTTGATAGTCACCTGGCTGGGGTCGTCTGACCTCGGTCCTCTTTCCTGCCAGGGGCAGGGGGTCGGACACGACAATTCTTTGTGGTCCCTTCTGACTCTACAATCTATGAAATAAATACACGTGTGTGTGCGCGCGTGTGTGTATATCCATACACACGTACACATATGGACACACACACCAAGGAAAGAAGCCTATGGCAGGGCCAGTGGCAGCTGCTGTCTCTGCTGTGGTATGCATATTGTATATATAAAGTCATATTGTCTATATAGAAATATAAAGGCAGGGAGGAAAAAAGCTCTCCTGAGCTGAGAGTTGTTGTCATATCTCTCGAATGAACAGGATTTCCTCTAACAAAAAACGTGTGCGCTTTGGAGTTGGCTCTCGAAAAGACTTCAGGTTCCAAGTCCGGGCCTCACTCCGTGATTGAAACCTTAGAGGCGCTGAGCTCTGTTTGCTCTCAGACTGGGGAGTGGGTTCACGAACGCCTGTAGCTTTTGGCGGCCAGCAGCTTGAAAAATGAAATGTCAGAAATGAATTCCCACTCCAAGGTTTGCCAGTGCTAGTAGCTCTCCGCTGCGGTGCTTTTTAAACAGCAACAGGAGTTTGTTTGGTCAAGTACTTATGAGAACCTTTGATTGCGAAAGCATAGGAGGTTACGCTGCGATGGAAGACCAGACTCTGCCTTAAGTGCCTGTTTATATAAAATAAATACCCTCTATAAATATATCTTTCCTCTAGCAACATTTTCCTTGCCAGCTTCGAGAACCGAGCTGCAAACAGATTGATTTGCACCAGAGAACATTTATTTTCAGAAGCTTAAATAACACGGGATGCCAAAGAGCCGGCTATTTCCACCCCCTCCCCAGCACACACACACACACCCACCAGTGAACTGCGGTTGCTATTAATAAGAATTAAGCACTTGGCCGTTCTCTGCTGGAGAAAGAATGAGCAGAACTGCTCCTCAGCTGGATTTGATCGGCATTTCCTGAATTGCTTCCATTGAAACGGCAGCAAAAAGCTGCAGCATGAAAAAAACCCCAAAACAAAATTAAACAAACAAAAAAATCAAAATAAAATAAAAGGAAGAAAGAGGGGAGGGGT
Source organism: Gavialis gangeticus (assembly GCF_001723915.1). NCBI lineage: Eukaryota > Metazoa > Chordata > Crocodylia > Gavialidae > Gavialis > Gavialis gangeticus. The sequence continues at coordinate 10,559,113 of NW_017729015.1, read as the reverse complement.
GGGGAGAGAAAAAACCCAGCAGGGAACTGATTCTGATGCTACAAACTCTTGGCAAAGCCATCGGATGTCTCTAGCAAAGACACCGAGCCATGAACCACTCTTCTTCCCCCCCAACAAATGTTTATGAAGTCTTCTTTTATACTCGAGGACAGCACTCCTGCAACTACGCAGCAGCTCGGCGGCGAGCGGAGTACAGCGTTCCAACCGTCTGAGGTAAAGGATTTGTCTTGGCTGCCTCCTTTGGACTTCCATGTTTCCACTCCACCTTCTTCCATCCCCAGCCGAGGAAATGGCTCCTTGCAAAGAGAAGGCCAGATCTGATGGGGAGCAAACTAGCACGGCAGCTTGTTCAAGTGCCTGGAGAGCGTGAAGGAGGGGATTTGCTCTTCTTTGCACCAGGGTCAGAGGCAGGTGGAAATTAGAGTCCTGACTTGCCTGGCAAGGGCTTAGTGGGCCAGTCAGATGGGGCTGCTTTAACAGTGAGAGTGGTCTAGTGCAGTGGTTCTCAAACTTGTTCCAGGACCTATTTGGCAACATCCATGGTCGGTCCCAACCCAGTGCCCCTCACTCCCAACACACTGCCCCCCACCCCAGGCCCCAGCCCCGCAGTGTGTGGGGCAGGGGGAGCCCCAAGCAGCCCCTTGCAGGCTGGAGCTCTGCCATCCTGCAGGGGAAAAGCCGCGGTTTTCCACGTTTTTCTGCTTTTAAGGAGAGTGCATTTTTAAAGTTTGTTCCCAGCCCTTTCATATATTCTTGCAACCTGCTTTTTGGGTTGAGAAACGCTGGTTGAGTGGTTAAAGGCCATGTGTAGGGTTGTGAAGATGGGGGTTCTCGCTCTAGCTCCATGTCACTCGCTCACGGTGTGAGGATGGGTTCCCCTCTCTAGAGACAGCTGACAGTGCTACATCTGAGATTGGGTATGCGGCTTAATTAACTTAAGTCACTGAAGTGCGTTGAGATTTTCACAGGAAAGTACTAGAGCAGTGCACAGTAATGTGACCAGTAGGCAATAATACCTGAGCTCAGAGGCAATCAACTACAATGACAATGAAGCCAGAAAAGTGCTTAGCCCAGTGCCGTGAGATAAGCTGGGGTCCTGAGCAGTGCCCAGAGGGACAAACAAGCTATCCCGAAGGGGTGTCCCACATGCCAGGCCAATGATGACAGCGAACACCAGTGCACCTAGACTTGGGCAGCTTGACAGAGGTGTTTCCTGATGCTCCTATCTGCTTCGTGCACGGCAGTATTTTTAGTCCTTTTGCTGGAGGGGTGCAGCCTGCTGAGAAGTTGCTCAGTCTTGCTCCCAGCTTCACCTATGCCTTGGTAAGCATAACACAGCCAGCAGGGTAACGGGTCCTGTCCTTCAGACCATTGGGGCAGACGAGGCTCTGCTCTACGGCACCTCTGCTCAGGCTGCTGAAGGATCGTTTTTGGCGGCAGAAAGGGTTCGAACCTGCACGAATGCCGAGAGCCACCAGTCAATCAATGGGGAGCATGCAGCACCTCGCCTGGTCCCTGGTTAACTGGAACTTGAGGACACCCGGCTCCAGATGAGGGCAGGACTGCAAAGGAGCGGAGCTGACAAGCCAAGTTAAGGATCCTCTCCAAGGAAAGGAATTAAAAATAAAGACGAGAGGCAGACGACCTGACACGGGGGCCGGGAGTGTGGTGGGATGTTGGACTGCAGCGTGCCCTGCCCTCTTAATGAAAAGTTTCCAGAGAATGCAAGATAAAAGCCTCCAGCCTCCTTCATCCAGGGTCAGAGCCAGCAGGGATCAAAATCTCTCTTCTGACCGAATCCCCAGAGAGCTATCCAGGGTTATTTCCCATCTGTTGAGCTTGTGGGACAGAGGTGCTTAAGTGCAAACAAGGGCTGGCTGCATTCAATGAGGTGACCTATGTCACAAGGCTGTAATCGAGGAAACTATTACACAGCCCGGGAGAGGCGTTTCCTGGAAAAACATCAAGGCAAAGCTCCAAGGGATGAAATTGTTTTGCGCATCTAAACCTTGGGTTAGAAATTTAAAATGGGAGCTCGGAGTCGGCTGATCCGCTGAGCGCTGCTCACGTACCGCTGAAACCATCTCTCCTAGGAAAAGCTGCGCTTGCCTCTCAGAGCTGCTCGGCCTCTTCCACACTGCCCATTTTTGATGACTCCTGAAAGCAGGATCACTTTTACCAAGCTGTTCAGCTAAGGGAAGGAGGAGGAGGAGGAGGAGATGTATAGCAGGGTTGTGGGAGACAGGATACTCAACCCGCGGTATGACCTGAGAGAGGTCATGCCCCAGGCCTCAGTTTCCACATCTGTAAAATGGAGATCAAGACTAAATCTGGACAAATTGATTTTAGTCAAATTTCCAGAGCCCTTCGAATTTGTGACCTTCAAATTTGTGACCACTCCCATAGCCAGAAGGGAGATTGGGGTGGGGGGGAGAATCAGCAATATTTAGTTTTCACAAGAAATTCCCACAACTATTTTTGGTTGCAAGGGTGTAAAATTCTCAGCCCACGCTAAGAATGACACTTCCTTTCCTATGGAAGATCATTTCAGACTACACATAAGGAAAAACTTCTTTACAAGGTGAGTACCGAGGGTCTGGAACAGGCTGTCCCCAGAGGTGGTAGTTGCCCACCCTGGCCCTTCCAGCCCCGAACAGCTATGAAAGCCCCCAGTGAACTACAGAACAGGGCTGAGGTGCAGTGCATTATATACATTTGCTTCTTTCCACCTGTGAACTCATCCTTCTTGGTTGCTGATGTCCCGATTATCCCGACAGCCAGCTTGGTATAGGGGCAGCAGAAAAAACACAGTCTGTGGAGCCCACATTGAAGTGAAGAGGAGTACCTCAACAACAGCAATGAGCTCCACATATGAGTGAGCCAAGCAGGACAGATCAACCCCCAGGCGGATGGTGGCTCGGATGAGATCCTGCTGTATAAGGGAGCAGCACAAGGGTCACATCCTGGCCTGGGGCTGCCCTCTCTCTTCAGGGACCACATCTGGGGCAGAAGCTCAGCTGGCCTAAATCCCACGGCAGTCAATGAAACAGCTACCGCTGTCTTCGGTGTGGGGCACCAAAGATGGGGGGAAAGGAGAAGAGAAAAGGGCAATGACTACTGGGAGTGAATCCAAGGCAAATAGATGCAAAAGCACAGCTCTGAGCTGGGTTGCAAACACCATAATGTGCAGGAGACCCTACACACAAGGAAGGGCAGAGCAGGGTTATTGATTGAAGTGGGGTGCAGCAAGGAGTCAGGGGATGAACTCAAGAGTAGGCTGAGCATCTAAAAAACTTCCCCCCAGCAGCGGAGGACTTTCTCAAGCAAAGGGGTAGAGACCCCTTTTCTCTGGATAGGGCACACCAGCTAGGAGAAACCACCGAGGAATACCCCAGAGGACAGCATCCACCTGCAGCCTACCAGTTCCAATTTCATCTCTCCCTTCGCCGAGTCTCAGGATCGGAGACAGGACCCGCAGGTGGGATGACTTTGGATGGGACAGAGTCATGCAGGCCAAGGAGTGGAGTGGGGATATTTTCCTGAGGGTACCCTTGAGATGCATCACCCCAGCTCTGGGGAAGAGGCCGAGAATCCCCTTAGTTTCTCCATTCAGGGAGACGGGGTCTGACTTCGGCAGGCTTAGGAGAGGGGGTCACGTGCTTGGGTAGGCAGAAAGCTGGGCTCGACTTCCATCTCTGCCCCTGACTGCGGCTCAGACCTCCCTCCTGCCCTTTGTCTATCATCCCTGTTTAGAGGATAAGGTTTTCACAAGAGGTTATGCCTCTGTGCATGTGTCTGATACACCTAAACCACAGTAGAGTTGCTACTGCGATACCCATCTCAGAGAGCTGCAGCGGCACAAACAGTGCGTGAGAAAGTCTCAGATCCTTGGATCCTCTTTCCAGCCTCTTGTGGCCCTTTGCCCACTCCTGCGGGGCACAAGAAGCCATCACTGCTGGTTTCTCGGTCTCTTATTCACATCTTTGAGGAGGAGAGTGCGTCTCATCCCCCTGTGCACCACACCATTGGCTCTCAACCTTTTTAGACTTAAGGCAACCCCATGCTAGACTCAAGTAAACCCTCAGAAAATGCAAGTGCCAGCTCTTGACTTTCACTTGTTTTTTGACTATGGCCATTTGTAGATATGCTCAGCATTTTCTAAACTATCTGAACTGATTTGCATCACACAGTTCAAATCACAATTTCAATGTGAATTAAGGGTTCATAGATGATCATTAACCATCAGCACTAGCTATACATAGTCTATACACTTGACAGCCCCTTAACCAAGATTGGAAGTAATTAGGAGGTGATAATAATAAGCCTGTTTAAGCACAGCTGCATTGTTGCAATTATCTAAAGTGCTGTTCCAAAAGCAGTAACTGCCCTGATAGGTAGGGTGAGGTGGTGTTGGCACATCCAACCTCATAAAAGTATTACAGCACTTTGTGCCCCATAGCCTCTGCTGTGTTGCAAAAACCCAGTCGAGTTTCCCTTGTGGGGGCTGATATTTGCAGCACTTATCTGGAGTTCTTAAGGACAGTTTTTCCTAAAAGCAAAGCCATATATACATGTTAATAAATACAGTTTAAAATTGCCTAATGTGGACTGCCCTAGTCTGCATTAACTTTAATCCTCATTCAGTGAGGATTAGTTAATTTGGACTGGAACCAATTTTAATGTCAGACTACAGACATCCATGTGTATATAGTGATGGTTGTAGTCTCAATTAAACCTAGAAAAACGTAACATCTGTAAAGGCCTGGCAGACCAATTCTTCTGTTGCCAAGATCTCAGAAAGCTCACAACAGGTCAGGATGTTTTTGACACTACAGATTCCTATTTGAAGTCTCTGGGTTTCTCTTGTGAATCATGTGAGTGTTTGCAACACACCAGAGCTAATATTGTACAGAACTCTTTGAATGGGCTCGTGCACCCTGGGGTGCCCCAGCACCTGGGTTGAAAAGTCACTGTGCTATGCCATTACCTAGCCTCAGACTTATTTCTCATTCTCCCAGAGCTCCAAATCTTTTGCTTTAAACCAGAACGGCGATGCAGTTCGGAGCTTGCAGCTGCACAAGGGCTCTGGGGTTTGGCCTACGTCAAGTGCATAGTTTTTTTCCATCCTCAGACTGAACCATGGGCAAGAACCCAAGCTGGGAGCATTGGAGCCAAAGGAACGCCCAGCTCTGCCCGAGGTCATCGCTGTTGTTATTATTTTTGCCTTTCAGTGGATCTGGACCAAAGAGACCAGAGAATTCAAAATGCAGAAAACTCAGAGCTGCGGCTTTACCTGCAGGCAAACACAGGGGGCTGTTACCAGCCTCTAAGGCTGGCACACAATGCAGCCTGCCCGGAGCAACTGGCTGAATAGGTGGGGGGCATCCATCACCCGTAGTTGGGAAGCAAAGACACAGAGCTGTCAAGAAGCCCTCTGAAGCTGACAGCTCTCATTATTGCACTTACAAAACAGGCAAGAAAAATGAGCTTCTCTGGAGCCGGCTCCCAAGGCTCCCACATGCTGCGCTCCCAGAGCACCGGGGCTGTGCCCAGCCAATGGGAGGCTTGAGAACGGGGGGCCCTCACCATGCAAACTGACAGTTGTTCAACCCACACAAAAGTATGGCACAGCTGTGGCATCCATTGGCAATCTCCTGGCTGATGATAAGAAATTATTTGCTGCTTGAGCCTGCTGGCAAACGAGAAGCCGCTCCTTTGGGTCTCACCTTGCATTATAGGGAGAGGGCTGTACAATCGAGACGCTCCAAGCAATATCTGGTTGTTCCTGCCCATGCAAAGCACTCTCATTCATATCCCCTACTGTATTCTCAGTCCATTCCCCTACCCCTGAATCACCAAAAAATCCCATAGGCATTGCAAGGAAGAGGGTTTGCAATGGCCTGGCACCTACTGGCTGGTGACGTCCCACTGGAACAGCCCCATACTCTCAGACTGGAGCAGGCTGCAGGTCCAGTGGGTAGCGCTTGGTAGTGACTTCAGAAAATAGCAATTCTGGTCTCAGGTCTGCCCCTGGCTGCCCACTAACAGTAAAGTTACTTCCCTTCAGCCTTCACTCTTCCTTGTCAGTATTGCTGGCCCCATTTTATAAACCTTTCTTCATACAAGCTACTGCGCTGTAAGGCTGAAGAGCTCTGCAGAAGTGCTGAGTCTTGTTATTTCCTGCAGAGTCCATAGCTGTTGCCTTACACCATGATCCAGGACAGCAAAGGCTCTTCTGAGCAGCACAAAAAGTTTCAGCTCTCGCTCCTGGAAACCACTAGCTCCCAGAATGACATTATATGGGCAGCCTTTGATCTGGAGCAACAGATCCGGCCAAGGAATATTCCTTCGGCAAGAACAACAAGTACCCCTTGCCATCCAGCTCATACTCCAATGCCGTTGGGGGTCTCGGTGCCTGCAGGAAATGGCACTTTCAAGGTTCATTGCAAAGCCGACTATGTTGCATGTGATTTTGTGTTGCACATACACCTAAGAAAATACAAAATGGTTGTGCCAAACTAAACCCCCATGTGGGCCCATCTCTTAAGAGAACAGCATGCCTCTAGGCTTCAGGCTCGCAAGATACTGTTATAAGGGATTACTTAAAGGTGCCTTTGCTGTGCCCTGTGCTGCACAGAGAGTAAAAGCAAAGCCCTGCCCTGGAGGGTTTGCAGTCTGAAGTCCAGATGCTGAAGACTCCTTATGACACCTTTTCTCTCATCCTTTTTTGAAGAAAGGCAGAGGGAGCTGTGCAGATCATTGTGCCATATACTTTCCACCTGGGATGCAATGCTGTGAACACGTCTCAATGCACTGGGAGCCTGAGAAACCAAAGAGCCCACTGCTAGGAGGCAGAACTGACCGTGACTTTGTCTGGAGAAGGATCTGGGTGTTTGGGGACCAAATTCACAGAGCCATGGAGAAAGACTGAAGGTTTCCACTTCCTTCAAGGAATCCCTCTGGGACCGGAGAGTCTCCGCACCTTCTCCACGGGAGCGCCCAGGTCCTGGTGTTGTGGGACAGGCTGGAAAGGGGCGTATATTAGGAAGTAGCTGAGGTGTGCTCTCCTCCTCTTGCCTCTGCACCCCTTCAAGGGAGCCTCTGCAGTGCCAGGCACACTCGGGCTGCCGTAGGCTTCGGCAAGGGCCGGAGCAGCCCTTGGCTGGCCCCGAGTTCCCTCTCCTCCGTCCCAGAGCTGGCGCCACAGCCAGGAGGAGTCTGGCCTGTGATGTTTCACTCACTTTGGATGGGAGACAATGAATGCACTTGTCCAAACGCTTCTTATCGGCTGGAGCCTTCTGCCAGAACGAGGTCCCTGAGCACCTGAGAGCAGTCGGGAGCGTGCTCCGATGATACATGCTGGTCCTCAGCCTAATGGGCTGTTTCCTGTCTGCGGCTGTGTTTCTCCACAGATGAGCTGAGATGAGCTTGGATGAATGCCTCAGCCCATTCTCCTCCCGCCTGGCCTGGCTGGAGTCCTCCCCAGCTCCGCAGGACCCACCTCCGTGCGATGGGGCACGCGCGCTCGCTGCTCAGCCCGCGCCATTTGTCAAAGCTGTGGGGGGCCGGTGCGGATGCTCAGTGTTATGGGGGGGGGAGCGTTTCTGGCGGATGCTGTTGAGAGGTGACCAGCCAACAGTGCTGAGAGCTTCAAAAGCTTTTCCTGGATCCTCTTCCAGGCAGAGATCCCCCCTCTGCCTGGTGCTGCCCATCCTGTGAAATCCAACAGAGGAAACAGGCAGGGTGGCATGCAGATGGGGCAATGGCTGGCTATGGCAGGAGGGGGGCAGCATGATCATATGCAATTTCCCCAAGTGAACAAAGCCGGGGCAGTCACTCCCCTCCCTCACAGTCCCTTCGCAGGAAGGGTCACCAGTACCCCAGTCCCTTTCATACTGCCCTGAAGGGATGGGAAGCCACAAGGGGCAGCTTCACCCCCTGGCCGTGACGCTAGATAGACCTTTACAGCTGGGTGCTCTGCCGCTGGCTCCACCACTGATCTACGGCAGGCCCAGGAGTGGGCGAGCTCATGGCGCTAAACACAGATGGGTCCAGGTGGGTTTGCTGGGACCAGGAGCCCTGTTTGCACCCCCCGCATCTGCAGCAGGCGTGACAGCCAGGTGGCAAGCATCGTCAGAGTCACTTGGAAGTGTGGTGGCAGGGGGAATTAGCCTCTTGCTCCCAACAGACCCCAGGCAGAGGGCAGGGAGATAAAGCAGACAATAGTCTTTGCCAAACCTAAAGTAAAAACAACACAGGCACTTCCGGGGGAGGGGGAGGGCAAAGGGGAAAACCAAAACCTGGCTGGGCTTGCGGTTACAAGCCGGCAGCTCCGAGGCTCCCAGGATGTGGCATGTTTGGGATGACAGCCGTGTCTGAGAGCAAACTCGCAGCTTAGCAGTGCTTCTTTCTTTCTAGGCAGATTTATTTCTTTAGGAGGGGTAAGCAGGCTTGAAAGGGCAAGACACTGGGCTTCCAAATGTGTCCAGTCTTCCCTCGAGACAAAATTTCCACCAGCAAGGGCTTGGATTGCCAGAGTGGGACTGCAAACCCCCCCACCCCGGCTTGAGGACAAGGATTTGGAGAGAGTTATGACTCTATTACAGGCCTGAGTGGCTGAGCAGAGATTTCCGGACAGGCAGCAGCTAATTCTGAGATAGACGGTAGCTGAAATCAGGAGGCCTCCTGCTCCTGCTCCTGCTCCTGCAAGCGACTGACAGGATCTGCCCCTGCGTGGTGCGCTGGGCTGTACAAGGCCCCGCAGAGCCTTGCTGATAACGGGGGTGCTCGGTCATGCACCGACTCCTGTGTTGCTGCGTGTTATTTGGCAGTGAGCCTGGTCTTTAGGGTAGGATGCAGGACAAGCCAGAGCCTTGGATTCTCCTTCCAGCTTGGCTGCCGACTAAAGCCTTCTGCTCAGGAAAAATTTGCATCTGTTTAACTTAAAAATCAGCTTTAAACAGGTGCAGACTCCCATATAGACTTATTTCACAGAGTAAGGGTGTATGTCAGCAAGGCAGTTACCTGGCGCAGCAAAAGAGAAAGAAGATACCACAGTCTTTCATCTATCGGCGGGTACAAGTGTATACACGGGCAGCTATAGCAGAGCAGCTGATGTAGCAAAAGCCCTTTGTGCAGCGAGTAGGTTGTGTGCCCATGCCATAAGGAACTGGCTCTCAACCTTTTTAGACTCCAGGCAGCCTCGATAGATTGGAGGCCTCCTCCATAACTGTTGTGAATTGAGGGGCACCCTATTTCAAAAACTCATTTATTTGTTGCCGTGCTTACCTTCTTGCAGTGGTGGTGGGAAGAGAGAAACAACCAGGCAGGGAGAGCCTGAGACTGCTCTTTTCTGCTCATCTCCTCACACTTCCTCTTGCACCCTTCAAAGGATCTCATGGCACCCTGGTTGTGAATCGCTGCCCTAACAGATACCTCTAGAGCCTTTCAGTCATTTCAGGCTAGCTCAGATCTCTTCCCAATTGATTCAATGAAACCAAAGTGTACTCTTCCTTGCAACTGTGCTAATTTAGAAGCATCAGGTAAACTGGTGCAACTCCGCATGCAAAGAGACCCTATGTGCCTGTGTAGCACCTAGCACATCAGCTCCTTGATCTTGGGCAAGGTTTCAATGGGCTACCGCAAGCCAACTTTGTGAGACACGTTTGCTTCCACACTTCTTAAGAGGCTGAGCTCCTCGTCACAGTTTAAGCATTGTGCGTGTGCAAGACACCATTCCTTGTCCAGCGTGTGCCTGAAGCATGACGAGGCACCCCAGCTGCCCTGTCACCCACATCCTGTTTGTGCATCACCTCTCCTGGAAGAAGGGGTGCACAGTTCAGGCAGGGACTGTAGCAAGTCATTTTGTTGAACTGACACTAATAGATGAATAGGTAATGGGAAAGGGATTATACACTGCAAGCTCTATGAGGCAGAGACCCTTCATCAGTAGAGCATCCAGCACAGGGAACCACAGACTCAATTCTCTCCTAGATGCTTCAGCAATATACTAATAAAAATAACAATGTGTGGCCAGGTCCCCAGCTAGTGGATGGCATGTTGCATGCATCTACCAGCTACAATGGAGCAAAGGGGATGTGTGTTGCCAGCATGTTTGATTGCAGTGCCACAGATGTCTGACATCTGCTGTTAGGCAATGGGACGACTGCCATGCTGTGGCCCCAAGGCACACTATCATCCCCTGTTTTGATTAGCACAGGTCACTTCCCCCGCCACCCAGTGGCCAATGTTCTCACCTGCCACGTCTTATTGTTTACATTGTTTTGAGCCCTCCACTCAGCTGGGGAACTGTTCTTGCTAGTGCTTTCACTCCCCATTTCCCAGGATGTCACTGGTAGGCTTCATACCACTACAAGTCCAGCCAGTTGTATTGCCTTCTCTCAAGACCTACTTTAAATCACCCACCACCTCCCTCACCAGCAATATTTCCAGGCCTGGCTCACCCGCATGGCAGTCTCTTTCTTCGTCATGCCTGTGGCTTACCTGTGTCAGCCCTTTTTCTCCCCTGGCCATCAAGAATTAACCTCCAGCAGAGCTCCTGCCTCCAGGATGTCTCCAATCCAACTGCCTAACCCCCTGGCAAGGTCTCTTATATATCCCCAGAAGGAGGCGTCGCTCCTGCTTTGTGCCTACAGCCTTAAAGGTACATGATCCCTTTCTGCACAATAGGGGTAGGGGTTCCCTATTACAATGATGCTGCTTTAAAACAGTGATGATGAAGTGCCTAGATTTCAGGACGAGGGTCAAGGTAGGGATGTTTCAGGGACTGCAGGGACAGCAATTCTTTTTTAAGGGCAAGCATAATATTTGGATTTAGGCACTATATGTACATCTCTTTCTATCCTTCCCTCACCCACCCCCTCTCCTTTTCGACTTCCCTTTCATCCCCCTAGCACCCCTAAGCCTCCAGCTCTGAAACACACAGCGCTTTTGGTTACTCCTTTCAGGAAAGCAACCCCCCGCCACCAGGACACGATGTCTGAAACCACATTGCAGCACATCGACGTGATCCTCTTTCCAAAGTACCAGGAGTTGACATCAGCCCCTGCTTCCAGCGATTAATTTATGAAACTGATAAATAACCCACATGTGTTTCAACTCAGAAGAAGAAAGAGAAGAGAACGGGGCCACAGCTGAGGCAGTCTGCTGGGTTATCTTTTTCATGGCGCTCTGTCACCTATTGCACAGACCGTTACCCGTTCACCCCATCACCAGTTCCTCTCTGTTGGAAGCTGCCTCGGCCAATCAAAGGTGATAATTTACGGATTACACATGTAGCTTTACAGCCTTTCGCCCAAGTCAGGCAGGGGGAGGAGGATTTTAAACAGCTCCATATGACCACAAGGCAGGAACTCTGTTGAGAGGCATTTTCTCCTCTCCGTGTGATGGGAGTCCTGCGAGCTGCTTTCTCTGCTTTCCTGGCAGCTCAGAGAAGAGACACAGCAGCTCTTCACACAGTTCAGTTGCTCTGCATTCCTGTCGGGAACGTGGATTGCCTTTATCTCCATTACACAAAGCACACCTTGTGGGGATGAGGGCGAGCAAGTTTAAAGAGGGTGTGCATCATCAGATAGGTAGAAGCTCCAGTGCACACTTGCAAGCTCAGGGGGGCATCACATGTAACCCACACTTATACTCCACCTCCTGCCACTGGCTGGGCCACATTGATATTTATAGAGACTGGGCCCGGCTTGACACAGCTAGAGCTGAAATGCTGAGCTCAGGTAAGACAGGCTCCTGGATTTGGATGCAAAGGCCACCGATTCAATCTGTGCTGTCTCCGAGTCTCCCGCTGGCCTTGTGCTACTCACGCATGTCCTGTGCTGCACTAGATTTTAGCACAAACACTCACAGAGCTTTGAAAAGCCTGGCCCTTAGTCTGCAATTAGCAATAGAGATGGTCCCGATGTGCTCTGGACCAACAACCATGTCTGGATGTCTAAGGGCTTGGTTTATAATGCTGCCTTGCACCCTGCATCATCCAGTGACTAACTGCTTGTTAAAGCCTGGATGATGCTTCCCATTTCCAGGCACTAAGAGCAGACGGGCTTTAATGGGATGTTGATGTATCACCACTGGTAGGTGCATAGGGTCTCCTGGTTGAGATCAGGGCTCTGTTGAGCCAGGGGTTGTGCAGATACCAAGGGAAGGACAGTTTCTGTGTTGTACAGTTTATAAACTAATGAACCAGAGGGACAGCAGGTACAATAGGAAAACAGAGGCAAAGGGGGGCAAGATGACCTGCCTCAGGTTGCACAGCGGTAGAGAGCAGAGCCCAGTGGGTGCACGTGGCTGGGTACCTTTAGGACTGTTTGCAACTATGTCCCTGAAAGAAAACGGAGAGTCAAATCTCATGCTTCAGGGCACAAACTGAACGGCATCTGCAGTGCTCAGGGAGGAAATGCCTTTGCTGCAAACAGCATTCCAGAGCTAGCAAGGTACATAACAGCCCCAGCACCCCAGGTACGGGTGCAGCCCGCCGGGCGGTACTCTGCTCCCTTCTCATCTGGTAGGAGAAGAGACTAGACCTCATTTCCTGGATTGAATTTGGTCCCTGCTGCTGGAGCACCCATATTTTAAGCCCCTGAGGGCCTAGATGCCAAGCTTCCTCTTTCCTTGCCCAGGCATACTAACTGGCTATCAAGCAGGCAGATATTCACTGCTGGCGTTTCTCCGAGGCAAGCTCTGCGGAGCGGGGAGCCAGGGTCAGACATGACTTCTGGGAGCACCTCACAAGGCGAGTGCGGAGAAGCCAAGGCCTGGTCCACACTGCAAGGGCAGCCCCTGGGGCAGCGTGCACATGTGTGCGCCGACGCATCTCCAGCACCGGCTGCAAAGTCCGTACAGACAGGACGGTAACCGGTTCGCCTTTCAAGGCAGCTTCACAATCAGGTTGTCAGAGCCCTGCCCAAAGCGGGGTGGAGTGGGGGGCCCTGCCTCCACTCCCAAGCGCGCTGGCTCTGGGTGTGCGCACAGCATCTGCTGGGCAGCAATCAGAAGCAACCAGTTAACACCACTTAACAGCAGTTCTGCTAGATAATCATCACCTGCTGTTACTTCCACCAGCCAGCAAGGCCACACAGCTAATTGGGCTCAACTGGCTGCTCATAAACCACTGCACAGGTACACAGGGTTCAGTTTGAAACTAATGGGACAGAAAGCCAGGAATGCCATTAACCATGGGAGCCCTGTACAGTCAGGGCCAGAGGCTCTGGCCTAAGTCTCCTCTCCTTACGCCCACCGGATGGGAGATCTCCACAGTTAGGACACAGCCATGCAGTGACTGCCTGTAAAAGGCACCCAAGTGGTTACATCCATATTCATTCATTAGACAGACACCGCTTAGCCCCACTGAACAGTTGCTTGGGAGGATTTAGATAGGGCTGGTCCTGCCTTAAGCAGGGGGGTGGATGAGGTCTGCCCGCCCTGTTTTCGGATGCTTGGGCATATATATAGCGGTGGGGATCCAGTCATGCCACAAGTGGTGCTGAGTACTCGGGGTCTGTACCGCACAGACGCTGAAGGGCAACTGGGGGGTCGGTGGGTGACCGAGCCTCAGTAAATCTGCACCCACATAAGCCAAGAGACTGTGGCATGGCAGACGGAGCTATGCAGAGGGTATGATTGCACTCCCAGTGGGGGGACCAAGTTCGTAGCGGGTTCCTCTCCCTTAGAGTGGGATGAACTAAAACCCTAGCACCAAACTTGCCTGGATGTGAGGAGAACTGAGAGGCAGGGTTAAGGTCTGAAAGCTGTGGCCCGTTCAAACCCCAGCATAAACAAGGGTGAGCTTGGAGGTCTCATCCTGCTTCCACAGCTGCCGCACCCGTGGGCACGCGTCTCAGATAGAGGCAGGGCTCAGGCTGGAAGAGCAACGGTGGGCTGAAAGCCAGACCCGAGGTGTCCACGGAGCTGCGGGCAGGGGGAGCTCAGACTGGACTAGCAGGGGGCAGGAGGGATGGTAGGCTCGTGGCAGAGCTCCGGCACCGGTGCAAAGAGCAGCTGTGTCCGTCTGCATGAGACGACGGTACCGGCAGGGCTTGAAATAATGGCTGGGATTCAAGAGGGAGCTCTGTGGGGCAGGGACCACTAGGCTGGCCATCACAGAGGACAGTCTTGTTGTCCTCTGTCCTCTATTGATACGAAACTGGACGCCTTTATGTCCTCTATTGTTCTCTTGAAGAAAAAAGTAGAGGACATAAAGGCATCCGGTTTCGTATCAATAGAGGACAGAGTAGCAGAAGACCAGAATGTCCTCTATGATGGCCACCCTAGGGACCAGCCAGCCCATCCAGTAGGCTCCCAGTCTGTGACTGGGGCTCCTGGGCAATACTGTGATTCAAATAAACATAAGCAGCAGCAATAAATCCTCAGGGTCCAGCAGGTCTCCAGGCAGAGACCCTTAGACAGAGGCCCGACTGACAAGACTATCGCCAACCATGCTTCAGCTCCACTAACTTTACGGCCCCTAACCAAGAAGCCCAATCTGCTCTAAATGCAGTCGGCCTATGCATGCCCCCACGGCAAACATCCCATGGCCCCTGCGGCTACAGGACAGAGCTGGGGGTGAGTTATGTCCTTGTCACCAGTTCAGCCCAGGACACCATGTGCAGCTTGACCCTCGTTGGCTGCTCCTCCTGGTCCTGTGTCCTCCTGGCACTGGCTATTTCAATGCCCCAAATTCTGCTGCTGCTGAGTCCCCTGGTTTCCCTTCACTTCCTAGGGAGGGGCTGGGAGTGGGGGAAGATGGGGAGACAGCATGGTGTGGGCTGGGCGGGGGAGTAAAGGTGGATTTCGCAGCTTGGGAAAATGCTCGAGGAATGCTGTTCCTTGCACGTAGCCCACTGACCATGCCTCTCGCCAGTGCCAAAACCACTGTGGCCCCCCTAGGAAGGAGAGGGCCTCAGATGCAAAGGAGGAAACAGGGGGTCTGCAGGCGACAGGGGCAGTGGTCAGGGGAATACAAAGATTAAGGCCGGGCTGGAATGGCCAGGACTCTGCTTATGCATCCAGATTTAGGTTGCGAGAAGGGTTCGGCACGTCGGTGACGGGCAGCTTGGAAAACCTGGCCATGCACGGGAGTGGACCTCTTCTGAAAACCCAGCCCTTGAACCTTTTGGCCCCTCTGCCTCCCTCAGCAACTTAGACGGCTCAAAAAACAATGGCAGTCCCAGATCGTGGCGCAGCTGGTCCCAGGCACAAAAGCATCCCAGCGAACAAAAATGCCAAGGAACGGGCCTGTGAGTAAAGCCGAGCAAAAAGAAAAGAGAATGCAAACGGGGAGGGAGAGCGGAGGGAAATGGCTGAGGTTAGAGCCAGAGGCACATGGGTCGTACCAGGTAAGGAAAATAAATAAATAGCTGATTCAGGATTTTGCTTTCCTTTTCTTTTATTTAGCAGAACCTGTATTTTTACAGCTGCAATCCCTTAAAACGGGATCTTTTCCCCCTCAAACAAAATCCCCGTAAAATAATGTTTCATAAAAATAAGCGTTCTTCTTCTAAACCCCAAAGTCAGAAAAAAGCACGAAAATCAACCACCTCTGCCCTGATGATGCTGGTTCAAACCAACGAGAAGAGGAGCCTGTGTCTTTAAAGGGCTCCGTCGCTCGCATGTGACAAACTCCAAGATGGCGTGATGTCATCAGAGCTTACATGACACGGGGTGTGATGAAACACCGCCGCAGTGTCAGCGGCTCCTGGGGCGAAGCCCTGGCTTTGTCCCTGGGTGAGAAGCTGGGAACTTGGACCCCGCTGGTGTTTTTCTCAGTCTTGGCTCCCCGCAGCCTGTCCCCCTGGCTAGCTGGAGGTCACACATGGGCCCCCGTTCAGATTGGTACGAACAGCCATTCATAGAAATGGGCGCAAGGAAGGGAAGAAACGCGCCTGGACCTGACTGCAGGATAACAGC
>NW_017729015.1:10534628-10538183 GCF_001723915.1 Gavialis gangeticus | reverse complement strand
CCGCGGTGTCAGCGGCTCCTGGGGCGAAGCCCTGGCTTTGTCCCTGGGTGAGAAGCTGGGAACTTGGACCCCGCTGGTGTTTTTCTCAGTCTTGGCTCCCCGCAGCCTGTCCCCCTGGCTAGCTGGAGGTCACACATGGGCCCCCGTTCAGATTGGTACGAACAGCCATTCATAGAAATGGGCGCAAGGAAGGGAAGAAACGCGCCTGGACCTGACTGCAGGATAACAGCACACGTTTAGATGGTGGCCTCTTTTGGAACGACAACGAAGGGAGTTTCTTAGCCCCTGGTCAAAAGTGGGGCAAATCCACTTGCAGTTCCAGTGGCAGGAAAACCAGCGAGGGTGCAATCCCTCTCCCTTTAGCTACTTCTCAGCTGCCCCCAGGCTTGGCTGCAGCAGAACAAAGGTGGCTTGGGCCACCTCCCTAGGACATGCACTTATCAGACCTCTGCAAACTGGGAAATACAGAATTAAGGGAACCTATTCAACACAACCTGAATTCTGGCAATAGCCACCGGGAACAGCTTGTGAACAGTGGTCCCAAGCGGGGAACGGCAAGATGACCTGCCTCCGGTTGCACTCTGAGACACTGTGGGGTATGGCTACTAGGTGCAGATGGAAGCAGTGAAGTTCCCTTAAAGACGTGCCAAGGATTGCAGGTCCAGCACCCCAGGCAGCGCTACCTCCTCTCTTTTCCAGAGAGGCAGCTGAGCTACAGAGAGATGAGGTGACATGCCCAATCTCACAAAGCAGCCTGTGGCAGAGCAGGTAGCATGCCAGCTATTAGACTCCCCTTTCTTCCTCCTACCTATAACCACGTGCCCACATGCTCTTGGCACTAGGAGCCCAAGGGTAGGCGGCAGAGGGGGTTTCATTTCCCCGGTAGGCTTCAGACCCAGGCTAGTCATTAGTAGCTGGCTCCTGTGTGCTGGCTCCACAGGTTGAGTTACCAGCCAATTTCCACCCTTGTGTGTCCCCAGGCTGCCTCTGGGCAAGGGCCTGCTTTCTGGGCCACGTCTTTCCCTCTCACAGAGCTCATGCGGGGAAGCGGTGCCAGCAGAGTATGTGCATCAAAGCTGCTTTTACAAACGGAGCTGGCCAGCGATCAGATGTCAGGCGGGCTAAGTGCTTCACCCCAGAGACACCAACACTCAGCCCCACTGAAGTTTATAAAGCACTGGGGAGGGACTGGAGGAGTCCTACAAACTGCTTCTCAGCCTTGGCAACTCTGGATCACGTCCTGGGCCTGAAATAAATCTGCTTAAATGGGGTGTGAGAAACAAGCCATTGCTCACGTGTGACAAACTCCCCTGCTGCATTTGCCAGTCCCTTCAACTCCACGGGGCCAAATGCAGCCCCGGGGTAAGCCTGCGGAAGGGGATGGTCCATAACGGAGCGGGCTGGGGGCCTGTCCTCTTAGGACTTTTTGCCTGGGAGTAGTGAGGGGAATAGTGCCTTTTTAATGAGGTTGGGATGGGAAAGACTAGGGAACGAATGACCTTTTCCTTTACTCACATGAGCAAGCACGGTGGGGCTGGGAGGGAGGGGGGCACCAGCCCACCCCCTCACCTCATTATACTGATTGGAGAGCCCGAAAGACTTTTCGGTACCCCGACTTAGCAGCACATAACTCTTCGGCGCTGAGTCAAAACACACTGGAGTCTCATAATGCAATTATCCTTTCTTCTTTCACTTAAGCCCCTGTGGCCCAAAGGAGGTTTGCTCCCAGCAACATGCCCACATGCGGGTTCCTAATGCACCGCGGCGTACACAGAAGTTCTGGCTCACATGTCATTCTGGCCCTGGCTCCCAAGAGAGGCACAGTTCACCCTGGGGACTGGAGAGCCGACAGGTGTGACCTGCCTTCTGCACCCCACTCGCTGCTGCTTTTGCACTGGCTCCTGCGTCAGGCAGAGCGGCTTCTCGCTGGCGGGTGCAAATCTGGCCAAAATACAGCCGCTCCCCTCCTCTCCCCACACCCCCAAAGGGCCTTGCCGTCTCCAGAGCCAGCCTGGGACGACAGCGTGTCCCAGGTCCCCACCTGGCTCACAGAGCCAGGAGCTCAAACGCCAGCTAGCCAGGAGGACAGGCTGCAGGGAGCCAAGACTGAGAAAAATACCAGTGGGGGGGTCAAAGTCCCCGGCTTCCCCCCCAGCTCTGCTGTAACCCGAGATGCAGGAAGGCAGCGGCCCTGCACCCCATGCCCCCACTTGTCCCAGGCACATCAGATGGCGCAGAGCCTCCCTCCTCCCTACTAGCACTGCCACCAAACCCGGAGAGCCGAGGGACGATGAGAAGAGAGACCTGCCCGCAGAAGGGCCCCCAATTGCCAGTTTAGCCTGGGGGGGATGCAATGCCCAGCTCAGCCCCCCCCAGGGGCAGGGGTCACCCACCACTCACCCGAGCGCTGCTGCAGTCCCTGCCGCCAGAGCTGCCGCCTGCCCGCCTGGGCTTCCCCACTCTCCTCTGCCGCACGCTGAATACTTCGATTGTCCTTTGCCAAGCGGTGACGTCGGCCCCCTCACACGTTTCCTCTGCGAGCTCCAGCCCAGCCCAGGGGTTCTGCCGGGGGCCGGGGGCTGCAGGCTTCCCCCTCACCAGCTCTACTCTTCAGGCAGCCCTGCCCTATCCCCACCAACACGCGGGTGCCTTCACCTGGGCATCAGCACCAGTCTGTCCGCAGCCAGCCGCAGGTCTCCAGAGGAAGCTGTCTTCCCCCCCTCACCTTGGAAGTCTGTGCCTAGTCCCCACGCCCTGGCTGGCCAACCCCTGCAGCTTGGCTTGGAGAAAGTTGCAGAAAAGTTTGCTGCTGGGGGGCAGACAGAAGCCTCCTCCCCACCTCCCGCCCTCCAACGCTCCCTCCTGGCTGCAATTTGGGGCACGAATGTGAGACTAAGAGGACCAGGGGACAACCCGCTCCTTACACAAGTCACCCCCCTCCAAAGCCATCACAAATCGAGGATTCCCAAGCCCGCACCCAATAATCCCCAGTGCAAACAATAGGTCTGGCCACGCCCTGGCTGGGTTTGAACATCCCCCCGGGGAGCTGTGTCTAGAGGGGGACCAGGCCGGTGGGAAGCTTCATGCCGTCCCTCGCCCCCGCAGCCGACGAGAGAGCCCCAGCCGAGCTCCCCATCCTCTCTGCACAGCACCAGCGCTTGGCACGTCGTGGCCGGGCGAGCGCTTTGCATGGCAGAGCCGCTGGATCTCGACTGTGCTGGCATCTGTGACTGGAGGGAGGGAGGGATAAATAAATAATAAAACCCCATCTATAAAGTTCCCATTAGACACCAAAGCAGAAACAGCTGCTGGAGGCGGCAGTGGCTGTTCCAGCTGAGTTCAGCAGCCCGGGAGGAAGCGCAAGCCGGGTCTGCGTGTCCCCATTTGGCCGTGGGGATCAGCAGGTCTGGGAGCGGGCAAGGAGGGCTGCATCCTACAGGGCGGAGGGTGGGATTCCTTAACCTGCATCCGCCACAGAGGAGTAGAAATGCTCCCCACTCACTGTGTGCAGACACTGCAGAAGGATCAAAGGACATGTCCCCCTGTGCATAAATG
>NW_017729015.1:10521514-10529628 GCF_001723915.1 Gavialis gangeticus | reverse complement strand
GCGGGGCAAGGAGGGCTGCATCCTACAGGGCGGAGGGTGGGATTCCTTAACCTGCATCCGCCACAGAGGAGTAGAAATGCTCCCCACTCACTGTGTGCAGACACTGCAGAAGGATCAAAGGACATGTCCCCCTGTGCATAAATGCCCGAGTCCCAGCCCTTCCACTCCAGGGCAGCAGCTGCCAGTAGAGACCCCATGCCTGCTCGCAGGACTTTGGGTGGGCTGTCTTTGGTGCAAAGCAGCCCACTGACCGCTGCGGAGAATCCCCCTCTAGTCACAAGACATTTGCATCAGGGGATTACGGGACAGGGCTGCCAGCAATGGCAGGCGACTGGACTTGATTACTGAGGAGGGGCCTCCAGGCCTGTGTTTAATGTTAAGTGCTCCAAGGCCCTGGCGCAGACGTGGGCTGAAGCTTGCCCAGGAAAGCTAATGAGCATATTACTATGAGGACAGACAGGGGACAGCAAGGTGCCATCGGGCACTGAGCCCTGGGCCAAGACCAAGCAGACAGCTTCTTCAGTGAGCCGGCTCCAGGCTCCGAACACCCCCCGCCCTCAAGCGTACCCTTATGGGGGAGAGCTCTAGCAGCCATTGAGCATTTTTATAGAGGGGCCTTATTCTGCCTAGAGCAGGGGGGAAGCTTACCCTGCAAGAGAAGCTGGCAGGAGGCTTCACAAACCACATGGATCATATAGGAATCCCTCTAACTTTCCAAAGGACCTCATCCCTGACTGTCGATCGCTCACTCGTTACAAAGTGAAGCCTCCTACCCTGGAGCAGCAGTCTGCCAACTGTGCGCTGTGGCACACTGGTGGTCTGCAGCTAGCGTGAGGCTCACTTTGGCTCCCGGTGCCTTTGCAGTGTTTTCAATTAACAGCGTGATGTGAGGGGTGCATGGTGATCCCAGAGGCAATCCGAAGGTTGCAGCGATCTGGTGGTTCAAAAAGTCTGGGAATCACTGGGTTGGAGAGTTGGGGTTTTACCAGGGGCAGGTAGAAGCGGCCATAACGGGATGCATGTGTGTGTGCACGGAGGGCGAATGTAACCCCGAAGGCTATTTAGCTGTGAATCTGTCAATAGGCCAGTAATAAGTCAATAGGGTCTTGCAGGCGGCGGAGCGGAGCTGTCGCTGGGAAATGCTGTGGCAGGGCCGAGTGCCCGATTCAGCCAGGAAGCCCAAAAGCCGAGTATCCTAATGGATCCCTCCCTGCCCCCTGCTCCTCGCCCCCAGTCCACTGCCAGCTGCCCCCACCCTGGTAACATTTTGCCGGCTTGCTGGGCCTGAACAGATACACATCTTTGTTTTCTGTGGTTTCCATGCAGATGAATGAGTGGCCAGCATGGTGCACACATAATAGTGACTGTGGGTCAACAGCTTTTCAGGGTAACAACTCCATGAATAAACAATCAGTGCGTTATGCACTATTATCCCGAACAGCGTGTGCTGCATTTTAAAGCGAGAACCGCTGGAGCTGCCGTATCCCTTCCTTTTTAGACCGGCAGATTCAGAATCAGTCAAGCCGGGGGGTGTGGGGCTGGGCCGGGGGAGCTGGGCGTTACGTGGACAGAATATTGCCCTCGCTACTGTTATGATAAAGCTCTTCGTCTTAAGGGTGCTCCTCTCCCCAGGGAAGCTCTGATGTGGGGAGGGATTGTCTAAACTTTCAAAGGAAGAGGCTCCAGGACCTGCTAACATGAGGCCGAGGATTAAGAGCCAGTCTGGAGCAGATAAGCGCTTCCTTTGTGGGCTGGGATGGGTAACCTGCGTTGGGGCTTTCCTCCCAAACGTTCACTGCTGCCTTTGGTATCCAGGTGACAGCAGCGTTTGTCAGGTCTCATCCCAGCAGGACCCACATTTAAGAAGCAAAGACAGGCATCTCCAAACAGCCTGGTAGGAGGAGACCAGGGTGGGGACTATTTGATGTCTGCAGCGTCCAGGGTGGGGACTATTTGATGTCTGCAGCGTCACGGTGAGGACCGTTGGGAACCGTGGGCCACTGCTGGATGGCGGCCGGTGGTACGTAAAGTTCTCTGGACCCCGTGCAGGAGTCCAGAGATGGTCCAGAAGCTGTCGCCCCTGACTGGGGGCGAATTAAAGCTGGCCACCGTTGCTGCTGCATTGGGCGACCAGCGCCGTGAAGACATCAACAGATAAAAAAATGGACGGGGGCATCCTCTTGGCATTTGGCGCTCGCAGATCTTTGCGGTTAAAAGGTTAAAAGCCTAAAAACCACGTGCTGGGGCCGCTACTGGGTTGGGCGACCAGCGCCTTAAAAACACCAATAAATTACGGGGGACAACAAAAGAGAAAACAGGGCATGCATGTGCAGGGTCATAGGGGTGGGGGGTGTTCCTGAAGTCCTTCACCCTGTGCATGGGCCTTTCCTAAACTGGCCTTTGCCCAGTCCTGCTGTTTAGGGTAGTCTGTAGGGAACTGACAGCAGTGCTGCTCTGTGCTGTGCAGCAGAGGTGGTGTTTCACCCCAGAGGTAGCTGCCTTCTTGTGTCAGCACAGATGAGTCCTTCCAGTGCTGACTTAATGTTTGTCACGCTGGGCTGGCAAGCGGGTGCATCAGGCAGGCAAGTCAGTCTTCGCAGGGCCTTTCATCCCCTGCCTGGCCCCGTCAGAGGGTTTCCATGGTATGGTTCCCAGAAGCTCTTGGTCAGGCCTGTGATCGAGACTGGGTGATCTGGAGCTCACTGAAGCCATTTCTACTTTCACCCTGTTCCTCCCCCTGCAGAATCTGGGGGCTTCTGTCAGTAATCCAAAGCGCTGCTCCAATGTGGAGTGGTACCGAACCTAGCACCCTTCCTCCCTGCCCAGCTGGTACCTTCCTGACCTCCAAACTGGGGTCCTGCTTCTTTGAACCCAGTAGCTCCCTTGGTGTTGCCTCTGAATTACAGGGGTAAAATAGGAGTTTTGTATCTATTGAGAACCATCACTGCGTGGGTATGCTTGTGAGAGGGTCGGTGTTGGTTCCTCCTTGAGTTTTCTAGAGCTTCATTTACAGACACCTGTGTTTGCACTTCACTAAGGCTGTGGATTTGCAGGTGCTAATTACAGAGAGCTCATTTGCTTTATAATCCCATCTCTGTATGGTAGACCCTCTATACCCCAGTCCAGTGCTTCTCTGCCAGGGTGCTGTGATACCCTGGGATGCCCTGAGATCCTTTCTAGGATACCCTGTGATGCTACACAATGTTAGTATAGCTACTGTGTGAACATGAGTCACAAAATAAACCCGGTGCTTTCAAGTAGGAATCCATAGTGTTAAATACATTCTGACCTGCTGTGGTCTTTTTGAGCTCTTTGCAGCAGAACAACTGATCGTATTATTTTTCCATAGTTAAAAAATGAGTGAAAACTAAGAGCTGGCATTTTCTGAGGGCTGCCTTGAATCGAATGAGGTTGAGACCCACCGCCCCTGCCAGCAGGCTCCATTGTGCAGTGTGCAAATTCTAACAGGGAAACCGTCCCTGTCCCAAAGACCGTACAATCATAAAGGGCAAAACCAACAAAGGAGGGGAAAGGAGCCTCGTACGGACTATTAAGCCTCAGTCCAAGGCCCTATCCAGGTCACAGTGCTTCTCTTTCGACTTTGAACTCCCTTAATCCAGGTAGGTCCATCTCAGCTTGTTCCACCTGAGGACACTAGGCTGGCCTGGCACGCTCCCTCTGCACACCCAGCACCCTGGCTGATGGTGTGTAACAGCTCAGCAGGGCTCACAGCATATTCCTATTCCACATCCTAGGGAAGCATGCATGCTACAGGGACCCTCCCTTCCTCCAGCAGACCCTGAGGTGGGCCACACAGCTGGAGAAATTGGAACAGTGAAGAAATGCTATGGCTAAGTCATTGCTTAATTGCAGAATGACACTACAGCTATTCAAGAGAGAGGTGACCGAAACGGTTCCCCAAAGGATCCAATTCTGCCCTGAACTTCCCTCCAGTTCAGTGAAAACCAGGGCGCGCTCAGCCCTGGGCAGAAGAGGCCACGTAGAAGGTGCCAATGATACCAAGTGCTACAGCTCCTAGCATGGTTTCTCCTTTCAGTCCTCTGCAGCAAGACACAGACCCACTGAAACGAGAAGCCTTCCCTGCTTTGTCTGTAGCAATGTGGTTAAGGCTGTCTATTAGCCATTGGCACCATTTTCACCTACCCTGGTTTGCAAGACTGCACGCGACCATTTATTAAACCCAGAGCAAAAGAGAAAGAGTCAAAACTAATCCATCTGTTTTGGCTCAGACTGTGGTTTCATTGCATTCTGGATGCTAAATCAAGTCAACCTGTGTTAGGGAGAAGGCCGGCGCTAGTTGGATAGACAGTTTGTAATCTAAGGTGGCCAGACGCAGGCTTAGCTCCTAAGTGTTTTAGCCTAATTAATTCTGAAAAATAATTTCCCAGGTAGCACCCACATTCTTCCCTTCCTGATAAGCGCCGTGGAGGCTGATGAGAGAATTACAAGCTGTTCTCCTGTGTGTTAGTGATGGATGGAAGGTATTACAGCCATGCCAGACATGGAAGAGGATGAGAGAGAGACTTAAAGGTGACCTACAAATGAAAAACACGCGGGCTTCCCTCCCCGCCCTGGCTTTTGTTGGATAAGGAAGGCCTGACAGAGCTTAGCGTTGCAGCTAAGAAGCAGTAGGCACACTGGGGGCACTCCCACGTGACCGTTTCCCACGTGTCCCCAGGAGGCTGCAGGGGGACTTAGATGTCCCCTGAGAAAGTAGCGCCCTTGTCTGGGAGTCAGGAGCTGTGAGCTCTACTCCTGGGTTTGCCACGGACCTGCTCTCTGGCCTTAGGCAAGTCCCCAGCTCTCTGTGGTTCCCATTGCCCTCCCACCCTTTGCCTCTCTGGTCTGCTTAGAAGACAGGCACTTTGAGACCGGGCTGGCTCTTCCTGTGTCTGCACAGGGCCTGGCATGAGAAACAATTGAGACAACAGCTCTGCTAGACTAGGCTGAGGCTGGGGCAGCAGCAAGAGCTTAGCCCCCCCGAGGAAAGCTGCCATCTGTGTCAGCGGACCTTGTCCCTGCTTGAAACCGAGGCTGACCACCGTTTTGCTTGTCTGTGCTTGGGGTTCCCATCATTTTCTGGTTACCGAGGGCTCAATCCTAAGTGACAAGCCAAGACCTCAGTCTCCTTGGTAGGGTCTTGCCGATAATTACCTGCATAGTACCCCAAGCAGTTATCATCCCTGCTCCCATGTGCTTCAAACCAGCCCTGATAACTTGGGGTAGGTCTTCTCTGCCCTGTGCAGCCAAGTGACTTGTATCTACAAGACTCCCCCAGCACAGCCCCGTCCCGGTTGCCATGTCCTCCTTGTTTCTGCACACTTCCCGAGGTAGCCGAGGCACATGCCATCGCTTCTTGTTGAAGATGTTCTGGATCTTTTCCTAGTCGGTCGCGAGACAACTTATTGGTCCTTTGGGGGAACCGTGGGAAGTCTCTGGAGGACTATCGGTATTCCAGCCATTTTGCCTACAGGTATCCTGCAAAGTGAGTTACAGCAACCTCAGGTGCTCTGCCTGGGCCAGCTATCCCAAACCCAGACCAGGTCTCCTGTCTGCACAGTTTGGACTCAAACCCAGAAAAGAGCTTGGGTTCACAGTGCAGTGAAGACGTGCACTACCTATGAGACGATACAGTCAGATACGGAGGGGTCTGAGGTCTGTCTGGGTTTCCTACCGAGGCAATCCATTGGGGTCAGCAGGCTGGTGTTGTAGAAACAGGGACTGGGTCCTTTCTGGAATGGCTCCTCTTCTTTGGGGACTATCTGCCTGCTCTGCAAATGGGCTTCTCTCCTTATTGCAATATCTGCTCTGATCGCTGGCACCAGACCCGGCCACAGAAACAGATCCCTGCCTGGGTCACAGCCAGGCCCTTTGGCTCACGGGCTCCAGTGCTAAAGTTAAAGGGACAATGGGCGTTGAGTTGCAGTCCCGAATGTTACTTACCTCCACATTTATTTTGCAAGGAGAGCTTCATTTTCACATTCCACCTAGGGATTTCTCCTCTGATTTGGGCCTTTCAGAAATGAGGGGAGCTCAATGTTTCTTTAAAGACCTGCACAGCTTAATGGAAGTCCTGGCGTGGGGGTAGGAATCTGCTTCCTCCGTACGGCTCCGCCAGTGTACAGGGCTGCCCCTCCCTTGCCATTTCAGCCCTTTCGCACGCACTGCACTGCTGAGACACTTCACAGTTGTCCCATAAAAGCCCCTCTCCCAGGCTCCCCACAAAGCAGTCTGCCAGTGCCCTTCACTTCTGACCTGCAACCCCACGGGCTATTTCAGACCTGGGCTTCTCTCCCCACTGCCCTACTGATTCACCTCCAGGTTGACCCGTGGTGCCCTGCTATTCTTCTCCCAAAGGGATTTCGTATTTGTATGGATAAATGGACAATAGCGTGTGAAGGGGGGTGGAAAAGGGGCTGCTCCTGTTGTGCTTCTGCCACTCAGACCCTCTGCTTTAGTTAACCAGCTAATGAGTTTAAAGGAGAAAAGCTGCAGGGGCCACGGGCTGTTTAGCTGCACGTGCAAAACCGCTGGGGCAGCGAAGCATCCCGAGGGCTTTCTCATGGCCCCTTGCAAGACGAGTGCTGCTAGACACACGGAGCCCTGCATTTGCAGTGAAAATCCATCCAGAGAGAAAGCTGCAATGCTAGGTACTCTGAGAGAAGCTTTGACAAAGCTTCCAGCAGAGGAGAACAGGCCGTGGGACATGAATGCTCCTTACATCCCTGAAAGATAAGTCCCCCGGGTGTCTCCTCCTACAGATAGCCCACAGCCTCTCTGAAAAGGAAGGCTGCTTTTGGGGATAAAGCCCTCAGCTGGGGCTCAGGGGAACCGAGTTCAGGCCCTGACTCCGTGCCGGTGTGACATTGGTTGAGTCTCCCCGTGCCTCGGTTTCTCTGCTGCAAAACAGGGATTAAGAGCTCGTCGCTCTTCCCACCTTTGCTTGTCTGGCTTCTGGACAGTAAGCTTTCTGGGGCAGGGACTGTCTGCCTGTGTGCAAACAGCACCCAGCGTGGTGGGGTCAGGATCCTGGCTGCTATGCTCAAGGCACTACTTTAATACAAACAATCCCCCAACATCTGGAACAGAAATGGGTTTTATGTGCTGCTGATGGATAAAGTGTGCAAAGCACGTCTAAGGAAAGACCCTCTCATGCTTGAAATCTCTTGCCTTATGACACGATAATCAATCATAATTAGCCGTCACGTCACATTTTCATTTCTGAAAGCACTTTGCAAACATTCACTAGTTAATAAAACGGAGTATTACAGGCCGCTGGGTCCGATAAACGTTATTGCATGATGTCATCTGTCCACTTTTCCTGCAGGGCCAATATGTCTAGAGATATTTTCCTGCATGGCCTTAAGAAATGCCTGAAGAAGTTGTTTTTTAAGTCCAGCAAAGCAAAGACACTTTGAAGGCTTTCTCCACCTCCCACTGGGCACCTCTATATCAACCCCAGTCTCAGCCCCATCTGCTTTCCTTTAAAATGCTGCTGAATGGAAGGATTCACTCTGCCTCTCGCCAGGACTGTAAACTCAAGTTGGGCAATGAAGAGAGGGATGAGGTGAGCTGCTGGGCTTGCCAAACCCTGGCGCTGCTCCAGGGACAGGTCCCCCTGGGAACTGGATTGTGCTTCACATCATGCTTGATAGGTAAGGAAATATCTTATTGCCTGTGCTGCTCCCTCCCACTGTGATACAGCATTTACATCGCAGCCTCCCTCTCCAGAGAGCCTTTATGAGAAAAAAACCACATTTATAACCCAGATCCTGAGCTGGTGTGAATCCTCCCAGCTCCACAGGCTTCAGTGGGGCTGTGCCCATTTTCTCCCCTGCAGGAGCTAGTCCCAGAGGCCAAGTTTGGCTGTTTGCATTGAAGCAAAACCCACTGTGCTGCTCTATTAAGCAGTGCTGAGTATGACCTTGTTGCTACATGGCTGCAGTACAATGAGGAGACCCTTGGCACCTCTTCAGACCAGGCTGCATTATTAAATGTGCGAGTGTCTGCTCCCTCGATACTCAATAAGCAGACACGCTAAAAACTCCTGGCTTGGCATGAAAGCACTGAAGAACCCTCCCCCCCACCCCCCC
>NW_017729015.1:10513748-10521217 GCF_001723915.1 Gavialis gangeticus | reverse complement strand
CCCCCCCAACCTCACACTTTCAAATGAGAAATAAGGCAAGAAACGTCCCCTTGTTCTCCAAGGAGGGACAAGGCGCGGAGGGCTTGGAGTCAGTTCTGCTATAGAGGCTCTCTTTTAATAGCCTGTATCTTTGCTCATTCAACCAGAACGCTCATGGCATGCAGGGCTCGGACAGAAATGCTGTAATCTCTGCACCTTCTACCTTTTCGCTTCAAAGTTGTGTGTCAAAACCCACTGGCTTGCCCTTCCTCGGCAGTTGTGTGAGTTCACTGCAAACAACACAATCGCAAGCACTTCCCTCTCTCCCAGCACAACCCTGGACTTGTTCTATAGGCTGCAGTTGATTTATGAGCCCTGTTATTTAAATATTAATCACGGGGCTGGCAGGCAGGCCTGGCTCCCACTCACTTCAATGCTAATTATTTTTTAAGTCAATATATTTGATCCGTGGGGGCCTCTGCGATTGTGGTTTAAGGTCAGTAAAACAGAGAACTTGTTTAAACAACCCAGTAAAAATTCAATCAGTTAGGGGCGGGGAGATAAATGCCTTTGCTTAAGGAGGGTACAATTAGTTGGCAGCAGCCTCTCTAGCCAAACAGTGGTGGAGATGGAGTGACAGGGTCCTAGGCCAAGGAACCTAAGTGGTTTATACCAGGAGACCCAGGCAGAGCCAGGTTCCTTGGAAAAGGACACGGCTACATTCAGCAGCAACTCCTGGGGCCCAAAATCAGTCCCTCCATGACTCTGCTCTGGGATAAGGAGGGGATTTTTGTAAGATTTTTGTGGCTCACGTCATCTTCCCCCCATCCGTGAAGGGGGGCTGGCATTGGGAAGATACTCAGCTAAGGAATCAGGACCAGGTGTGAAAAAGAATGGGAAGCCAAGGTGAGCCCTTGTCTGGGGCAGCACCAGGGTCATGCATCAGGGGTGTCTTTCAGCCGGAGGAGACATGCTGATCGGGCAGGGAGCGGACATTTTTGCCTGATGAGAATCCGGCTATTTACACAGTTCAAAGAAACCTGGCCCCACCATGGCAAGCAGTGCCCCAAAATAGCTTTGTTCTTAGTTATTAAAACTCCCAAACTACCCAGCTACCCTCTAACCTATCCAAGGCAGCCTGGCAAGACTGGCAAAGTATGTGCTCTGCCCAGCCCAAAGCAAAGTCAAGACGGTTTTCCACTGATTTAGAAAACAGTATCCCCCATGGCATGGCGCAGTGATAGTTGGAGGGGCTGGATTTGCAAAGAGCCCAAGGGGTTTAAGAGCACAAGTCTGCATTAACTACCAGTGTGGCTTGGGTTCCTAATTCACCTTGGCAGTTTAAAAAACCCTGCCCAGGAGTGATAAAATATCAGTTCTCAACATCACTGGGCAAGACGGTAAAAGTAATATTGTAAGACTCATTAGCAGCAACAGCAGCCGGGCAGTTCCCTGGGCAGAACTGGGCCTAAGGGAGTTAGGGATAGAGGGGGTGGGGACGGACAGATTCAGCTACCCACTGAAGTCCATGTTCAACAGCCCTTTTCCAGGCACTTGGACTGTGTGTGGGTTTAAAAGTTAGGCAAGTACTTTTCTAGAAGGCAGTCGGCCTCCTCACCACTTTGCAGGATTGAGACGACGTGCAGGATGTTGAAGGTCAGCCAGAGGAGACAGCAATGGCACTTGCAACTGAGAGAAGAAACAGGCAGAACTTCAAAGCCGAGTGATGCAACCCATCACCACAGCAATGCGCGGCCGGCGGGACCAGAGGTGTTGGAAGACATGGAAGTGTGCCTGTTCGGAGCTTGTCATCACCTCCGTGGAGTGCGCCTTACCATAGGATCATAGGAAAGCAGGGCTGGAAAGGACCTCGTGAGATCAGCTAGTCCAGCCCTCCGCTCAAGACAGCACCGTCCCCAACTACAGCATCCCGGTCACGTGTCTGTCCAACCTGCAGGTGAGAAGGCTCCTGGCTCCTCCGTATATTTTGTCTGAAGCATCCAGAGTTCCTCTCTGCCCTGGCAGTTGTTACCGTCAGCTGCCATGCTCTAGAAAAACCTTAAAAAATGCCATTTTGGTCAAGCTGTGCAAACTTCCCTGGTTCCACAGAGGCTCAGATGCAGCCTGGCTCAGCCAAACCTGCCTCTGAGCATCTATCAGCTGAAGGCTTCTCTGCTGTTTCATAGTTTCATAGTTAGTAGGGTTGGAAGGGACCTGAGCAGATCATCTAGTCTGACCCCTTGCCATGGCAGGAAAGAGTACTGGGGTCAAACGACCCCAGCAAGGTGTTCATCTAGCCTCCTCTTAAAGACCCCCAGGGTAGGAGCCAGCACCACTTCGCTTGGAAGTTGGTTGTAGGGACAGTGCGGTGGCAGCGCCCTTGTTTCTTCCCTGCGGCATGTTCCAGGGTCTTGGTGTTTTGATATCATGATGTGCTCCGAGACCATGGCCATGGCGCATAAGAGGAGGCAGGGTGGATGGTTTCTGAGAGGCTTTGGGTAAGTGAATCAGGAGACAGGACTCAATGTCCCGGGGGGAAGGAAGTCAGAGATCAGAACCGCTGCTACAGTTCAGGTGGAGATGAGACCTTGTGGCTGGGGCAACACCCAGCTCCTTCACATCGGCAAGTTCAAGGCTGGATCTGATTGGTCCCATCTCTCCTACTAAATGCCTCTGCATTTCGGTTTTACACTGAAGCCACCTCTGAGAGCAAACCCTGAATAAGCTATTTCAAGTTAAACATCACTGGGTTCTTGAGCGGGTCCGTGCAGACGCGGTGCCTGAAGCCAGATCTGCATTTAAATCAATGGTTTCCTACCTAGTCCGTGCAGTGATGCCACTGTTTAGTGTGCATGACATCACAAGAAGGAACGGTGAGGTCACAAGGGGTGTATAATGAATCAAACAGGTAGAGACCCAAATCAAAACCTCCCCTTGCCTCCTACCCCACGGCAGCCCCCTCCAGCTTTGGGGAGCATTTGGTACTGGAGCTTTGCAGCTCAGCTGCAGCCTCATCCCAGCCAGGCCCTGCAGAAGCTGGATGCAAAGGGGGCAGGAGAGAGAGCTGCGTGCAGGTTTCTCCAGGGGGGGCACCCATTCCAACGGCTGCCTGAGCGTGGCAGTGTGGTGCTTCCAAAGGAGTTGCTTCATGGGGTGGGGATTGATACCTTATAAAGCAATGAAGCTAAAAAGGCATCCTGGCCAATGTGGGTGGGCTGGGAACCCGCATGGGCTTGGAAGCTCCTTGTCCAATCAAACCACTTCATCGTCCTGGTGAGGCTTTTTTTAAACAAGAAGCAGTGAGATAGTCCAAGCCTAACACAGGCCTGGACTCACTCCAGGAAGAGGCAAATGGGTTATGTTGCATTGCACAGGCTAAAAAGGAGAGGAAGAACGGAAAAAAGACTACTGAAGGAGACAGAGAGCATGGTGCGGTCTCTCGGGGCTGAGGGCAGGGGCCAGGGACGTCGATCATTAGCTGCAGCCCAAGAGCGAGTTGCTACATGAAGAGGTTTGCGGCACTGACCGGGTCTGAAAGTCATGACCTTGTGAACCACGCAAGAGCTGGCGTATGCACTGCCTAGGATCCAAGCCTTGCTCCTTTTCTATCAGAAGGAACAAAACAACATTTTCCTTGAGGAAAGGGAAACAACCCACCCTGTAAGCACCCCACTGCTGCCACTGCAAGCAATCCAGCTCTCGGGTGCCCACCATACCACTGAGACCCCACAGCTCTGGGCACAGGTCCCCAGGCTCACATACCTATGGCAAGCCCCTGCTGTAAGTGGTGCTATTTGGCCAGCCCTAGAAGGGGCTAAGGGCATGTTATCTATGTTTGCAGGCCGCTACTTGAGTTTTCTATTAAAATGAGCCCAGATAATGAATTTTCTCTCTCTCTGTGACCCTGCCGCCTGCAGGGTCTAAGTTATGAACCCTGCACTTAGTGAGGCAAGGCAGAGCAAAAGCAAAGCCAGTTACCAGCCTGCAGTAGAGGTGAGAGGTCTGAAATAACGGGCAGGACCGACACACAAAAAATGGGTTCAGAGCAACAGGTAATGGCCCCGTGGTGCTGATGCAAGTAAATGGCTCCAACAGCCTGCTCTGGGAAAAGGGCTCGCACCAAAGTTTGCTGGTTAAGTAACGGGCCTTATACAATCCCAGCTGTATGCAACGGGTTGGCTTCCCCACGGTGCCTTACATACCAGGGGAGGCTTTGCAAGGCAGCACAGCTTGCATACCCACAGGTCACAAGAGCCCAATGCCTGCAGAGACTTTGCCAGGCCCGCATCCTCCTCCAACTGCTCTGGCCAGAGGGTGCAAACTCAGTGCTCTTACCTCACCAGCAATAATTATACATGATGCTCCTTGATCCTGTCCTTGCCCTGACAGATTAGTGACCCCTCTCCCATGGTCCACACTGCTCCTGCTCGCAGCTGAGACAAGGCCTTAAGCTGACAAGGCTCATGCTTTAAGACAGGGAAATCCCAGGTTTGATCTGTGACACCCAAGACAAAGGTCATGAGGGAGGGTTGGGGGGTTGCCATTTTTTCAGAGTCTTCCTCGAACTTTTATCCTAAGAAAGGAAACCCAGGAATGGCTTCTCCCACATTCAGGTATTAAGATGGCCAGGAACAGGGCGCATACATTCTCGGGTGAGTCTGTTAATCAGAAAAAGATGGATATCAATCAGGACATCCCGAGTTCTCCTGCACGTGTGCGTGTATCTGGAAAGTCTTCTCCCGCACCAAGCTCCCACCTTATCCCCCAGACGCAGACAAGCTGGCCAGGGAACTCCGTTGTGTGGCTGGGTGTTTCTTTTTTGCTCCTGGCCCCAGCTGCTCCAACCCTAGGGGTGCCGGCTGGCTCTGTCCTCAGCTCCTCATGAAAGAAAGCACATAATGCTATCTCGAACTGCTATCTAAACTCCCTGCCTCCAGTGTAAATGCCGACACCTCCTCCCGCAGCGAGCCCCACAGTGGTAGGAAGCAAACACGTAGTTATTCCTGCCATGCAAACCAGAGCACGGGTTACATGGCAATTACCGGCTACATTCTACAGTATGTGGCTTACCATTATGACTTCCGCTGGTATTCCTAGTAACAACCGTGTGCATGCTGGATTGGCTTGGCTTGGTACAGCTAGGACAGGACTGACTGCGCTGCAGTTCAGCATGAACAGTAAAAGCATGACCCAAGTCCTTGGCAGGCCTGCTTACTGCCCCTAGGCCCAAAACCGAAACCTGGATTCAAAACCTGCAGGGCTGAAATATGAGCAAGTTTGGTTCTGGATCCAAATTTCACAGCACAGTCCCGCTCTGTAGGAATGTGCAATTACAATTCTGGTACACATGGAGTGATGTTGTAGCTGTGATGGTCCAGGAAATATGCAAGAGGCCAGGATTTTTGTGGGTGATATCTTTGGTTGAACATCTGCATGGCTGGGAGAGATTTCAACAAGCTTTGGGACACAAAGCACCCTAAGGCAGGGTATTTTATGCCTGAAAGCTTGTCTAAATCTCTCCCAATATCTCCAAAAGCAGATATCACCCACAAAACCCCTTGGTTCTAGCACAAGCCACTTCACAAGCAGCCCTTGTGTAATTCCTTTGTAAGCTAGGAGCACTGGGAGGCATTCCTTTCCAATACAGCCTTGGCATAGCCTCTAACTCTGCATTAGCTGATCAGATATCTGATTGCACGGATGATTCACATAGCCAAGATCCACATTCTAGCAATGGCACCCAGGGTTCCTTGCATTTTGGCCTACAGATGGGCAGCTGGAAACACGAGGCCAAACATACATCTAAAAATCAAGCCTCCAGGCTCAGTTTTCAAGTACTCAGCACCCACCATCGCCATCAGGCTTTTAACAGAGCTCAGCTTCTAGCACAGCACTCAAAATAAGGGCCAGATTTGCAAATTCAAATCGCCTCGACCCCCAGCAGCTCGCATGTTTCTGGACCGTGCTCAGCACCCAGTATGCCAACTCCTTGGAAAAACCTGGCTCACAGAACCTCACTGTCCCTTCACGGATGCCAGCCTTGCAGTACCGTAACTCTGCTAATACGGTTTTTTCACAGCAAAGCTTTCAAAGCCAATTTGAACGTAAAACTGAGGAACAAGAAACCACCCACAGACTGGGTTATGTTAAGTGTGGTCTAAACAGGGACTGCAGGCTCTTATCCCATGACCTACTTGGGACACTTTTGTCCCCATGGGTGTATCACTTGTTTGCCCGTCTCAGCACTGCCCCTCTTTCCCCTCTCCCCTCCCTCCCTGTCCTGTCTTTTGTATTCAGATCACTCTGTTTGGCAGCCTACTCTGTGCACGTCCTTTCAGAGCATCCGATGAAGTGACCTTTGGCTCACGAAAGCGTATGCATTGCTGGTTCAGTCAGTCTATCAGGTGCATTTCTACCCTTCCTTCTTGGTGGGTTTAATCTCAACTGATATGGGCACAAGAGAAAACATAACCAAGCCCATGAGTTCAGTCACTGGTGCCCTGAATTGACTGCAGGTGCAAATTTGCGGCTGTTCCTGAGACCCCCACCTGCCAAGACGGGGAAATCCAGGTTCTCCAACCATAACAGCAGATGATGGGAGGCAGAACAGGCCCCTGCCTCTCACTGCTCATGACTGTCCCTAACTGCAGGAGGCAAGATGCAGAGCCTGGGTCTCTGCAGATCAGGCAAGCAGCGCCCAGCACAGGAGATGAGCAAGTGGGTGACCCAATCCAGATGTCATGGCTGAAATAGAAAATACTGGGCCCTGATGATCAGTGGCACGGACAACAGCTAAACAGCAGACAGTATCAGAAGGCTGCGCTTAGTGTGCTGAGAACCGAGGGCACCAGTCACCCAAGGTAGCAGGAAGCCTTGAGGGATTGTCTGGTTAGACCTCAAAACCTCAGAGATGGAGAAATTCTCCCTGGAGCAGGTTCCACGTTCCAGCCGGTAGAGGGCAGCGGCATACCATGATTGGGCCAGCAGAACTGGTGGAAAAATGTCATTAGGATGGGGGAAAAAAGGGGGCTTTGAGAAAAGGTTTTGCTGGAAAAAATATGTTTTACCCTGAAGATCCAAAACCAACATGGAGGGGGAGGAGGCTGAAGCCGGATGGCTTCAGTTCTTTCCACTATCCTTTTCCCCTTTCCCCCACTGGAGATGGGTGAATTGTCAGAGGAGATTTGGGATGGGGAAGCAGGTCTGAAAAATATCTGCAGGGGGGCGGGGGGGAAGGGAGGGGGGAGGTTGTCTGGCCTGTGTTTGGTTGAAACCTGTTCATGTTTCCATGGACGGTTTCAAAAGAAAACTTAAAAATTCTTTTTATGCAAACATATTTGCAGAAAACTATTGATGCTTGTTCACATGCACTGCCTTGTGGCACAATGCACATGCACAAAGCACGTGCTCGGCTGGGGCTTGCCGTCTAGCCCAGGGATTCTCAGCCAGGGGCCTGTGAGATCCTGTGAAGGGTGCCGGGGGGGGGGGGG
>NW_017729015.1:10504516-10513633 GCF_001723915.1 Gavialis gangeticus | reverse complement strand
GGGGGGTGCTGCCCAACCGTAGCACTGTTAAGTATGCAAAGACCCTAACGTGATTCATGATATAAATACAGAGAGTTCAACTAGGAATCCAGAGGCTCAAAACTGTTCTGCCTGCTGTGGACTGTCTGAGTTCTTTGCAACAGAAGAATTGCTCTATTTTTTTTCCATAGTCAAGAACCGAGTGGAAGTGAAGAGCTGTTGTTTTCGGAGCAGTGACTTAAGAGGCAGGTCTTGAGCCTAAAAAAAAATTGAGAACCACTGCTCTAGCTGACTGGGTAACATCAGCTACTTCACATGTTTGTAATCTCTTTTTGCCTGGACTGTGCAAGCCCCTCTACCCCACCTGACCCACAGGTAGGAGGTCTGCTGCCCAACTCGCAAGGTGTGTCCAGGAGCATGATTCTGGGTCCATCTCTCTTTCCCTGTCACTCAACTCAGCGTGAGCTCAGAGTACTGGCACATCCTGTGCTCAGAGCTCCTTGGTGGAAGGGCATCCTACTCTGACTTCTTGCTTTCTTAAAGCTCCTCATTCCTGGTTGCATGCTCCAACCAGCCTTGGAAAGACCAACCGGAGGAGTAAATATAAGTACCTGCTTTGCTTCTGAGCCCCAAGCCTAGCAGCCTTTCCCTCCTGCACTAGCCCACTGCTTATCAGACCTGGAAGTGCTGTCACTGCAGAGGGCAAGCCACATCCCAGGGACTGCACAAGCCCCCGCATCTTGAGCACGTGACAGCAGCTATGACTGCAGCCAGATGTAAGCGTGCACTTGACTGAGGCAACAGTGTAATATACTGGCCCTTCATGCTCTAGGTGAGAGCCATGATTCCCCCCATCACTTAGCACGAGGAGGCAAGGCTGGGAATACTGAGAACAGACCCCCACGTGCAGCATGTTCAAGAAAAACGGCAGTGATGGGGTTTGAATGTCCGCCTGATGCGACAGCTATTTACTTTACCACATCCAGCTGCTGCCTGGCAATCAGATCTCTCCTCTACCTGCACCCGATGGGGTGCATCAGCCTCTTTACCAACCGTCGAACCACAGTGACCAAGAGCTGTCTGTTCCCTGCAACCCCTCCAGCCACCCTGCAGTGAGGGGCTCCTTTGATGTCCATTCTGGCTGCAGTGGCCCGTCATTTTGTCAAGGAGCACCCCCGCTGATCTGCAGCAGCCTCAGCCGCAAAGCCATCCATCACTCTTTCTGTGCGATGCACCCTGGATGCCTAAACCAGGGCGTGAAGCTGACAGCGATTGATAAAGCATGCACGAGACAGCTGGGCCTCCCTCACCGTTGTTATAGGGAACGTCATGGCTGGAAAATGCAGCCAAGTGTACAAGAGAGGGACCACAAGGTTATGACGTGCTAGTGATGGTCAGCATCTAAGGGTACGGATAAAGGTCCAGGGCTTGGCTTGTGCTGAGCTCATGGACCAGGTGTCTCACACTGCTCCTCCCTCTCTGGTCTCTGCTGGATCGCTCCATCACTGACAGCTGTCTCTTCGGCTGCCTCTGGCATCTCCACTAGTTAATGAGCTCCATCATTAACAAGCTCTGCAACCCCTGTTTAAACAAACTGCACAGGAAAACAGCACAGCGGGGTCTCTTCCTACCAAGCGTATTAAGACTGCATGGAAAAGCAGAGGGGAAAATCCCTGCATGTTGGATAATGGGACTGCTAGGTAACCAGGGTAGCTGAGGTTCCCCTCATGTGCAAAGGTGCTGGGGAGCTAGAGCACAGGACACAGAGTCAAGACTCCCTGGTTCTGACCCTCACCCCCTTCTTCCATCTGAAATGGGGCCCCTAATGCTTCTCCAGCTTTGTCCAAGTGCCTAGAGATCCTCAAATGAGCAGCAAGATAAGGGGTGTTGGTCCCACAATGAAAAAGCCAGGGAGGGAAGGATGCATTTGTGGTTTTGGAGCTCAGATCAGAGTCTGATGTCCAGCTCTGCTATTGACCCCCGTGTAACCGCAGACAAGTTGCTTGGTGCTTAGGAATGGGTACAGGGAGCTTTCCTTACCCTCAGCCTGGGTCTATCTTACCTATTTGGACTGTGTGTCCAGGGGCTTGCTACTGTACAACACCTGGCACTGCGAGGCAAGGCGCTATCCTGGGAACACCTTCGCTGAAGCAAATGCCTGCTCTGCTTGGGTTACATCCCAGGAGTTCTGCTTCTTCGATCCCACGAGCCTCCCCAGGGCCTGCTTGTGTTTGCTTTTCCAGTCAATGGGGTTAACCACAGTGTCCTGACACCAATGGCACCAGGAAAACCGAGGAAGGGAGGGTTGTTAGTAGTGATTAAAGTCTTCCTGAACCTTCGCTCTGCGCCAGCGGTGCGGTCCTGCGGGGGAAACCCAGAAGGAAACCACCCCTTCTTCCCTTACCTTCGCAGTCGGCCAATGACCTTCAGGTACAGCACTGCCTTGGGGGCTGGATGTGCCAGGCTGGAGCCGGAGGAGTCACACTAAGAATCCCCCCTTGCTCCCCCGCATGCACGTCAAGGCATAACGTGACCACGAACAAAACCAGCTGAATACCTTGCAGCTCTGAGCACCACGTGATTTCCGAACGTGGTCCCCCGGTGAATGGCATCAGTCGGGGGCAGGTTAGAGCAGCCAATGTCTACAAGATCATTCCAAATTCAGACCACCCTGCTTCTTGCCTTTAATAGCCTCTCTGTCCGGCTGCTTTTCTGCTTTGCTTATCTCCACAATTCCCTTCTCTGGGCTGGTTTCCAGGCTGCGTTTGTATCACCACAGCTATGCTGTTAATTCATTGAGCGACTTCCCTTAATGACAATCACCCCATCGTGTTGAGCACTGTGACAGTTTTATGGAAGCAACACTGTGTACGGGGATGGTTTATGATCTCCTGCAAATCTCAGCTGCTTGAAAACTTTTAATTGGGCACCTCTTAAAAGCCACATGAGAAGATGTTTCTGAAACCATACATTAAGCTGGGAGCATTTGATTGATTTAAGACTCTTCCTAAACAACCTGAAGTCATCTTCCATGATCCTTGGCCCTGCTTGGAAACGCAGCCTTTCTAGTTCCCAGTAGGGTTTTAACACAGGGGCCACTGCACTGCAAGTCCATGACTTTCCAGATCTTACGGGCAGACACAGCAGCTTCCCAACGTGTCCAACACAGACTCCTTTTTAGGAGGCCACATTCAGCCTCCACCCCAGGTGCTGTGTTCAGCCCTGTATGTTTTGTCTGGCTTATCAGGGCATGTACTGTAGCATGCTCTGAACACCGCTGCTCGGGAAACTTGATCTGCTTGTTGGACCGTCTCTCCTGCTGGGAGATAAATGATCCAAATGACTGGTTGTGGGGTGTGGTGGGGTACAAGGGCTACGCTTGTTTTCCTGCAAGCTGGGAGTTAGTGTTTTGCTTAGCCCTCACGCAGGGGTGCAGGCTGGGGAGAGACCACGATGGCAGTACTTATATATGCATCTCGTGCCCTTCAGGCTGACCAGCCTCTTGCACTCCCCTCCAAAGCAAGCCAGAGTGGGAAGAAATGTAGAGAAAGCCAGTGACAAGATGACAGCAGGGGTCCCACTGCTCCCTCTCCAGTGCAATCCTGCCAACATGAGGCTAAAAGCTGACCGGGACCTCAAGAGAGTCAAGGTCAACAAAGCATTTCCCGTGACAGGTCTGTCAAAGCAATGGAGCTGCCTGGCACTGCAGGCTGATGCCACCTTACCACCCTGCACCCCCCCAAACACCCCCCCACACACACAAACACCAGGCTACTTTGTGCATCAGACCCTGAGAAGACACACCTGGAAGCAGAACAACTGCTCTGATCCTGCCTGAGCAACAGAACAAGACGCTGGCACTGTGGAGGAAGCAGCAGCTGGGACAATAGCACATGCCAGCAATGGCTGTGACCCAGGATGGCACAGCAAGCTACAGAGCTGCACTGTGGTCATGTTCTCTCCTGGAGGAGGCATTGGTGCAAATACCAGCGCAGAGGCTCCCTTTCTTAGCTGCAAATTCCTAGGCTTGAGGCACACTGGGCAGGGCTCTGGGCCATGCAAGGAGGTCAGACCTCCTGTCTCTAAAACCCAGAGAGCAAAATCCTTGGAAAGCAGCTGTGACACGCGGACCAACCTGGGCACTGCTGATCTGCAGGTGATGAGGCACCGGGGGGACAAAAGCATGCAAGAGTCCCCCAGGCTGACATGGGAAGAAGTTCCCAAGACCCATCACTTTGGGCAACTTCAGCCTCCCTGTGGACCCAACCGCGTGAGACTGTGTACTCAGGCTACTCAGCCAACTGAACAGGGGCACTCACCGACAGCTGGACTCAGAGAGCCAACCCTGATGGCAAGCAGCCCCTGGGCTGTGTGCGCTGCAATGCCTGCTGGTTTCTCCTTGTCCCCCATTTGGGTTTCACACGCACACCTCCTTTGCTGAACCACCAGCAACTCAGCTGGGCTTGTGCGGACAGCCTGCAGCCTCTCCCCACCCCTGGCTGAACATGCACCTTGCAGGCCAACTCTGATGAGCGCAGCCCACAGCATGTGATCGAGCTCCCAACACAAATCACAGCATGGCATCTGCTGGAACCTGCCCAGGCTCCCTGGAGCGCTGCCCACCCTTCTGCCCAACAAGCCCGGTGGGCCAAGCCTCACGAACAGCAGCTGGCAGGAGGCATCAGGAGAGAAACAGGGCAGACAGGAGACTGACTCTGCAGCCCTTATGCACCCAGGGCCTTAGACCTTCCTCTTCTGAGACCCTGCTT
The DNA here is from genome assembly GCF_001723915.1 of Gavialis gangeticus. NCBI lineage: Eukaryota > Metazoa > Chordata > Crocodylia > Gavialidae > Gavialis > Gavialis gangeticus. Next base: position 10,508,885 of record NW_017729015.1, on the reverse strand, counting down.
CTGGCCCTGGTGCGCCCAGAGGGCAGAGACCACCTCTGTCGAGGTACAATGGCTCCGTTTACTGCTTCGAGATGGGACAGGCACTGGGGGAAACAGCCTGAGAGAAGGAGAGAGCAGTTCCCGGCCCGCAGGGGTGACGCAGCTCCCAGAATTATTTTAACAAGCTGCCTCCTTTCATTTGTATGTTTTTCCCTTTATTTTTAGCCCGTAAATGAATTCAGCGCTGCGGAGGCTGGGAGGGAGAGATTGATGGAATTGGGCTAAGTCAGATGAGCTGCAAGTGGTTGTGCAAACTTTGGCACGAGCTTGACAATGCCTCTCAACCCAGAGAGCTGCAGCTCCTCCACCGCCTCGCGCCCAGCCCCAGCTCCAGGGTCCCCGCACCCAGTCTGTCCCCATCCCCCTGGCCCTAGATCCTTTACACACCACTGTGCTGCCCTTCAGCACATTTCATCGGCCAGCCTGACCCCTCCCGCAGATCAGGGGACACCCCTCTCCCTTCCTGCAGTCCACCACCCTGTCAATGTGCTAATCCAGTCCATCTCCCTTTCTCCTGCCAAACTCCGCTCTGCCTTTGCAAGAGCCCCTGCTCCTCCACAGCGCCAAGGCCGCCTCTCTCCCAATTTTTGTGCTGCGTCTCACCTCTGCAATAGGGATTGTTGGAGGAAACAGGGATCTTGATGAGAAGCTGGGGTGAAACCATCACTTTTAATCAATTCGAACATGCAAGGCCATGTGTTCACTAACTCCTTGGAGTTCTCTCACCTGCCTTTTTTTAAAGATCTTGGCTCCCAGCTGCTGCTAACTGTAGGTTACTCTCTGACATTTGGGCGGCTCGCTTTCCGTGGATGATAGATTACAATAATTATCAGCTGCTCACACAAGCCAGCTCTTTCTAGCAGCCTAAAGAGAATAGGGTCTGACATAAAGAGGGCAGGGTCCCCACTACTCTCCCAGAAAACAGAGCAAAAGCCTCAGACCTACTTGATGGGACTACCCAGTTGCACATAAGTCCATCGCAGCTGACAGCTCACTTCAGTGGTTACGTTCCCAGGGCTGGGAGCACCTGGGCCATGCACCGCACACCAGGGTCCTGCTTTCCGTGACCAGGTGGAGGTTGGGTTTCCACTGAGTGTGAACAGGGGATGTCCACATTTGGGCTCTGAAATGAAAAACTGACTGTTGGAGGGCTAAGGGGTGGGAACTGCTTGGCTCAGACCAAGCGGGAGTAGATGGGAAAGCCTTTGCTCCAAGATCACAGATTCAGTGCCTGCCCAGGTTGATAGCTGCTGACGGCCAAGTTCAGAGGCAAGGGGAAATGGGTGTAACATCAGGGGAAGGGCTCACAAGAAAATGCAGGGAGGGGAAGCCAGGCTGGGGGAGCATTGCTGAGCGTGAGACTACCTGAATCGGGGCCTGAAGGATGTGCCTGCCTCATGGCTGGGGTGAACACCACTCGCCATTCCCCGCCAGGGTGCTTCTGCACCGGGTGCCTACTCTGCACAGGTCGCCATGCGGTGGGATGCATCAGCCCTTTGGTGCCATGGGTGGGCTGGACCCAAGAGACAGGGGGCTCCTCTCAGCTTTGCACATACGCGACCAGGCTAGAGCTTGCAGGCCTGGGCTAGGTGGAGCTCAGTGACTCCCGCACGGAGGCAGCTGGCTTGTACATTGTATAGCCCAGGGCTCTCACCTTCCTCCGGCACACTTGTCATTACCGCAGCTGGAGGCAAGAGCTGAGGGCTGAGGCTAGAGGGCCTCTCTCTTCCATGGGTGCACTCCTGCGTTCCCAGACCAGCAAGAACAACTCACCCTGGGGAACTTCACTCCCACAGCCCCCTGAAACTCTTGGGATGGGCCTTATCGCAGGAGACCCAGGCACACCGATGGAAGGGGCAGCTTCTTCCCTGCTACCCTGCCCTGATCTTTAGCAGTGGCCTGAAGCTGGGGTGAGAGAGCGGGAGAGGACCGACATGAGAAGAGGTTTAACATGGTAAAGGGAAGAGGGAAGCCCCGCTCCTTCCCCCTCCCTGCTATAGGGGGAGGCTCATGCTTTGAGTTGGGGGCTACATGGATTTTGTGTCTCTGAACTCTTAGCAGGGTTACAAATTGCCTTCGGTCAGGGACTGAGATGAAAACATCATGGGAGATGCATCTCTCCACTTCCTTCTCTCCCTACCTTAAGCTGCCAGCATTTCTGCTTTCAGATACACAAGCCCTGCTCCCCCTGTACCTCCAACCTCCAGCTCCACTGAAATACCAGACTGAGCGCGGCAGTAATAGTAGGGTTGCCTGCCAGGTGCATACTTTGACCAATCAAAAGACACATGCCAAACCACAGGTATTTTATGAGACGTTTCCTGTTATGAAGGCATTTTTGTGGGGATTCTTCCCCCCACCCCACCTTTCTTCTCTCTGTCTCTCCCTCCCCCAGGACGGGCACTTCATGGGCAGCGATTATATATCCTGTATCCTTCATTGAGCTCTGTCACGCAAAGGAAAAGGCCTGGTGGCTTCGACATAGCTCAGGATGTGTGGTTACTGGGACCCCTCTTCCTCTCCCTCTGCTTTTGGTTTTAGAAGGCAGGGGAGAGGCCTTTCATTAAACACCAGAAACAGGGAAAAGCAGCAGTCCCATGATCCTGACCCATGAGACCCCTAGAAGTACGGAGTAGAGGACTGGTCCAGAAGGGGATGGCTGAGAGGCCTTTTATGCCAATTATAAATATTTTTACCTCCCTGGGATGAAGCTTGGATCTCAGCAGCAGCCCCTTGGTTTCTCCACGTTGGCGGCAGACATACCAAGTGCCATGCAGCGCCTGGGTCTGAGAAACCAAGAGCCAGGTCCTCAGGGGAATCACTGGAGCTTCGCCAGTTCACACCTGCAGAAGAGCGGCCTCGGGATCCCGTGGGCTCCGCACGGATGTTAAACATCAGCAGCGCCGGCTCTTTTCCAACCGGTCAGGGCTGCACTGATGCCCTTGGCCGACGCTCCCATTGAAACGCGGACAACGCTGCATGCCAATGTGGCTGTTACAGTGTCTAAAGGGCTGTAGGCTGAGAAGGGGCTGAACATGAATGGCTTTGACAGTGACCGGTAAGGCTCACCTGGTGACTAGCAGACCCACCTGCAGGTTGATCCCTGGGGATGACACCAGGACAGACAGGCACCGAAGAGGTGCAGTCACCTGCCCAGTTGAGACTGCAAGGCCACGACAAGGTTGAGAGTGGAGGCCATGCCTCCTCATGCCCCATCCAACCATGTCACCATGAGGTGACCCGTCTCCTCTCTCCAGTTAGCACTGTCCCTGCTAGCCACCTCTGTCAAGACCCATGCTGTGTCATGCAGGAGTTGCAAATGGCAGGGGCCTGGGGCTGCTCAGTTGGGCTCAGCCTCTGGAGAGCACCAGCGCTAGGCAGGGGTGCTGGGGCATTAGAAATGGCATCCCGTGCCGCCCAGCCAACGTGGGCTCAGCACTGCCCATTACCCTCGTGCCTCACTTGCTTAGCACTAGGGGCCGCGGAGGTAAGGAAAGGGTATGCAAAACTCCAAGCGGAAGGGAAAAGTTCGGCTTTCCAAGAGGCATAGCTAGGAATCTACAAAAAAAAAAATGTAATAAAAATATAATGTTGGCTCTCCAGTAGGAGCAAGCAGTCCTCACTGCCGGGAAGGGAAGGTGCCGGCTGGCAGGGTGGCACAAAGGGCAGCAAACAAGACGGTGGTGGTCACCCCCCCGCCTTTCTGCCCTGTCCTGCCGCCAGGGGCCTCTCTGCCAAGCTGAGGGGTGGGGACGCTGTGAAATGCCTGTGAAATTAGCTCTGTGCACCGCAAGCAGGCTGTGAAAAACCCTTTGTCTTGCTGCGATTTAAGTAGGTCCCTAGCCATAGTTGCTCCAGGAAGGCTCCCTGGGAGAGCGGAGGCTGGAGTGCTGGCCCTGAGGACATGGAAAGCAGCAGGCAGCTGGGGAGCTTAGCCCCAGGTGTGGAGAGTGACCAGCCACACACAGACTCCAGCTGAATGGTTACAGCAGTGACACACTGTCTAGACTGGTCTGGAGCATCAAGAATAGGTGTAAACCAAAAAGCCAGCACAGCATGAACACTGCCGGGGGACCATGGCAAACACCATTCAATGCAAAAGAGAAAAGCAAAAAGAGACACGGCCACCTGTATTGCATTAGTATTAAGGTGCATGCTGCAAAACTCCTCACTGCAGGAGAGGCAGCCCCAGTGCACACAATAAAGGAAAGGTCCTGTGAAGAACTACACGTGATGAACTGAGGAGATGCTTGTGGCTCGGAAGTGACAGTCAGGGCATCACCGGGTGCCAGGGATTGCAACAGGTCCCACTGCTACAAGATCAGCCCTT
>NW_017729015.1:10497474-10499516 GCF_001723915.1 Gavialis gangeticus | reverse complement strand
ACACGTGATGAACTGAGGAGATGCTTGTGGCTCGGAAGTGACAGTCAGGGCATCACCGGGTGCCAGGGATTGCAACAGGTCCCACTGCTACAAGATCAGCCCTTCCCTGCCAATCTCCCTGGAGAACCAGGTGATGGAAGAACCGGAGAGGCACAGCGACTGCACTGGTGCCGTGACCCCCAGCTCTGCCGTGAGCGGTGTGGGAGTGGACTCCGGGCTCGCACAGGATCTCACTGAACTCAGTGTTCCTTAGTTGACCACTGTTTGGCTTGTAAAGTCTTTAGGGCTGCTACTGCTTTTCTGAGCTGTGCTTGTTGAGCACTTAGAAAAGTGAAATCCCCATCCCTACCTCCACGCAAATAAATAATGATAAACCCATTGAGGCCCAGACAAGACCAAATACAGCAAACCCATTAGATCCCCGGGCTACCCCCCGTAACTACTTGTAACATCCCTTCCTGCAGCATGCATCACACACGCCTTCTCCCACCAGGAGAAGGTGGCTTTCAAAGCTGGGCTTAACAGGAAGAGACAAACAAGCCCCATTCCCCCACTTTTTTGACAAGTCATTAGTATTTCCTGGCCTGGAAATGCCAAGGCTGTCTGAGAACAGAGAAGTGGCTAGTTGTGTTAGTCTGGCATTATCGAATTAATTCCCCTGAGGACTATTGCCTTAGAGTGGTGGCTTCAGCCACCTTATTTGCTATGAAGGGACGAACAGTTGAGGGCATTTGTTCACGTTGGAGTGTGGCAGTTCCTGGATAGATCTCTCCAAAATGATAGAATAATGCTGGCCATTCATTTGTGATACAGGCACACCTAATGTCTCCAACTGAAAAGTAGATCTGTGCTAAGTTTATTGTATAAACACACTCTGAGTAAGAGTCCTTGCCTCAAATATATTACAGCCTATAGAGAAAAGATTAACAATGGGCGAAAAGTAGCATTATTCCCATTTTACAGACGAAGGGCAACAAGCTTGTGTGATTCACCCAAGGTTACATAGGAAGCCAGTGGCAGAGCCAGGTCTTGCATGCAGAACTTATTCCCCAGGCAATAGGTGTCCTGAGCCAATATTTCTGGCCAACTATGAACTCTTTAGAATCTCTCTTAATATACCCAGGTAAAGGCATGTGATCTCCGTAAGCCAAATCTTTTAAGGATATTAGAGCTTGATAGACACTTCCCACCTAGGGATACATATCAACTCTCTATGCCAGCATAGTTTTGGTCCGAGAAACATATGAGCTTTGGTGGTGAAATGAAAGAGTACGTGTACAGGCTGCATGGTGGGGAGAGGAGAAGCTGGTTTTGCAGCACAGATCTTATACAGAATTTTCTTTGGCTGCAATGGAAATTTTGCAGAAAAGAAATCCCTCAGTCTGAAGGACTCAACAGAACTCTTCATGGGTCAGAGAATTTGCAGACAACTGATGCGGGACTGCAGGTGTTTAAAGTACAAGCCTTGGGTTAGGATCCTGAGTTAATTACCATGTCAACTGGATTAGATCTGAAGTCCACTCTCGAAGCGGGTGAGAAGAACGGAGGATTTAATTCCTCTTAAACAGATGTTTTGCAACTCCCTCCATTTCTTGTCAACCTCTCAGCCTGATTCCTGGGCCAGCTGGTTTCCTATAACACAAGCCTTGCTCCAAAGCACGCACACATCTGTCAGCCCCTGGGCTTGATACCACAAGCCAGCCCTGATGATGCTGTGCTCAGAGAAGCATCTTGCAGGAATGCGGGTAGGGAGTGTTGAAAGGTTTTTGATTGCTTCTTACACCCCACTTGGCCTAGAAGAGGTTTGCAGCTTCACCCTCCCCCGGCAGAGCCCAGAATGATATTGCTGCATTGCCTGCATTTTTTTTTTGCATGCAGCAGTTTGCAAGAAAGGAAGGAAGGGAGCAGGGAAGTAAAGTGAAAAAAGAATCCGGGGCTGCAGCACAGGGGGCCACCCGTAGCCGGCAGTACAGCCAGGCAGGGTGGTGAGAGCAGCTCCAGCAGGCGCAGGTAAGTCTATGGGAGCTGCCTCTGAAGCTGAA
>NW_017729015.1:10478577-10492474 GCF_001723915.1 Gavialis gangeticus | reverse complement strand
AGGGTGGTGAGAGCAGCTCCAGCAGGCGCAGGTAAGTCTATGGGATTGGGGGGAGAGAGGGGTTGGGGGGCCAGGGCTTGGGGACCATCCCTGCACCATCAGAGCCAGGGGCCAAGGTCTGGCCAGCCCAAACCAGGCCTGCACCATAGTGGGACTGACGGCACAGGAGCAGTCTGGGCATATTAGAGCTTGGTGCATAGCTCAGGCCATCAGGTAAGCTCTGGTGAGTCTGGACCAGCCCCGCTCCACTGAAGCAGGGGCCAAGCTCTGGATGCCCCACACACCCCCTTCCCCAAACACCCACCTCCTGCCCCCGTTTTCTTCATGTGTAGCCTTTTTTAGAACAGTCTCCATCTGCTATGTCATAGTATCGTAAAGCATGATGTTACAAGTAGCTCTAGAAGCGAAATCAAAACTCCTTTGTCTCTTCAGGTGTTTATACACATGCTCCAGGAGTGGGGATGGGGGGCCCTTTAATTAGAGTGCCTCCAAGAGTGACTCTAATTAAAGCGCCTGGAGTGTCTCATGATCAGCGTCCCCGCACTCCCAAATGGCAGCAGTGGCGCTTTATTGAAAGCTCGTTGATCGAGCTAATTGCTTGATGATTTGAACCGCCACCCCGCGCCCAGGCCACCATGCACATCCACACCCACCGCCACCACCTGCTTTTTAAAACCCACCACAATGCGTGAGGACTAAGTTGAACAGGTAGAAACTGAACAGCACCAAGTCTGTCACCTCCATGGTCATTGCCAAGATGGCGAATACCATTGTGGCAACCCAAGCTTACAAATTGCAAACCGGTTCTTCCTAAAGTAGGATCGATTCCTTATGGTGAAAAACATTTGCTCCAATGGTTCTTTCTCAACCTTGTAAAACTCAAGGCGCCCCTCAGAAAAGGAGAGCTCTTTGTTTTCACTCATTTTTTGACTATGGAAAAATAATAGAGCAATTTTTCTGTTGCAAAGAACTCAAAACAACCACAGCAGGGCTGAACATTTTTAATACTATGGATTCCTATTTGAAATCTCTGGGTTTATCTCATGAGTCATGTTTTCACACTTAAGAGAGCTAACATTGTGTGGCACTCCGTGGCACCCTCGAAAAGCTCTCAAGGCAGCCCAGGGTGCCCTGGCACCCTGCTGCAGGACCACGGCTTTAGAGGCAAGGGAAAGAACCCACGGGAAGAAGTATAAATGGCCTTTAGGAAGGCTATTAGCAGCGGCGATTAAAAACAGTGCCCTGAGAGGTGTATACTGGGGAGGGGGATGCTAATTAAAGAGGAAGGCCACATTTGCAAAAGAGCTCTGACAGATTTCCAGAAGTGCCCAGCAGCCCCCGCTGTGACACCTGTAACCAGATACCCAGAGGACCTCCATGCCCAGTGTGCCCAGCTGCTTCGAAAACTGGACTCGGTGTGTATTCCCGCATAGGAAGTCTGAGATCTGTAATTAGCCTGTTCTGTGAAATTTTGCTGGAAAGGTTTTAAATAAGTCGATGTAGAAAAACATTACATTCTAGCATAATTTTAATGCTGAAATTTAACCTTTCTATATTTCAGCCAAAATCCATTACCAGATTAGTGTGTCATCGTCGGAACATGCTGGCTGCAGGCAGTTCTGGTAAGTCAATGGGCATAAGGATGACACAGTACCTACAGCCAGGAGAAGTCAGCATCCATCTCTCTTTATCTGCAGGGTTGGAAAATGCAATTCAGACTACAGATACAAGAGTTAATGGGGTCTTGATGAAGCACAGTTGTCATTAAGGGGAAAAGAAATTCCAAAATAACTCAGAGCCCCCAACTTTTAAAAGAAATAAGCAAACTGGATTCATACAAGAGCTTAGCTTGCTATTTATTTCCATCCTTTGCAGGCTGAAGATAGGCCAGGGAAAGAGCAAAAAAACAAAAAAAGGAACCCCAGAAATGCAAAAAAGCACTGATGCAAAAATGTAGCAGTGAGACAGGAGCCACAGCAGATCTGGGAGCCACGGAGATAACAAGCACCACTGACCGGAAGATAGTTCTTTCCTCCAACAGAAAACTGATAGAAATGATTTTTTTTTTTTGTTTTTCCCCCAAATGTTTCCATGGGGAAAAAACCTGTAAGTCTGATGGGATATCCAAGGCAGTAATAGTGATATCTTGCTTTACAATTGCACAGCACTGCCTCTCATTTTGGGACTGCGCGTTCTGCTTCTGTTCTGTAGAGCAGGACTCCTGGCTGGACCACATCTCCTACAAGGCACCGCTTGCTTCCCTCTCAGTGAAGAGCGGGCAGCCATGTCCCTGCCCCATGGAGGAGAATGGGAGCATAAAGACTCTTCAATTCCTGCTCTCCTGAGGCAATGTGGCAATTGAAACATTTCCATTTTCATCCAAAAACCAGAAAGTTTGGAGTTTGGGGATTGCTTTCCTAAAGACAAAATGTCAACGTTTTCCAGAGAGAGGCGGACACTTTCAGGAAAAATGCCGCTTTGTGAAAACCCCAGTTTTTCATTTAAAAAATGGGTTTAAATGGAAAATGTTTTAACTGCTCCAGTGCAGTCACACGCTGAAGGGGCAGCCACACGCCAACATAAGAAGCATGCAGGGGGCATGCAGTGATGCACGGGCTTGCTCATGGGGAATACAGAGAGGGGAATATTTGTGAGCTGCACCTGTAGCGAGCGCTGGGCCCAGCACTGCACACGCATGTGGGACAGCTGCCACATGGTGCTGTGCTGCCCCCCATTCAGTGGCACTGAACTTGCAGGGACTCTTACACGTTTTTTGCATAGGTTCAATCCAATTGCCTCTTGAAATTCAGCTGTGTGCAGTCAGCTCTCCCCTCACTGCATGTGCCCAACTCATGCAACGCATTTCTAGACCTGGCTTGCGCCATGCAGTGCTAGAAACAGTGCTTTGGAATCAATTATATGCGGTGATGCAGAGCAAGCCCTGCTGAGAATCAGTCACTTCACTAACCACAGCAATTCAATGCATCTCCCTTGGCCGGCTCCATGTCTCACCACCCGACTGAGACGGAGGGTGGGCCTGGCAGTGACTGACGTGTCAGAGCACAGGGAACAGCTCTGTCCTTTGGATTGGGTTGCCGTGGGCTGGCTTTTTTCAAAAGCTTATTGCAAAATTGCCTTCCACTAAGAACAGCCGGAGCTGCAGAGCAGAGAAATTTCACCTGCTCCAAGGGCACTGTGGCAGGCTGGTCCCAGCCCCATTGAGCATGCAAACCATCATGTTTGCGCTCAGCGCCCTGCCAACTATGGCCTTGCAACCGAGGCCAGACAGGATGCTCAGCTGAGACGAGCGCATGGAACACAGACACAGGACATGGGCTCTCATCTCAGACTTTGTCTTTCGCCTCACGGCAGCAATGCCTCCTAACACCGGTCCAGTTTGTGCCAGCCTGTGCTTGGCATGTGTGTTCAAGCCCAGCACCCTGTTAAATTTTCTTGAGGTGACCCCTGATTTCAACTGGTCATCTAGAACTGTACACTGCACATGCACCCATCCACGCACATGCAGGAGAGGATGATCTGCCTTTCCAAAGCCTTGTAACAAAACAGCAGGGTCATTTCCACAATACTCATGGAAAACTGTGCTTTCCCCTCCAGGTTTTGCAGGTGCCAGACCTTTGCTGACCCGGTCTGGCTGAAAGCTCACTCTCCTCTTTCAAATCCCTTCCCTAGACACTTGTTTTAGCCAGGCTTTTGATGCTGGCCTGGTATTCTGACTGTTGAGAAAACTGGATAGAAAAGAACAAAGTGGGAAGTGGGTGCAACCAGAGGCATGAGTCACTGGGTGCAGAGGCCAGGAAAAGGCCTTCAAACCCCTTTCCCCCCATGTTGGCCCCCTCCTGAGGACCTACGTGGTGTCTTGTGGGACCCACTCTCTGGAGGTGAAGTTTCATTCTCACAATTATCATGGTAGCACCCCAGGCCACCCAAACCTGGATGTGCATCTTAGAGCAGATACTCCCTGCCTCAGCTTTCATAGGAACATGCCTCCCAGCACCCATGACAGAAGAATAACATCCTCTGCGTCACATCATCCCCACATAGACATTCTGGTTCATTGTCCTCTATTGCTTTGCTGTGTAGGCCCTGAGATGCAAACACTCATACACATACTTAGCAGGAAGCCAGGGGGTCAGGACATTAGAAGTACAGGTCTTTGGGACAGGGATCCTTTCTTTGCAGCTCCTGATAAAGCACCATGTGCTCCTCTGGCTCCATATAACCACAAGAGCAGGTAAGTGTTATTCCCATTTTACAGAGGAGAGAACTGAGTTTGGAGAGCCCCTTCTCACCTTGCTAACGCCAGGGTCAGAATACTGTTGGCTCCATAACTCCACTGACCTCAGGTTAGATTAAAGATTAATGCACCGACCCCAAACCATAGAGCAAGTCAGCAGCAAAGTAAAGTACTCTTGGGTCCCAGGTCCATGGTGTCTTCCAGACCATGCTGGCTCCCTTACATACTTAGAGTCTAGCTGCAATATGCAGAGGTGGGAAAGAAGAGTGCAGTGATTTGCCATGTTCACATAGGAGGTAAGTGTTGGAATGGGGATGGGAACTCAGGTATCCAGATTTCTAAACTAAAGTTTCCCCCCGTTGGCCCTGCTGCCTCTAAACAAGTGGTTCTCAAACTTTTTAGACTCAAGGCACCCCTCAATAGCCTTGAGGCACCTCTCATTAGACTCAAGACATCCCTCACAAAATGCTAGCTCTTAGCTTTCTCATTTTTTGACTATGAAAAAATAATACAGCAATTTTTCTGTTGCAAAGAACTCAGGAAAGACAACAGGTCAAAATGTTTTCAACCTTCTTGGTTTCTATTTGAAATCCCTGGGTTTCTCTTGTGAATCCTGTTGACAAACCTCACAGTGCTAACACTGCAAGGTACCCCATGGCATACTTGAAAGGATCTCAAGGCACCCCAGGGTGCTGTGGACCCCTGGTTGAGAATTACTGCTCTAAGCAATGGGAAGTATGGTAGAAAAACAACCCATGGCATTGGAGGTATTGCTGCAAGCATTTCTTATTTATTACAGACTCTCAGCACTGCTTTCTGGCCCTTGTGGGTGTGCTGAAAAGATCAAAGCTGGAATAAAATAAAACTAATCAAAACCAAAGCTCTCCCTTTCATGTGGGGGTAGTGGGGAATTAGGCTGCTGTTCATGAAGTCCTTTTCACCTGGGGTTACTGAGTAGTGCTGCACCTAATGAAGTGCGGTGTCCCCCGCTCAAAACCCATTGGGACCGAACGGGAAGATGAGCCGTGTGGTTAAGGGCACTGGCTCAACTTTTAAATCGGCCACCGAGTTCCTACACCAGAGAGGGCAGGTGCCTGCTCTTGGCTTGGTCAGTGCAATGGGAATGATGATACTTCCCACGTGCCCTTCCTCATTCATTCCAGCTTTAACGTCTTCAGGACAGGCAGGCTCATACTACCGGTGTGCACAGCACCCTGCCTGGATCCTCCAGGACTTACGGCACTGCAAGCGAGTCCCTCCCTCGACAGCAACTCAGCCAAGTAAACAAGGAGTAAATGGCTCCAATAATTAACTTTCCACTTGTTCCGGGACCTGGACCTTGAAGAGCGGCAACACGTGGAAGGCTTTCCCCTGCTGCCCCTGCCCTGTGCGTGGAAAGACTGCTTCCCCTTGCCTCTAGCATCTTCCACTAGCACCAGCTTCACTTTAACACTTCTCAGTACTAGAGCTGTTAGAGTTTGGAAAGTCATGCTGGCCCCCTGTTCATCTTTGTGCCCAGAGGGGCAACCGAGGGTGAACAGTGGAAGGGGTATATGAAGAGAGGGGCTGATTCAGGACCAAGGTGCAGGCAGTAGGAGCATGCACGCTGCACTCTGGTTTCCTGGGTCCGTTCCAAATCCACAGCTCCCAGCAGCAGTGGCTGAGAGGCCTGGATTGAGTCACGCACGGTGATGCAGGATGGCTTGGCGCTTTTTCCTTCCCTTCAAGGGTTTGTTGTTGTTGTTGTTGCTCTTTGATACAGTATATGTTATAAATAAATGGACTAGCATGTGCCTGGTCTCATTAGGATGCGCTGCCTGTGTTCCTGGGATGGGGCGATGTTTTTGGAGTGGGTGTTAAGGAGAAGTTCTCTAAAGCTTTATGCTTGGGACGTGCAGTCAGGATGTTCACAGCTTCCAGACTCAAAATATCGGACACACAATAGCAGGGGTAAAAAAAAAAAGAGAGAGAGCGAGAGCAAGCAAAACCTACACTGGGTTTTACAGCACCTAGCCCGTAAACAATCAGTTTAACTTAACGCTAGAAATATCTGGACCAGCGTGTCTCAGTTTCAGCAGGAGGAGAAGTGTGTGAGTCTGTGGGAGCTGGCAGTAACGTTTTTAGTACACCCCTGCCTACCCTCCCCAGTCCCCATGCCTGCCAGGCAGACTGGAACGCACCAGCACACTGGCTCGCTGCAGCCTTAAACAGGCTTGTCCTGACTCTCCATCCCGTTGCTCATCAACCTGTGACTCCTGCACTGGGCAAAGTGGGGTTTGCATGTAGCCCCCAAGCCACAGAGGCTGAAAGTCCTCACCGTAAAAGACAATCTGGAAAGGACTTCACCCCAAACCTCTGTGCAGATGATTTCCAACCTCGTGCCACTCACAGCACAATTGCCAGAAAGTAGAAACCACCTGGAATTGGCTTTGCTCATGCTCTCAAATCACCCAGGACAAGCTATGTTGGCCTCCCCGCCAGCAAAAACAGGCTGTAAAATGGAAATGGCTAACAAAGGTTTATCTGGAACTCATACAGGGTACAGAGGCTGAGGCTGAAGATCATGGAGCTGCTTGCAAAACAGGTCCCAGAATAAGCATGCCCCACCCCTGGCCCACTATGCCCCATCTACCAAAGAACTGAAAGCAATCCCAGCTCCTCTCCTGCAATGGCCTCACATCATTTATATGGATAATAATTACGCGCCAGCATTAAGAGACCCAGAATGAACTTTAACTTCTCTCAGTGCATTTAGGAAGCACAGAGTGTTTGCAGTGAATAGGAGCTACAGAAAAAGGGGCAATGGATGGGAACTTAGCATGGGAGAAAGGACAGGATGAACAATAACCTTTGTGACAATAAGATTTTAAGATCCAATAGCGTATCTCTATCCTGATGTAAACTTCATTGACTGTGCTCATTTTACACCCCGAGATTCATTCCTCAGCAGCACGATCTGTCTTGCAATAATGCCGAGAGGCCTCCACTGAGACCACAGCTCCATTGTGCGTTGTGCTGCGAAAACCCAGTGAACACAGACACTGCGAGGAAGAGCTTATAAGCAAACACAGCATCTCAGAGAGCAGAGGCACAGGGGAGGACGTGCCCTGGCCAGGGCCGCAGAGCAGGTCAGCAGCAGAGCCACCGATAAAGCCCTCTCTCCTATTTCCCAGGTGAGTGTCCCATCCCCTGAGCAACAAACACTTTGTTCTGAGGAATACAGATCTATGCTGCATCCCACCACATATCCCCGACAAGCCCGTTGCAACTCATTTGCAAATGAAAACAACGCATTTCTTTTTGTCCAAGACAAAACAATTCAGTTATAGATTTGATGCACCATATAACCAGGGAGGATAGAAGTCAGGGTGAAAAATGGTGCAGGTAATATCAGCAGAACCACAACTGATGGACAACTAACGTGCAGTTTCCTGCAACTTTCTGAGCACGTTCCCCTCTTAGGTGAAAGTCAGAGGGAAATGGTAAAATAGACCCACTGCACAGCATGGAGGCAAAACAAATGCAAAAAACATATTTCCAAGACGCCACTCGTCAAGTGATTCAGACTGTCCCAATCAGCTGATTAGTTATGGACATTTCAAGGGAGAAGAACTCATGAGCTCTTGCAAGCTGTGAGACCAAATGTGAATGAATTGGAAAGACCAGGAACCAGGACAAAAATACAAAGGCAACTTTTATTTCCTGACAGATTGTATTTTATGTAGCCAGTGGCTGCTATAGGAAATCTCCATTCTAGGTGCTCCAGAATCTTCCTTTCCCATGGTTTAAACGTATCCATCACTATCAAGTGGTTTTATTATCTGGGCACAAACTAGAGTTCTCCCTTCAGTGTTTGCAAAAAATTCCATGGTGGTTCTGGTTAATAATGCAAAGCCATCCATGATGGCATCTGTAAACCATCTGTCTCCTCTCAAAGGTGTTCCCCATCTATCTGGAGGATGGAAACTTGCTATGTATTCATAGCCTCAAGCAATGGTAGAGCGTCGTCAATGTATGTGGCATGTACCCTTCAACTCCTTTGTTAGTTTTGGAGTTGCATGCACACACAAAGGACAAAACTAGGACATTCCAGCTCTATCATTAGCTTTGGAAACTCCTTCTGCAAATGATTCCAGCACAAGAAGTGTTACCAAAAACCACTTCTTGCATCTCCAGGAAATTTGGTTCAGCATTTGTCGGCAGCTTTTTCTTCCTGACATAGCATTATTTTTGGAGTTCCAGGTTTAAAATTTGTGGTATTCAATGCTTAGTGATTTTTCCAGGCTGTGTATTACCATTCTTCGCATCAGCAGGGTCTTGCTGCTGCTCTTCTGGTTGCCGATACGTGACAGCAAATTTGTGAACTGCCGCACAACCTAAATCTCTTGTGCAAAAGCCAAAGTACATAATCTTGAATGCGTAGTTCTTTGACAGTGAAACTAGCTGCTTGGGATGGGAAACAGTGTTTCAGTGTTTATTCTGCCGATCATTTCATTTTAATGTCATAGCTCGAAAATCTGGTCTTTCTGGTTTTGCTTTGTCTTTTGATCTGCATTTTCACTCTGTTCCAACTTTTTAGTAATATCATCATTGGGCAACTTAAAGGCATCAGGACAGTTAATTTTATGGCTGTCAAGAGAACTGTGCTGGCATGTTTTTCCTTTCAACTGATGGTTTCCTGTTCTCTAGGGCTTTCCCTGGACACTTCCTTCAAATCAAACATCTGCAACAACTGCAGCTGTGTCTTCCAAGCTGACCCCTCTTCCATTGTACAAATCATTTTATAGCTGCATTTATACTTTTCAAACACACTGCCTGTTAATCTGCTTGTAGATATGTAAATTCCCCGGGAGCCCATAAATCACTTTTCGGCTATTTGGATAATGTTGTGTGTTTCAGCCTGAACTCCAAGTAATTTAGGCTGAGCAGCGTGTGCCTGGAACCGTCTCATGTTCAAACGACCACCCTCTTCTGAGTGAAATCCCTCCTTAAAATACATTTCTTCCATGAAAACTTTCAACAATAATCCACTCTAGAAACATATCTTTAGAACAATAAAGCCTTACAATTTTTGAGTGCAGTGTTAACAGCTGAGCTCAGGGTGGGTCTTTAGATGATGGTCCATCTGTCTCGCTGGGATTATTGGCAGGGTTATGCGTTGCCATTAGGGCCCATAGACTGTAACTCCTTGGAGTAGAGACAAAGGGTGGAGTTTAGGCCTCACTGAAGTCAACAGGAGCTTTGCCAAGGACCACAGGGGAGCAAGGCTTTCACCCTTGCTTTCATTACTACTTCCTCTGTACATTTTAGTCCTGAAACAGGACGTAAATGGTACCTGGGCTTCCTGTTAGCTCTCTGCAAAGAAGTGAATTCCATCACCTGTCTCAATAGGGGCTGGGGCCCTGTGCCTCGAAAGAGCATTTGACCACCTAAAAAGCATGTTATCTTCCTCAGGTCTCAGGATGAATGGTCACAGCCTGATGGACACATGGAACAAGAGGCATTGCCTTAACTAGGCCAGGATCCTCACTTGTAATGAACTCCTTTCCAAACGGGGGGGACAACTTGCTGAGCATCCTCCTCCTCACAGGTAGACCTGTGTATGGAGTTATTCTTGCTTTACATCCCCACAACAGTGGGCAGAATCCTACCTACAAATTCCTACTTTGCTAAACAAAAACGATTGCATATTTGTATTTCAACCCCATGTTCTTGCAGGATCTGTCTGCACTGCAAGTGAGATATGGCCACTGTACTGGAAGTGTAATGATAGGACCTGTAAAGCAAGCTAGCTCTAAACAAGTTTGGTAAAGTACAGGTAACAGCCAAGCTGCCATAACACATGAATTCAGCCTAGACTAATTTACCCACTAACATTTTGGTGATTGCAGTGTAGACAGATCCACTGTCACCCAAGCTACCTCAACTAACACTAGCATGGCAATGCCTCCACATACCATGATCATACCTCCTGCTGCCAGCTCAAACCTTCCCTGGAATACAATTTTGCACCTTCTCCACTGTGCAGTGAAAGGGAAGCGGTGGTATAAAAAACAACACCAACTGGCCATGTCCATTCACTGCATGCAGGGCCACATGCTGCACTCTCTCAACACCACAGTGCAAAACTTGGCCTAGGGGATTTAGCCTACAATCCAGAGCTCAGCATTTTCTGCTGACAAGGATACAGATACGCTTCTGCTAACCAAGGTGACTAACAAAGCTGACACCATATTACCCAGCACTTTATTACATGGTGGCCACCTACTGATCTCATCAAAAGGCAAAGGTACCTTCAGAGGGAGAAACACATCGCGTCAAGGATCACTGCATATTCTCCACTACTTCCAAATGGGGGCAGCCTAGAAGAGCGTTTGCTTATTTCTCAGATGACAAAGCCATTGTAGAGATCTGCATCAAAATGTAGCACTTATTTTGTAGTCGCTGGGCCAAATCCTGCTCTTATTGATACATGGATGAAACTGGATAGTAGCATCACTGACCTCAGAGTCACTCTACATTTCTGTGGACATAACTAAGCACCAGATTTGGTCGAGACTATATATTTTCCTTCCAAGGGGACTTCACTGTGATGCCATACCAGTGCATGTGTTCCAATGGCCCCATCATTGGGTGGGAGGTTTAAGCCCTGTGGGGGCCACCCACACTGGCCAGATTGCTAGGGAGGGACCAGGCGAAAGCAGAGTGCCGATTCTCCAAACTAAGGGGCTGAGCAACAAGCTAACAGTCTGTCCTGGTCAGGAACGTTACGGAAAGAGAAGGAGAAATGATTTTGCATTTGCACTGTGACTTCATGTCCTCACTGGGCACAATACAACCACATTGCAATCAGACAGGTAGCTGGAGTATTGAAGATATACAGCTACCTGAGCTAGCTTTAAGCAGATTAGCTCAGGAGTGGATGGGTAGCAGCCTAGCTGCCATAGCACAGGAGACTAATAATTTACCCTGCTAAGGCTTCTGCGAGCTGTTCTGGTAAGTAGTTTGACAGGCAGGGATGAAAGAGGCACATCTGTTACTGGTACAACCTCTGATGACAAAGGAAGGATTTAGATTCGGCAATACAGTATACGTGCACACCGGCGCACACGCGCAGTAGAACTGGCATGAAAATACACTCCGCAGAATGCTGCTAATGACTAAAGCTTGGTCCAGTTGATTAGACGCTTGACCTTTTTAATCTGAATAGAGGAAAACTGCACATGAGGAAAGTAGCTGTTCCCTTTTGCTGGCTGAGTAGCCCAAATTATACCCAGTCTGCCAGGAAACATCTGTCTCAGCAGGACCCAGCCTGCGGGTTTCTAACCCCCTGCTCCCAGGTCACAACCAGGTCCTGGGAGTCAGGACCACATCTGTCCTCCCTCTATTACTAAAAGCCTCGTGGGTGGTGTCCCAGGATGGAAAATGAGGAGAATCATTGTTCTAGCTCGACCCTATTCTGCAGTTTCCCCAGTACAGCAGAAGGACTGGGCTGAGTCCAGAATGAAGATACACGCTGGACTGTCAGTGACCCAACACTTTTCCTTGGCACCTTTTAGCCACCACGTGAAGACAAGTTGCATCCAGGACGATGATCAGGTTGAAAAACACTCACAGGTTTTGGAAAACATTTCGTGGTTGTTAAGGGCAGTAGGGCCTGTTTTGAAGATCTTGCCTAACCTGTTACATACCATTGGTTGGAGTAGATCACCCAGTTAAGGAAATAGCTTGTGGAAAACACACCCCAGCTCTTCTGGGTCACTCAAAAATGGTTACACACATACAACTCGATGTACTACTCGAAGATGCCTTTCCAGTGTTTCTATGGGCCCCAGGGAGTTGGCTCTGAGTCAGAGGAGAACACGCTCCAGAAGGTCATCCAGGCTGAGATGGAGTGATTTCAGTCTGGTACATCACAAAAGGGGCCTGCTTTTCTAGGATGTGTCCAGTGCCCATTTTTCTGAATATTGGGTCTCTTTAAGGTATCTGAACCCAGGTACCAAGAACATGTTTAATGAGATATCCCTGCCTTTATGCAGTTGTGTGCAATCATAACACACCGCAGTTTACAACCATTAAGTTATCCTCATGCATCTGCTCAACATCATCCCCAATAGCTTTCACGTAGGGACTGCCAAGCCTGACCTCCATCTGCCCAGTATTTTCTCTCAGACAGTGGCTAGAGGAAGGTATCAGAACCACTGCTCCCAAATGAACCATTTCTTCTGGACCCATTAGTTGGAAGCAGGCTAATTCCCTGAAGCAGGTTTTTCACCCCTTCCACCTTTTGGCTTTAATCCTGTCCCATGTAACTTCAGATGGCCCTGCTATTCATAGATACACTTAACCCCTTCTATATCTTACTCAGCTCCTAGCCTGGACAGTGTCATGGTGGGTCTGCCTTTCATCCCTCAGTAGGAATGCAGATCCTGTAATGGGCAGGTAACTAGTCCAGGCTGTTGGAAAGTACATCACCACTGGGGTAGCTACTTTTGGGATCAGCAAGGTTGGCTGTCATCTCACAGAGACAAAGAACAGGCCTATTGAGCAAGACAGCCACGTGTTAAAACAATTTTCCCAACAGGACTGCACTCCAGACTCGCTCTGCAGCTGGGGCTGGAGAACGTGGCTCTGTCGGAGTCAACAAAGCTATGCTAGTTCACACCAGCCAAAGGGTTGACTTCATCTTCGGTATGTTGCTCAGAGCCCTGATGCCGACAGCTAGATGATGGGGCCCTTATAGATCTTCACCGGAGGTGGCAGCATAACGGGATCAAGCTTAATGCCATCTGCTTGCCCTGAACAATTGCCAAGGGAAAGTAGCAAGGACCGTGAAGCCACTCAAACCCCTGCAGCTAGCATGAAATGAGTTCAGGATAACCCTGTCCCAGCTCATCTCTTTGGCTGGCATCTGCTTTGGTGCTTATGAAGAACTGTTGCAATTAAAAGGCGCCAGAGACCCAGCCCCAGGCAGCAGTGATGGTGGGAGCCACCACCCTGACATCTTACCTCTTCTGCGGTATTGGGTATCACATAGACATGCAGAACAGAAAGGTCCGTGCCCAGCCCACCCCACCACAGAGTAGTGGCATCATTAGAAATCAGCTGTGAATCGACACGACGCCCTGCCTCTACTATGGCAACCCCCCGCATTTCCTTACGTGCGCGCCGAACCCCACCACTGCCCTACTGCCGCGTTTTCCCCCTCTCCGGTTCTTCGCATCGCAGACACTCTAATTGCTACCAGACACCAGGCAGCAAGTTACAAGGGAAACAAGTGAGGCTGGCCTATATAATCTTATTTGACGGTTGTGTGCACAGTCCTATAGCAATGTGTCTAATGCAGACAAAGAAAACATTTCAAAGCTAAGAGAGGAAAAAAAAAAGATTTTTGTTATTATTCTTTAAGTCTAAATCACTCTCTTTCAATGATGGCCAGCTCTAAGCACATAAATATATTCATGAGCTCCTTCTTATGCACTGGGAAGGTACAGTTGTTAGGAAAATAAATCCCACATGAAATGTGTTGTGGTACAATGGCCTTGGCATCTGAAACCCATGAGCTCCCCCCACCGCCAGCCCAAGTAGATGCCTTACTCCAGTTTTGTTTTGTTTTGGGGTTTTTTGGGGGGGGGCGGGGGG
>NW_017729015.1:10472566-10478199 GCF_001723915.1 Gavialis gangeticus | reverse complement strand
GGGGTTTTTTGGGGGGGGGCGGGGGGGGGGGGCAGTGGCGGTTTGTAAAAGGCTGGCACATCTTGGATGCACACCTTGCTGGGGTTATTTGAGCCCAGCAGTCTTTCCTGCCCAGAGCAGAGTGGGGCGGAGCGGACCCACTAAGTACTGACGGATGATCTTACGAGGTCCCTAAACTTCTGTGCATCTGTAAACCTCTCGTATACCAGGGAGCTGAGGTTCCTCACCTTAATAGGCACCTGACAAGTGTCTGCAGAATAAATGAAATGGGAAAAATCACTTGCAGCCAGTGCCGGCAGAGGAAACTTGAACTCTCTGCAATGCCACCCAGTTTTGGGGAGGGGACCGTGGAAGGGGCCTTGCCCACCTGCCTCTTCTGGCTGTTCCCCCTACCCCACTCCTGACCTCCAGACCCAACTGCTCGTTGCCAATTGGTGGCCTGATTCTCTTCCCAGACTGGAGCATGCCGCTCTCCTGTCTAGGGTTAGCAAGGGGGAAAATCTTGTTTATGCTTCTCTAATATCGCCCTTCTGTTTTGCATTTGCAGTTTCCTCAAAGATACGGTGCAGCCTCTGCCAAGATTCCAAAGAAGATATCCTTAGAAATGTAGACCATTTTCCCAACCAAATTCAAAGAAAACAAATGTCAGGCCAAGGATTGATATGAAATAGTTTAAAAATGAGAAAAAGCTGCCTCAGAGCTAGGTTACATTAAAATAAAGTGCAGTGCTGGGAGACGGGGCTGATTTTTTTTTTCTCGCAGAAGAAAGAAAGGGGATGGGAGGAGGGTGAAAGGCAGGAAAGGATATAATTACCTGCCAATTAGGTGCTGAGCTCCTCTCCGAGGAGGAAGGCATTCTGCGCACACATTAGCAAGGCTTCTCCTTTCTGGGTGGCTTTCAACCCAATGCCATCACCGGCTCTGCTCTCTCATAGCTTCCCAAAACGCTTTGCCATCACAGCTGCACATCTGAAGAGGCGTAGCTGTGCAAAAACACCCGTGAAGCAGCACTGTCGTCCCCACAGCAGAGCAGGATGTGAGGCACAGACAGCTTACGAGATCTGCTCGTGGGCGCACTGGGAATCTGTGGCAGAGCTGACCTCCTGGGTCCCAAGCCAGTGTCTTCATCACTGTCCCACCCATCTACGAAAGTCCCTTCCCAAGGCCCTTGGATGGGCATTCAGGGTTGGGGGACTTGGGGCATATGGAATTGCTGCCTCTTCCAGCTCAGTCGCACTCAGCAATATTGGCCTCCAGGAGACGGCACACGTTTGGCTAGGTATTAACTGGCCATAACTAAATCAGTGGGAAGGGTTTTCCATCAGCCGCCTCAGGATGGGCTGGCCCATGACACAGGCACTGAGCACCTGCGGGCTTCTCTGCAGGAAGTTCAGCAGAAGTTAAAGTTAGTCAGTGGTTGTCACCGCTTTGCAAGGCCCTTGGGCACGCTGCAGCAGTGCCTTGGGACACATGCATGGTTGGGTCCTTGAACTCCCAGACCAAGCAATACCCATGTCTGCCTCAGGAGGTGGGAGCTGAGGGAAAGGACCTGATTCTGCCACCTCTTGCCTACAAAGAGAGCCCCCATGACAACAAGGGAACGCCCTGGCTGCATGGAGCAAGCCTGCTGCTCAGTGCAGGCAAGGCCCTCAGAAAAGAGATGTGCGCCCAGCTCTGCCCTCTGCACCTCCAATCATTTCCATGAGTGACTCTGGATTCAGACCAGGGGTTTAGTCGCACACCAACAGATGCGTTCCTGGCTAAGTGATGGCGAAGTTAGCCTACTTGGTTGGGAGGCTGCACTGTGCACTATTGTAGGGCAGTACATGCTGCTACGGGGTATGCAGCCTGCGGTGAGTACCACCTTCCCATTTTGTTGAAGCATCCCCCGCATTTACAACACACAGGGAAGATCTGCTGCTAGCGTTTCAGTGCAGAGGCTACAAAATGGGTGGGCTGTGGTCCACTGCTCGCATTTCCCAGGGGAACCCAGTCAAATCCACCCATGAAGGGGCCAAGCTCATGTTTGTCATGGGGGTAGGCTGAGTTTGACCTAGTTTCTGCTCTCCATGACACTGGTGTCAATGCAGGGTAACTTCAGCACAGCTGCTCTGGATGTAGGCCAACACATCGCAGTGCTCAATTCTTCTTTCACTGGCTGGTTCAAAAGCCCTGAGACTTCAGTGGGGCCCCACTTTACTTCTACCTGCATCACAGCGTTTAGATTCAGGCCCACTATCACTATAGCTAGCACCTGCCCGGTTTGAACCCTGCCTTCAATTCCCTAGAGACCACGAGATCACAGCTCCCTGCTCACATGAATGGAGGAATCACAGCGCTCAGGAGACAGTAATTGTACAGGAGAAAGATTGGGAAACAGGCAGTACATATTGCTCAAATACTGCAGCAGTTTTTAGGAAGTCAAGGCATTAAATCCCAAGGTACTTGCCTCGTATTGTGACACAGAGCAGCAGTCCCTTAAACTCCTCGTCAAATGCACAGAAAACCAATTACACAATCAGCAAAGGGCCAATGTTTTCAAATGTCACCTCTGGGGAGGGGGTGCGGGGGTCACATGGACAATAATTCTTTTCTCTCCATGTCCTACATCCAGTAAATCCTTCCTCTGCTACGAGACTTGCAATAATCACATGGGCTCTAATCCTCTCCATGCATCGGAAGGACAGAGACCCTTTTCTTCCTACTGTATATGTCCCAAGTTTTCATTTCACGGGTGTGCTGCAGTAGATTTACATATTCAAAGAGCTTAGAGCCCGGGCTTGTGTTGAAGGTGTGCTTCATGCCCACATGTAACCTGCTCTCACAAGCTCGCTGCTGACTGGGAACAACTCAGCCCGAGGCCTGCACTGCTCAAGTCCCATTGCTGCTTCCAGGCATCAGCACGCGTGAGGTTTTCAACACAGACCACTGAGTCCATAGCTGGATGCTTGCAGCTAGATACATTGCATCTGATCTTCCAGAAGAGTTAAGCATTTGCTGTGCTAAGGTAAAGTCTACAGGAGATTTTTCTCTGGGGAAAAAAAGTTCAGCGCCTGTACAGTGTCTCAGGCTTGGACACCCAGAGTCAGTAGCTGCTTCTGAAGATGCATCCAAGACACATCTGCAGTGCCAAAGCTCAGGGTGGCCAAAAACAAACCTTTATTTTCTGCATTGTAAATATTCCCTATTATATGGAGACTGAGGGGAGTCTATGGCAAGAGGGCATCCAGGTTTTGAAATATAAAGGGACACAAGGATAGCTTTCTAAATGGAGGTTAGGAGAGGCATAAGCTCTACATGTATGTGCAGGAAGAGAAGGGTGTGATAGATATGGAAGATGCCTTCAAGTTCAATAGAGAGTTGGCTTGGTTCAAGGGGGATCTGGCATCTGACCTTGCTAGGATGAACCTCAGATGTCGCCCTGCAGAACCACTCAGAGGAGCTGGAGGATCACGCTGAGAAAGCAAGAGGCCTGGCGAACCTTGGGGAGGGACAGGAGAGGCGCATGCTCCCCACTCAATACATACTGCACCACCCAGTGGCTGGGCCTGCAGGAATGGGTAGGCTGGTGCCCATACACCTGGCATCGGTCATGCTGGAAGACCCTTAGAGATGGTCTTGACAAACTGCCAGAGCTCAGAGGAAGGAAAGGAAACCCAATAGCAGGTCTGGGACTATAAACACCCGAGGGTGAATTAGCAAATGCTTGTGGCTTACAAACTCCAGCCCCACTGGACAAAGGGGACTCCAGAAACTCTGATGCCTGCTGTGTCTTGCAAACCTTCTTGCCTAGCCAGAAGAAACCTTGCTGCGTGGCGGGCAATAGTGAGGCGCCTTACTCAGTCCAGCTGGAGCGAACCCACTAAGTACTGCCTCCATCACAACCACAGAGCCCAGTGCACAAACCCAGCCTCTCATAATGATCTGTGGCTTTCCAGGGATGTGCCACAAGCCCTGTGTCCACCCTGTGATCTAAGCTGTTGCCTGGCTCCTTCATGCTTCCCAACTGCTGCCCAGCTAAGGTTGGCACCCCAGGTTCACCGGAGCCCACAAGATGCACCCAGTTGGAGTATCACGGGGCAGACTGCATGGCCCTTATGATACTGAGATCAAGGGCTGGACCATAAAGCCTCCTCCCCACTCACCACCCTGTCACTGATCTACACACCCTGAGCAAAGACTTAAACAGAAAGCAGGGACGGCTGTAAAAGGCAGCGGAGAGGAACACATACCTTGACGCTGGTACAAGGTTTGAGGGCAGTCTGTCTGTCCAGGAAAGGCTTCAGCACTGAGGGGAGAAAGAGCAGAGGGAGTCAGTGCCCAGCAGAAGAATGGGAAGGAGAAGCAAAGTTGCTTGACCCCCTCCGAGAACTGGGCCTCTTGCCTGATCCTGCCCTGGCTTTGCCCTATAAGGATGACTGACAAGCCCAGCCTTGGCTGGGGGATTTCATGGGTTTAAAGCATGTGATTTTTGTGTGTTTTGTCGATTAACCCATTATTTTGTTAAATGCACCTCAAGTTCTCTATCTTGCAATCTCCCTGACTCGCTTTCCCCCTGGCACAGTCTGCATGCTCCCAGATCCCAGCTGGTTTTCTTCATCCCCTCCCCAGCCCCAGCCCCAGCTCCAGCCCAGGCCTCCAAAGTCCATTTTGTTCACCCACTGCCCATGCTTTGTCACACCAGGCAGGCTTTGCACATTTAACTCTTGCTTGCCCAGCAGTTATCACACATCTATTCTACTCAGCCATGTGGGGCCTTCTGCAGATGCGCATGGACAACAGGAGGTCATACTTGCTACCGGCACCTGGTTCAGGGTGACAATTCCTAGAGGCATGGTATCTTGGTGGTTACCTAGGTCAGGGGTCAGGAGCCTTTTAGCAGCAGTTGGTCCAGTTAACACAACTGGGCGCAAAGGCAGGGTGCCACTTGCAGCCCATCCTCCGCCACTTCCCCACTGTGCCTGCACCCTGGCTGCCACCACCCATTGCCTCTTACCACTGAAATATCACCAACATCCTGGCTTTGCAGGTCAGATTTTAAAAAAATCACTTGGCAGACCAGATCTGGCCACTGCAACCTACTGGAGTTGCCTTTTGATCTTCCTGCCCTTCTACTGCGCACAGCTTTTCTGCATAACTCCCTGGCGGTAACAGGGAGGGATGAGGTCCAATGTACTCAGTGCAACAGCTAATGCTGGAAAGCTAGGCCAAGGCTGAGTTCAGCTTCATGTTTTTCTAACTAATTCTGTGTTTTCGTGAGGCTCGTCTTCTAGCTTCCCCCTCTCTTTCCCTCCCCATGGTGCAGGGCTAATCCCGTGCATACTTTGCACGCATGCCTTCAGTACAGGTGAGAGGAATCAGGAAAGAACCTGAGCCCAGTGCCAGTTTGATAAGTGGGCACACTGTGCATCTCAAACAGTGCAGTCCCCAGAAGCCTTGCCAGGTGAGAATGACTCACTTGAAACCCTTACAACCCACTGGCGGGATGCAAGGCACAGCTCAGAAAACTCCTGTCCTTATGCAACAAATAAGGAGACACCGGGAAGCTGGTTTTGAATGCTAAAAGATGACCCATTTCTTAAAAATGAAAAGTGCCTAAGCTTCCTCCTTCCCCCCCCCCCCCCCCCCTTTTT
>NW_017729015.1:10455624-10472444 GCF_001723915.1 Gavialis gangeticus | reverse complement strand
CCCCCCCCCCCCCCCCCCCCCCCCTCTTGTCTGTTATGGTGGCTCAGAAAAATTTGGGTTAATCTCCCATTAATGATATTTGCACCCTTTGCACATGGGGGGCAGAGGGGTGGGGGGGATGTGTGAGAAGACCGAAGGAGCAAGTTGCAGACACAATTTCATTTCACTGTATTTGTTCTGCCACTGAAGTTAGCCCCTGAAAATGTGGGGCTGTGGAAGAAATTCTGAGCAATCGTGAGCATTCATAACCCAAGCCCAGGGCTAGTCCAGTGCTGGGTATCATGCTTTTCAAGCTTTTATTACAGATTCCACAAAGTGTTTAATAAAGCTCTGGCCTCTCTCTTTCTCTCAGCTCTCCAAAATGACCATTTCAGCCGGCATCAGGCATTGCTCACAGTCAGGTTCATTAGCCCTTTTAATGGAGCTGCACCCAACGTTACAAAGAACTGAAAGGAAGGTCTGAAAGACTCCACTGATTCAGAGGGGGCAATGCCAGAATAGCACTTGGCACTCCTACTGCTACAGGAGGGTGCCCTAAAAAGTGAGGCACGGCACCCCTTGGCACTGAAGTCTAAGCTGCTAGACCTCTGGTGGGTCCCTCATGCCAAGAGACATCACTTGTTTGAGGCCCAACATTAGCTTGGTTTCCTGTAGATCTCAAGTCCTTTCACTTTTATGGTTGGAAGCGAGTGATATAGTAATGAAAATGGTTCAGGGGCTGGGGCACATGGCTTATGAAGAGAGGCTGAGGGATCTGGGTTTGTTTAGTCTGCAGAAGAGAAGACTAAGGGGGGATTTAATAGCAGTCTTTAACTACCTGACAGGTGGGTTCAAAGAGGATGGAGCTGGACTGTTGTCAGTGGTGGCAGATGACAGAACAAGGAACAGTGGTCTCAAGTTGCAGCAAGGGAGATTTAAGTTGGATATTAGGAAAAACTTTCTCAATAGGAGGGTGGTGAAGCACTGGAATGGGTTACCCTGAGAGGTGGTGGCAACTCCATCCTTCGAGGTTTTTAAGGCCCATCTTGACAAAGCCCTCACTGGAGTGATCTAGTTGGGGATGGTCCTATTCTGAGCAGGGGGTTGGACTACATGTGACCTCCTGAGGTCCCTTCCAACCCTCATTTTCTATGATTTGATGCTACCAAGAATAAAGGGCTGCAATGCAGATGTTAGAGAGACACGTGTTTGCCACTGGAAGAAAAGTGGTTATGCTACTTGTGTTCAGTGTGGATAACTTGTGCACAGTCTCTTAGTTTGTCTCTGCCACTTGTGTCCCTCAGCTGGGCATTGGCAGGCAAAAAGGAGGTGCGCTCTGATCAACCTGCAGTGGTTAGAGGCTAAAGCAGTCTGGATTGGACTTGTAGCCCACCAGATATACAAGCTTCACAGCAGAATGTGTGGGCAGGACTGGGCTTGCAAAAACAAGTGCACTGTCTCAGCATGGTATTTCTGCCCCACCAAGGTTCATGAACCCCGTCGGACACCACTACCACTTCGCATTCATTTCCACAATGACCTAGAACAGCCCTTCAGTAGTTGCAGAAGTGGCGCTTAGCAACACAAAGAAAGAGAATTAAATGCAAGTACAAGCCCTTTAGGATTTCCAAACTGCCCAAGCCCAGTCTTGTTTTGTGCCACAGCAGTGTTGCCCAGTGTTTAGCCCACGGCTTTCTAAACCATTTCAGTGGCAACGGGCACCTGTATCACCCCTCCTAGTACAACTCCCACAAGAATGCATTATGAGAGCGACTTGTACAGAAGTAGCAAGACTTTCTGACCTCAGACAAGTCCTACAACTACACAGTCAACTTTGCCATGCAACTGCAAGGCATATTGCCCAAAGACACCGAAAGCACCCCAGTCTGCCATGGGTAAAAAAGGTGGATGAGAATTGTTAGTGTCTGACTGCGACAAGGGTTGTTAAAAGGCACTTGAGAGGTGCGAGGGAGAGGGCCATGCCTCCCATTACAAAAAAGGCTTCTGCCTAACTCATTTGTATGTGTGTCGACATGATTTCACTGACGCACCAGGAGGTTCAAATGACTCTTTGCCAGGTAAATTTCCCTAATGTCGACAATCCTGGTTTCTTGAAATGCAGCCCACATGCCTCTCTGCAGCCGGGGCTAGCATGGGAGTCCTGGCAGCCAGACAGCACAGCCCGACCTATACATTTTACACAATTATTCACTACATTTCCAAGCACTGAGGCTGGATCCTTGTCCTCCATGAATGTGCCTCATGGACTCCAGATTTGCCTCAGGCTGTGTGAGAGGAGATCCAAACTCATCCCCACAAGAGAAAAACAGAGTCCGGGAAAACCAGACAAGCCAGGAATGCAAGTTTACACCACAAGGAACCATCCCTGCCCTGGTATAGAAAAACCCACAGGCATAAGCCATCGCTTTCCCAGATAAAACAGAACAAGGCTTTCCAGGAAAACCCAAGAAGGATGCACAATAGTTTTTGCCAGGACGTCATTTGCATTCATTTCCTGTGCTGACTCACCCGTGATGCATGCCTGCCTGGTTTCCTAGCATCCAGCCAGGAGTCTGTACAGCGTCCCAGCCCACAACCTCTCTGGTGACCACTTTGCAGACAGGAGTCTCCAGGGGCTCTCAGACAAAGCCAAACACCCAACAATCAGATCACCCGATTTCCTCGTGGAGGGAGCCGTGATGGGGGCCTGGACCCTGCTGCCCTTGAGGTCGACGAGGAAAGGGCAAACGGGCCAGAATCGACTCTGAACAAGAGGTGGAAGAAACAGCAGCAGAACAAACCCACTCTGTGGGCCAAGGGCAGCCCAAGGACTTGCGGATGACTGAATGCAGATGGCAGGCACTACGAGGCCTATTTGAGCAGTGTGCTGTGTTGGCTTTGTGAGCAGGAATAAAGAATAAAGGTGCTGCTGCTCTTATGCCTCCCTGAGCAAGAGTGGCAGCAAGTCTCGCTTTACGCCCCAGACACACGAATGGCAGAGCAATAGTGCTGGTTTGTCACCACACCTCCAGCCTTCTGCCTGGCTCAGCTGCTGTCATGAGACAGCCTGCATGTGCCGAGGCCTGTCTCCTCTCTTTAGAGAGCAGCAGGTCCCTTTAATGCCTTGCGTGGTTGCAAAGGGTTCCTGGGCACAGTTTGAGCCACCCTGACTGAATAATCATGTGGAAGAGGTGAATCCAGGAGGAAGAAGGGAAGCCTAGTGAAAAAGGGAAATGTGGGAGTGTTGTGCCATGCCCACTGGCTCCTGAGGAGGGGGTGGGAGCAGATGGCCCATGGAAACAAGGAGCCTTTTGAAGGAGTGAGCCCATTTTACAGCTCTCTATGAAGCAAAGCTGGGCTTAGTCTTCAGCAGTGGCTGAACAGAAGCCCTGCTCCCAGTCACCATCCTGCCATGTGCCAAGAGATGAAGGAAATGGAGCTCCCGTACAGAAATCTAGGCAGACAGTCAGTGTCCATCATCTGCTATGTTGCTGCAACTCCCAAGTGTCCAGCCAGATTGTCTTAGGGGCCTAGTTCAAGCTCAATCTGTGCAGAGTCTGGTTGGCGAAGAGACGCTCCCTCTTTTTAGGAATCATCGCCCTTGTCATTAGCAAGAAAATCTGGTGCCGGTGAGAGCAATTGCAACCTCCAGGACTGTTTTGACATTATTGCGATTTACAAAAGTGGATTTTTCATTTTGAAGTGGCTTTTCATCGGGAATGCTTGCACTGCAAATGGGATTACACTCATACGGTGTTTTGAAGAGTCAGCGTGCATTAGGTCCAAATGAGAGAATAGTTTGAAAGACCTTGGTGGATGCTGTTTCCTGAGTTTTTCTTTCTAGAGGAGCCGCGGCATACAGGTGCTCCCCTCCCCATCAGCATGGGGAACAAAGCCACATTTCACAGCCTTTATGAAACAGGACTTCTGCTGTCTGCCCGGCTCTACTGAAATTGGGAAGTCCAGTTTTCTAGGATCAGGTGGCTACTTGAAAAGTCATGGACCCTAACCTCTGAGGATTATGGAGACACAAGACAGAGTTCGCTTCCCATGAGTATTACAGTAACACCTCGAGGCCACAAATTAGACCGGAGAGTCCTTGGCATTGATCTCCCCTGCTCAGGTCTGCCAGCTGCATGGCCCAGCTTCTCAGAGGGGAACAGCCTCTCCTGGAAGCATCGTTTCATTCCTGACCGTTAAATGCACTGCAGTAACACCGGTGGGTCAGCCAGGGCTTCTTTGTGCCTGGGGCTGCACAGGCTCCTAGCACGAAACAGCCCTTGCTCCAAAGAACCTGCAGTCTGAATTGCTAAAGTGGAAGGAATTATTTGCAGTCTGTTAACCAGAGAAGAGGGGAGAAATGGCCTGTTCAAGGTCACACAAGGTGTGCATGGCAGACCTGGGTCTCCAACACTTATCTCCTCCGTCTCCATCCATCCCTGTCCTCAGTCATTAGCCCCTCCATCCCTATCTCCAATCATTAGCCACCCTCGTCCTCATTATCATTGCTCTGAGCAAGCAGCACAGCCCAATTCTGCACCCAGCTGTTCACACAGAGCAAATG
Organism: Gavialis gangeticus; assembly: GCF_001723915.1. Classification (NCBI taxonomy): domain Eukaryota; kingdom Metazoa; phylum Chordata; order Crocodylia; family Gavialidae; genus Gavialis; species Gavialis gangeticus. The sequence goes on along the minus strand of NW_017729015.1, from coordinate 10,467,901 downwards.
CTTCTCAGGACAATCAAAGCCTGCAAGATCTCAGGCCCTTGGTCCATGCAGTGAGCTCAGGTTTCCAGGTCCACCATGACATGAGTTGTATTATGCATGGCTGATCTCCTGTGTGGTGCAGGCTCCCCCCACATATCTTGTGCATTTGTCATAAACAAACAGCTTAAAACCCCCAGAAATGCTAATCTTTAGCTATTCAAAACCACAATCTTATTACCAGGCTCCTAATTCCCGCTGCAATCAAATATCTCACTTAATCTTTCTTAAAGGGTTCCAGATTCCCAGAGGCCTTGCTTTTCTCAGGACTGGCTTGATCATTGGACTGAAATGCAAAAGTTCCCCCCATCAAGATACCATCATACAGATAGCTACCCTACAAAAGAGGACCAGACTCCTTCAATCCCATGCCCCAAGAGGCCGCTCACATGCTGCCTTGTAGAGTTCCTGCCAGAGGAGTCTACATGGAGGCAAATTGGAAATAGTTTCATATGCCTCAAAACATCCTAGGGAAAAAAAAAAAACAGTTCTGGATGGAAGCTTAATGCAGCTTGTTGGGATTAAAAGGATGTGGCTTTTAATGCAGGCTGCTATTGCTGGGCCTGCAAAGAATCTGAGATCTAAAGAAACCGAAGGGTTTGGTGTGGAGGTCATCAGAGCCAGACTCCATCTCTTAATTAAGAAGGCTGAGACCCATTTGTTCTGGTTTTCTTGGCATCTCCTTATTATTGTTGACTCTTTGCCAAACAAAATGTGGGGCCTTCAGGTCAGCTTCCTGGTGGAGGAGAAATCAGTGAAGCAGACCTACTGTGTGTGCTTATGCTGGGACAGAGGTGGTTAGACATGAGCTTTGGACCGTCCCCATTTTCACAGCTCTCAGCCTGGCTGCCAAGGAGCAGCTCTGCTCTGAAAAGGGACTGAGGTTAAGTCGAAGAGAGCCACTGTGTGACACAGGATCCTGGGCACCATGGACCTATGGTCTCACCCAGTAAGTGGTAGTTCTTATGTAAAAAAGCACATTCTCTTTTCTTAATTGCAACAGCTCCCACCAGAAGAACATGCATCACACAACAACTCACACCGCAGCCTTTTCTGAAGACTGTGCCCAGCTCCAGTGCCAAAAGCAGCAGCTTTGTCAGAGTAATAGCACCATCTCGTGATGCCCACCATAATAATATTTATCCAGCAGAAGTCCCTGAGAAAGGGAATTGTATGATGCAGATTCCAAGCAAGGAGAGAGCCAAATTCACTCAGGTGCAACTCTATAGTCCCCAGAATCACAGCGTTTGGCCTGGTGTGACTTCAGCCCTGAAGACTTCACTATATACATGTGCTGTCATCCTTCTTTGACCTACACATCATGCACAGGACCCCTTTACAACGGCTTATATTTTGGCCTCAAATTGCATAAGCTCCCAGTGGAGGCTGGGTCAGACTCACAGGAATGGCCCAGAGCTGACCAGAAATTTCTGCTCTGTGGAAGGAGAAACCCAGCCAGGGTATGCAGGGGGGTTTGTAACTGGAAACAGGACTTCTAAGCCAAGGCTTGCAGTTCCATCACTAACTTGGACAGCCAGGACCATCTAGCCTGCAGTCCCTGCTACCAGCCATCTCGCTGACTTGGTTGGAGACTGCTGGTTTCCCAACAAGCGATGCCCAGGCCAGGACCAGTTTGCTGTCCTGGGGTAAAGAAGTCCTGGGCTTCCTATCAAACCAGTAACAAGGTGAGTGGCGAACCAGCACCTTTACAGTGAGCTCAGAAATCTAGTAGTCAGACAAGACCCAAAGTTAAAATCAATGCAATGATGTCCCTGCTTCAGATGGAGATTTCTCTCTTTGACTCAGTGGGTGTTTTCTTCCCCATTACCTATTCTAAAAGAAGCTGATTAAAAACCAGCTGTCCCCCTGCCCCAAAAGGAGGCACATCCAGGGTTTATGAAACGCTGGAAAAAACTGCCTTCTGCGTGCACCACGGGCTGGGACATACCACTCGTGACTGCAGTGACTGGCAAGGGGCTTGGCTGGGGAACATCTGGTTTAATGCAGCTGTTTTGCTGTCAGCATCATTTGTCACAGAGGAAGGAGGGAGACAGAAGAAACAAGTCATTACCCAAGCAGGCAGATGAGAAGCGACTCTGCTCCACATACCGTAGGCCAAGTCCTGACCACAGACCTTGCCACTGGAGCCTGCCAAATTAAGAAACATGCTACCAAGAAGGGACCCCTTCTCCTAGCAGAGGGGCAGAGACTGGAGCTCATGGGGAAGGCAGTTTCCATTGGGAGCCCCTAACCCCTGCTACAGCATCAGGCCCTTGCACTTGCTCGCTCAGTGAGAGGCAAGAAAGTCTGGAGCCAGGCAGCCTGGATCTCAAAGCTTGTTCTCTCCGCCAAGCCTGTTCCCTTCCCCCATAAATTAGGATGGCATTCACACAAGGTCCCAAATCATTTTAGAGTATGCATCTCCCTGAAAGACAGTGGAGACCTGTGCTCTGATACCACCTATAAACTTCTAGCCCCCGTCCCAGCCATCAGGGATATGGGCTAAACCAGAGGATTTGCCCTGCCTACCCCCGCTGTCACCCTGGTACAAGCTGGATGCATCTACATATGCCTGTATGGTGACGTTGGTACTGTGCCATGCTTTAGTACTTTCTTTTGGAAGTACTAAAGCCTGGTGCAACAGCAGCCTGTAGCGCACTGTATGCCTGGCGCATGGTTATTTTTAGCTGCTGCTTTGCTGTAGCGGCGCGCTATAATGAAGGAGCATGCTGTTACAGCGATGGAGCTACTGGTCACATGTAGATGCATGTAGCGTCACGTGTAGACGTGCCTGCTTTGTCCCAACCTTGCCCCGAGACAGCAACAAGAATCTTATGTTTCCACAGCACCTACCATAGTCCCAGATCCCAAACCCCTTAGGACAGCTTTGCTCTGCTCAAGCACAAACTGCAGGAGTGAGCATATCAGGACAGAGCCCTGCCCAGGAATCACTTTGGAGGGCAGCCACTTGGGAGGATGAGATGTAGCTACTCTACATCCCATCCCCCCAGGGGCAATGTGTAGGTGGCACACGTGGGTGCACATGCACCCCCTGAGATCAGCCGTGCACCCCCTGGAAGTGCCAGGGGATCCAGAACGGGGACTAGAGGAGAGCTGAAGTGAACCCCACTCCTGCAGTCCTGAGAGGCTCACACAGCTACTTCCGTGGCTTCCCCTGCACAGCTCGCTCCATCGGCTATTAACAAAGTTTTCTTGCCAGGGTCAAATATGCCACTAGCACAGCCCCAGGGAAGCTAATGAACTGTGCCAGATAGGCACCAAAAGCAGCAACAGCCACTGGCTACTACTCGCTTCCCAGAACAGGTTTTCCACCAAGATGCCCCTGTGCGTCTCCTCTAGGTCTCTGGAAGGACAAGCCCTGGGGAATCTCATTCAAACTTCTGGCAAGGGCCTAGAAGCTCAGTGCAGAAATCGACTGGGCTAAATACAGAACATGCTTATCATGGCTCCTTTGAGTCGCCAGCACAGAGCTGTTTTTTCCTTGGCACAGGTTTGCCCTCTCCCCCGAACACGGAGAGCCTTGCGTTTCTCACTGCAGGACAGTCAGCCATCTGCACTCATTCCTTCCTATTAAGTCTTTGGCGAAACAACAGAGCTGCAATTAAAACCTCAGTGGGATCCCTTGCCAACCCTGTTCCCCATTCCTATCCACAACCACTAGCAACAAGCCAGAGGAATGAAAAGGTTTTAAGAGCTCCCTTTCTGGGGTGGCTTAGTGGGAACAAACTTTAACTCAAAACGTGCTTGTGCACCCCAGAGACAAAGCTGAAGAGCCACCTCAGTTGGCCCTAGTGGTCGTTCCCTTGCTGGCTCTGCAGATGCCAGCTGGCGGGTGAGGTGCTGGTTGGGTGGGGGTGGAGGTGCCCACCAGGCCCTCGAGCAGAGAAGAGCAAACATACATGTTACATCATTAGCTGTGGTACATTGCAACAGCAGAAAAAAACCAGGAATATCTTTAGCTAGAAAAAGCCAATGCCGTGGAAAAGCGCCCTTAGGTGTGGAGATGTTGCTGAGATCTTGAACAGCTCCTTGAGGGAAATCTCTCAAATATTTCTTTTTTGCCCAAAGAGCCACTGGCTCTTGGGGCTCTTCCCCCCACTCTGGGATCTCTCTGTTGGCAATACCAGAATCATTGCTAAATGTTAGGTGCTGGCTTCACATTATGTGCTAGGACCACCTGAGCCCACGAGCGCCCCTACTGCAAGGGAACCCTTGAGAGCAAAGTAATAGGGCAGCTCAGGCAAGAAATGGAAAACTGGTTAGAGAGTGACTCTGGATGAGAAGAAATGTACTGGGTGAAGTGATACATTTAGGGCCCAAAGCGGGTCAGAAAATAGCTTGTATTCTGAGTGAACCCTTCTGACATCGTTTTAGCTCTCTTTAAAAAACCAAGATGCTCTGTTTGCACAAAAGTTAAAATGAAAATGATTCAATGTCTTACTTTTGCCCCCTTTTCGCCCTTTTCCACATACTTGGTTTTACAAGAGAGTATAGACAAACCCCATAGAACATGTTGCAAAACCCCAATTACCTTGTGAAAAGGCTTCATTTCTCACAGCACGGTCAACAAGAACCACAACCACCAGTCTGGGAATGGCAAGGCAGGATCATGGAGCTCAGGGCCAGCTGTGGACCACACGGCCTGGCAGGACTACGGGGAGGTTGGTTGTGATGGACACAAGCTGCCTGCTATTTGACTGTCAAAGCACAGAGGTCAGGAGGCCATGGGGTTAATGTGTAATAAGGGACTAAGAAGCCTCCGAATGTCTCTTTATTACCCAGGCAGAGGAGTTTCTGCCACCCTGACCAGCCAGCTGCTGCCACCTTGGGACTGCAGAGCTGCAGGCAAATTGATGCATTTATTGCAAAACCTTTTGTTTAGGCTTCAAGCTGGGAAATCATTCAGCTCCTGGGTTTGGGTCTTTTTTAATGCAGTATTTTTCTCCACGCTCTGTTGCGTGGAAACCTCCCTTCTCTTCACTCCCCAGGAGTCAGCCAGCCAACTCCAGAGACGGAGAGGTCTGATACTTAAATGACAGGGCTGGAGTAAAGAAGAGAAGACTGCCTGTGACCCTGTCTGAAGATCCTCATCTCTCTGCATTTCCAGTTACAACCATGAACTCCCTGGAGCACAAAGATACAATAAACTGCAATAGGAAGTCCATCACTGCTTGTTTCTCATTAGATCTATGTTCCTGCCTCCACAGGTCTTTTGATGCCATCCATGGACATCTCTGGCAGGTCTGGGAACATCAGCCGCAGTGCACAATGGGGGAAGCTGAGGTGCCGAGATGGGACCACAGCAAAGGTCATCCAGGGCAACAGTGGCAGAGCTAAGAACGGGATCCAGATCTCCTGAATCCCAGTGCAATGCCTGATCCATTTTCCTGGAAATCTACCAAGCCCCTTGTTGTCAGTCCTGGAAGGTTGGGAGCTTTGAAGGTCTGGACCAAGGAGCCTTGGAGCTAGGCTACAGGTTGGTCCACTGCCCTTGTTAGCCGGGGACAGGACCCACTGGCTTGAGATAATCACCAGCAGGAGATTCACTGTAGATTTGGAACCAAACCCATGATCTGGCCTCTGGACCCTGGTCAGGACCAGAGCCCAAGTGCAACGTGAGCTTCCTGTGGGCTCCGCCAGCCTTGTAGGGACTGGTCTGCAGGGGATCTGCTCACCCAAGCACATCTGACAATGCAGGGATCTATCTAAAGATGCCAGAGATATCTGCCAGGAGGTGCACAGCACCCAGCTGGGCCAGACCCTGGTTGATCAGGAAGGTAACTGCTTCAATGCTTTTCTGACGTTTGGCCTTAAAACAGACTCTTCTCCTGGCACAGACTTCTCCCGGGGTCTGAGCACAAGGCACCTGCATTGACTCATGACATCCGGCAAAGCCAGTGGAATCTCCATCCAGAGAGCAAAGCAGCTCATGAATCTCTCTGTATATAAAATTATGCAACTTGTTGGAATACTTTCCAGAGAGAAATTCCATAACGCTATAACCTGCTGCAAACAGCCCGGACTAATGCACTTTCATTGGAAGTGCTGATGGGAGCTCAGAGCTGCAAAACCAATGTATCCTTAAAGCGCAAGAGGAATCACAAGGATGGCAGGAAGCAATAATTCAAGGCAAAGCACAAAGAAAGCTTAGCCCTGATAGGGAAAGCAGCCACACATCCATCACGGGGCTTACATAACAATCAGAAAGAACAGGGTGACAATCCTGTTTGCTTTTGGTACCATTACACCAGGTGACCCCATGGCAGGTCCTGATTCATATCCGTGTAATTGAGAGCAGAAGCAGGCTAAGAGAAAGGCATGCACACATTTTTGTGTTCTAGGAAACAGCAAATATTTGGATGCATTGGCTCCAGCTTCCCTCACTTGAGTGAAACCACATCGCTATGGCTGCAGATGCTGCATTGTTGTATCTGACAGGGATTTATGAGACTTAACATGTGGCAGTGAAACACCGGGAAAAAATTCAGTCTATCAACTCATCCTATGTCTCTGGAAGAACATAATTAAAAAATAAACATGCTACCACAAGTTACAGTCCAGCACAGATCTACCAAGGAATATGACAAGCAAAGGACTTTTTATTAATCATACTAATTAAACGTGTCTTTGCTATTTTATTGCCTTTCACCTTAAATACACTTTACACCTAAGCACCACGGCCCTGTGGCCACCTTTGGGATGGAAGGCAGCAGGCCTGATGCCATTAAGCAAGAAGAAAATGTAACTTCCTTTCACATGTTCCCTTTAGAGGCAAACTCCCCATCAATTAGGGGTGCAGGTTGTAGCCATGTTGGCCTAAGGACATAGGCAAACAAGATTCTTTGGGTAAATCCGATAACGTTTATTAGACCAACTCAAATAGTTAGAAAAAATTCTTCCAGGAAGAGCACAGACCAACTGCAGATGCTTTCTCAGCCTGACAAAGAGTGTTTATGCCCAAAAGTTTGCAAAGAAGATTTTTTTCCCAACTATTTGAGTTGGTTTAGTAAAAGATATCAGATTTACCCAAAGAACCTTGTCTGCCTAACTCCCCATCATTTTACTGTCTGTATTCAATAGCAAACATTCTAGGCATCCATCAGATTTGCAAGGACAAGTGTTTCTTGTGCTTGCAGATCAGCTAGCAAGACACCGCAGCATTTGTGCCCACAATCAATTCCAAACAGACATATTTTTGGAGGGAGTTTTTGAAAACCTGCCCTTTCTCATCCATGCATAGCAGACAAGTCTCTTCTTCAAAAGGAGCTGTCTCATGGTCAGGGCACTGGGCTGGAACTTGGGAGCTGTCACAGTCTATGAAACTCTTGGGAACATCACTTCATCTTCTGCCCAACAGCTCCCCACGAATAAAATGGGGACAACAATGGTTGTCTGCTTGGGTTGCAAGCTCTCTAGGGCAGGGCCGGCCTCTTGGGATATATAAGGACAGAACCTAGCGCAGAGGTGCCTTGTCCTGTGATACAAAACGTAGCCTTCCTGATAAATTGCAACAAACTCCAGGGATCCCAGTTTCTCACCTACACACATAAAGGGCTGCTCCAAACACCGTAAGGATTAGATCAAGGGTTTCTCAGCACATCTCAGTCTTACTAATCTAATACCTAAACCTCCCTGCAGCAGGTTAGAAGTGATGGAAAAAGAAAGGGAAAGAGAGTGCACTTTGCAATGATAAGGTTGGGTTCCTAGTAACTGTGTCACTGCAACTCTCAGCCAGTCCCAGAGGGAGTCAGCTTTGCTGGAAACCACAAGCATTTCCTACTTCATTTATGAGAATTGCATTAAAAATGTTTTTCTGCAACTGGCAGCACACATTAAAATGTCAAGTCCTCAAAGGAATTGGGTGGGAGCCTCCAAGAGGTTTTGTTCTGGTCCCAGCTGGGAATGAAGTGGGATGAGTCTGCGCAGCCATCGAACCAAAGAAATGTCCTATTAGCATATTTCAAGTAGCGTCCAAGGCAGAGAGTCGGTTCATCAGACCTGGCTCTGACAGGAGCACTGCCTAGGCCAGCTCACACGTGGGAGGTTTGGTTTGAGGCAGAGACCAGTACTCAGCTGTGCTAAGTGCTGCACGTACCCACTCACTGCAGGAGCATATCCATCACGCGGGCACCCATCCTTGGCCAACTAGATGGTGGCAACTCATTTTAGGTAAATACCCCATGATATTGCCTCTGCAGCACAAATGTTCAATAGGCTCCTGGTATATCCTGGTGCCCTTCAGTCTTGCCTTAGTGCCTCCCTGCTATTCCAGCCTGGGGTTCCCCCGCACACGTTTATGCCAGTGCCCCTGCAGCCCTCCACTATTCCAGCCTGGGACTCCTCCTAAAGTCCTGCCAAAGCCATTCAAGCCCTATCCCACAGGCTAATTTCAGACCCCCTGTTAGCTCCAGCAATGGGCCTCCATGCCAGCCGGTATTATTAGCTCCCTTTCCTTAAATTACAGGTTGACAATCAATTAAAACGAACAAAGCACAGCAAGAGGCAGGCACGTACCCAACCTCTCCCCGTGTGCGTCAGCCGTGTGCACGCACTGTTACGAAGCCAAGTTGAGCACATCAAAACTCCAGCACTGAAGGGAGAGTAAGGGCTGGGGCCTAACCCCATTTGAGCTCATCACAACCCCAGTCCATCACACATGGAGTAGCTTAAAAATTCCCGGAGGACACAATCCAAGCATGCCATGTCCACCGCCAAGATAGGGGGATGAGACTCCAGGAGTGGAGAGCTGGGCTGGGGTGACTCCAAGGGCTCAGCCCACAAACCCAGTGGCCCGGTTGTTACACTACCTCGGGCTCGCCGCACATTGGCCCAGCTTTTATGTCCTGCTTGGCACATTTCATCTTGCTTAATGGAACAAAACCAGTTCCTCCTCATTGCCATGATACTGCCACCCCCACAGTGGCTCCAAGGGCAGTGCCATCCATTGCCACTCCTTATTAGCCCATCCGTTCCAGCAAATGTGTTGAGCAAGCTGTGTCAGGCCCCCAATCTGAAGTGTCTGGATACAAGGAGCTTCTGGAACGACTTGCTATCCCACAGCACTCTTGGCTCCCAGCAATCTCCTTCCTATTATTGAGCCTCTTTTGCTAGAATGACTTACAACCCCCCACCGCTCCCCCCGCCATGTCTGGGTCTTTCCATTTCTGGTGCCAGTTTTTCAAGGTGGTTGCTGATAGGGAATACCACCGGCCCTACTCCAGGCTGTGCCTGCTGCCGGTCTGTCCATATTAGCCATGTGGAGTGTGGTCAGGGATCCAGAGTAGGTCCTTGGCTTGGTCTTTCACCTGCACTGCAGATTTTGGTGGAGGGGCATGTGGGCCAGGAGAACACCCTGGGAAGGCCCTTGGCTTAGCTGGGGAGGCAAATCTTAGCACATTTAGCAGCTCTCCCTGTCTGACCACGGCATCAGCGCCCATGTTTTATCAGCGGTAGCGGGGCTTTCCTACCATTGCCAATAGGGAAGGCATTTCCACTTCATTTCCTTTGTCCATTCCCAAAGGCTTGGTTGCCATCTAGGCAGTAGGAGCCACAGTAACTAATTCACTTGGAAGCATCTATTTTCCAAAGGGAAGCAATTTGCTTTGGAAAAAATCCTCACATAGTAATTCCTCCCTGAACTCACGCGTCATCTGCCCCACAGAGGTCCCTGCCCTACTGGCTTCCCCTGTCAGACATGTGAGCTGAAAACCAGGCTCCAAGCCACTCTCACTCCCTGGCCTCTGGCTATGGACTGCAAAGAGAGCTGACAGCTCCATCAGGGATCAAATCCGTGACTTTCTGGCAAAAGCGTGGCTTACTGGGCTGAAAGCAACCAAACATTGCGCAAGCCTAATATCCCATGCCCCCATGAGAAGCCATCTCTGAACTGGGCCAGAGCTGCGGTGAAACTAAGATGTCCTGCCAGTGAGCTCCAGGAGCATGTGGAGGCAGTTTATAAAGATATAAAACAGGATTCACTTCTCCACACTCTTGTCTTTCATTCCTGGCCTCCGTGGAGGGGCCTTTGCTTTGCTTTGCGCTCTCTTCTGCAGCAAATACTGGGGCTGTGATGGTGCCAGGGAATTAATCGGGCCTTGCCTCACACAGGCATGGAGATTAGAGCCTCTGCCATGTCCCAGAAGGAAGCCAATGGGAAATTTTACTTAGGATGCACCCGTGCTAGCTGTCTCCCACCCCATCGAGGATTGCTGCGGCTGGGGTGGGACACTGTGTTGCGGGCGTGACAGGGACCGGACGGATGTGAAGAGGCAGGCATCCCAGGACGTGCAGACACCCCCTCTCACTGAAAGGCAAAGGGACTGGCGTGCCTTCAACATCCCCCATCGGATGGGCACTTGGTCTCCTAGGGGCCATGCCCCTGTGCTTTCCCTTCTCCCTGTGTGAGGGAACCTGGCCCCTAGGCACCGAGCCACTTCCTGCTGCTCATGCTTTTGAGGACGGGCTTCTCAGAGCAAGGCGTCATCCTCACTGGGCAGATTCGCAGGGCCTACGCTGAGGCTTTGCTATACCCTGTCTTCCTGCCAGCCAGCAGAGGAGATGCATGGCTCTTCAGCCCCCCCACTTGCAGCAGGGCTCCTCTGGGAACTCCTCTTGCAGCCATAGTGCCTGCTACCTGGAAGCCTAGTGCTTGCAGACCCCTATCAGCCCATCCAAGGCCTGGGGCACTTGGAAGGAGCCATTCTAAGGCGTAATACGTTCATCAGCTCTCAGGGGTTTAAGAACCGTCATCGCGCTGCTCCTTCACCTTCCTGCCCCACTGCCTGGCTGCAGTGCCCTACACGCAGCACTGACTGAGGCAGCTTCCCTGCAGGCTATTCAACATGCTCACATTTGCTGTGCTCGCCCTGCTCTCCAGTGTTGTAGCCACACACCAAGGTGTGCACTGGAAAAACTATGTCCAAAGGTCAAGGGGCTGGAAAATTGGAGCCTCACAGGGGCACAGAGAACTGCAGAGGATGCCCGCCTCTGAAGTAACTGGAGCGGGAGCAGCCCTTCCCCGTGCGGCCTGCACGCCGGAAAACCGGAGTGCCACCATCCGAGGAAAGGAGCAGGGCCTGTTACGTAAGGGCAACCAAGGGTGGAGCATCCGAGTGCTGGGCAGGGGCCACAATGTGAAACACTAACAAGGGCAGCTGATCCACACCTGGGACTGGGGTTGCTTCTACGAACATCCTGGCCACATGAGCTTTGGCTGGGAGGCAAGGCTATTTCTGGAACTCTCAGCACCACCCAGGAGAAGTGTCCGATGCACTTTATTTATAAACCCCCTGGCTCTTGCCCAGCTACAAGTGGCTTTAATGCAGGAAAAAACCCAGTGGAGCCAGTAAAAGCAGAGCAGGCAGCATCTCAGGAAGGTAGGCGGTCACGCAGAGCAGGCCAAGGATGCTCCAGCTGAGCTGCTCATCCCTGGAACCCTGCATTAGCCTGGTTCTGTGCCAAGGACAGCCGTGTTTTCCTGTAAACTGGTTGTGGGGGACCTGGCGGCACGAGACAGGGCTGAATGGTGTCCAGGTGCAAGAAACCAGCCATGTTTGTGTGCCAGGGCAATGTCTACGCGGGGGCAGCTGGCAGCACCCTCAAGAGGGAATAGAGCAGAGAACAGATACACAGATAGGACCAGCAGGGCTACCCCAAAGACATGAGTCACAGTCCACTCTGGGGTGTCCAGGAGAGTCTTTTCAGTGATTTCGAAGGAAGCAGAACAGACTGCTCCTAGGGACAGCTTATAAGCTGAAGTTTCCTTCACTTGGTAGTTTCCTGGGATGGTGTTTGATTCTGGCAATGTCCTGCCCAGGGCATTGCCAGTACTCCAGTAGAGAACTCATATTAGCCCCCATTAAATCCGCCAAGTGATATTTCCACTCCAGCACAAGGCAGTTCTGTTTCCTTATCGGTGCCCTGCCCGTTGCAAGAACTTCAGAACAAACATGATACAGACGGGGCAAACTCGATGCCGTCCAGTGTACAGAAGTCCTACAAGTTCTGTCACACACACACACACACACACACACACACACACACACACACACACACACACACACACACACATATATATGTACCTATCTCTATATCTATAAACAGTTAGGCATATTTGAAGTCCTAGGCATTCATAGATATAGATATAGATACATAGATATTAAGGCTGTGTGAAGCTTTGGTCACTGATTCAATTCAGAGGAGATTCTGCCTGATTCAAGGG
>NW_017729015.1:10433684-10450624 GCF_001723915.1 Gavialis gangeticus | reverse complement strand
CCCTCCAGATGGGGCACAGGACTGGTAGTCAGGAGACCCAACATGTAGTCCTAGCTCTGCCACTGATCTACTGGGTGATCTTGGGCAGCTGCTGCAGTCTCACGCTGTGCCTCAGTTTCCCCCATGTAAAATGGGGTTGTTGGTGCTGCCGTCCTTGGTGAGGAGGAACAGCGAGACGGTCTCATCCCAGGATCTGCAAATTAGGAACACGGCCAACTTTTCATCAGAAGATCTCAAAGCACCGAGCAGAGGAGGTCAGGTTCATTGGCACTAGTAGCAGTCCCGCGACTTCATGGGAAGGTGTGAGAACAAAAGACTGGCAGGTGCGCAGGTATCTGGGTAACAGGGAATATAGGAGCCCTGTGGATAGATGGTGCTTACACCTACAGATCCCAGAGCACTAGAGAAAATCTAGGTATTATTTTTATTGCACACCTCCTTGTTCATTACCTGGACCAGCCCTAGTAACCCTGCACCCAGGCTGAGATCCAGACCTCCTAAGAGCACACAGACGGGGGCTATTGTGGTCCTGCCATTGTTCATGACAGAGACCACTGGCAGAATTTCAAATCCTGTCTCAGATCCCGAGGCACCTGCAAAGTCCAGGGCTGGGGTTTGGCCCTAGGTCCTGGTCCAGAGCAATCCCAAAGGATTCTGGTGCTGCACACTGGGGTCCTTCCCTGCCTTCTTGCTGCACTCCAGCCCTGGATAAGCTGGAAAGAGTCTCCTCGGCAGACCTCACCTCCCAGCCAGGGCTGCAATAACTGTATCATCATTAGCATCTCTCTTGGGACCTGGGAGTGAATGAGAAGATCCCAAACTCAGTGTTTTCTACTGGCCTCACTCCCCCCCCTTGACTACACTGCCCCATAAGACTTCCTATCAGCACAGCCGTGGTCTGGGGGCCCCTGCAGCAGGCAGGGATGGGAAGCTGCCTCTCGACTCCTTCCCTCTCTTCCCCATCCCGCAGAGCACATTCAAACTGCGTCAAGGGGTGGGGGACGGGACGAAGGGTTGGCGAGAACAGGAGCCCCCGGCCAGCCAGGACAAAGGTGCGGCAAGTTCCAGCCCCAATCACCTTCGGGGATTCGTCTCCTGGAGTCTGTTTGCCGGGTAGTTCTTGGAATAACAAATTGTATCATCCAAAAAAACGAAACCACAAAAGGGGATCAGCTTGCAGGCCGGCTCACAAAAGCCCCTTGTCTGGAGCCCCTGGCACCCCCCGAGCTCCCAGAGTCAATTCAACTGAACAAAAACAAACAGCGCACTCAGCCCTCCTCGCTCTCTCCCCAGCGAATCAAAGAGCAATGAGGTTTTAACATGATACCTCGGGCTGGTAAACAATATCACACCAACGCGTCTCAAGCCCAGGGCATCCCTGGGAGACAAAGCCTGTGCCGCTGCCGGCGCTGCCTCTGCTGCGGTCAGCACGATGTCTGGAACACATTGAGGGCTGGTTTTAAGTTCAGGAGCTGGCTGTACTTGTCCAGAGGCGGATTGCTGCGTGGAGCACACGGCCCGCTTGGAATTTATTTACAGTCTGTCGGATTAAAATAGAAATCACTGAGCCAGCGCCCGTGGGGCTCCGCCGAGCTGCACCACTTGGGGAGCTGCCCTCTGGCTCGCTCTGCCCTCCGAGCCCAGGCTCCCTGTCCCCACTGGTGCGGGGCACTGGCCGAGCAGGCACACGCAAGCGCGCCAATGCGGAAAGCAAGGCAGCCGGTCACTGCCGGGGGCTAGGACGCTGGAGGGCTGAGTTTTGTGATCTGGGGGAAGTCCCTGCCTCCATCCATGCCTTGTAGCTTGTCAGGCATCTGCTGGCCCAGATTTCAGCCACCAGTTTCCCCCAGTTCCTCACAAGCACAGAGAGAAACCCTCTTGAAATCAATTTAAGCATCGGTGGGATGGACCGGTTTAACTGCGTTCGGGTGTACACCTGGTCTCCCTTCCTGCATCACCAGCACAGAGTTAATGGTACCCATCAGCCTTTGAAGCTGGTCTGAAACTGCACACTGGAGCACCGGGAACTATCTTGCTGGCTAATTTTCAGGGCCTTCTCACCTGGTGAAGTCTCTTCTTTCCATGTTTGTAGGGCCCATACATTATTGGGATGGGATACACAGTGCAAACCCGTCAGGAAGTGGGGGCATAACTGGGTAGGCCCCAAAGAGCGTGCAACTCTCAGAGGCCTGCCCTTTGCTGCCCAGACAGGAGTGAGCATCCTGCCTTGGAAGGTGCAGGGCTGCTGCCAGCTGCCAGCATCGGAGGCAAGGCAGGAGGAGCTGCGAGCCCTGGAGAAGACTGCCCTGCACCCCACCCCCAGGACCTGGAGCAGCAGAGCAGGGAAAAGGGCCGGGGTGGGGGCAGCATAATGAGATGAAACAAGTGAACGGAAGTGCCCCGCTGCCCACTTAAGGGGCTACCCGATCTTCTGCTTTGAGGTCAGCGTGCCGTATGCAGGACTTGTCAGCTCCGGGATTTTAAATCACTGGTGCAAATGGCCCGTGAAGATGCGATTTGTGCCACGGCAGCTGGAGCAGCCGGGGCAAAGCTTAGTCAGTGCAGAGGGTGCTATGGCAGGGGGCTTGCCTTGAGGCAGTGACAAAAAGCAGACAAGGATAGCTGGCACATAGGTGGCCTTTGCCTCAGTGTGAGCACACAGACTTGATGCCTGGGACCAGCCCTGTTGCCTGTGAGGGCAGGATGGGGCCAATCAAGAACTCTGCAGAGAGCGCAGGTCAGAGCAGGCTGGGATGCAGACAAAAAGCTCGTTCTTTATTTCCCAGGCACACAATGGACCCTAACAAAATCTTGTCTTTTGAAATCTAAATATCCCTGAGCTGAGAAACACATCCCTGGCGGCCCAGGCAGAGCCACGAAGCTTTGCTTTCTATAGTTCACAAACAAGGGCCTGTTAAAGCAGAGGTGGCAGCTTATATGACTGCCAATAGGAGAAAAGGCCCAGAGATAAGACAAAGGGGCTCCCAGTGATCAGCCAGCCACATACAGGGGGGCCTAGTCGGGCATCGGAGCCAGCGCCCCCAGACAGGGATGAGTCAATTCTGCACCCCGGGCCGGGATATTCACCCCGCTGGTGCACACATCCCAACCTCCTGCCATATCCCAGCAGACCTGCTGGGCTTCAGATGCCCAACAGCCCACAAGTGAGCCAGGGGCACTGGCCTTCTCCAAGAATCACCCTTTTCTTTGGGGACCGCTGAGCACTTTGTTTCTCAGGCCCTGACTGGCCAAGCACCACTGACATCAATGGAAAGGCTCCTGTTAGCTTCAGACGACCCTTGCTGTTCCAGGCACCCAAGGGCCAATCTGGAGACAATGATTACTCCCAGAAACTAGCCTCTAATAGAAGAAAGAGGGGAACTTCCCAAGCTAAGCAAGTTGCTACTAGGCTGGAGAGGAGTGGGCAAGAAATACACCTCCCCCCCAAAACCACAAGTCCCAGGCCATCTTGGATCAACATCCCAGTGACGGCTGCTGACAGCCACGGCACTCAGGTAAGCTGCAGCTGGGCTGGGACCATTGCTGTAACACAACTGTTCCCTTAACACCAGCCCTGGTGATGTAGACATAAATCACGGAGCTATAAATATCCTTCAGAAAGCCCCGCTTTCCTCCTGGGCTGCAATTAAGGAATGATGCAGGATTACTGCTACATCTCTCTTCTAAAAAAGCAGGCTTTGCAACCCTCAGCCAGGCCTAGCTGCCTGCATTTCACTGGGCGCTTTGCTTTCCGAAGGCAGAAAGCTGCTGAACTTTCATTTTCAAATGCTTAATTTCCCCAGTAAAATTTATTACCCAGAGTTCCCAGCAAGTTGGAAGGTACTGGGGGTAAGTGAGCACGAAACGCCTGGAACTTAGCGCTGGAGCACAATTTTTAGGTTACTATTACTGCGGCGGCTGTCTACAATAGTCGCTTGTTCCAACTTTTTCGCGTCCGTTTTTGTCCCTGCACTAGCTACTCTCCGGTTTAGGTTCACCTGAGGAATTCAGATGAGAACGGGATTTTATTTGTTTGGAAAAAAAATGTCTGGATACTTAAAGGAGGTGACGGGGGGGAGCCATTTAAAAAAAAAAAAGAAATATTCCTGTCAACTTTCTGGGATCTGAGCTGTGAGTGCCAGAATGACTTCCCTCCTCCCCCACAAATTTGGACCTTCCCCTGCATTTTCCCTGTTTGCTCCCACCAGTGATGGGGGTATGAATCTGTGCTGTAGGCACTGAACGGAGACCTAAGAGATAGGAACTCAATTCCCAGCTTGGATGACCTGGGGCAGGTCATGGTGCTGCCGTATCTCAGACCCCCAGGATGCTGCTGAGAGGCTCAGTCACGCATGCACTCTGCTAGGAGGGGCTCCAAACCCCAGAAGCAGATAGAGGGGGTGCAGGGATGAATTTGGCCCTGCCCAAGCTGTCAGGCTCGTGCTGGTGATCATCCGCTTCACAGATATTGATGATTCCTCCTTCGTTTTCCCCGCTGAGCTAAGAAACTGGCAACAGCTGCCTCCGACAGACCTCTGTGCCTGCAACACCAGGGAGACTTTCCAACAGGCATTGCCATTTCTTCCCTCTCCTTCCTGTTTCAACACCCGGGTTGATCCGAGAGGATTTCTTATCTCTCCCTTTGCTTCCTCCTCCTCCAAGCCACAGGCTTCCTTCAAAGAGAAGGAGCAGTCGGCTGTTTTGCCAGGCGTTCAGATAAAGTGGCGGAGGCAGGCTTTGCACTGAAGATTTGAGGAGATATGTCCAACAGACCACCCCAGTTCGAGCGCTCCTACAGAGCCTCCCCGCAGGAGCAAGTGCTGTCCTGCCCACTGCTGAGCACTAGTGATAATTCCCTTCCCCTTTGCTTTTACATGCCAAGAAAATAGAAGTGGCCCTGGCCTGAAAAGCTGGAGGCTGGGATTTTCCAAAGAAGCCTGAGAGGAAGGAGGGTCACAGGGTAGTAGGGACCAGGATGCAGTTCCCAAGCTCTGCTACTGACTCCTTGTGCAACCTTGGGCAAGTCTCTTGATGATTTTATGACTCAGTCCCTCATCTGCTGAGCGGGGATAGTAGCACCACTCTGCTTTCCAGGGACCCCGAGAGTGAATGCATTGGGGAGCGTGTGGTGTCCTGGAGCTGTGGCAACAGGAACACGAAGGTACCCTGAAAGCAGAAAGCCAGTGGGACTGCATCACCCATCTCCCTGAGGTTGCACCTGCTTTCTCTACTGCATTTTGGGGTCTGCACCTTATGGAAGAGGCGGGTGGGTTTCCGCTCCCCTGGCACATGCTGCACCAGGCGTTGGTCTGGAGGCTGAGGGCGCCCACCCTGCGCTGGAGAACCTGGAGCCTTTGAGCTGTGCCGTTGTATCTCACGCGCCTGCGACGCCTCCGCACAGCTGCGCGGCTCCGCTGAGAGATGAAAGCCACAAGCATGCCAGGGGCAGCATTTTCTTTCTGACCTTCATCTCCTGGCTGAGAGGAGCAGAGAAGTGAGAGAGAGCAGCTCCGCAGGGCTGGTGGGATGGGTGGGTGGCAGGGTCAGGGGAACATGGGACAGGGAAGAATTGGGCACCTTCCCAAGAGGATGCTGAGATTGAGGCCAAGGGCAGAGGCGTTAGAAAGGAGCTTTTTAGCTCTGCTCTTCGAAAGGTTGCTCCACCCAAGCTCCATCTTCAAGATATTCTCAGACATATCCTTCTTCCCTCAGAGCGGGCCCTGCCTGTTGTCACCCTTGCCCAGCCTCAGCACCATGCACAACACCCCTTAGTCTTGGCACAGCCTCCTGTCTCCTCCACCTCTGTCCTGGCACTGCCCGCCTCTTCTCCCAGCAGTCAGCAACCCTTCTCGTTATGTTCTGCCTGCCCGCTCCCTCTTGCCAATGCCCACAGTTGTGTCCAGATGGACCACAGCATGGAGGAAGATGCCACATGCCAATTCAAACCCACTGCTTGGGGCAGAGCAGCGTGTGTAGATGAAACGGGGGTTTACTTTGCCCTAAATTGAAGCGGTGGGTTTTTAAAAACACCTCTTCAATTTCGGGTGAAGTAAATCCCCCCCATGTTGTGTACACCTGTGTCTTACCTGTCTCTCTGGTGGTGGGGAGGGTGAGCTGCTGGTGGGTGGAGCGGTCCCTGGCCTGCAGAGGGGGGCTGGTGTTTCCCTCCGCAGCCCCCCCACGGGGAGCACCCGTCTGCAGGCACCCGGCTCCGGTGGTCCCAGGGAGCACCACAGCTGCAGAGGGAAGGACCGGGTCCCCGTGCAGCTCATGCAGGCAGGCAGGCTCCAGGGGGGGAGCAGGGGGAGAAGAAGATCAGGCTTGCCACCTTTTTTCTCCCCACCCCTTCAGTGGAGCCTGCCTTCCTGGGCTGCTACCAGGCTGCCTGCACAGCCCCTGAGCATCAGGCTCCGTGCGGCTTCGCTCCACAGCTGTAGAGCAGCAAACTAAAATGCCTCAGAGGTGTTGTAGTTTGCTGTGCCCCAAAATCATTTAAGGTGCATTACAACACTGAATGTGCTACAGCGGCTGGAATTAATGCGCAATACGCCGCTGATGTGTGCAAACACCAACACCATTGAAGTGGTGCAAAAGCATTTAACCGGCTTTAAAGTGTTGTGCACACGTGCCCCTCATTTCATCTACGCACGCCCATAGGCTCTTGCCAGGCTCTGGGACTACCTGCCTGCAGGGATTAGTGCCAGCTGAACGAGAGCTAATGGAGCAAGGAGGGATGTGTGCTGGAGGGCGGCTAATGGAGCAACACAGCCCCCGGGGAAAACAAAGAGAGCTGCCTGCAGACACATATGGACAGTCAATACCTCCCTCACCCCCCTCCACAGCGTTTCCCCCGTGCTCTGCCCTTCCACTAGAGAGCAGCCCAGTGAGGAAGGGCGCCGACGCAGTTCATGGGCCATGCAGACCGTCTCAATCTCCTCCGTGTTAAACCAAGGTTCCACATTTTCTCCTTTCAATCCTCCATGGGTGGGCAGGAGCACAAACACTGCCCTGCTTTTGAAAAAAGCCCCTTGCTAGGATGAAAGACATTCTCCTGACACCTTCTAACCCTGCAATCCTCCTCCCATTCGTCCCTGTTATTAGCTCTTTAAAAAATGGGCCTGGAGTGCATAAGTCAGGTGACACAGAAAGTTTTATGACGGAGTGGGGAAACCCTGGTGAGAGTAATCCCAGCCTGGCCGGGGAATCCACCCACTGGGACCTGCAGGGTCCTTTTATTGGGCAAATCCCACGTCCTGTGTTCTGCTCTCCCTGCAAGTCCACCTGCCCTGGACATGGAGTTCGGCAGCTGGGGGGACCCGCTGCGCAGAAGATCTGGACAGCAGGGCTGAGGTCTAAAAGGCAAAAGCCATGAACTGCTTGCAAGCTGCTACCAATGTCAATATTTCATTTTTCTTTGCTCAGACAGGGAGAGGAATTAAATGCTTCCCAGATGAGGCATAGTTCAGACTGGCGGTGCTGCCTCCCACTAGGTCATTGGGGTGCCATGCCCAGTCAAGGCTGGCTGCTGGAAGGCATGAGAGAGTGAACGGAGAAGAAAAGATGCTGGGGATGGAAAGGAGACAGTGCCCTCAGCCACCCTCATTCCTAGCCCTCCTGTGCTACCAGGTGCCACGTGGGTTAGCCCACAGGTCCATCCAGCCTAGTACAGTGGCAGAGAGGACACTGAGGGCAGACAACGTTTATATGTAGGACCCGTCCAGGTGGGCAACACACAATGGGCTTGTTGTTATTGGGCAGAATGAGTTTCTGTGGAAACAACCCCATCGCCTCCAGGAACTATGTCCCAAGGACTGTACAGTCCATTCCTTTCACTCCCCTTCCTCCTAATAAAAAATAGGGTGCATTGTTCTGTGAATGCAAGAGGCTTCTAGAGGGCCCGTCTTCACGGCGCCAATGGGAACGCCAACAACTGGCAGCTCTTTTTGGCTGCAAAGTTAACAGTGGGGAGTGACCTTCTGGCTGAGCAAAGCAGTTCTGCATGGGAGGAGGTGGATAAAAGGAAGGAGAAATGTGTCTGAAGAGTGGAGTTAGGGCTCGTGGCTTGGTGCGGATGTGGTAGCAGTTAGCATGCAGCTCTCAGACGAACAGACGGAGGAGGCGGCAGGATGGGTAGTGGGGAGGGAGAAAGCTGCAGGACCCAGACCTGTCTCATGAGAGGTGCTGTATCGGGGCTTGGCCCCCTGGGCTATCCCAGCACTCGGGTTGCTGGGCTGACCACCTCACTCCTTCACCCCGTGACTGCTTGCTCTCTCCTTTTGCTAGTGCTTTGGGTCCATGGGCCCTGCACTGTGAGCTACTGGGAAACCTCAGGGAGACAGTGTAGAGGTCCTTTTCTGCAAGATGGAGATGGGGCCAGGTATTCTCTGTACCTCAGTTTCCCCATTTATCAAATGATATCCTGGTCTCCCTAAGCAAAGTGCTTGGGAGATGTGCTGATGAGAAGCAATGGCTAAGAGCTAGGGACACCTGTTATTCATCCACTGTTAGAGCACCCCTGCAAGAAACAATAGGTTATTATCGGTCCCATTTGTCACACAGGAAAACATGAGGCTAAGTGACTCAAAGATCATGGCAGCCAAAACTGCTGAGTGAACCCAGATCACCTGGGTACTTAACCTCAAACCTTCCCCTGATATGCAAGGCCAGATTCACATCTCTCTCAGATCCATTTTTCTCCCAAGCTCAGCAAGGAACAGGCAGTGTGGGGTATTGGATCAGAGAGGGCTAGGAGGGGGAAGGAGTCCACTGGATTTGGAGAATAGGTAACCAGTCATCATGCTCTGATAACTGACAGCCATGATAGGGAGGGCTGTTGTATAACAAGATCCCCCCCTTCTTGGGAGAGTCCTATGTGGCTGTAGTGTCATGTAATGCAATCCAGCACCATCTCCTACAAGCCTACAATGCAAGCACGTAACACACCACCCGCTGCTATTGCGGCAATCCAATGCAACAGTGCACAAAACTTCACAATGGCCCCTTAGCATATTAACATCAGACTCCATGGAGCAGCGCAGGGTTGGCAGGGTTCAGGGTAGTTTTATAAAAGCTTAGATTGTGGATTGTATAGGGTGGCTTGGATAGGGATGATCCTGCCTCAGGCAGTGGGCTGGACTAGATGACCTATGGAGATCCCTTCCAGCCCCACTTCTCTGTGATTTTTATGCAACAAGATGACAGCATATTCTTGTTCCATACCAGTCTACCCTGACGCAGCACAAATGCCTACAGCAGTGATTCTCAACCAGGGTGCCATGGCACCCTAGGGTGTCCTGAGATCCTTGACAAGGGTGTTGCAGAGAGCCATGCAATGTTAGCACTGTTAGGTGTGCAGACATGGTTCACAAGAAAAATTTACAGATTTCAAATAGGACTCCACAGCAATAAAAAAAGTGTCTGGCTTCTTGTGTTCTGAGTGCTTTGCTCTTTTATTTTGATGTAGTCATAAAATGCGTGATAAGTAAGACCTGGAGTTTTCTGAGGGGTGCCTTGAATATAAAAAGGTGGAGAACCACTGGCCTATAGAGCCAGGTGAATCCTATGTAGCTAAATGATGCAAGTTAGCACAGGCAGCAGTATACACTCACAAAACCTCTGGGCAACAACACTGCTATTTTGTAAAGAGGCTGCACTAAAAAAACCCAGAACAGCAGCCAGTTATTACTCCACTGTAAGGGCACATTGCAACAAAACCCAGAACTTTGCAGAAATGAGTCAATGAAACGCTATACCTGGACCCTGAAACAGTATGAAGAGTCCAGGGTATGTCTTAAACAAAAAACGCAGTGCCTAAATACCTGGATCTGGACCACAACATTGACCTGATCCCACAGTGCCGCATGTCAGACAACACAGGGCTGCATTGCATAATTTGATGCCATCTTGGAGATGGTGGTGTCAGCCAGTCATTATTGTGGATGAGGGCAGGAGCAAGAATGTGGAATCCAAGCTGGTTCTCTAGATACAGGCTTGGTCACCCTGTGGTTGACAAGGCGCACTTGTGTCCTTCTGTTACTAGTGTGATTTTCCTGGCGCGCTCCCCAGTTGACTGAAAAGCCCTTCCCAGCCCTTTGTAGCGCTGATGCTTCTCAGGGCTCACTCACTAGTTTCGCTACAGAGGACTCAGGCTACAGGGATCAATTGAAGAGATGTCCTCTTACTCTGATGGCTGCTGCCAGGGCATAAGGGAGCTCCCTCACCTCTCCTGCGCCTGCCATGCAAGGTGGTCAGGTTCCTGATTTGAATTAGGTGAACAGCAGCAAATTAAAAAAAAAAAAGTGGGGCTTTATGAAACAGAAAGGAGCATCTGGGCCCCCGCCAAGAACAGCATTAGCAACTTTCTGAAAAAAAAAATCAACACATTAAATAAGTTCTTTTTGTGTCCCGGGGATATGCAATCCCTCTTGGAACACAAACGCAGGCCCTTTATCAAGCAAGCAGCAATGCGAAAGCCTCCCACTGCATAAATAAACCTTTATATCTATAATTTGCTTTGGGTCTGGAGTCCATCATGGTCCTAAAACAGCCACCACTTGGGCAGAGTCAATAGGGCAATCCAGTGCTATTTGCTCATTAGGTCAATTGATTCAAAGCCTCGGAGCCGGGGTTTTTTTGCAAACACGCGTGCACACCAGTTGCCAAGGCACCAATCCCTCCTCTTCTTCCCTATCTTGGATGAAAAGCCCCTGGATATCTGTAATTGAATTACATACCCATGTCCCCATCAAATAATTAAATGAGCATGCAGAACTAACACACTGGGATGAAGGAGGACTATTTGGAGTCTGGCTCACACCAAATCTCAGCAGAGTTTACCCAAGATAAATTGTGGGCGAGTTTGCAATGGCTGAAGGGTCTCTGAGGACATGGAGATTGAGTGGCATGGAGACGCAAGACATCAAGCAGAAGGCACAGCCAGGAGTTCAGTGCATGTCTTGGTAATAGAGTTATTGATAATGTTTACTGTGAACCCAGATGTTAGCTCTCCAGGACTCACCCCATCCGTTATGCAAACTGGTCTGAGCATATGAGATTTGATGACCTGCTTACCACCACTCTTTGCTGGTGTAGAACTGGATACGCAAGACATGGGTGCCTGATTTCTGTTCCCCTGTTTGATGTTTGCAGGACTCAGACTGCACAGCTGCTGGGAAAGCATGTCCAAGAGGGATGTGGCAGGGAACCAGAGGAAGGTTGAGAATGGAGGACAACCACTTTCTGGAAACTGAGCAGCACCTTCTAACCATAGCAGCCCTTGGTTTTTGATATGTCAGTGGCTACATCTCCATCCTACCTCTAAGGGCAGTTGGGTTTTCTTCTACTGAAACTGCAAGAAGCTGGCTTACAGCTAAAACTCAATATATCCATCAAGACCAAGCATTCCTAAAAGTGTGAAGCTCCAGGCACAGTGGACCTTCAGGTGCCCAACCTGCAATGCCTTCAAGGTGTCTGTCACTAGGAAGGCCAGTTCTCAGAACCTTTCCAAACTCACATCCCCAGCATGAGTTACCCGACATCACTAACCACTTTTGAAGGTCTTGGCCCAAGGCTTTATAATTTGACAATCACCTTATTCCAATGGTGAAGACAGATGCTGGAGAACCCTAAACAACCCACAGTTTAGCCCTTGAAGTCATTGCTTAAGTCAATTAATCCATGACCAGAGAAGGGTCTGTCCACCCCCGTTTCCAAGGAACAGTTCTGTTCGGTGCTAAACACCCTCTGCAGTCCTAGAAGACCTGGTGATTTAAGGGCCATGCTGCACAAGATCTGACCCTTGGGGATAGCCAGGGCAGGGGGAAGGGGGAACCATCAGTATTATTTTCACTCATGCCCATCTCTGTGCCTGGCATTTAGTATGTTGGCTTGGGAGCAGCCTCTTGCTGCAGAGTGCAGATCTGTAAATGCCCTGTGCTGTGGGTCAGGTAGAGCACCAAGAGGAGAGTTGACATCAATTATGGGGTAGCTGGTGCTCAAGTGGGTGAGTAACACGCAGGCTTGGGGGTGCAGAAGACTGCAAAACATAGCAATGCTCTTCCCAAGTTTTGGTTTCCTGCTCATGGCTGCACTTGCCTTTGACTGCTTGTCCTCCAACATCCCACAGTGCTTCACACCAGCGGTTCTCAACCTTTTTCGTACCAGGACCCATTTGAAAACATTGATGGGCAGGCCCAGTGCCCCTCCTGACCTGCTGCTCTCCACCCCCACTGTGTGGGGCGGGGGGGCCCCAAGCAACCCCTCGCAGGCTGGAACTCTGCCAGCCAGCAAGGAAAAAGCCGCGACTTCACACATTTTTCTTCATTAGAGGAGAATCCATTTTTTAAGTTTGTTTATCCATTTTCAAAGTTTGTTCGCAACCCTTTCATATATTCTTGCGACCCACTTTTGGGTGATGACCCACAGGTTGAGAAATGCTGCTCTATACCTTGCCCCTGCCCCAGCACACTCAGCTGAGACCAGAGCTTGGAGATAGCCGAGTATGCTGGAGAGCTGAAGGAAGGGGGGGTTGGTTTAAGACCTGGGAAACCTATATATAGGACTTGCCACACTGGAGCAGACCAGGTAGGGGGGACAGGGCCCAATCTATCCCAGTAGCCTGTCTTATATGGGGCCTGGCACCTGCCATTGCAGAGGAAGATGCAAAATTCCTCCGGCCGTGGGACAGCCCATCTCAAGAAACCACAGCTGGCACTGTGAGAAGTTAGCTAGGGTGCTTGAAAGCAAAGGGAATCCATGTCCATGAGGCCTAAATTTGGTCCCCCAGATCCAAATGGTCAAGCAAGCAATGGGGAGCCACATCCCCTTTGCCAGCAGAAACAGACACCAGTGGTGCTCAGAGAAACCCAGTTACACCACTGCCAAGTTCAATCATTATTTGCAGGGCACTGGAAGGAGTCACTCTACCAGGATCTATTCTACAGGGGACTGCCCTCACGTTTGCAGCTCTGTGGTGAGAAGCACAATTTTCTTAAGAAAATCCTTAGCTCAGAAGACCTTATGGAAAGGCTGGCCATCACCTCAATCCATCTGCTGCAATTGCAAACCAGTATGCCTCTCTGAAGGCGCCGGGCTGCCACCAAAAACCAACCAAAAATTAGCTGCTCTCTTTCCGAGATCACTTCCCAGCTTTGCAGCGTGCTGCAGTCTGCCAAGGAGCCAGCTGCGAGCTGCGCAGCACTTGCCTTCCACATAGCCACTCCGGTGTTGCTAATGTTTCAGCAACAAAACAGCCATTCCTCCCACATTTTCCACAGCCTGGAAAGGCTGGGGTGGAGGAGCCCATTAGAAACACTGCTAACCTACTAGCCAAGCGTCCTGCAAAAACACGATGGGAAGTGCTGAGTCTAGACAAGATTGTTTGGGGCAGTTTCAGAGCGGCTGTAAATACAGAGGTTAAAATATCATAAAATGTGCAGAAGTTGGCAGGGGGCTCCGGCTGAGCCTCGGAGGTCAGCAGACCCGCGCTAAGGGTTCTAGCAGCCCCTCGCCTGAGCCCAGATTTTCCATACGCAGCTTGCAAAGAGTCGGGGGGAAAAAGTGACCGCTGGAATTTGCCACGGTCCTTTCTCTGCATCCAGAGAAACCAATAACATTCCTGCCGCCTGGCGCACGGCGCAACTGTGACAGGACACTGCTTCAATACAAAAACCAGCGCCGGATAAGACGGAGGAAAGAGGCACAAGCTGTCAAGTCCATAGTCAGCCGCCAGAGGGACCTTTGCTAGCATCCTCCTGGAGGCTGGAAAACAGATACCAGGAAAAACAAGTTGCGCTCTGGGGACACCTCCTTTTCGTTTCCCCAGAAATGTTTAACAGGATCAGCTCTGTTCCTTGACTGATTGCTCACCCGATGACTTAATTATTAGCATCTGGGCTGCTTTGCTGATCTACGGGCGAGCCAGGGAGATTTTCCGCTGGTTGCGGCGCTCGCTTGCCCGACTGGAATACGCTTGCACGGACCGGACCGAAAGGGCCCGCGTTCCTCTAAAGGTTGCAGAACGAATTCCAGGCTCGGCTGTAGGGCTGGCACGGCCGAATCGGAGTGAAACACAACGGGGTGGCAAATCAGCATGCAGCTGGCTCTTTGCACAGTGGCTAATTTTGCCACTCGTTGTACAGCCCTTTCTTGTTTCGGGAGTGAACCATCGCTTGTGGGAGAGAGATCTCAGGCACGGACCAGGCCCCTCCTGCGCAGCTCTGCCAGCATTGCCAAGTTCAGACCTGCAGTAGCTCCTGAGCACTAATTGGGCTGGGCCATTTTATCATGTGCCAAAATGAGGTCTGGAATTAAACCCCCAAACCTCATCTTGCTGCTGGAAGCCTGACTTGAAATCCTGGCTTAAAGCAAAAGGCAAAAGATGTTAAAGCTTCGATCCAGCAAAATGCTCCAGCCTGCCCTTAACTTCACAGATGTTGTTACTCCTGCTTGCTAGATTCATCTAGCATGGATATACCAACATTACCTACCAGCACACCTTCCTTAGGGCATGTAGAAAACCCCTTAGTATCTATATTGTTTGAATAGCCACACTTCTTCCTAAACCCCTTTGCAGGTGATGGGCCAAATTCTGCCATCCGTTACATCTCTGTACCACTGAGACACCCTTAACAATAAGCTGTTCTTAATAAGACATGCACTAAGATGTTCTGCCCATCCCCGAAAAGCAGCCTGTCCTAGGGTAGCTGAGTACACCACTGCCACATAATGGTTTAGGACAGGACGGCTGAGGAATCCTACACCCGATTACAGCCGCAGTGGGGAATGCTGGCTGAGGAAATTAGCCTGGGAAAAGTCTCTTAGGTAAACCAAAGCAAAGGAATGGCAGAGTTGGGAGCTTTCTAGTCATTGGGTTACATGGGCTCTTCTGTGGTCACGGTGCCGTTAAGGGCCAGCTCAGCAGGATGTCTCCTGTTACTGCCCTTCTGGCCATCAGAAGAGGAAGCCCACTCAGCATACTGCAGCAGGCAGTGACACTCCAGGAAGATGCTGAAAGAACAAGGGTTGGACACAGCATCATTTTTAAACACATTTAAGTACTTCTTGGGAAAAGCTAGATTGGAATATGTAGGCCAGGCATTTTGCTGTAAAGTCCTCATCTCTTGGCCCATCCTGGGATCTTCCAGGAGCTCCAGGTTTATGGGCTGGTCATTCAGGAAACTTTGCATGATGCACATAATGAATTGTCATGGAAAGTAGTTTGATTAAGAGCCTGGCAGCCCAGTGCAAGAAAAACATCCACTTCCTTTGTGGCTTCAGGACTAGACTACAGCTGGACCTCTTTGGGACCGAGATTGCACGAAGACTTTCATCTCCTATACGTATCAATCCCTAAACCTTAGAGGAGAAGTTGCAGGCCATTTAAGGGTCATGGGATACAGTTCCATAACACATCTGATTCCATTGCTCTGCAATTTTCATGGCCATCCACCCTTATGATCTCCAGGGTAGAGGAACTGAAAAAGATTGACGCTCCTCCCCTGGGCTTTGCTCTGGGGAATGAAAGGTGGTTAGACTAGCATTAGCATTAGCCCAATCCCATCAACAAGACAGACTTGAGAGCCCCTGCTCTGCCATCATATTTCATATATTGCAGCTAATACACTGTCTACCCAACAGCATTCTTGGTGCATTCCAGTAGTAAGTACCACGGATTTGCTGTGCTTTATGAAAAATGAAAAGAATGTTTTAAATTAAATTAATTCTTCTGAGCCCAACATTTCATAAAGGCACCAACTTCGTATGGTTTGGCACAGGGTTGCTCCTATGCTCTGTATTGGCCTTTCCCCAGGGAAAAGGAAAATAAATGACCTTGGTATAAAATAATTAAAAACTCGTCGACTAACCCCAGTTATAAGTGTTTGCAGGGTCTCAGGGGGTCTCATCCTAGTGCTTAGTTTGGGTTCAGCACTAATATTCTATGTACCCTTTAAAAAAATAAATGTGAGGTGGCTGCCTGCAGGAGAAGCACTCAGGGATATGCCAAGCGACATATGACTACAGCAAGGACAAAGACACGTTGCTCGACACCAGAGGTTGTGGGCTACAATTCCTGCAGTAAGACTGCCACATAAGCTTGCAGTATCCCCACCAGCCGCCCCAGGACCTGCTTTGGCACAGACATGGGCAGGTTGCAATGGAAATATTTTTGTGAAGGGGGGTGGGAGGGAATGACACTAAACCATGAGACCGGGCACTGAGGCTATGCTGCTAAACCCTGCCGCTTCTCCTGGCCCCATCCCATTTTCAAGAGAAATTATAAAAAAAGAATAAGAATTCAGCCGTTCGGCGCAGACAGGAGGAGCTGATGCAAAACTGCCCAGTTCCTTTCTTTTCATCTCGACTTTAAAAAGCAAATAATTAAAACCACAAAAATACTCAAACCCTCAAGCAATATTCTGCTGTCCAGCCTTCCTCTGCTTCAGCAAAAGCTCTAGCTTTTCAGGACAACATGGTATACGCCCTACGGCTAGAGCTGAGCAAATCATTCTTGACCTTATTATTTATGTAATGGATTTCAGTAGTTTTGTCTGCTCATGAATCGTCTGTGAGCCAATGGCCAGGACACTCCAACTTGCTATACAGAACTATCCAGAAAGACCAGTAAAGGACTGTTGGTCTTCAGGACATTTACACATTGTATGTTTGCCATTGGGAGGTCACAGCACGCTGGGTTGCTTACAAACATCTTGGCTAGGGACAGACATTCAAAAAGCCTGAGCCTGAATTGATTCAATCTTTGCAAGTTAGTCTAACCTGGTTAGGCTGAACTGGTTTGTAACTGCACACACATTCTCTCTGGGCTAAGGAAATTCAGGCACATGCCTGCAGGGGCTCAGGCTAGAAGCCGGAAGGTGCAAGAGCAGCCCTCCCTTCCTTCCACAGTCCTGAGCTGAGGAGGAGGCATGGCCAAGCTGTGGCAG
>NW_017729015.1:10426292-10428684 GCF_001723915.1 Gavialis gangeticus | reverse complement strand
CACATTCTCTCTGGGCTAAGGAAATTCAGGTACATGCCTGCAGGGGCTCAGGCTAGAAGCCGGAAGGTGCAAGAGCAGCCCTCCCTTCCTTCCACAGTCCTGAGCTGAGGAGGAGGCATGGCCAAGCTGTGGCAGGACTCTCCAATTAAGGTCTGCCTGCACCATCCCAGGCTTTTCCCCACACTCGCTGCTCAAGGGGCGGGAGTGTTGCCAGACTTCAGCCCCAGGGCTAGCACTGTGAGGCGAGGGGGGGGGGCGGGGGCGGGGTGCAGTGCATGCATCTGTTAATGATACAGAGCTTTTCAATCTCCCTCCCTGCTTCTTTATACTGTCTGCAGCAAACTGACCCATGAGCAAATCAGCAGGGAGCTGATAAGTGTTTATCACCTCATCAGCAAAATAATAGCCTGTCTCCATTAGTTCAAACTCTTCTTAAACAGCTTACCAGCTGACCTGTTGATTAGCTCCAAACAGCCCTAAGGGGTCACTGTTCTGTCTGCCTGTGCCAGTGAAATTGGAGACACACACATACAGCCCTCTCGGCATTAGCTAGCATACCACATGCCTAGGGTCCATGGGGCTGGGATCTGTGCTGTGGGAGATAGAAGGGAGGGAGGGGGGATCCCTGCTTGTCCAGCGAGCAGCAAGGGGGAGGTAGGGCAAGGGGAAGCCAAGTCTCTGCCAGAGCTGCAGCCAGAGAGCAGAGGGGAGGAGCCAGCCCTGTTGTGGAGCAGAGAGCCCTGCCCAGCCCAGAGAGCATGCTGGGATGCTGGGGGTGTCTGGTTTATCTTAAACCAGCAAGGGGTCTGAGACAGGCATTGCATGAACCGGTTTGAGCCAAATCCATTAAGTCTGATACCACATTCAACCAGGTTTATCTCAAACCGATTTAAGGCATTTTCAAACTGGGTAATGTGCACTGAACATTTTTTCCGTTACAGTTTTAAACCAGCTTCTGATCACTTAAACCGGTTGATGTGTGATGTCTATCCCTAGCCTTGTCTCTTGGGACAGCAAGCTCTTTCCGGAAGAAGTCTCTCACCCTGGCTTGGCTGGGTCACCCATATGATAAATTAACAATATGGCCACTGCTCACAATTCAGGCACTTGGAAAAAAATGCACTATCAAGAGGCTTCAGAAGAATCTCTGCTTTCATTACAAGCAAAATGTCTCTAATATTCATGGTGTCAAATGAAAAAAATAGAAAACATGACCCCAGGCTGCCCTGGAAGTTAAAAAAGTGGAAATCAAAAAAAAGAAAAAGAAAACCTTATTTAAAGAAAAAAAAATCATCATTTTAAATCAGAATCCTGGTCTCTGGGAACTGGCTCCTGATGTTTGAAAGCTTGGGACTGGCAAGAAATAGGCAACACAAATCAATAATAATAAATGTAGCATTGTTTCTCTTTGCCAGCAGGTTGGGTCACTTAGCTAAGCAGGAGTTTCACTGCTGAAAAATCCCAGCTGAAGTTCACTAGTGATGCCGATATATGGCTGAACACTTGCCTGTCCAGCTAGGCAAACCTCTGGGATCCATGTTGCAAGGAGGCATGTGATTATTTCTCAGTGTTGAGGCACATTGGATTCACCCTCTGTCCCTCCCCAGGAATCACATTTTGATTTTGGAGCAAAACCAAAATCTCAGAAAGGAGGGGAAAAAAGTGTGCTTTGAGTTCCCAAGTTGCATGGCAAAACCACCTGATTTGGAGGGGAAGCTGTAAAGCAGTCCCAGGCCCACTCAGTCTTGCTTGCAAACAAACTTGAGCTAATTTTAGTGTTTGTAAAGAAATCTGAAAGCGGGTGAATTTGCTGTTAGCTTTGGGATGGAGAGGAGGAGTAAGCATTTTCACAAGTCGCTTCCACCAAGTCCTGTCACATTCTCACCATTCCAGACATCCATTCGAATAAGTTTGGCACACAAAGTAAACACCTTCTCCAATAATGAGCCTCAGGGCCCCTAAACTGAAGACACCCCCAAAATAGCTCTCAGATTTCAGCTATGCCAGAAACACCTTCCAATGCCACTGAAAACGCAGCTACCTTTGGGGCAGAAGCTGATCAAAGGCAACATTACCCGTCAGGTTTAAAGCAGGAAGCAGACAAATGAGAAGTGCAGGAATTATCCCCTCTCCGTTCCCCCCCTTACCCCAACTGGAATTTGGTCAAGACACAGGGAATTTTGCAGAGCACAATGAAGTCTTGACCATCTGCAGGAGTTGGTTTCATGCGCACAATGACACCTCTGCCTAGCAGGGCCCTCAAAGCACAGCAAGGTGATCTAGCTTCTCATCCCAGCACCCTGACCAAGAAACCTCAGCACCTCCAAACCCCTGGCGACATCAGAGACAAAACTGTGTCCTCTGCTGTATCCCCAGCACATCCTTCCACAGA
>NW_017729015.1:10414335-10421292 GCF_001723915.1 Gavialis gangeticus | reverse complement strand
AGCCTCAGCACCTCCAAACCCCTGGCGACATCAGAGACAAAACTGTGTCCTCTGCTGTATCCCCAGCACATCCTTCCACAGACAAGAGCTGCTCCCTCCAAGCCCAGCTCTGTTTAGCTGGCGAGATTCGAGAGGACTGCAGCTGCGCAAGGTGGTCTGGCTTCAGGGTCTTGGGTTTCCATCCAAGACAAAGAAAAAGCTCTTTTTTAACTAATGCGCCTCTAAAGAAAGGCTGTATCCCTGTTTGCTCCCACTGGCACATTGTCTGCGGATAAAGACCGAGGACAGATCTCATCTCGATAGCCAGCAATATCATCTCATTCATCTCTACAAGGCTCTTTATAAGACCCCTTCTTTAGAATTTAGATCCCTGGGAACTTGGAAGGCAGCAATGAAATAAAACCCTCTGGAAGAACAATAAAGAAAGCGCTTAGCTCTCGCCAGTACGATCCGTCTGGAAAAAAGGAGCAAGTGTAGCTAGATCGAGAAGATCGGGGATTTCTAGGTCAGACTGATTAGACTTGCAGAGCATGGTTGGTTTTAAGAGAATCCTAAGACCACTCCTTCTGTGAGCAGTTTAAGATTTATATTAGGGTAACTCTTGGGAGGTCCATGGGAGTTTCAAGCAATAATGAATATAATAATAAACACAGGTTTGTAGGTGCTTGACACACACATGTGCGAGAGTTGGCCTGAGTCTCTCTGCATCTCCATTTCACAAAGTGTGGGTGGGGATGAAGTAGAGGATAACAAGCTTCTTTCCCTCTTTGGAGTGCCAGGAGGATCCATTAGCAAGTGCTCATTAAGCACCAGTACTGGCAGATGTACCCGCACCAAAGCAAACAGGAGCTTTTGGCACATTCTTGCCACTCTTCTTGCCAGAAGAGAGGAGCCCGGCTAAGCAAGGTTCTCCGAAACCAAGAAAGAGGTTTCCCAGATGGGTGATAGTCAAGGGCCGAGGAAGAGCCTCAGTAGTCTTTGTCTAGGGAAGATCGTGACTGCAGACAGGCAACCGGAAGCTGGGGTGTAGCTGAGCTTTGCTGACTTCAGGTGATGGTACTTGAGCCTACCCCCCACGGCATTTTCCTGACTGACCGTACCACCCCTGCAAGACGCTCAGGCCCCAGCATAATGACGAGGGCCATGGAAAATACCTAACCAGGGAGACACCCTTCCTAGTATCCCTGCCGCTGTCCTTCTCTATGTCTCATATTCTTCCCTGTCATCCCACTTCACTGCTGCCTTTGTCCCCTTTCTCCACTGCCACTGGTTTCCATGACTGAGCCAAGCCACCTGCCCTTCTCCTTTTCCCCTCCAAGATCCAGCGCTTCTTGTTCACCACTACCTTTCCAGACAACTCTTCCTCTGCCACTTCTTTTGACAGAGACCTCCAGCTCCCACTCCTGCTGAATACAAACCCAAATGACACTTCAGTCATTTTTGAAGTCCTCAGGGGCCAGGGGCAGTCTGCCTTTACCTGTGTTTGTAAAGCTTTGGGGACATCTATAGTGTATAATGAATAAGGACATGGGATGGGGGAGACAAAGGCAGAAGACAGCCTGGAATGCCAGTCAACTTCCACTGGGCAGTTTGGAAGCTAGGGCTTGTATCCTGTAGTCTTTGGCTTATGATAGGAGAAAACTAAAAGCTATGAGGCCTCCTGCGCAGCAGTGAGATCACTAGGTCCAGCAGACCCTGCAAAGGAAGCAGTTTTCTTTATACTGGCCTCGGGGCTTTAAAAAACAGAGAGTGGCAAAAACACTGGGTGGAAATCTTAAAAGCATCTGAGTGACTTAGAAGCCTACGCTGTTTTGATTTTCAGAGGTAGTTCAGTTCCCAGGTCACATAGGGACTTCTAAAGCTTCACCCTTTCTAGCTAGGTTCCTATACTGTACATGGTGCCTCCTACTGAAGTAAGACCTGCCAAGATGTTCTTCAGGGCCAAATTGTTTGACACCTGGACTTTCTTCTTCTTATTCAACACCTGTCAATGAGGGGTTCAGGGCTACCCAGCTCTTCCCCTGTTGCCAAAAAAAGGATTGTTGGACAGCTAAATCCTGGAGAGATGAGAAGAGGGTCTGCTGGAAGGCTGTTCAGTATGGATAGGGTTGAGAACCTGGTGGAGTTCCTGCTCAGGGATGAAGGGCTCAAGAGCACCGGTCCAGTTGGACCATATCACAAGCTTTGAGCGACTCAACAGTCCTGGAGAAGAGGCAACATAAGCAGGCAAGCGGGAGAAAAGGAAAAGGCCGATGCTTAGTGCCCACTGCCAGGTCACTAGGTCCATGGGAAAAAAAAAATCAAATTAAGATTTACCCCGGAATATAAAGGAAGGAAGGAGGAAGCCTAGCATGTCAACATCCCAGGGTCAAATCCTCCTGGTTAAGCCCACGCAGCTCCCTTAAAGTCACCGCTGCTTCTTCACTGAACAGAAGAGGAAGGTTCAGTCTGGGACAACAGCGATGGGAGACTTGCTTGTTTAATCACAACGTTGGTCTAACCAAGGCCCAGCAGGTCCGAATCTCATGAGCTTACAGCCAGATTTCCAAGGGGTTTGTGCCTGCAGCTAGGGCTGGTTTTTCAGCAGAGCCCAGCTCCCATCTCAGAACTAGACTAAAAACCAAGTTTCCCCGAGTGCTCAGCACCTAGCACACCGATTCCTTCGGTGGGGTCTACCCCGAACACTAGGGTCTTATCAAAGCCCAGCCCTGCGTGTTGCAATACACGGACCTACAGGAAGGACTCTCTCTCTCTCCCTCTACCCTGAATGAAGGACAGCTATTTGAAGGTGATTTCTACACTGCTCCAGCTTTATTAGTGGCTTAAACAGAAGATGGCTGTGCCATTTCAAAGGGCACCCATCCCGAGGCAGAGCAAGGGGCTCCACAGTTTGCATCGGCTGTATGGGGAACCAAGACAAGGCTCGTGCATGGGAGGAATTCTTTCTTTTTTATTGCGGGGGGGAGGGAAGGAAACTAGTAAAAAGGAAGAAAAAAGGGAGGGTGGGAATGGTATGGAAAAAGCACCGAGCTGCTTCTCCACCCAGTGCTCTGGAGGGGATGTCCAGGACTCCCAGTGCTGCCTAGAGCTCTCTCTTGCGGTCTCCCCTTTCACGCCCTTCTCCAGCACTGCCTCACAGACCTCAGTCCCAAAGAGAAAGGGTTCAACAAAGGCAAGGGAAGCTGCCCAAATCTGTTAGCCAGGCTCGGGTGTGTGGGAGTGCTGGTATATAAGTGAGACGCCAGGACGCTGCTTAGGAACAGGGCCCTCTTGGCCTTCTTAGCCAGCCAATTTGCCACCCCTCCAAGCAGCAGATGCTCACTGATGCTTTCCCCTCCTCAGGCCTGAAACTCTGTTGTGGACGGCAAGCGTGGCAAAGGCCGGGGGATGGGGATGGAGAGCGAAGAGGCTCTGCATTACAGACATTCTCACGAGAGCAGATCTTTCTTGGCTCTCCGCAAAAGGAAAGAAGGTGGGGAAGGAGGGAAGACAAATGAAATTCAGTATCTTTAATCCCTCACCCTTCCAAACTATTAGGGTTTGTTGTTACAGGCGTTTTCCTCAGCACAGCCGAATGGAAACTCTGCTGCTTTCCTAGCTGTGGACAAGCTGAAATATGAGAGAGAAAGACAGACCCTGTGTGTGAGAAAGGGGGGGAAAAAAAAAGAAAAAAAGAGAAGCCCTTCACGCCCTTTCCACCAGAGCTAATGCATTTTGCAGGTGCCGTTCTCCAACATCCAGTCAATACAATGTTCCCCACACAACTAGGCTGTAGGTAGAGGCTCTTTCCATGGAGCAGCAAAGGAAGAGAGGAGCTGGGGTGTCAGAGCCTGTATGGCAGCAGATCCATTAATAAGCATAATAATAGCCAAAAGGGCACAGCATCTCATAGCAAGAGGGTTTTGGAAGCTGGCCTTTGTATCCCACCATTTTTCTTCCAGCCAAAGGCAAGAATGTTCCACCTAAAAAGCCACACTGGAAAAAATCTACAACTATTCGGATACATCACCGAGAGGATCCACTTGGTGTTGCAACTCTAGACACGACATCCCACTAATCTCGCTTCCTATTGATCCATAAAACTGTCTGCCAAGTGCCTTTGGAAAAGATTTATAACAAAGCATGAAGCCCCGCGTTGGACACTCTTGCTTCAGTCCCCAGCATCACAACCATCCTTTTGTCAGTGCTGCTGGCAAACTCAGAGAGAAAAAAGAGCCGAGAGCAGGCAAGAGGTGCTGTGGGAGAATGGGCGGTAAGAGGAAGACTTCTCAGCCAGGCGCTCTCATACTTCCAGGTCAAAAGCCTCTTCAGCTCATGTCACGCTGGATGCCCTGAAGCCAAAGTCCTGCTACCATAAGCATGCTTAGCATTTATTCTGGCCTGTATTCCATATATGAAGCTTCAGCGACCCCCATTTCTGGTTACCCAAGCTCCTGGCTCTGCTTAATGTATATGTGCTTTAAAGCAACTTAGAGATGGACAAGCATCAAGCAGCCCCATTTATGGGGAAACTGAGGCAGGGGTGGGCAAGTGAGTTGGGTCTCACTGCAGCCTTGAGTCAAGTCCTTTCCCTCGGGCCAGCGACTGATCTGTCCTCTACAGGGAGGCGAGGTCCATGTGCCAAAGGATGCTCTTTCCATCCTGCTCAGAGAATCGTTCCCCAAGGCTGCTGGGCGTCAGCACGGTGCAATAAGCACAAATTAAAAATATAGCCTGTCTCCTCTGCGGCATCAGACATGGGTGCCAACAGAGGCAGGGGCTGGGGCTGGGGTGGTCCATTATCTGGCTGGTAGGGCAGGAACCTCAGAGGGTTGTAACTTGCCCTTCTGTCCCCAGCCTTGAAAGAGCTTATGGGAATCCCACCAGACTATCAGGCTGACTCTCAGCATCAGCTGGAGGACGCAGGGGCCCATAGTTTCACCCCTCTCCCCCCTCCCAGTCTAGTTGCCAAACAGAGCCACAGAAAGAACCAAAAATCTTTGTGGAAGAAGTGCGAAGCCTTCCTCATCATTACAGCGCTCTATCGCATCAGAGCAGCAGGGAAGCTTATAGCACATACCCTTCTTACAAGAGCCACAAAGCTACAGGTATTTAGGGCCGTGAACCCTACCGATGTCAGCAGTGGCCAAGGGCAGAATCCTTCTCTTGTCTTTCCCGGGAAGCGACGGGTCTTTTCTCTCCCTGAGCCAACATCACCTTTAGCAAAATCAGCAGCGTGCCAGCAGGGGTTCATTGGATAACCCCCTCTGTATTTCTACAAGAAGATTTACTCCAAGAAATATTTCTATAACTGGAAGCAAGGGGGGGGGGGGAAGGACCCAGGAAAGAGCCCTAAATCGGGACCTTTGTGCACATAATGAAAAGCCCAGGGGGCGAAGAGATGGCATTCAAGAGGTCTGATGAACTGCGCCAGCTGTGTTAACCAGGAAGATGGCTTGGAGGTTTTAAACTGCCCCTCGCTCCTGAAGGTCAGCGACTTCCTTTCCCGTGTCCCCGCTCTGTATCCGCCGGCGAGTGCGTTCCTGCGCGCACCGCGCCTTGTGATGGGGTGCAGATGGGATGGTGTTCTGCTCCAGATGAGAAAAATCTGGTTGTATTTTCGGTTGCGACTGTAGTAGCCTTGGTTACTATTTCATGAGCAGTTAAACACTGCCTCCGATGTTTAACCAAGCCTCAGAACTACTGTAACTCGACTGCTGCTGGTGGCTGCGTTTCAAATGCTGGCTCTTTCAGAGCACAGAAAGCAGCTAGCCCTGCGCTGGGGGCAAACCTGCGTGCAACGTCTGGGCAGAGGAAGAGAGGCTAGGGACTGGCTCCGAGCTGCCAAATATGACAGAGATGGCAATCCAGCCCCGTGGTTCCGGGGGCTCCCAACACAAGGCTGGGCACGGAGCTCTTGTTGGGGTGGTCAAGGTGCTGACAAAAGATCACCGAGATGCTTGGAAATCAAATTGCCATAATTCCCCCTGCAAAAAAACCCGTTTAAAAGACTATTTGAAAGGGAACATCAAAACGCCGCTGGAAAGAGCAACCGTGAACTGCTGCCAAAAGCCAGGGGTAGAAAAAGCCTCGATTTCACTAAGGTGTGAATATCTTTTGACACTTCTAGGGCCGACTGCTTATAAACCAAACAAACCAACCCCCCAGTCTCCACAGCAATCCTCATTCACACTTTGAAATACTGAATTTCATATGAATGGAACATATGAATCATCGCAAGGCATTTCAGTGCATGGCGGTGCAAAGCAAGGCTGAAAACACCACCTCGGCTTATTACGATCTGGCTTTACAGAGCCTGCAACAAAGGCATGACAGGAAACGAATGTCTCTACAGAGTGAAACTTTTTCCCTCTCTCGATTTTTCTTCTAAGGGGCAAGTCAGCTGTTGTAGTCGCGCTGAGAGCTCAGCACGGCTACCGTGACATCAAACTGCGTCCCCCCTCCACCTACTTATGGCTCAAAGCGAATGCCATGGCTGCAGCATCACACGTTTTCCAGGAAATCGAGGCGCTCTTGACAGCTCTAGGATTCAACGCTGAACATGCTTGGCAGGTTGCAAGCCATGCAGACCCCACTTTTTGGGCAAACTGTGCTTCGGAGTGGATTATATGAAAGAAGCCAGTGCTTGGTATACACTGTGCACTTGGTATACACTTGGTATACACTGTACACTTTCAGTCTTCTCTGGACTTTTATACAAATAAACACAAAGAGAAAGGTTTTGATGAAACTACTTTTCCAAGCCTGGCTGCCCAAATTGCTCTCTTCAAGAAACTATCCTATTTTCTAGGGGATATATATATATTTTTTATTTCCTGTGCTCCAGGGCAAAAGTTTGTGGAAATCACCGGTTTCTTAATCTCACTACAAATTCTAGCGGTAACACTTCCCCAAACATCACAGACTTCGCGTCAGGGAGAGGTTTGCTATTGCAACTTCAGGAGCAGCATGGGGGGG
>NW_017729015.1:10406971-10414325 GCF_001723915.1 Gavialis gangeticus | reverse complement strand
GATACCTGTTGTAAATCCTGGAGGCTGATAGACTCCCTAACATTTTTAGCGGTCAGCTTCTTGGGGGCTTTGAGGCTCGAAAACCACAAAGCTTCAAGAGCTGCTTCTGTAACTGAAGCTAAAGCTTCCAGCCGGTCCCGCAGTGCGATGCTTTGCTCTGCTACGACGGCGCGTGTGAAGTCTGTTACTCTAAACATAGCAATGCTGCCCCAGTTTGAGCAGGGAAAACCCCTCTTATGCAGACAGCGCTGTCGTTTTGGCGTCCAGCGCTCGTAGGACTGCAGCTGAAAAAGAATAGTTTGTTCCCAGCGTCCCTCGTTGATAGCTCAAAACTGCATTTTTACAGAAGCGATAAAAAAAAATCTCAGGAATTCACTGGCCTTATGATTTATTAAACGCTCCTTATAGCAAAGCTGCCCATAGATGAGAAAATATCTCCGGTAGGTTATTACTCAGCCTGGGGCTAATATAGAGAGGGGACTCTCCTGGCTTATTGAGACTGTTCAAAGCCAAGAAACTTGGCAGAGGAGAGCACGGATTAGCAGGAGTGCTCTTTAAAAAAAGGAGCACCTCATATTTCCCAACTCAAGGTGCGCGTGAAATGAGCTCAGACGATATATCCTGATTCTAACAGGGGCTGACGACAAGTATTAGTGCAGATGTTTGTAATTGGGAAAGAGGACAGCCTCACGGTCAGATTATGGAACTGGACGCACAGTCAAAGTGCCGGGAAGGGAAGTCCCAAGGGGCGCAGAACTTTTCCCAAACATTTTTCGTGCTAGAAAAGTAGGATTTAGACATTAGAACCAGACACAGGTTGGGCCCAGAGTGGTTCTTATTAAACAGCCTGGCCATCTCCAGCCCCTGGAATACGGCTTGTTACAAAGGAATGCAATTATAAAAAGGGGCAGGGGGAAAAAACAAAAGAAGGGATGGTAAAAGGGAAAAAGAAATAAAGAAAAGCATGCAGATGAAACCTTGCCTGGGAAGAGGCATTTGGAAGAGCCCGTGCAATATCCCTTGCTGCATGGAGAAAGGCAATCAGAATTATAGGGTCTTGTGACTGAGAAGTGAGAGAGATTTTTCCTAGTCCGAGCTTAATGCAACATGTGATAGGCACGTAGGTGAAAGTAAATGAGGAGGAGGATAGATCAAGAAAAGAAAGCCCTTACCTTGTTTGTAGAAGCAGCCTCTTTAGACTCGCATGGGGAATCTTGGGGAGAGGAAGGGGTCTCTGAGGTTTGCAAGAAGCAGAGTTTGATTTGCTGGTGGGATAGTCTACTCCAGGGAACTGCAGCAGTCAGTGACGCCCGTTCCTGAGAGCTTCGGGCAGCCTGGAGAGGTCTACCTTTGTAGGAGGAGAGAGGCAAAAGGACAGAGCTGATCTGGGCAGTGCTGCGAATGAGTGCATGAGGGAGGGAGGAAAGGTTTTTCATAGACTCTTTGATGGGCTAACAAGGCTCAGGACTGGGTTGGCTGGTCGAGGTTTTTTGTTTTTTTTTTCTTTTTTCCTCTCTCTCTCCCGCTCTCTTGAGTGGGTTCCAGCTCTGAATTGTTTCGCTGTTTCACTGACACAGAAGGGACCGTGTTTATATATACTTTAAAAAAAACCCACTTCTGGGAGGAGATAAGGGGCGAGGGTGGAGGAGCTCTCCCCCCAAGACCCTGGCTGTACACTGTGGGCACCCTCTCCCCCACCTCCTTGCTGCAGCCCTCTGTGCAGCTGAGCAAATGACACTCCTCTTTGCACCCAGTTGGCAAAAGTATAACTGAAAAGATAGACATGGATGAGGGGGGCAGAACTGGGTCGGGGGAACTGGAATGGCAGGGCTGTGCTAGGGGGAGCTGCTCTGATGTTCCCAGAGGACCAAAAAGCACTTTGCCCCGATTCAGTGGTCTGTGATGTCAAGTTGTACGAGGATGGGCCGGGAGGGGCGGTGGGTCTGGACACTGGCATGTAGAGTGCAGGGAGCAGGTGACAGTGGCTCCCTGTTTTCAGAGACTCCCCAATTCCAGGAATATCAGGGTAAAAGGAACCTGGAAGTTAGCTTTTGATGGCACCTGGGAAACCCTGAAGACCAACCAAACCAGGGACCAGTGCCCCACACTGGGGGAGTTTGGATGCTTCTGTTTAATTTGTGGTGGATGAAACCAGCAGAGCAAGCCCCCCTTGAGCCCAAGACATTTTAGATGCCCCAACACCATGGACCTGGTGCCTCCTTCCCCAGCACCATGGACCTGGTGCCCCACTGCTTCTTGTGACTTTTCTGCCCCTAGGAACGGCATGAAGAAAAGCTTCCCTTAGCTAAGAGTCATATCTGCATCCATAGCCGGAAAGGGCTGATCAAACACCAGCTCTCCCCACCCTATTCAGAGAGCTGCTTGCTAGTTCCTTCACACCTGCAAGCAGCTCCAACCTCCCCCCACCCCCCTCTGCACCCTCCCAAAAGCAGCCTGTGGGAGAAGACAGCTCCACATCTCTTCATTTCCCTTTCCAAGTACACATGCAACTCTAGAAATGCTGCCATTGTCCTGAAAAATACAGCACCATTTAGAGAAAGGTCCCCCCTCCCCCTTCAAGAAATGCTTATGCAGATCAGGAGGGGAGTTTCACCGAAAAGAGAGATTCCTGGTGGCAATCCTGACCTCTACATCCTTTACTGCAGAGGGTTGTTTGGATGAACCTGACCATTTGGTTGGAGAGATGCCCTGACATTTTTTGGAAGAATAATTTGCTCCAATGCCCTATATCGAGTGCATGTTTGCTTGCAGATGCTAGTCGCACTACTTATCGCATGCCTGGATGGTGCTCAGAGACACCAGAAGACTTGGTGACAGGCAGAATTGCACTTTATCATTCAGCCACTAGATGTCGCTGCTGTAATTAGCTCTCCCAAGGGTACCAGCCCTGGTTAACAAGAGAGAAGCTGGAGCTCAAGCTGTGTGGCTGCCTGTTTACAGCTGTGCTCAGGGCTGTACACAGTGCTTTGTACCTCCTGTTTAAAAAGGGCTGTGATTCCCCATGTTTTAACAACTGGCACCATACTGTGAGGTCTGATGTGGAATAGCTGGTTGGTACTGGCTGCTCCAGGAGCGGCTACATGTCAGCGGCCCCCTAGTAGAGATGGGTGTAGCTGGAGGCTGGTCAGGTAGACAGGTGCTGTGGAAGTGTTAGATGTTACTTGGCTTCAACTGCCCATTGACACTGTTCATTAACTTAAGCAGCCGCTGGTTCTGTACCTGATTGCAGGTACCCTGAGGATAACCCAAGCAGTTGATACAGATGAAGGCTTCAATTCTCAAGCTGATCTATGCAGATACACCCAGTGAACATGGCTGGACTGCACACTAACATGACTGCTTGTCTGCACAGATGTTCCCCATAGCCGTGCACATCCAAAAGCCTGGCTGAAGAGCACAGTCCTATGTTTTGGCCTGGCGGTATGTGCTGCTCAAAGCAAACAAGTAGATACACCTGAGTTGTGAAGCCAATCCCCCTTTCCCCCTAGTACCCCTGCTGCTGGCTCACCTCTGATCCCAGGGCAGCATGACAGGTCACATACTCACTGGTGGGTTATACTTGGCCAGGAAACAGACATCAGATGCCCCAGAGCCCCACTTAGCCTGGGTGCATCCCTCCAGCAGACACAGGGGTTGCAGACTCTCCATTATAGAAACCCATGTGAGACGCGGTATTACCCTGCCTGGAAACTTGCTGGGACACAGTCATGGGGTCTTAAGGAATGAGCCCTGATGCCAAAAGCATGGGCACCAGCCCCAGGCAATTCATCTGCAACGGTCATCTTTGGTGGTGCCCTGCACCAGTCCTCCTCCTCCCTCTTTTCACCTTACAGCTCCCATCTTCTCTGCTAAGTCTCCTCCAGAAACCAGGGGGGGTCAGCTTAAATACACCATATTCTCCCTTCAGGGGTGAGCCAGTGAGCATGGAAGCAAACTACTTTTCCCATTTCATCAGTGGTTGAAGAACACCATCACCCCAAACATGCTCCAGTGTAGGCCACTCAGTCTTCATAGCCTCACCCTAAAGCAGCAGCAGGCTGAGAGAAGCAAACTCTTCCAGGTATATGGGGTGTTCGGGTGCCTTTCCAATAGGCTGGGGCCATCACAGCAGCTTAGGACCGGCCGGCCTCGCAGCCACATGTTTGCTTTTCTCCTGGCTGAGTGCATTCCTGGATTCTGGGCCAGAACAAAAGCTGAACGTCCTGGGAGGCTGCTCTGCGGCTCAGGCAGGGCCTATCATCGCCTCTGTGACTTACAACCTTCCTTGGGCTGGGCTCATTTATCTTCAGGAACCATATGCCCGCGGGGGCCTGACCCTTTGCTTTGCTTGGCCACTCTTTTATCCCTGTTTTCAGGGGCGAATGAGTTGCAGCGTCTCATTGACAGGTGTTGCTGACTGCCCAGGAGAGCCCAGCCCTCCATCCATCATGGGCCCTGTTGCTGTTGGACAGGGCTGCTCCACTCCCTCTCCTGAGGACCAGCGCAGCAGCCGCGCCATGAATGAGCTGCAGGGAGCCACATGCTAAACATATTTGAATGGAGGGAATTGTTAGGTCTCCTGCTGGCAGGCTGTAAAAAAGGATTTCTCCTGCCAGACACACCACCCTGTCCTGCAGCCATTAAGAGCCTTACCCCCTGCCTGTTTCTCTATTCATCCAGCCTTCCCCAGACACAACCCTCCACCTACCCCCTTTGCCTCACCTCTCCTTCTCCCATTCTCTGCACATACTTCGGCATGACCTGCTTGCTTCCAGCCATGTCTGTCTCTGTCTCCATGGGTCTTCTGCCTGATCTTGCAGATTCCTATTGCCGTGGCATCTGCAGAGGCTCAGACAGGTTGAGCTCTGTGTGACAGGTGCTGCAGTGCACAGCCATCTGAAGGATATGGATAGATCCCTTTGGGGCAGAGACTGAATGGTTCCTATGAATACTCTTTCACACATCTGCCCATACACCCGCATCCAGCCCCTTCATCTGTCCGTCTCTCCCACGATGCTTTCTTCACTTCAGGATGAAAGTGAATGGCATGGTCCCATGCGACCCCACCAGATCCAGCTTCTAGGCCAGAGCAGACTTGATCTTAGGGTTGTCTCTGGATAGAGACAGACCCCAGTGTGCCTAAACCCTATCCCAGCAGCTGCTCTGTCAAGTTGCCTCTTCCTTCTGGGGCAGCTGGCTAACATCACTGCCACCTGTATCCAGTCTGACGCAGCGCCATTCCCACAAGGCATGAAATGAAATGGCAATTAACCCAGAAAGGCCCCTGCTCTGCCGCTTTCACTGATGGGTTCACAGGAGGGCCAGGCCGGGGGGCTGAGCATGGCTGCTCCCTCCTGAATCTCACCAACCTGCTTGGACTCTGCTCAGGGCAGTATCATGCTCAGAGCCGGACTGGCTTGCCACACTACCACTGCTCCTTTCTTCATCTGCCTCCTGCAGATCCTCACCTCTAGCATCCCCCCAGGTGGCAGAACTGGGGTTGCGGAGAGAAGGGGTTAGAGCCCACACTGGGGTAAATCAACCTGGTCCTGGGGCACACTGCACGGAGGCTTCCCAGAGCCCTATACTCACCGCAGAAAGGCAGCAGCTTTGGCTTTGAGAAAGGGGCAAATACAAGGGCAGGGCTAGCCCAGCGATGCCATACCTGTGCCCTTCACAGAGCTTCCGTCACGAGCCATCTGATGCAGCCAAAGGAGGTGCCCTGGGTTTAGCAGTCATAGACCAGCGCTCAAGCTGCTTTCTCAGTGAATTTCTTCCCTTTAATTATTTTTAGCATTTTATTGTTACCTAAGTTTCTCAGGAAATTGCACAGGCCACGAGTGGAATGGGATTCCAGTGAAGTCAGTAAAGTCGATGCAGTCAGCCCTCAGGGCCCTCGATTTGATCTCACCAGTCTCTCAAGGATGAAATTCCAGCAGACTCCAATGCAAAAGGGAGCCAGAAGTGAGTCAGAAAGGAGGGAGGGGTTGCAGAAGCTGGTGTTTTTGGAGGGGAGCAAAGTAAGAGGAGGACGGATGATGTCTTAGAGGAGCCCTGGGACAGGGCCTGTGGGAGGTGGGGGAGGCAAGAGCCAGCTCTGCCACTGACTCCCCGGGAGACCCTGAGCAAGTCATTTTACTTCCCTGCCTCCCCTGTGTAAAACAGC
Organism: Gavialis gangeticus; assembly: GCF_001723915.1. NCBI lineage: Eukaryota > Metazoa > Chordata > Crocodylia > Gavialidae > Gavialis > Gavialis gangeticus. The sequence goes on along the minus strand of NW_017729015.1, from coordinate 10,408,159 downwards.
TGACCACGCTCATTTGTATCACCTCCAGGTCAGGGACAGCCTGATGTTGAACCCTTACTGGATTAATCTGGGACCCAAAACCACCAGTGGAAACTGAAGGTCCCTTTATTTGACCGTGGAAGCCACTGTGCAGCCATCATGAACCCGTTCCCTGGGTAGGCACTTCCACTTTTACAAGAGCTTTTGGTTTCCTTGGAATAGATAGAAATCTTTGGAAAGAGCTAAGGCCCGTTTCTGTGCTGCCTTTTGGTCAGGTCATGCATTGGAGGGTGCATGCTCTGTGCACTTGCTCCATCAGCATGTGGCTTTGTTGAACTTGATAAACCTGTGATGTCTGAGTGTAAGGGTGACTGCAGCGGGGCCTGGGGTGAGGGGGAACTACACCGCTGAATTATAGGTGCCTAGGTCCAACAAAGATTTGGCAAGACCAAACATTCAGCGCCCTGTGGAGCCAGGTTGAAGAGAGCTGACCACCGCATTTCATTGTCCTGGGTGAAATGAGTTTGGCTGGTCTCAGACCAAGGGCAAGGGGTTGTGTGAAAAACACGTCACCCCACGCTTGACATTTGCTCTGTCCTTCTTCTCCCATCCCCCCGCCATGTACCAGTAATCTTGGTACAGAACCAAGAACCAGAATCAATGGGCTCTGAAGAAGGATATCCCATTTCAAAGAGTCCCTTGGACTCAGGCTTGGACTTCACTGCCACCGAGTTCTTCACAGCTCTTTCCCCAACTTTCTGTAGCTAACACAGACAGGCAGACTAAAACCATGGATCCACTAGGCCCTCCTTCCCTTCCCGCTCTACCTCCTAGTCACTGCATTTCATTAGAGCAAACGAGAAGCGACTCCAGGGAGGGAAGAGAAAAAGCATCCCTGGCAGGGAGAGGGAAGCGGGAGTTGGGTCTCAGCTCTCAGCTCAGAGCAAGCACTAAAGATAAGCAGAGATAAATAAAGCTGGGACAAAATGTGTGGCATCAAGAAAGATCCCCCTGCCACCTCGAGCTTGGGCATGGCCCAAAGGGCCTTTGCTGTCCAGATAAGACTGAGCACCCAGGAAAGCCATAATTGACAGGAGTCGCAAATTTGGCTCTTCATGGCCTTGAAAACTCAGCAATAGGAACAGCAGGGGGTGCTGCAGGACAGGACTCCAGTTCCTCGGCACTGCTGGGGGGGGGGGGGGCCCCCCC
>NW_017729015.1:10396896-10406909 GCF_001723915.1 Gavialis gangeticus | reverse complement strand
GGGGGGGGGGGGGGACCCTGCCAGCCCAGACTGAGGGACTGGTGGGGCAAACTGGACTGGCACAGCAAGTGCTGCAGGGCCCCGGCAGGGCGGTGCAGGGGAAGCTAGTGCAGCATCTGCCCCCACGGACTCCAAAGCAGGGAAATGGACCGTCGCACCTAACGATGGCAGGTGGTCACCTGAGATCCCCAAGGACCTCGAGGCACAACTAAGTCCAGCCTGTGCAGGGGCAGGAGAGCTGCTCCTACACCTAGAGCCCCCAGCAAGGCTCGGGGTCCCGATGCGCTACGTGCCTCGCACAGATACAGCCAGGGATAGCCTCTGCCCCCAGCCGCTTGCGCTGTCCAGACCAAAGCACCGTGGTCAGAGCTGCCCCCAGCCAGTCCCCCCACAAGCAGCTCTCTCCTCCGTTCCCTCCAGCTGAACGGATGGTCCCAGCCCAGACGAAGGCTTTTCTGGCTTGGTTGCCACTCGGGCCCCCCGAGCCCATTGCTCCCAGGCTCAGAGCTCTGCAGACGGGATTGCAAAGTGGGAAGAAGTAGTAGGAAAACTGTGGAGGTCGCCCTGGCAACAGGTGCAGGGAGAATGAGCAGCTGGACGGAGGCCCCACCTCACGGCGCACATGTGTGTTTGTTTTCCGCATTAGGCGCCTGAATGTGCGGTGCCTCAGACAGCTAATCCCCCGTCAATGCTCCTCTCCAAACAGCCGCCACCCCAGAAGCGAGCGTCCTCCTCCCAGGAATGCTGATAGGCAGCTGCCTCCAGCTCAGGCTCTGCAAGCCGCCGGCAATGCCGCTGGCATCCTGCTGGCCGTGGGCCAGGCTTGCTCCGGTACCACCCGCGTAAATCCAGAACAAGCCCAGCACAAAGCAGTGTGACTAGGAGCAGAGCCAAGCCTGGGCTAGTTGGGAAAGGCCCTGGCCAGGAGCTGGGATCTTCCCCAAGCTGGTGAAGGGGGGCAATGGGACACCCAGCACACGGGAGGAGTTGGGGTCCAACCGTGGGTATTGCTGCAAGCAGGTTGTTGGGTGCTTCGGTTTTCTCTACTGTCAAAGCAGAGTGTAATAACATCCCCTGTCTCTGTGCAGCTGAAGAACAAGCTTGGCAAAAGAGGAAATGGGTATTAACTGGCCATTTAGGATGGGAGTTGGAAGAACGTGTCTAACTGGAGGGCAGAGAGGTAGCAAACAAACCAAACCGCTTCCTCTGTGGAGCTCAATCAGTTTGTGGAAGAGATGGCATGACATGGCCTGTGTGATAGTGGAGGGCTGGATCCCATGGCTTCAAAGGGCCCCTCTAGGCCTGTGCTCCTAACTGGACACCAGCTCTTTGGGAGAGGGACTGTTTGGTTACGTGCACGTACAGCGCCTGACACCCCAACTGTTCACCAGGCAGAGCCTGAGCAGAGGAAGCACCATGAGGCCAAGGTATGGTTGGTCCTTGCTTTAGAGACAGAAAGGAGGAACCTGAGGTGCCCACCGGTGCTCAGGGGAGGATTGAGGCCGGAGAAATAACAGCAAAACATTTCACACAAAAGTCCTGTTTGGGGGCAAGTGGCTGGCTTGTGCTTTGTAGGGGAGCCTCAGCTGGAGCAGGGCCTCAGCAGGTGTCTTTGGACACCTGCTCAGGATGGTTGACAGGTTGCTGAGGGTCTCACATGCCCTGTAGAGATGGAGTAGCTTTCCCCCCGCCATGGCCTGCATGCATCCCAGACCCATCCTCAGCAGGGTAGCCAGGCTGGAGCAAGCCATGCTGGGACTCCACTGAGTTGCCCCACCATATGAATGGGAAGGAAGGAGGATTACCTGAGTCACGGAAACTCAGGCATCCCCTGGGCATTTTGTAGAAGAGCCATGATCCTCCTCTACCTCAGGCAACAAAAGCAGGGCAGGGCTGCAACCACATCAGGACTTCCCATGCAGGCATGAAAAAAGGGCTCCAGTACAGGGGACATTTCCTTTCACCTGCCACGGCCTTGCCCCAGGGGTGTGGAGTCGCTGCCGGCCAGCAGAAAGGTGCTGCTCAGCTCCTGGCATGGGCGGGCAGCACGCTGAGGAGACATCTCTCCAGGGACTCTGCTGCATGCCCTTCCCGTGCCGAACCAGCCCATCCACAGCACAGCTCCATCAGCGGGCTCCAGACTGCTCGGCAGCCACTCCTGAAATGCATCAGCCTGTATTTAAACAGAGCTCTCTCTAGCAAAGCATTTCCTCTACAAACAGGCTTCTTAGCCAGCACAGACATTCCTCCTTCCCACAGAACTAACCATCCGCTGTGGCCTGGTGAGGTCTCTGCTTTGCTCCTGCTTTTCCCTCCTGCCATCACCTTTGTGCAGCCTTCCGCGCCTGGCTAGAGCCCAAAGGCAAGCACACTGCTCTCTGCAAGTGCCTCGCTTGGAGCCTGGTCCATACCTCGCTTCTGTGTTTTTTCCCCATCACCAGTACCCATCTCCTTTCATCTTGCTATGGCTCATGCCCCCTTATGACCCCTTAGACCAAGGCTGCAGCATTTGGAGAAGTGGCTGGTGCACCTCGAAAGCACCTGATTTCCAGATCCCGGGCTAGAAAGCAGGGACCTCCATGCCCTTAATCACCAGCTCCTTTTGAAAACTGTGGCCCTTGGCTTCAATTTCCATCATGAGCCATACTAGGTTAGTGTCTCCTGCATGCACCCTGGCCAGAGGAGGGGGGCATCCCTTGAATGCTTGCATTGGCAGCTCTTTGGGACAGGGGCCACCAACTCATTCTCTCTGTATACAGCACCGACGAGGGCCCCTCAATGTGACTGCTGTAACCCAGCACAAGAAAGAAGGCCACACGTGGCCTGTTTGGCAGAGGACAGGGCAGTGCTGGGGGGGTTACAGTTGGGGGGCCAGTTCAGCCGGGACACCGTCAGTGTAAGCAGGAATCCAAGCGCATGCTTTCCATTGAATCATGAAACGCTTTGCTCCAACGCACATGATTAAACGGAGCCTGCTCCCTCTGTGCTTCTCATCCGGGCGGCGGAGCCCTCTGTAGAGCTCCTCCCCAGGGAGCTGGCGCACAGAAAGCTGGCTGGTTACACAGCGGAGCGAAGCTAGCACACAGCTGGCCCAGCCAGCGCAGCTTTAATCAGGAGCACAATTACCCAGCGCTCCCCCTGCCTTCCTGGCAGATGCTGGTTCTGATTTGTTTTTAATGAGATTGGTGCTTAAAAAAAAAAGCGGGAGGAGAAAGATGCAGCTCTCCTCTCTAGAGAGCAGGTTTGAACTACCAGGGAGCATTCTGCAACCAGGGAGAGCCTGGGCCAGGGGGTCTGGTTCAGCTAGATCTGCCACCTCTGGAGATGAACCTGTGGGCATTCGCTCTTCTGCTGCTGATGGGGAGTGCGATTTCTTCCTGCTCCCACTGGACAGTGAATTAAGCCAACTCCATCACTTCATTTCCACGACCCTTCTAAAGTGGCCTACATACACCTGCTACCACCCCTATGAAGAGAGGCGAGTTAACAAAGGACACGCCAGGACGTGACACTCAGGAGTATGCAGCGCTGAACCTGAATTTTTGGGAGCAATAAAGAAGTCTTGCTGTGCACTGCCGATGGCTCCCCCACCATGCAGCTCGTCACAAGAGATCCCGGACAGCAACAGGATCAAATCAGCCCACATGATTTTCCAGTGTCCCTGAAGGCAGTGATATTTTCTTGCCTGAAATCACCAGCTCCTGGAGTCATGTGGTTCTGTTAGAGGCTCAGGTTTCCTTTTTCAAGCTAGTGACATGCTAGGCCTCCTGGGTATGGAGGAAAGCTAGTAAATGAAATGTGGATGCTTTGGGAGCCATCAAGTGAAGTTAAAGGAGCCAGAAGGCATCAGGGAGGGGGTTTGTTTGTTTTGCTTTTAATCCTCTGATTTTTAAGCCAATCTCCTGGTTTTGGAGGGCCTGCCTGGTGACTCTCCAACATGCAAGGCCAGCAATGCAGACCCCCTCTTCCTGGAAAGATCCAGCAAGTCAAGAGTGATGGGATGGCTGATGTCAGAGCTCCTGGTGCTCTCCAGTCGGACTCCTGGGTTTTCAATGCAGCAGCAGGCCAGGCCGCTGGACTTCAGCTTCATCTCTTCAGAGACGGCCTCACTCAGCCACCATCCTGCATGCACTGAGCACACCGAATCCTGCCACGCTTTGTGGTACAAACCCCCGCCTGCTAGGAGAGGCAGCTGAACAGGCCAGCCCTTCTCCTCAGTGCCTTCCCCATGGAGCACGCGGTTTTTGGAGCCCTGGTGCTTATAGACAAAGGTTTGGCAAGCCCAGCCCTTGCAATTCAAGGCCCTTTCTGGTGTTTGGATAACCAGCACAGGGGGAGTGATCTGATCAGCCAGTACCAGGAGACTCAGGATGGCCTCTCCACTGCCCTGTACCCTATGCAGCTGCTCACACCTGTGCAAAGGGTGCCGGAGCAAAATGGTGGTATTTACACCCGGTGCTGTGTCTATTCCAGTGTGCCTGCCTTGAGGAGGAAGCCCTCCTGTACCAAGCCATATGCCCCGATGCACTCAGGCTCACTACCTCCCAAAGGGACCCAGAGAAGATCCCCATTGAGACTAGGGCTGGCAGCCCCTAAGTACTGTCCAGCACTGCCAGGACTTCGGGGAGACGAGTCATCTCGCTGTTCCCTCAGCCGTGCCACAGTGATGTCCCTCCAGCGCACCCACACACTTGCTCTGCTCCTGGGCTGCGGGATCAGCAATTGCAGTTCTGGTTTCTTAGCCCCCGTCAGATCTCTCGCCTCCCCCAATATGAAACTGCTGGGAGATAAAGCGGACCCAAGGGTCACAGATAAGCAGCTTGGGGGGCTGGGGTTGTCCTTCCATCGGAGGAAACCGTTGTGCAGTGGCGCTTGCCCCATTGTGTTCCCCAGGTAAATGAGCTCCGAGCGTCCGCAGCCGGCTGCCAACGTCAATGTTTATGAGCCTGTCTCCAAAAACAAGCGCTTGGCACGAAACGAGGGGCGGCAGGAAATCCACTGCAGCCACACAGCCCCCCTCACTGCACAGACCTGCAGGCCTCTCCGTGGCCATGCAGGCACCAGAGCCAGTGGCAGATACGGGGGGCGTGCAGTGGGGTGAGCCTGCGCGGTGATGTGCACGGGGCACGTGTGCTGCGTAAGGGGGGGACAGTGCACTGCAGTTCTGCTGGCAGCCGTGCAGCGAGTGTACGAATATGATGTCAGGGTGCAGGGCTGCACATGAGAGTGTAGAAACCCCACAATGGCTTGAGTCCTGTGCTCTATGCCCCTGAAGCTTTTGCCTGATGTGCCAGCTCTCCCTTGGGACAAAGGGATCTCTGCAGTGACTGCCTGAGGTGCAAAGAGCAGGATCTGGCTGTCAGACAATGTGCTTCTCCCCATACAGCCCCGCTGTGAGATGTACCAGTCTCAGTGGGTGGCAGAAACACGAGCAAGAAGCTCTCATCCCCGGGGGACCAAGAAGCCAAGTTTAATTTGGGTTTTAGGAGCTCTGTTGACTCCAGCCTTTGGTAGTTTAAAAACAGCATCGCTCTTCTGCCATGCCCCAGAGCTTAGCAGCAGCACCAGTCTCACTTCTGCGGCTCTGTCTCTTCCAGAGGGTGGCTGGCCAGGGCCCACTATCAGTCACTTGTTTCATAGTTTCATAGTTTCTAGGGTCAGAAGGACCTGAGTAGATCACCAAGTCCGACCCCCTGCCATGGCAGGAAAGAGTACTGGGGTCAAACGACCCCAGCAAGGTGTACATCTGGCCTCCTCTTAAAAACCCCCAGGGTAGGAGCCAGCACCACTTTTCTTGGAAGTTGGTTCCAGATCCTAGCCGCCCTGACCGTGAAGTAGCACCTCACCCAGCAATGACAGCTCCTCTGCCAGCTCTGCCAACATCACTGTGCTGGGCTGCAGCCCACTGCTAGTCTGGCCCTGGGCTTCCCTCTGCCAGCGCCCTCCCTCCCGACCTGCAGCCTCCCTGCTGCTCCAGTCTGGGGTTCCCTTGAAGAAGCAATGCTTCCCCAGACAGAGCCCTCTCTCGCCCTTCCCTTCAGCCCCGACAGAGACAGTTAGTCATGTTAGTCTGAAGTCAATCAGAAGGCAAGGTAGAGATCCACTTTTATAGACTGACTAAATATAGCACAAGCGTCTGTAAACCCAAGTTTGCATAATTAGATGCTGTGAAGGGACAGCCTGGAGCCCTGATGCCAGCTTGTGTTGTAGACTCTAGTTTTTTACCCTCACCTAGTCTACAAAGCCACCCACTCCCACAGCTCCCTGCTCCCTCCTCACTCCATATCCGCATCCTTCTCCCTATTATTGCTGCGCTCAGCTGTCATGGAGCCCCCTGGCCTCAGAGCCCCACTGTACTCCTGCTGCCTCCCAGACCCTTAGGAAGCCAGTTTCTTTTTTTTCTTCCCGCTCAGAGCATCCCCTGGAGTTTTTTAGCCAAGGGGAGGGGAGGAACCAACAGAGTCTCTGTGAACCCACGGTACTGCAGGACTTGAGCCAACCTCCAGGTCTGAGCAGCCAGTGGGAGGGCCATCGCCCAGGAGCAGGTAATCCTGTATTTGCTCTTGCAGCATTCTTGCACCTTCCTCTAAAGCAGTGGTGCTCAACCTCTTGGCCCCATGGGCTGAATGGGGCCAGTTCAGACCACTTATTCAGCCTGCAGGGCCAAGAGGTCAGGCCCTACACCACCCCGATCTAGCATGCAGGGCCATGCTATCCAGCCTGCCACGTTCCCCCTGGTCTGGAAATCTGGCAGCAGGGGAGCAGCAATTACTGCTGCCACTGCTCTCCTGCTGCCAAATTTTCAGACCCGTGGGGAGCCCCATGGGCTGGATGACACGGCTAGGGGTTGGGAACCCCTGCTCTAAAGCAGCTGGCCTTGGCCCCTGCCGGACACAGGGTGCTGGGCAAGACAGAGCCTGCTGCAATCCAATCTGGCATCCATTGTGGGCCTATCCCTTGCTTGGCCATAGGGGACCACCCTGAAGAGCAAAGCAGGCCCGGAGGAGGTCTCTGGGGGAAGTTCCCAGGGGCCATCCCAAGCAGAGCCGAAGCGCCATCCCCCGAACCTGCGTTCCAGCCATTCCTGCTGCTCTCAAAAAAAATAATTCAATCTCGAGCTGAAACAACGCTAACTTAATTTCGTCGGGTCATGGACGTAATCAAATCAGCCTTCTGGATTTGGAGTAGCGTTTCCATGTTTCCATAAGGTGGATAATTGTGCTCTGAAAACAAGCCCTTTAGTGCTCAACAGGAAAAACTTAAGACCGTGTAGGAGGGGGCTGTGTGTTTTGGCTGGGCAGCCGAGAGCTGAAAATGTTTCAGCTCATTCTGAATTCTTGGCCTTGTCAACAGGCACAAAGTGCTTGATTCAGGCTCTCCCGGCAGCCGAGCTGTGCAGCTGGGCTGGGGTGGCAGGGGGGTGTTCTGCGAAGCAGGTGAACGGGGCTGAGTCTCGCCCCAGGAATGCCGGAGATGTCTCGCCTGACCAGACGCGTTCAGAGGGAAGCGCTGGCATTTTAATATTCCACAGTCTGCGGCCCCAACACCAGGCCCATTCTTTGGCCTGAGCTGGGGCAGAAATTTTTTTTTCATAGATTTCATAGACATTAGGGCCGGAAGGGACCTCGGAAGATCATCGAGTCCAGCCCCCCGCCTGAAGGGCAGGAAGTCAGCTGGGGTCATAGGATCCCAGCAAGATAAGCATCCAATTTGCTCTTGAAGGTGAGATAGAGAAAATAGAGAAAGGACTCCCTTAGCCAGCTCCAGGGAGGACATCGTGCTCTGCACACTTGGCTCCCACCCCCACGATTGTGTGTCTGTGGAGTTTTATCCTTAGGAGCCCCCTGGGGTTATCAAGCCGGACCCTGCCCTGGCACAAACTGGCAGCAGAGTGGGGAGGAAGCGTAGCACAGACTCTCCCTACCTACAGATCATCCAGAACTGCAGCCAGCATTAGAGGGTCCCTGCCAGTGGTCTGGGGAGCCCTTAGAGGGGGAGATCTAGGGCTGGATTGCTACCGTCCCACGGCACCCCATGTCATCCAGTTATAACCTCAAGAGTTCTCATCTCCACAGCCTTTTACAGACCCCAGCCTGACCCGCAGCACTGTGGGAGGCAGGAAGGCATCACAGCCACCAAGCTCTTAGTGAGGCACCAAGCTCTTCCCCCATGCCCTGCCTGAGGTTACACCACATCGGGATGCCAGGACAGGAGCTCCTAGCTCCTGGCTCTGTGCCTAGAAAGTTTGGTTGCGGTCACTTTCCAGCTAGCCATCATCACGGGACCTCGGAGAGTATTAGAGTTAAATTTTCCAGAGCTCCAAATGATTTAGGAGCTGACATCCCATTTTCCAAAGCTACCGAAGACCGGCAAAGTAGACACAGGACCCCGCTGGGGAACCAATGAGTGCTTCCATACGAGGCATTACTCTCGGTGCTAAGCGTGGCTGAACATTTTGCTACAATGACAAGCTGCGGGGTCAGATTTTCAACAGCGAGGTAATGAGCCCCACACAGAGCTTGCCACAGGCGGTGCTGGATTCCCCAGGAGCTCCGACCTGGGGTTTTGAGATCAGAAGCCTTCCTAAAGGCTTTGCTCTTCTCAAGCCTAAGGTATCTGACACAAAGGTGTCCCCTTATGTAAGCAGGGCAGAATAATTGTCCCTACAGCAGGACTCTGTGCAGGGACAGAGCAGGAGGACTGTTTCTGGACTGGGCAAACTGGAGGTCCATTTAAATGAACTGGTTTTACAACTCTAAAGGCGCAGGTCTGTGCACTGCCCAGATTCTGCTGCTGCTGGGAACGGCTGGGCCTCCGGCTTGAATGGAGCAACAGCAGTTTGCACTAGCTAGGGATCTGGACCAGTACCCAAGATGCTTTTTCCTGCACTGGTGCAGAGCATCCCTGTGAGCTGCAGTCGGGACACTGGGATAACACTGTGGGAGGCAGGGTCCTTCACTCCGGACCTGCTGGGAACTTGCGTTTCTAGTTCCACACCTTTGCTTCTTTTGCACTGCGAAAGGGGAGAGGCCTCAAAAAGAGACCTTGGGACAGGCAGAGGGTAAAATGGCACATGCTGGAGGGTAAAACAGTGCAAGCTCAGATAGGCAGGAGAGTCGGGAGACCGGAACGGGTCGGGGATTCTTCTGAAAGTCCATCCAAACAGAGCCTCTTTGTGGGAGCGTACCAGCGTGTCCACCATGCTGCCCAGACAGGCTTCCCGGGCTAGGGTGGATTTCCTCCCTGTGGCACTCACCCAGGTTGTGAGCATCCCACATTCAAGACCCAAACAAGGACTTGAACCTCAGTTGTCTGTGCTTGCCCTGACCACTGAGCTCTCTGCTCGTCTGATTTTTGGAGTCTCTTGGTTTCCTTCTAAGGCAGGATGGAGGAATATCTGAGATCCTGAAGCACTTCAGCATGAGGGAACCACGCCTGGCCCACATCCAGACAAGCCTTTCCTTCAGCCGGGGAGCTTTGGCCCATCTGCATCAGGCCCAGTTAGTTGTCACAGAATTAGGCCCTGTACTTTTGCAGCTCCTCTCTGCCTAGGGACTTCCCTGGGGTTCCCACTGCTGCAATATGGGTCTCTTAGTCATTTGTGTACTTTAGCTGCGGCAGGGAGGGATTAACCCCAATGCCCCGAGGGAGAGCTGAGGCACATCCTGCACTGAGGCAGCTTGTCCAGGGTCATGCAGTAGGTCGGCAGCAGAGTCAAGACCGTAACCCGGGTCCCCCGAGTGCTACGTTGGCGTTCTGGCCACAAGACCACCACCGAGAAAGGAACAACAGCCAGGAGATCCAGTTCCTGGCCCCCCCCCCCCGCTCCAGCCATTAGCCCCCATCTGCTCCTGGAGCTGGGAATAGAAGATGCAAGCCCCAATCCCCAGCCCCCTGGCTCCAAACATGAAACAACGCGCCCGCTCAAGATGGAAGGGGAAGCACTTCTGCCTGCCCATGCAGCTCCGGGGAGACTGTAACTGGAGACCTCAGCCCAGCAGCCGGGAACCACG
>NW_017729015.1:10378722-10391896 GCF_001723915.1 Gavialis gangeticus | reverse complement strand
CCACCCCGCTCCAGCCATTAGCCCCCATCTGCTCCTGGAGCTGGGAATAGAAGATGCAAGCCCCAATCCCCAGCCCCCTGGCTCCAAACATGAAACAACGCGCCCGCTCAAGATGGAAGGGGAAGCACTTCTGCCTGCCCATGCAGCTCCGGGGAGACTGTAACTGGAGACCTCAGCCCAGCAGCCGGGAACCACGCGGCGCCCTCCGAAAGACATTTTGATTTCCCAGGTCAGCCGTCTAATGAACCACAAGGGCAGCTGGGATGCTCTAAGGCACTAACCACAGAGACTCGATCCTCACCTAGGAGCAAACCCCAGAGCAATTAGCTTAGGCCAGGCACGTGAAGGAACCACATGCCTCCAGGGCTACAATGCTCTTGACTGCAATGGCTTTCTGGTGTGCTGCAAGCCTGTATCACGCACACAGTCTCAGCCCAAGCTCCCAGCTTCTGGGGTGCAGGCCATAAAACCCCTTTTAGAGGGCCTGGTTTTGCTAGGGTGAGAAAGACCTGGGGTCCCCCAGTGCTTCCTGCCCCCGGTAGACAGCGTGGAGGAGCGGAGACAGAATTCACGCTCCAGGCTCCTTTACAATTCCTGGAGGACATTTCTGAACAGGGAAGGGTTGTGTTTGCTTTGGCAGCCATTGCTTCTTCCATATACATACGAATGGAAAAACTGCACTCACCTCACACGGCCAAGCCCTGCTCTGCTCTGCCGTGCCAGCCCAGGTGGGAGCGAGCTGCACAGAGGGCCCTGTTCCCAACCCAGCCTCTTAATTAAAAGCAACAAATCCACCCCAGGCAAAATGTCTCCCTGTGGCTCCCTCTGCTCTGGAAGTGGGAGAGGGGCAGGAGACATGAGGGAGAAGCTACCTCTGAGAGCAACCTCCAAGAGAAGAAAACACCTCTCACTTAAACAAGCAGATATTCTCTAGTTACAATGCTAACTGGCCTGTCCCTTCTGGCATTGCTTGGTCCAGAAGTGCCTGGCACCCTTTTCAGGGGTCTTTCCTTTCCACTCAAGATCCCCAGCCCCTCAGAGCGCTTCATTTTTGTCTGGTGTTGCTGGGTGCTGAGAAATAGCTTCCCAGCACCTCCAAAGAGGTGGCTGCATTTTAGTGCTGGCAAGAGAAGAAGGGAAGCATCCATGAGGCCCTGTGCCCCTGTGATCTCTGAGCGCCAGAGCTGTGCAAGGGCCAAAGCTCCAGGTGTAGACACGATTACAGCGCCATAGTGCACCTGCCCTGCATTTCAGACCGGACTTTTGCTTTAGCTTGCTCCAGGGTCCGTGGTGAGTGAAATCACAGAATCATAGGCAATAAGGGTTGGAACGGTCCTCAGAGGTCATCTAATTCAACCCCTTGCTCAAAGCAGGACCATCTCCAACTACATCATCCCAGCCAAGGCTTTGTCTCCCTAGGTCTTAAAAACCTCCAAGGATGGAGACTCCACCACCTCTGGGTAACCTGGGTAAATCTCTTTTGCTTACCTGTATTGTTTAATGGCTGGAGTCTCACTGTGCCCAGCCCCTAACTGAGCACAGCCTCCTTGGTGTGCTGGGGGATACCCAGTCCTCAACTGAGACGGGAGCCCTGGTCCTCTGGGAACCACACAAACACAGCAAGAAATACTGCCTGCTCTGAAAGACCCACTGAAGCTCATGGAGCTGCTAGGACAGCTCAGGCCTGGGGGTATGTCCTGGTGTATGCAAAGAGGACGGGGAGATAGAGGCTGTGGCATGTGCACAGGGCCTCAGATTGGGAGGAAGCGAGGAAGGAGCAGCTGCCCTGGGCTGGCTCCACAGCCCTGACTGGGGGCTGCCCAGCCTGCTCTGGGGGACACAGATGTGCGGTGTTACAGGGGAGGAATGCAGGAACTCTCCCCACTCCCTCTGCCCCTGCATCCCAGCCATTCGGGATACCCAGCTGTGCAGAGGAGAATCACTCTGGGTGCTGGGCCCCAGTGCAGCCAAGTAGCTGCCCCCCTCACAACTGCCCTGGGGGCCCAGCCTCTAGGGCTGACTATGCAGAAAGCACTCTGATGTAGCCCACACGAGGGGCCTGGCAGGGCTTGCCGAGCATGTTTAACAATGGGCATATTCTCCTGAGAGAATAGGGCTCCCATGTGTCCCCCAGAGCCTGAGCAGAGGGTAAGAGGCACCATGCAAAGTTGGAGGCCCCTGTCCCCTGCATGGCCACACCAAGCCAGCATCCAGGGTCTGAGGACCCTGCAATGCCTTTCTGCATGAATTCATTCCCCCTGCCAAGTCCCATTGTGTGCAGTCACTCTGCCCACTTCCACGGTGCACACTCCACAGTGCAGGGCAGGGAAGGGAGACAGACTGCATCTTCCAAGCAGGGCCACAGCATACAACATGCTCTGTGCCAGAGCCAGCTGCATCAGAGCGGTGGGTGAAGCAACCCGCGGAAGCCATTCCAAAGGCAGCAAATTTAAACCAGACGCTGAGAAATCCTGCCGCGGGATAGTGCTTGAAATAGCTCCACCCGGTGCCAAGGATGAGCCATCCCTATGAATAACAGTGGCAGCTGCTCTTCGCTCAGCAGGATCAAAATGCAAACAGTCTCGGCCCACCTGGTTCAAGGCAGAAGTCAGTGGGCTGCAGCGATCTGAATGTGAGCTTCCCTCCTACTCGCAGTGCAGCCCTAGCTCATCGTCGTGCTCCAGGGTGGTAATCTGCACCCTCACCTTATAGACCGGGTTCATTCCCCTAGTAGGATAGCCCCAAGCAGGGACCTGCACCCCACTCTGCTTCTCATTCAGGCAGGAAGGGAGGGCTCAGGCCGCTGGAGGTAGATTTCAGTGGATGACACTTCTGGTGGCACCAGCAAGAGGTGCTCGCCCTGCCATCCCTGATATCACATCACAGGCACTCAAAGGAAAGGGGCTACAAAGTGCAAGGAAGGTGGAGCTGGCTTAAGTGCTTAAGCAAACCAGAGCAAAAGCAAATGAGAACGTGCTGTGGGAGGCCAGCCCAGGCCCCGCTGGGATCTCAACCCAAGGCCATCGGGAGGTGTGAAGGGAAGCAAGGGCCTTGGGGTGAACCCAGATTCACGCTCTGGCTGGCACTAAGCCTGGGAGAGCCTGCACCAGGTCCAGAGTGAGTTCTGGAAATGCAGGGCACCTCAGCCAGGATGGGAACACGGTCAGGAGGAGAAGGGGCAGTGCAAGGAGAGATGTGAAAGGCAGCAAGAAAAGGAAGGAAAGGAAAGGGAAAGCCCAAGGGGAGAGGAACTGAGATAGAGCTACAGATTAAGGGTAAGACAAGGGGGCCTGGCACTGCTGGAAGCAGGGTGGGCACCACCTTCTGAGCCAGCCCTGACACCTCTGCCCCAATGCCGTGCTGGGCAGGGCCATGCTGCAGGGCACAGTGTGAGTGCTGAGGCAGAGGCACCCCTCTCTCTCCAGCACAGCTGACCTCAGTGCCATCAAAGTGGGTTAGTACATGCTGTGCTGCAGGGAGCCAGCAGGAGGTGATCTCCTTGTAGTCACAGCTATTCCCAGGGAGGCTGTAAATCCCCCAAGCATTCCCCCAGGGCAGAGCAGGGACCCCCTTCTGAGCTATTGCTCTGTGTTTCTGGGCCAGGAAATGATCTCAGAACACACACATCCAGCTCAGAGCTTCTGAAGGCATCCTGGGGCCAAGCCTTGAAGATGAAAAGCACCGCAGAAATGTGGCAAGATTAATTTAAGGGGGCTGAGCCCGCTGGACCAGCATTCACCGACATACAGCCTAATACCTCTCCAGCTGCAGATCATCCCCCTTCTGCTGGCTCTCCCCTGGGTCAAAGCCTCAGCACATAGAGCAGCCAGCTGGGTTTTCAGAGAGCCTTATTCTATCCACTAGCCAGCCGGTTCCTCCTGAACACCATTGGCCTTGACCCTGCTCCTGAGCTGCATGGGTGCTCTCCACCCATCCATGCCCCAGGGCACCTCTAAGCCTTAAGGGCTAATTACATGTCTGCGCCCCTTCAGGGCACCTGTAACCTTAAGGGCTCATTGCATGGCTCCATCCTTCCCTACACCATACCCCATGCCTGGCAGGTGTCGCTGCACCATCAGTGTCCTGGTGGGGCTTTAGCCTTCTCAGCCTGCACCCCCTTTCTTTAGCTGGGCCTTCTAGCCTGGGCCCACTGTATTGAACCATTGACATCTTAACATCAGAAACCAAAGCAATACTAGTCCCCCACTCCCGCCCAGCCCCTGAGCTCTCAAGCTCTCTGTTGGACATGGCTCTGAGGCTGGAATCCTTGTTCCTGAGCACGTGTACTCATATGAGCTTTTCCTTTCAGGATTTGCACTTCTCCAGCACCAGACCCCTAAAACCTCCACAGCCAGGCCTCTTCTTCTCAGTCTGGCCCGCAATGCTTTGCCCTTTTACCTCAGCTTCAGCGAACTCATTGCTTGCATTGGGAAAAGCTGGTACTTCCTCACTCTCCCTGGGGCTCATCTCTGTCCCCATGGGCTAAATTGCAGAGATCTGCTCTGCTCTTGCAGTTGTGCCCAAACCATAAACCCACAAAGTCTGCGCTTGAATCCCAAGGCCCACATGAGCTCTTCCCATGTCACCATCTCAGCTCAGCCACCTCTCGCATGTTCGGGTGCAGCACAGAGCCAGCGGGACAATTCTCGCTGCCACCATGGGCTGTGACTTGACTGCACCTAAAGACAATGACATTTAGGGACAGCCTGGCTGAAGGGCCTGGCTCTAGGTCAATAGGAGCCCTTCAGTTGAGCGGGGTGAGCTTTTGAATCAAGCCCTACATCCGGATTCATTTCTTTGCTCGGTATTCAAGTGCCTGGCTCCTGAGCTTGCTAGGCAGCTAGACAGACAGAGGGAAGTGGCTGGGATCAGATGAGAATACACAGGACCTCGAGCCAAAGAAACTGTTGTATTCCTAGCTGGCAAGACTGCACATTGAGGAAAGAGGGGGAAAAAAAGCAAGCCAAAAGGAAAACGTTATTTGTGTAGTTTCTAATTAGGCCCAAGGTCTCCATGTGGGCTGCAGGGGCGGGGGAGCCCCACTTTCTTGTAAAAGGGAATGTTTGTGAATATGAAGTAAGCTGGAAAAACATGTTCTTCTTCTCCCCGCTTCACTAATTTTCCCTAATTCAAACCAGCCCTCGAGTGCGCCAGCTCCAAAGGACCATTTGAGGGGAACAGGCTGGACTGAAATGCTTGATTTCCTTAAAACCCTGCTGCCTGATCCCTCCTGGGAACAGCAAAGACAGTAGTTCGACGGGATTTTTGCAACGTCCTTTTTAAACCACCATGTCACTGGCTGAGGCAGCCACCCCTCCCTAGCCCCCTCCCCTGGCATGCACCTCCAAAAGCTTCACTTGCAAGTGCTGCACACTTTTCCTTGCGTGTCTTGATTAATCCATTGGCAGGGGGTGGAAATAAATCCACCGGCTGGCACACTGTAAATTCGTCACGTGCTTGGTGTGCTCATTCCACCCCGCCATAAACACCCCTGGTAAATCTGACTCAAGTCACCAGCTTGTGAACAGAGGCACTGTCTCCAAATGAGCCTGCCCCTGCAAGTCTAGAGCTGCGGGGTTGCCCTGGAAGAGGGAAGGACTGTGGCAAGGTCCTTGAGAGATGGGCATGAGCTGGGAACCTGCCTGGCTGTGGAAAGGGCCACTGTGGAGCTGACATGAGCTGGACTGAACCTCAGACACCACGCAAGGTGGAGGGCTGGCTCCATTGCTATTTTTTGCACTTGTCATTCTTTTGGGATTTTAGAGGCCCTTGAGCCCTGCCCCATCCCTTACACCCAAAACACACTGCCCAGATCAGCCTCAGCTAGCCCATGCCCCCTGCCACGGCCCTGCCTAGGGGACAAGGTGTGTTTTGGATAGGGGTTAAGCCATGGAAGCAGTGGCCCGGGTCTCCTAACCTGCAGGCACCTGCTGCGACTTCTCCTGTGCACTCAGGCTAGCAGGTGCCAAGAAGGCATCTTTTTTCTTGGCAGGTACCATGCCAACAGGGGAAAGAAGGTGGGCACTGCCATTTTCCTGCAAGGCTGTGCCTTCTCTCACTGCACAGCTCCCTTAGCTCTGTCCACACAGGGCTGGGCAGCAGTCAGGCTGTAGCTGTGCTGAGCCCACCTTGCCCCAGGATATGCTGGTGCTCCCCCTTTCTCATCTTGCAATCTCCCTGGGACAGAGACATCTTTGTGTTGCATGTTAGTCCAGCCCCTAGTGCAGCAGGGGCCCCTCTGCGGCAAGGGCCCTGAAGCACTGGAGTAAGCCAAGTAATCAGACATGTGGCTGACAGCCTGGGGAGCGGGTTCCCCACAGCAGGGGCCTGCCAGAGGATATTTTCCCCTGCTTTAGTAGTAGTTCAGCACCTCATCCATGGGGCGAGGAGGGATCTGCATAGTAAGGTGAATGGCCATCCTCCTCCTCAGCCAGCCCAGGTCACACCTCCTCCCCTCATAGCTAGGAAAAGCCCCGTAGCACTCTCTATGGGGGTTAGGGCCTGCGCACCCTTGGTCAAGGTAACCTCTCCGAGCATTACGTTGCTTTTCCCACTGGGCCCTGTGTCTGCACTGCCCGTTCTCATGCTGCTGCTGCACCCTAGAAGCAGCTGCATTTCAGCAGACACTGAAATCACCATTGCTTGTCATACGGCTGCACACAGGAGAGGAAGGCAATGGCCAGGGATAGTCCCAGTGTCCTGTGAAGCAAGCTAAAAAGCAGCAATACCACTGCTTCACGAGCAGGGAAACAACCAGCTGGTAGAGGCTGGATTTGAACGTGGCGGCTCGTTTTTCTAGCCCACACAACTCTGTTTGACAGCAGCAGTGGCCAGGAAAGGAGCCACGTTCCCAAAGATGCCCCTTTCCCTGCTGAAATGCTGTGATCACGAGCCTGGGCCTCTGCACAGCTATATCCCAGCACAGGCCCCGTCAGTTCGGGCTCTGCCTGTTACCAGCACGCGCCTCCAGCTGTACCAGTGATGCTCTCCAATTACTGCCTGGGCTCCAGCTGACATGTGGAAATCCGCTTCTCTCCACCCTCTCACCAGAAGGCTGGCTGATGCCCAGCTTCCCAGGGCACTGCCTGCTGCCAGCACTGTGCTCCACTGGTGAGACAGCACTTGGTGCCAGGCTGCAGAGAGAGACCTCTCCCTGGACCAGTACCGTGGCCAACGATGGCATGGAGCTGCTGTGCCAGAGGGGTCCACAACCCTTTCCCTTTGAAAGCCCAATGTTACCTATTTCTCTCAGGGGTCTTCTCACAGAGTGAAGAGCCTTATGTCTCTGACCCTAGAATTTAACATGGCTTTGAGGCCACACACAAGCCTGTGACACATGTTGCACCAGGTCTCCAGGTCTATAAATCCCTGTCACTAACAAATCAATTCTGCTGTCGGTGTACCTCTGTGCAGACTCCTCCCAAAACTGCAGCGAAGCCTGGGTGACTCTGCCTCTTGGCACATACATGGAAATGCACAGTCAATGCTCCAACGCGGCTGCGGGACAGAGATCTCCCAGGGGCCTGTCAGCCCGGCCAGGAGGCTGGGTACGACGTGGGTGGGACAGGAGCACTACACGGAGCTGAGGTTACCAATCCAGTGACTGACGCACAGGCAGGTTTGGCTGCTTGACTTTCTGGTGCACTGCTCACCCGCCCAAATGTTTATGCAGCAAATTAGTTGTAAAAGAAATTAGTGTTTTATTATGCTCTGAACAGCTGCTGCTTCATTTTACGGGGGTCATTCTTCGTGGCGGTCCGACCAACCAAGGAGAGGAACAAAGGAGGGGTTGGGGGGACAGAAAGAAGGCTGAAACAGGCCACTTTGGCCTTGTCTAACCAAGGCCTGAGGGGTGCAAAGTGCAAATGTGCCATCACCTTGGAAGTTGTCTTTGAGTGTGACCCCAAAACGAGCTCAATTCCCCGACCCCCCCAAAAAGAACGTCAAGAAATCTGTCAAATTTCTGGCAGTGGCAGAGCTGCTTTCCAACCCAGACTAGCCCAGTCCACTGCTGTTTAATGCTTACATTACCATTGTGCCAGACTGGGTTTGGGATGGGGCCATGCTAGGCACTGTACAAACATGTGGAAACATCATTTCTGTCTCAAGGAGATGGAAGGCAAATGACACGAAGGAGGAAGAAGCAGGAACAAGAGACGGTATCGAAGAGAAAGTTTCCATAAACACCTTTTTAAAAAGACCTGTCCTAAGGCGGCAGCCACTGCAGCCATCTCCCCTCAGCCTAGCCATCTTTGCCAGGTGGTCTTTGCATGATGCCACAGCAGAGGTAGTCAGGGGAGACTGCAGAGTAACCCAGGCTGTACAGGCCAGTGAAGATGAATGTTTGGAGACCTTAGGAGGACAAGGACATCTGAATTTTTGCAGGCTCTCGGGGCAAAAATAACTAGCACAGTGGATGCAGCGGGAAGGGGCTGTAGCACAGTGCCCAGCAAAGGGGGACATGAATCTGCTCGACAAAGCCATGGCAAGAAGGCTGAATGTTTCCCAGTTAGGGCCAGCCAGGCTGCAGGCAGCCAAGACCATTCATAGCAGAGTGCAGATCTGCCCAGACCCTGAGAGGTGCTAGTGCCCAAGGACAGCTCAGCTGCACTGCTGCAAAACCAAGTGTTCACAAGGACTCTCATTGTGTCTCCGTGTTGAGGGGATCAAGGTGGTCAGGTTCCTGAAGCATAGCTGGCCTGCTGGGAGCTGCTGCATCTGGAGTTAACTCTGCTCCCCCAGGCACAATGGCTGCACAGAAGGAGGTGACTGCTGCCTCCTTGCATCCCATGCCGCTCTTTTTTCTAAGCATCCCAGTGATGCCCGCTTTATAGATTTCATAGATTTCATAGACGTTAGGGCTGGAAGGGACCTCAAAGATCATCAAGTCCAGCCCCCTGCCTCAGAGGCAGGAAGTCAGCAAGGGTCAAAGGATCCCAGCAAGATAAGCATCCAAGGGTTTCTTGAATGAGTCCAGGGTAGGTGCCTGCACCGCTGCTGGAGGGAGTCTATTCCAGGTCTTGGGGGCTCGGACAGTACAGACATTTTTTTCATATGTCCAGCCTAAAATGGTCTTGGAGGAGTTTATGACTATTGGTCCTTGTTTTTCCTTGGGGTGCTCTGGTGAGCAGACATCCTCCCAGATCCTGATGCACACCCCTTCTGTGCTTACAAGCAGCCACCAGGTCCCCCCTTTGCCTGCGCTTTTCCAGGCTGAAGAATCCCATGGCTCTCAGCCTCTCTTCATAAGGCCTGTTCTCTCACCCTCTGATCATGCGCGTGGCTCTCCTCTGGACTTTCTCAAGCTTCTTGACAACCTTCTTGAATTGTGGAGCCCAAAACTGGACGCAGTACTCCAGCTGTGGCCTCACCAAGGCCAAGTACAGCGGGAGGATGACATCCTGAGATTTACTTGAGAAACATCTATGGATGCAAGCCAGAGTTTTGTTTGCTTTACCAGCTGTGACGTCGCATTGGTGGCTCATGTTCATCTTGTGGTCAGTCATGACCCCCAAGACTCTTTCAGCCGTGGTGCTGGCAAGTGTAGCACTGCCGAGCCTATAAGTATGCTGCAGGGGGCGGGGGTTTCCAAGGTGGAGCACCTTGCATTTGTCAGTATTGAATGTCATCAGGTTTGTATCCGCCCACTTACTAAGTTTATCCAGGTCAGCCTGGATCACTAGCCTGTCCTCAGGTGTGGACGCTATGACCCAAAGTTTAGTGTCATCAGCGGACTTAGCCAGTGCACTTTTGATACCAACGTCCACATCATTGATAAAGATATTAAAGAGAACCGGTCCGAGAACAGAGCCTTGGGGGATGCCACTGGTCACGGAGCACCAGGATGATTTGCTTCCATCAACCACTGCTCTCTGGGTCCAGCCTCGGAGCCAATTTCCCAGCCATCAGACTGTGGCGTAGCCGAGGCCACAGTTGGCCAATTTTTCCATGAGGAGGCCATGGGACACCAAATCAAAGGCTTTTTTTAAAGTCCAGATATATGATGTCAATCTCTTCTCCCTTGTCCAGGTGACAGGTCACCTGGTCATAAAGGGAGATGAGATTGGTCAGGCAAAACCTACCCGTGACAAACCCATGCTGGCTCTCCCTCAGGATGCTGCCCTCAGCCAGCTTATCCAGAAGGATCTCCTTGATAATTTTCTCCAGAATCTTACCGGGGATTGGGGTCAAGCTGATTGGCCTGTAATTCCTGGGATCTACTTTCCGCCCTTTCTTGAAGATGGGTACCACATTGGCCTTCTTCCAGTCTTCTTTAGTGTTGCACAGCTCCTGAAAAGCTGGTCAGGAAGCCCCTTGTGCCCCATTTGGTAACTCCAAAGGGTTTGGATCTTGGCTGTGGCAATACCAGGAATTGCCCTGTCCTGCGCCTGTAAATGGGGATTAATCTAATCTCTGTCCATGAAATTAAATTTGCACTGGTGCCCCAGCAAGCAACACGTTCTGATTCAATGAGCAGCGTGTGTCATTTCTTCCTACACAGAGTCCCCACTGCTTCATCATTCGTCCTGGGCTCTCTACCACTGCTGGGGTGTCTCTCTCAGCTCAAACGCTGGTAGTCTGTGAATTGGTAGTAAAAGGATCCAGCTGCCGTCCCCTTTGGGCAAGACGAGTTCCTGAGGGGTCGCAGCACGCAGCGTGGCGGCAAGTGGGAACGGCCACAGAGTCGGTGCCAGGCCTCTCGCAGAGCTGGAGAAGCCTTTCATCCAACCCCTGCACAGAGGCAGATCCCATGGCTGCACTGTCCCAGACAAGCGCCTGTCCAGCCTCTGCTTGAAAACATCCAAGGAAGGAGCTTCCACAACTTCCCTAAGCAGCCGGCTCCTTTCTCCTATGTTTTTACGCTTAGGAAGCTTTTTTTCTGAGGTTTAATCTTGGCCTGCCTTGCTGCAGTTGACACCCACAGCTTCACATCCTGGCCCCTGTGGCAAAGGGGAATGCTTCTCCTCCTTCGCCTTTATGGCAGCCTGTCAAATCTTCACAGACAGCTATCATGTCTCCCCGCAGTCTCCTTTTCTCTGAGCTAAACAGACCTTGTTCTCAGGGCCAGACCTTGTTCCTCATACAGCTACATTTCAACCTCTTTACCGTCTTTGTTGCTTGCCTTTGGATCTTCTCCAGCTTCTCCACATCCTTCTGAAAATGCCGTGCCCAGAACTGGGCAGGGTGCTCCAGCTGAGGCCTAGCCCATGCTGGCAGAGGGGTCTATCACCTCCCATGTCTTGCCTACAGTGCTTCTGTTAATACAGACTCAATTAGTATTTGCCTCCTCTGTGACAGCATCTCTTTGATGACGTGTGGAGTCTGTGATCTACCAGGATGAGGGGGGATGCCTTTTCTCTCTAGTGGCAAAGAGCAGGATGCGGACCAACAGCCTGAAGTTGCAGCAAAATAGGTTTAGATTGGATATCAGGAAAAAGTTCTTCACTGCTAGAACCGCTGGGCAGTGGGATAGACGGCTCAGGGGAGTTGTAAAATCTCTAGCACTGGAGATGTTCAAGAACAGGTTGGATAAACTTTGACCTAAGAAGCTATGCCTTTGCTATATTATAGATTATTTCCCATTCTTCTGGGCTTTGCTGGTTGCTGCATGGGGCCAGGAAGGGATTTTTATCCCCCTTCTGTTGCTACACATGCTGTGGGGGTGAGGGGGTTGCTTTCCTTGGAAGCAGTAGGTACTGGCTGTAGGCCAGGCGGGGGATTTTGCCTGGGGTGTGCCAATGTTTCTTCTAGGACTAAAACCCAGAGGTTTCTGGCTAGAGTGTCTTGCCCCTCTGCTCAGGGCCAGATCGACCACCACATTTGGGTTCAGGAGGGAATTTTACCCCGTGGGCAGATTGGTACAGATTGCGGTGGGGGGCCTTCCTCTGTAGCGGGGAGCATGACCCACTTCCTTGGATCCCTCCGATGTATTTTAACAGCGCTTGCAGCATCAAGAGGCTGCCACTGCTCTCCTGCTTTGCCCAGGGCAGGTCAGGGTGTTATGCTGTGCAGTTGTGTGACAGGGTGTTGGTGTAGTGCTAGTAATAGGTTAGACAAGGATTCACTTGGTCCAACCCCTCCCCATTTTGTGCCATCGGCAGACTTGACCAGCAAGCTCTCTAGCCCTGCATCCAGGTCAGTAATACAAACATTAGACCTGGAGCGACCCCCTGGGGGACCCCACTTGAGACCTCCTGCCAAGCTGACATTGAGCTGTCTAGGGCTGCTCTGTTTGCGGCTATGCCACCGATTCTGCATTCACTTCAGCAATTCTGTCCAGCTCCTAGGTGACTTCTGAGAATGTCATTTGGGACCATATCAAAAAGTCTCACTGAAATCCAGGGGTATTATGTCCACTACTTGCCCTCATCCACCAAAGCAGCTCCCCTGTCAGATCAGGATTATTCAGTAAAACCCTCCTGGCTCCAGTGGTCCTGTCACAAGCTGAACTGGAGTTGAAGAAAGCCAGCTCCTTGGCTCCTGCCTCAGGGCTGCCGCACGAACCCGGGCTGCCGCGTATGGGCATTTCCTTTGGAGTTGTACATGTTGGTTTATGATTTTTATCTGCCACACTATTGTTGGTGCTGTCAACAGATTGTCCTTTGAGCTACAAAGCCAGGGCCTTTTCAATGGGCTCTTGCACAACAAGGCTGCGTTTGTGCTCGGAAAGCCGAGCGGTCGGTGACTCAGGCTGGGGCTTTGTTCTTTTCAGGAGAACTCACCAGGGCAGGACACAGAGTCCACGTCCCTCCGGAGGCCTGTGAAACCCTGAGACACTGCAGCCATAGGCCAGGCCCTGGCCACAGCCCTGACTTCGGGGGGAACGTTCCCATCATCACTTTCTGACGAGGGCATTGCATCGTGCATGGCACAGCAAAGGGGTGGTCAACCTTTGCAGGAGCCCAGGACTGGGCTAGGAGGGATGGACAGGGCTGGGAGAGAGCTCCAAGCCAGGCAGGTGTCCCTCTCTCCCCCCCTGTGGGAAGCCACATGGCTGGAGCAGGGCAGTCAGCCCACGTGCATTAGGTTTTTCTCACCGCAGCAGAAGGCAGAGGAGTACGGGGGAATATGGCTTCATGCCAGGGAAAGGAGATGCTTGCCTCTGTGTTTCCTTGCTCTTACTTTAACCCCTGTTCCACATCTTGACCCCACCTCTGCTACTGACTCCCTCTGT
>NW_017729015.1:10370711-10373722 GCF_001723915.1 Gavialis gangeticus | reverse complement strand
TTTTTCTCACCGCAGCAGAAGGCAGAGGAGTACGGGGGAATATGGCTTCATGCCAGGGAAAGGAGATGCTTGCCTCTGTGTTTCCTTGCTCTTACTTTAACCCCTGTTCCACATCTTGACCCCACCTCTGCTACTGACTCCCTCTGTGACCCTGGACAACTCTCTTGCCCTCCTTGCCTCAGTTTCCCCAG
This sequence comes from Gavialis gangeticus, assembly GCF_001723915.1. Lineage (NCBI taxonomy): Eukaryota > Metazoa > Chordata > Crocodylia > Gavialidae > Gavialis > Gavialis gangeticus. The sequence goes on along the minus strand of NW_017729015.1, from coordinate 10,373,531 downwards.
GTACAAAGCATGCATGAGGACATGCCCTCCCTCTAACTCCACCAAGCAAAGCCCTGGCACCTTCCAACACAGGGTCAGTCTTCAAGCCAATGTGGATTCAAAAACACGACTGCTCAGCCTCACAGCCAAAGCTGGGCTGCTCTGTGCCCATCCAGACCTCACTGCTATATCTTTGTGCTTGTGCCTGATGCCCCATGGCTTCGCAGGGGATGCCCAGGTAATGCAAGTCAGATTTTGCAGAAGCCAAGGGAGTGATGGTCACTTAAAACAGCAGAGGATGGGCCTGGGGTTTGCTAGTCCTGTTGCAAAGAGGCCAGTAAAATGCCCTGTCAGTGGGTTCCTCTGGACACTCCCCAGCAGCTGCTGATTGCTTCCCTGCAGCGATGGAAATCGCCTTCGCTTTAGCAGTGCTGAGGATGGTTGTGATGCTCTCCACTGTCAGAAACAAGAGAGTAAAAGGCTAGGAACCCACGTCCAGGCTGTGAGTCAGAGACGCCCCTCTCTGAGACAGTGTCACACTGGCACAGAGGGGTCTGTCAGGGCGAGACAGACCAGGAGCAAATGTCAGCACACAGTGCATGGTCTCAGCTCTCAGACAATGGCATTCCTACCCCACATGCATACCGAGTGCTCCTCAGCCTTTACTCACCATGGCCATGCTCCCACCCAGCTGGCTGAGCCACGCAGAGGGGAGGCAGAGAGGGGAGTGGGCTGACCCCATGCGCCAGCCAGGGTGTAGGCAGGAGCACCAGAAAACTTGCTTAGGTTGGGCAGGGGTGAGAGGATTGCTTGGAGTAGAAGTCACAGGGTAGGGCCCGGCTTGGAAAGGTCCTAGGAGGGGTTGTGTAGGTGTGAGAAGACAGGAAGGCCTGCTGCAGGGCTTGCAGCTTGGCTATTTCACGGCTTGGTGAAGGGGGAAGGATTGTTTGAATAGGAAACTGGGAGGAAAACCCAGTGGGGACTTAGTCATGACCAAGAGAAACTTCCCAGGGTGGCGCTGACAACCTCCTCACCCTGCCTAGACCTCCTCCTCAGCCTGTGGGCTGCCTCAAGTCATTAGGGGGTTAATGACAGGGTGCCCATTGAATAGACGGATGCCATAAACAGTAGCTGTGGGCTTCCTCCTTGTTTTCTTGCAAACGTAGTGGGCCTCATGCTTGGAGATGCCAGTACTGAGCTGGTGCCCCTGGCATGAGGCTGACTCAAAGCCCGCCCCCGGCCCCCAGTGCCCATCACTTGTCCTAGCCCTGCCTCCTCCAGCAGCTTCCAGTGGCTCCTTCTTGTGGCTGCACCCAGAGGGTCCCTGTGTGGCCCAGTTCCTCCCTCCCAGGAAATGTTTGCTGTCCACCCCAAAGGAGAGAGCAGTCCAGACAACTTCCAGCTGCCCTGTGGCAGCCAGGTCAAGGGATTGTACCCGGGCAAGGCTGTTTCACTCAGCTGGGAGAGGCAGGAGGTGGGGAACTTGTGCATCACCTTGCCCTTTCATGTCCCGGAGCACTTTGCTCCAAGACAGGATTCTTCCTCACTTCCCATGGAGTCACCCTGGCCCCCTTGGTGCCGTCGGGGAGGGCAGGGCCGAGGCGCCCGGGCTACACTTTCTACTTCTGCGAGAAAGGCCCTGACAAAAATGTTCAATGAAAGCCACACTCCCTGCCCAGACTTCGGGGCTTAGTCCTGGCCAGGAAAGTGCTCCCAGCAGCTCCCACTCTGTATGAAATAATTTGTTATTTTAGTTGTAAAACAGTAAGTGGCCCCTTTCCAGACAGGCCCTCGGCGTGCGGGAAAAGCAAGGAGAGTCCCATTCCTGTTAATGACTGAACCATTCAGTCGGGGCTGGCAAGGCCTGGCACAGACACATCCCCCTACTGTGCCCCTCCTCGCACGGAGGTTACCCAAGCTGAGATTTTTGTAAGGAACAGAGTCGTGATTAATTAGCGCATTGGCTCGCACTTGCCTTTGTGAATGGCTTTGGGCAGGGAGGCAAGAGAAACCAGGAGGTGCATCTATGCAGACCCATGTCTGTTCACGGTTGCGCGTGCAGGTCTCTGGATCGGTCTGTACAGTTGGGGAGGTGTTTCTAAGCATGCAGGGGCAGCAATTTCCTTTGCTTTTCTTCCTCAGACTAAATGTGAAGGTGCACAGGGAGAGAGAAGTGGTGAAACTCCAGGGCTAGGTGTGTGCAGCTACTCCTCACTTAACGTTGTAGTTATGGTCTTGAAAAATGTGACTTTAAGCAAAATGATGTTAAGCGAATGCAGTTACGACACAGTAGTTACCTACTAGCAGATGGCGGGCAAACAACATTATAACTGGACATTGTGCAACTTTAAACGAGCATATCTTTAATAGATCAGTGATGTAATAACAAAACAACGTTAACCGGGACGATGTGAAGTAAGGAGTATCTGCATGTGTGCACACACTTATCCTGACCTGTGGTACCAGGTACTCCTTAGCAGGCAGCAGTGCAGCGAGGGAAGGTGGTGGTGCAATTCCTAAAGCAAGGGCACTGACTCCTGGCAGCTAAGGCTCTGGGTCTGTGGTAGGGATTTTACACATCCAGCCTAAAGTCTGATTAAGCTACTTCAGTGCCTGCTGGAGCCAGCAAGAATTTCCTGGCGGCAGCCCCTCTAGGGATCCTGATGGCCTGTTTCAGCCTTCACGGGCTAGGCAGTAGAAATACAGAAGTCGGTGTCACTGGGGGTTACAGTCACTGGCTCTCTGACTTGCATGCACTAGCAGAGAGGCAACTTCTGTGGGGCAAATGGGAAAGGGAAATTTATTCTCCCACACAAAACCCATTTCCAGGTAGGGGTAAGA
>NW_017729015.1:10361709-10365711 GCF_001723915.1 Gavialis gangeticus | reverse complement strand
TAGCAGAGAAGCAACTTCTGTGGGGCAAATGGGAAAGGGAAATTTATTCTCCCACACAAAACCCATTTCCAGGTAGGGGTAAGAAACTGCATGAACGACGCAATAGCAGACTCTGTGAAATCACTTTGATAAGACTTCAGTATTGACCCGAAGGTGAGCTGGCAATTGCAATTACTCCCTATCCACAATCAGGGCACCACATAAGTCCCAAGGGGCAGATGTGGGACTTACGTGGTATTTGGATTTTCTAGCTTGTCAGCCAGTCTTAAAGGATGCCAAGGTTTTTGCTAATTCTCGGGTGAGCCAGTGACCCAGGGTTTGGGGTGCCCTCTGGCGGAGTTCTCGTTGCACTGCTGCTGCCTGCCCGAAAGGTGTTCAAACACGTGAAATTGGCCGCAAAGGACTATTGTGGGGACGTGCCGTAGTGAGGCCAGGACAGCAACCTCTTCTTGCTAAGCATTTGCAAACCCATTGCGATCAGGAGGCCTGTCTGCAAATCATTTGTCAGCAGAGGAAATGAGCAGGGCAGCCGAAAAAATGATTCAGAACTAATTACTCACCCAGCTCTAATTTCCTGTGATTTTGGCAGCCCGGAGCCTGCGCCGCCGGGCACGTTCCCTCACATCCCTCTGAGTCACGCCCCAGCCCACTGCCGATGCCGTGGTGCCAAGTTCCTCCTCCCAGCCCATGTTTCGTGCAGGGGCATTGATTGCCAGCAGCAGTCCTGAACCAGGACAAGGCGGTTGACTTCCGGCTGTTCTGAGCCAGGCCCTTCAGCAAAGTCCGGACCGCATCCAAGCCCTTGCATCATGGACTTCGGCACGAGCCCATCCCTCCACAGGCTGGTCAGGCACCCGCCCTGCATGCACGGGAGAGCACAGAGCCTTCTCTGTAGCGTGCCAGGAAATTGGGTGACGGCTGGGATGCTGGAAGAGGGAATGCATGAAAAAACCCAGGCCTGCGAAATTCCCAGTGCCACCCACGCCCAGGATACCTGGGCCCTGATCTCTGCACAGAGCAGGGCTTGTTCAGCCAAAGAGGTGCAGGCTGGGAAGGTGTTGCCTCCACGTGCTGATTTTATTTAATAAGGTTTCTGGCTACTTGTTGACATGATGGCATCGGCACCTTCAGGGGCGCCCTGCATTCAAACCCTCTCCAGCCAACCAAGCACACTGGCTGCCTTTGCCCTTGCTAAGGGTGTGAAGTGCAGAACGGGCACGGGGCAGAACGCAGGGTGGGCAATGACACCCTGTCTCTTGCACATGCCCACTCCAGGGTCCGCCGCACAGCAGCCGTCTCTTCAGCAGCATTTTATGGGCAAGAGAGGCTTAGGGCTATTGCAGTCCATCAGCCAGCTCCGGACCTATTTGGTACCCTGTTACAGTCAGCATCGAGACACCTTGCAATCCTTTATTCACCCCATGCTTGTTTCATTACGCTCCTTTCTTTGCCTAAGGAGATGGCAAGCTCTCCAGCGCACACATGTGCAGAGCAAAACAGGTGCTAGTTGTTTCACGCACAGAGCTCTATGCAGTAAGAAAGCGACTCCACGTGGATTGTAGCAGCTTGGGTCAGTGCGGCTGCTTCCAGCCATGAGGTGCAATGCTGGGTTCAGAGGTGCTGTGCAATTCCCCAAGCACTGGAAGCTGCCCAGTGCCACCCTCCAAATGGTCCCCCCTGCAGCTCCTGTTCCAGTCTGCATGCGACCTGCAAGTTGTGACACGAGTGGCAGCCAGAACTTGTCATCAACACTGAAATACTAGCAGCAGCATAATATCACCATCAGCCCGTGCTGCTTGCCCGACCACCTGCTGGAAGGTCCGTGAGCAGACCACAGGAAGCAGCGATGCTCTCCACAGTGTGCAGCCTTGTCAGGTGGCAAATGCACAGCTCTTGCCCCCACATCCCTTAACAGATAAGGATGGACCACTCCATTGAGTGGAGGTGAGACACTCAGCCAAGAACCATTCATTCAGACCCAAACCCATCAAAGGAGGCAGGATGGGATGGGATGCTGGGCCCCTCCAGCAAGCTGGACATGAGCATCAGTGTTAGAGCAGCTGACATGACCATCCTTTGTGAATGAGAATATGCTTTCCCTGTTCTTGCCCAGTGAGCAAAGGGAAAGCTCCCAGGGGCAGAGTCAGGAGGGTAGGCAGTGCCATTGTGGTTTTCACACAGGACACCTGGATCTCCGTCCCCAAATCCTCCAGATCCTTGACTTGCGCTGCCCATGATAAACAGAGCATTTGCTGGCCCCACTTGTATCCTAGGTTACCCATGGCTTGAAGGCTACAGGCCTGCAATGAGCTTGAGGGTGCAAAGGTGGGAGCAGAGCACTCAGCAGAGCAGCTCTGTGGAGATCAGCGCACGTGGCAGCTCTCTGAACTGCCCAAGCAGGCGACCTGAGCAGGGGCAGGGGGCAGACAGCATGCAGACCGGGTGCGGGGACAGCACTTACAGGTCTGGGCTTAGCAAAGGCTCCCAGTGGGAGTGCCCCCAAATCAGTCACACATGCTGCCCCCAGCAGCACAGTGCTACCCCCGTTGCTTCACACCCAGAGCCAGTATCCTTCAAGCTTTGGTCATCAGGCTCTTCTCAAAAGAGAGAAAACCCTTGGCCCATGCACAAAAGTGACCCCAGGAGAGACTCTGTGCCCTGCATTGTGGAGTCACTCCGATGAAAAAATCTGCTGTGCTTCTGCCCCAGGGCTGTTTCCCAAAAGCTTTTCCCTTGGCGACTGGGATCAGGGCCCCACAGTGCTGCCTGCCCCCACCCTCTACAGCCACAAAAAGGTTTTACCCCCAGCTCTGCCACTGACCTGTTGGGGGACCTTGGGCAAGTCACTTCACCTCTCCACACTGCCTGTTTCCTCGTCAGCCTTGCCTACTTGAAGTCTGGGCCGGCCGGAGCCAGGGCTGGCTCTGACCAGTGCCTGCAAAATGCCTAGCACAACCAGGTGGACCGCCCTCCAGAGATCGTGGCAGCGAGGACACTGGATGCGGGGCTTTCCAGACACCCTGTATTTGTCACAGGACAGCAAAGTTGGATGTGGGGGGGTGAGATTTCCAGGACCCTACTCCCTTTCCCTCCCTGCAGTAACCTTGCTCCCACCCCGGCACTGCAGGGAGTGCGAGTTGCTAGGAGCCGCGGCTCCAGGAATGCGCCAAGATGGGGACTCCTGGGCAGAGCATCGCGGCCTCTCCAGATCCGGCTGCTCTCAGACAATAGCCATATTGATTCTCCCACACTTCCACTGCATCCCAGGCCCCGATGGGTTGGCCCCTTCCCCCTCGTACTGCATCAGGAGGCCGTGGGGTTTGTTCATGGATTTTTAACCCTTTCCAGCCTCCCACCTCCACTCTTGAGGATTCAAAGGACTGTGCGCGGCATCCAGCGGCAGGGGAGATTGCCTGCAATAACGGTTGCTTGGCAACACTGGCCAAATTTCTCCCATGAGACATAAAGCTCACCCCATGGGAGAAATGGGGGGCAAGCACAAGGCGGAGGTATCCCTTAAGTCCTACTGCATTCCTAACCAGGTGGGGCTGTTCAGGCAGGAGAATTAATTGGTGGGGGAGGGGCAATCTTTAATTAGCTAGCCAGGCTTTAATAGCAGCAAAGGATGCAGAAGGAAGGAAGCAATCCCTGAACAGCCAGGACATGTGGTGCGCAAGTGCAGGCAGCTTCTTAGGACCTGACCCCCAGCTGGGGTTTGTAGGCCTGGCTGCAAAATCATTCAGGATAACAATTCGCCTTCATTGCATAACTGCAGACTAGAGCAGGGCATCAGGCTACTGAGAAGCCTCTCAGAAGAAGGCCCCAGACAATATTAGGGCAGCAGGGAAGGAAAAAGGTGCTTGTACAGCCAGAAGAGAAAGCTATTCAACTCCAGATCAGCCTTATCTGGCCTCTGGGTACAGAGCCAAGTGGCAGTGCCCAGGCAGCAAGCCCCCTGGCCTGGGTTACAAAGCAAACCCCTTACTTTGTAAGGCAACCTGG
>NW_017729015.1:10328059-10356709 GCF_001723915.1 Gavialis gangeticus | reverse complement strand
TCAGTCTTATCTGGCCTCTGGGTACAGAGCCAAGTGGCAGTGCCCAGGCAGCAAGCCCCCTGGCCTGGGTTACAAAGCAAACCCCTTACTTTGTAAGGCAACCTGGTCCAAAGAAGGGCACTGGACTAGATAGAGCAGGGGGTTGAGTTTCCTGCAGCCTGGGAAATCCTTCAGCCAGGTGCAAGGCAGATTAAGTGCTCCCAGACCAAAGGAGCCAGGATTCACTCTCACCAAGGAGTCAGTGCAAGGAGCAGGTAGAGCATCTCCCAGTCCTCAGCAAGGAAGGAGCCCCCACCAGCCCACAGCCTTCTCTGTACTCCCTCTATCTCTGTGCCTTTCAATCCTGGGTAGCCAAGTCCCTTGGTAAACCCCTTGCTCTCTGCAGGAAACCTAACTGCTGCCCTACCAGCCACCACAGGGGCAAAGCCTTTTCGCTGCCACACCTGTCCTTTTATAGCCCCTCTCCAGGTGAGCCTGGGCTCAGGTATGAGGTGGGTGAAGTCAGGGCTCTAACTCCTCCCTAGGCACCTCCCTGTATAAATGGAGGTCTGAGCTCTACATTTATTATAATATAATAGCAATGGATCTGTACAGCCTAGCCTAGGTCTTTCTGTAGCTTTTCACTTCCATTGCACCCTGCTGGATACAAATCCCTCTTGATTCTGTCTCTGATGCTCTCTATGCTTCTAGTGTAAAACTTTGCTTTGAAGTAGAAGGGCCTTAGGCATTGCACAGGAATAGGGCCTGGCAGCACTGTGATCCTGGGGATATCTTTAAGAGTGCTGGGTAACTGCTGAAAATAAGGCATCTGGGTTTTATGGCTGGAGGTGGGATTAGGGCTTTAATGCCTCAAAAACACATCCCTGTCTATCCACTTGTGTTTGCACCATGCTTGCACTTCCCTGGGGAATCGCTCCTTTCCCCAGAAGTCAAGCAGATGAATGAAAGAGCAGGGAGGATTACATTTTTAGTCCAGTTTCTTAGAAAAAAATATCTCTGGGTTTCCTCTTTGCCAGCACTTGAAGACTGATATGATCAGGTCGAAAATGTCTGCGAAGCAATATGAGGGATAACGTTTCACTCACAAATCATGATTAATATCCTGTTTATGTGAGCACTGACAAAAGGCCTGCAATTTGCTGCTGTCAGTCAGGGTAGGGGCTTGAGGCTCTCCCTTGGAGCGAAGTACGGTCTGAAATGTCTCTCTCTGAGTAAATGGGGCATGTTCTCTCTCCAGAAAGAGCACTTAATTTAATGTTTAAAGAGACTTTTGGCAGCTGCCCAGGTCAGTCATTAGCCCAGGGTCCACCTATTTGCTTCTGTCTAGGGAAAGTCATTGTTGGCCAGATCCTCACCTCTCTGATGTCTTCTGTGGAAGGCTGGCCACCACCAGCTTTGGGGGGCTAGCCTTGTAGGCAGACCTGAATTTAGTTATCTGGTCTAAATGCTAATTTGATGGCAACCTATCAATGCCCGCACAGGGAGGAGATTGCTAGCAAGCAAAGGTGTGTCATGATTCAGTGGCTGAGGTTACACCAGTCCAAATAGGAAGCAAGGCACGACATTTTAACAGGCAGTTCAAAGCATGGCTGGACCTGTTCCTTGCCCTGTGGAGCGCTTACAGAGAGTCGCCTTGATCTGTGGGGCTCAGCGCTGGGAGCAGACGATGAACGCGGGCCCCTCTGGCTTTGATGTCTAAGGGCCATCTCTCTGGGTGGACTCACCCCTTGGAAGTGTAGACAGAGCTGCTCCAGTGTGAAGCCTTTGCTTCCACCAGGAAGGGGTTCCCAGTAGGTACCTAGAGGGGGGCAAGCAGGGTACCAGCCCCAGGCGCTGACTTGTAGGTGGTGCCAGAACGGAGGGAAGTCTACGTCATGGTAGCATCCACTGGGTATCGGGACGCTGTGCCACTGACTTCCCTGCTGCTTGCTGCTGGCAAGTGGAAGCGGCAGAGGCAGAGGCAGCTGCAGTAGCAGGGTGGGACATAAATGCATCAAATTTGGGAAAGGCTAGCCCAGGGCACAAAACTAATGATGAGTAACACCTCTGGGGATTCTCCTCACCAGCCTGCAGAGCTGTGGGGATGCTACAAATCGGCAAACATCCCCAAACCCAGGGCCCTTTGCCATCTGGAGGCTCCTCATAAACATAATGCACCTGGTTTTGCACACCTCAGTCAGACATGGCCCAGCATCAGCTCTCTAGCGTGCCTACAGCTAGCCGAAGCTGTCCGTGGGGCTGGGCATTTTCCCCACATGCCCTCTGATCACCAGCTCTAGCCGGTTTCCTGAAAGCTCCCATTTCCTTCCTACAAAGAGTCCCATTAGCTTCCAAAATCTCTCACTCTTGGCCCAAAACCAGAACACCAACTGCTCAAGAAAAGAAGGGTATTTGAGAAAAACAAGGCCCTCTGTTGCTGGCAGACCGTGGGCTGGGGTTTCCAGTGCAGGTGTGAAGGCTTTTGAAATGCAGACACAGGGCTGTCAGTGTCTGCAGCTGCTCCTGCCTGGAGGTGCTGCTGCTTGGTGGAAAGGATGTTAGCAGCAGCCAAGGGTGCCGTGAACATGCACTAGCCAGAGGGGGACAGCGGCTGTAGGCCAGCGTTGTGTTTGTACCAACCCTTCGTTCTGGCCAATCTCAAAGAGAAGAGCAGCCTGATACCTCTCACCCAGCGAGGGCTGCTAGCAGGGGCCTGCCGGTCTTACCCCAAGTTCAAAAATGGGGAAACTACTCTCATGTTTTATCCCTGGTGCCTTCAACCTCTGGGAGGCTGACACTTCCGCAGTCCAGAGCACACCCTCACCCTGGTGACAGGACCGCTGTCCGGCACAACGCTGCAGAAGGGGGAGTCTGCCTGGATAGAAACTGGGTGATGAATGTGTTTGGGAACACAGCAGGAATGGATATCCACGTGAATGCTCTGGGAGTGGATGAGGGCTCACCTGGGGCTTACCCAGGGCCTGTGTCCTGCAAGGCTGTAGTAGGATGCAAGGGATGCAGGCCCCTTGGGCAGACACAGGCACCTATGTCCACTATCAAAGCATTAAGTATCCTAAGGGCTGTGAAGCTCTTGGTTCTGGACAGAGGCTAAATCCCCACTGTGGCACAGCCATAACTAAGTGGGGGCTTAAGCCCCCTCCTAGTCAAGCACATGCTGACGTCCTGATGAATCTTGGCCTAAAAAAACACAACCCAAATAGGTACCAGAGACCTCCCAAACATGGAAACTGCTGCCCCTGTGCTCCGTCCAGAGCCCTAATAAAGCCCCCTCCACGCCCCAGGAGAGACCTGCAGACCTTCTCGAATTATCCACTCTGAGTGGAATAGCTAAAATGCCGGAATGGCTCCACTTTTATCCCAGCCCAAGATCAACACAACGGCTTTTCTGCAGACACATTGGGCTAGGTGGGGGGAGGCAAGATGAAGAAGGGTCCTTGCCTTGATCTGCTGTTACAATAATAAAGTTTCAAGCCCGCTGGCTTGTTTGGATTTGCACTGCAAAAAGCAGCACACGCACGCCAGACGGGGTTTGATTTATGGGTTTGCCCCAGCTGCCTTCGCTGGGCGCTGCAGTGGGATGCGCTGGGGCCGTTGGGCCAATTCAGAGTGAAACACCACTCATGTGGCTTCAGCAATTAATGGGGCTTTCGTAACGAGCTCATGTTTAGACAGATGTAAGAGGTCCTTTGAAATGGGCATGCCAAACAGTGCCGTTTCCTCCACTCTTTGCAAACACGGGCTGGAGCCAAACAGAAACAATGCTATCGCTGCTCTCAGCATCGGGGTCCTGTGTGGGCTCGGCCTGCCATTATAAACAGGGGTGATGTGGACGTGAGAGGATGGGCTGCTTGTGCAGACTCGCTGCTGCTTTTCCTTTGGTTCCTCGCCGCTGAGAAAGCTGCCTGGGAACCACTGCCGTTTGGCATGAGTTGGGTCTGCCCAAAAACACATGAACACGTGGGCTAAAACCAAGAGTCCAGTTCCCCAAACCTTGGGCTGAATGAACCTGAACTTGGTCTGGAACCACATCTGAAACAACACCAGACTAAGGGCTGGTCCAGATACCTCAAATGCAGGTGAAAGAAACCTCTGGTCATTGTTGACAATTATGCAGGAGCCTATTCATGGAAGAAGTGGTTGCCTAACTCAAACCCTTGATCCAAATCCTTCCCAGGCGTCACAATCCAGATGTGCAGCTTTAGCCTTGGATTCCTCTTTAGTCCCCAATAAGGAAAACATGCATCATTAGTAAATGTGTGCTAAGATAAGCTCCCTTTCAGAGTGATGCTGACTCCTCCAGCCTGTGTTGGCCTGGGAAGTAGCACTGGCTTCTCGGACCTATTCATACAGCTATGCTTCAGAGTGGATTTCAAGGGTGGGGGGGATATCTCCAAAAGGTGTGGCTGGCACAGAGGTTTCTCACCCTGCTCTTCAGGCTGATTCTTGAACACAAAGAACTACATGGTCACAGCTGGCTTGGATTTGCCACAGCTTCAATATAATGGCATCAGCTAGGAGCCCCCTGATGGGACAGGTGAATCTGGTTCCCAGCTCTACAAAAAATACCCTCTGGTGAATCATTTAATCTCAGTGCCTTTGCTCCCTTGCCTGGGAAACAAAAACAGCACTTCCTTTCCATACCCTTTACGCCCTCTAGAAAATGTACAGAGATTTATTCCCACGGATGTGTCTGTACAGTATCTGGCACAACGGGGTCCCTATCTCAGTTGGGACCTTCAGGAACCACTGCCAGGCCAGCCATAAAGACCAGTAGCATGCATGGCCAGGGATCTGTCTACTGCACCAACAAGCTTCCTATGGAGGTGTCAAACTCACGCCTGCAGCACAGGTCATTAACATAGTAAACACAAATGAGAAAAATTACATCCCTCTTCCCTGCCCCCACCCCATCACAAATGCAGATGGTTTCCGATCCAGATGCGTGCCCAAGTGTGGATATAAGTGTTGGACCTGCTGCTCCAGGGATAAGCCTGCTCACCAAACGGCTGTCACCTGTTACAGCTCTTCGGCTGAAAGACTTGCCATGCCATACCTAAAATACCGACGTCCCCAGCCTGCTGCCCTCATGGCACTCCTCAGTGTAGCTAGAAGGGGTTCAGGCGCTGACACCGTGCTTTTCACTGTCCCGTGTACTGCTTGACCCCAGTGTTTGAGAACAGCAGCCCGTAGCAGCATTGTTTGCTTTAGGGAAGGAACCGGTTTGTTAGTGTGTGTGATGTGGCTGTCTCCCCCACAGGGAGCGGGACTGTGGCACTGGCTGGTTTCCTGCCTCCAGGCTATGCAGTGACCCAGATAAGGAGACACCAGACTGCATCTACACACCAGTCCCCTGGGAGCACTTTACTGTAGCTTGGGAGTGGTGTGAATTTCCTCTCTGGGCTCCGGACAATGGTGCCTGCTCCCATTTCAAGCAGCAAAGAGGTTTTGTGTGTTTGTTTGCCTCCTGCAAGGTGCTCCCACAGGAACCCTTAGCTTTGCCCTGGCATCTGGTTCTCAGCACGACATTTATTGCCCATGCTCAAGCCTACAGCTGGGTTGACCATGGGGCAGGGAAATCAGGGCCAAAGGTGCATTGGTGCATTGGTGCCCCTGCTCCTACTCAGAGACCCCAACCCCTGCTGCTCTCTGTCCTGTACTTGTGCCATTTTTCCCCGCAGGACCGTGCTGCCAGGAGCGGTTCTGGAAGTTCCCCACCGAGAGCAAAGAAAGTCTCGGCCCTGGCAGCCTGGAAGGACTTGGGTGTTACTGAACAGAGCCTGCGCGAGCCCAATGGCTCCCTGAGTGCATGCGTTGCTACCACCATTACCCATGCCACAATATTCCTCCCAGGCCTAACACTCCTGAAGCTTTTCTACTTCCCTTCCTCTGTTCACCAGAGGCCCTCAGAGCCTGGGTCAGCCCTCCCTCCACAGCCTAGACAGTGTCTCTCCCCGCTGTCAGACTGCAGACTCGAGTCCTCAAAAATGTCAAAAATGCAATGGGAATCAAGGTTGCCCGAAATAGTTTTGATCCTTTAAGAATTGCTGCCGTCTCATTCTAAATGTGACCATATGTCTGCAGACCACACAGAGACAGTCGCACACAGGAGCTTGGGCCCATTACTCTGCCCGGGGCCATGCCAACCCATGCTGTGGGCCCATCAAACCTGGCGGGCAGAAAGGTCAGCAGGGCCAAAGGAGCGATTCTGGCAGGGAGCGGGGGGCAAGAGGCACAAGTGCAGGGAGGAGCATGCTCCAAGAAGGGTGCAGGCTCTGCCTTGGGGCCCCAGCCTGGCACCCTCTTGGCACGGTGCTGCAGGAGGCATGCTGGGGGAGCTCCTCACCACATGAAATTCCTCACAAGAGGGGCAGTGTTAACCCTAATGGGTAGTTATGGAACAACCTGCCCGCGGGGGAAGCTCTTCTCTAACCCCCGGTGGTTAGTGGTTAGCTCATGAGGGTTAACCACCCTCCCCCAGCCAGCTATGGTGGGCAGCGCTCCAGGCCTTTGGGGCTGGCATGGACACAGCAGAGCAATCAGATGCGGAAAGATCAGGAGGACGGACCTCCCTCGTGCCTGCGGAGGTGAGGCGCCAGGTCTGCTCTCCCACCCTCCAGCTGGAGAGCACCAGCTCATTCTTGCGCTCTTGGAAGTCCTGTATCCCACCAGGATGAGGCGCTAGCGGCTTTCAGCAGCCCCCGCGGACCCCTGTGAAACAGCAGTGCCTCGTGGTCCAAGTGAGAAATCAGCAGCTTGACACTGAGGCTCGAAACCTCGTCTCACTCCAGCTTGCTCCATCTCTCTCTCTCGCTGCTTGGCCCTTCACCTCCAGAGTGTCGGCCTGGCTTCTCACTGCCCTTTGGGATGTGACAACCTGCTGCTGCTTTTATTAGTCCTTCGTGCATGTATTTTCACACGGGGTTTGGAACAGCTCAAGCCTCAAATGAGAGGGAAAGCCACGGTTCACCTTCCTAGTAGCTTAGCTGCTGAAGCTAGAGACAAACCAGGAGGACTATGCAGAGGCTAATTTGGTGGCATTTATTACCAAGACAGAGCCAGGCCAGCAAGAGAGACAAGGGAGAAAGGAGGGGTGGGGGGGGCTGCACAACTGGTAAATAATAGCATCCGGAGCTAGTGGCAATAAGTGATGGGTGGGAGTGCTGCATCAGACAGGAGAAATCTGGCAAAATGCAGATCACCAGCAAGCCCTCCCCAGGCTGGAGCTGCAGGAATTGGTAGAGCTGGGACACTGCCACAGGAGAAGAGCCCGGCGAGTTGCTTCCAGGGGAAGGGAGCACAGGGTCCTGCAGGAAGCAAGTATAAGACAAGGCCTGGCCCTCCATCGACTGCTCTCCCCTTCTTCCCTAGCTTCCCCTCGCTGCTGATACAGAGACTGCCTGCATGGGCCATATCACAGGTGCCAGCTCCACCATACCCCAGGTACCACAGCAGCTTCTCTGCCTGCACACAGCAGCCCCACAAGCCAGACTTGTCCTGCAGGCAGGAGACGAACCTCTCCCTTCTTGCTTGCGCCATTCTCTGTTTGGTTGGCAAAGCCCTGAGCTGCATAGCATGAGGTCTGGGACATTGTGTGTGAGCAAGGGAGGAGGTGAATGTGTGTGTGGTGGGCTCCATTTCTGTGCTCCCAGAAGGAGGGGGCTGTGCGAGCATAGCAGAGTGGACTTTCCTAGACAATGTTATTACATTTTCTCTGTTTTTTGGGGGTGTGCGTGTGACTTTTTAATGCTTGAGAGAGCTGGGCACAGGCATCCACAAACAAAGCCAAGTACCGTGTGAGCGAATGCTGTCCAAGCTCATATGCTCAACACTGCCAATGCCCCTTGAGCCCTCCCACGGTCCTCTGCTACTCATACCCTCGGTTCCAGATACACCCCCTGCCACGTCTGCTCATGCCTCAGCTGCCTTTGGGCCCCACACGCAAGCATTCCCAATGCACCTCTGTCCTGCCTCCAGGGCCCCTCCTGACCACAGATGGGAAATTTTGCTAAATTAGACCAGAAACTCATTTAAAACCACCAAGCCCAATTTATTCGTGCTCTGAGCTAGCCAGAGTTTCAGAGGCAAAGGCCTGGGGGTGCATTAACCCACACAGCCAGCCAAAGTATGCAGTGCCTCCCAGCTATGGAAAGTGAGCACCCCTAGGTGCACTGAGTCCAACAGAGATAAGAAGTCCTCCTGAAATTACTGCCAAAAAGCCCCAGGGCATTTTATTTTCTGCAGGAGGTGAGAAACATCTGCGTTCAGCGCTTGTCACTGAAGGTGTGGGGAGGTAGCTGTCCACGAATCTGGAATCGCACTGAAGATGACAGGCACACACGCTGGTCTGCAGGTGGAATCTGACTTCAATTCCCCGGTGAAATCCAGCCCTGGCCAGAAAAAACTTCAGGGGGGCACAAGTCTTGCATGGATCTGTCTGGGAATGGATTTACCCTAAAATGAATATACCTTATTCCTTCCACCCCTTTGTTCCTGTATTACAGCCAGGCAGAAAAGTGTCAATTTGGGGCAGGAGAGAAAAGCATCTCTACAAATTTCTCTGCGTGTAATTGTGATTATTACTCCTATCCTGTAGATGGAAGAGATGAGGCCATGGGAAGTTAGGCAGCTTGCTTGACATCACACAGCAAGCTGGCAGACAGGACCCAGGAGTCCCAGACCCCTCTGTGACCAGTGCAGATAATGACCTCCAGTATAATCAGAAATACCCAGTGACATCAACACCGCCAGCCAGTGACGCAATGCCCGTTTCATACCACTCATTAGCACCTGGGACCTGACTTTCAGGCGCATCCTGTTCCTCATTTTTCCTTTTCATCTGGAAGATGATTCCCTGGTCTTCCTCCTCCACCTCTTTCTTTATTTCAAAAAGTCTCCCAAATAGGTGACTAGCCTTTCCCCCCTCCTTTTACTGCCCACCAAATTGAGGAAGTCGCAACCGCAAAGCTCTTGAAAGCATATTTTTTTGGTGGAGACCACCGGTACTGAGAGATTAAAATTGCTGTTGTTTCTTCCATTACTCAGCTTTCCTGAATTATGGGGTGTAATACGCAGGGAGTGGGAATAATTAGGGGAGAACAATGGCAGGCTTGATGGCTTAAATACGCTTGTGTGGTACTCCGAACAAGTCCAGCCTGCTGTCACATTTCTCTAGGCCTCCATTTTCCACAGCTTGTGCCAAGACTTTTCCACTACAGAGTATCCAACCTCTCAGCTTCCTCATTCCAGAGTCTCTGGCTATTGTTGTTGTTGTTATTATTATTATTATTATTATTATACTTAGCTTCCTGATTTAATTCAGCTTTGTCTATCTTCCTCAGCACTCAGGAGGCCTCATCTTAGCTTTCTCTTCCTGACTGATCTTGCCCCACCTATGTGCAGCTTGGGGAAGGCAATGGTCTCTGGTTTGCAATTAGGCAGGCAGAAGAGAGGGGCAGAGCAGTGCAGGGAGGAATAGTAATTACTGGCCCTCTCAGGGCGAAATCCATACCTGTGTCAAGGGACACGGGATTAGCCCAAGGCTGATGCACTGCAGATGCCCACTTCAGCCTTTGTCTCCCACTTCTTCTCTGTCCAGTATGATATCAGTGACTCACTTGCGTGGCCAAAGGTGGGTTGGGGGTGACCATGTCCTTCTAGTGCAACTCCTCCTGCTGCATGGCTTCTTCCTCAGTCCCCTCAATCCAGGCTATAGAGCTACTCCATGACTTGGACCCTACCTAGCTGGCTAAATGGCTCACGGTTGAACAAGGCTCAGTGGGCCTGCTCAGCGTCATGGGCTTCATCACTTAGTGCTTCTGGCCTTCAGATTTCCATGCTCCCTCCTGGAGCGGGGGCCTCTCAGGACCCTTGTCGCTGGAGTGGGTAGTCACAGGCAGAGCGGCTGCTACAGAAGACCTACAGGACGCCTTGAATCTGAACCCGGTCTCTCTCGCTGCCTCATGGGATGATCTTGGGCATCTCACCTGAGGTCCCTAAGCCTTGGCGTTCCCAGCTGTCAGTTGGGGCTGAGGCCAACCCTACATCTCCTTCTGTCAAGGTTTTTGTACCAGGGCAGCCACTGTTATAGCCAAGCATCTTGGATCCAATCTCCCAATGCAAAGCAACCAATGTCTGCCACGCACGGTTCATTTCCTCTCATCCTCTGGCCATGGGGAGAGCTGTGCATGTGGTGGGGCAGTTTGATTTGGTGAGAGCTCGGCTGTGATGTTAAACAGCTGCGCTGCTCTGTATTCATGGATGAGCAGGCCAGGTAGAGAAATGCTCCTGGAGGTGAAAGTGGTGAGGTTTCCAGTGGGCCTTAGTCCTGCCGGAGTTTATTCCTGAGTCTAATAGGGGAGAAAATGCTGGGTCTTTAGGGTGGAAAAGGCTGAGGAGCCCATGGCATGCTGTCAACTGCAGTCCTCAGTCTCGGGCTTTCAGCTGATCTTCTAGGTGCTGGCTGAGCCCAGGCCTCAAGCATCTTGGGGAAGAGGACCGGGCACTTAAACTTGACATGAGGAGGCCAGCGTGGAGGCAGAGGACAAGCCAGATGGGCCTGGGGCGAAGGGTGTTGTGGTGGCGGTGCCACTAACATACCAGCAATAAATGGCTTGGGCTGTCGCTGCCCCAGCTTGTTGCATTTAGTAACTTTTCCTCTCTCAGATAGCAAGGGCTGAGCAATGGTAGAGCACCCTCTGCCCCCAGCACACGTCTCCTCCTGACCTCACCTCCTCAGAAGTGTTTCCAGCTGGGGCTTTCAGCTGCTCTATGGAGAACAAAGTGGGTGGGAGTAATAAAGGTAGAATCTCAGCTTAAAACCCAAAGCTCCTTGAGAAGGAGACACTTAAGAGATGAAATACCAAGCAGTTGAGAGGAGCATAGCCAAAGCCCAACAGGCTTATGACAAAATGAGAACCACAGCTCGGGTCCTGGTACAGGTCTGCACTCAGACGTAAGCCAAACTTCAGGCATCTGCTTAAATCCTAATGATTTCAGTGGCAGTTGTGGGTGTTTTTATGTGCTACCATGGACACAAGGCTGTCCCAGGGTTTCGACTGAGCTCAGTACTGCTAGAGCTACTTGCAAAATGTTAATTGGCAACATCTCAATAGAAACACATGTTTGGTGATTGGTTTCTGTAAATATATTCCCAGATTTTGAGTGGCTGTAGATAACACACGTAGAGGAACCAGAGAGATCGCAGATTTTAGCTGAAAGGTTGGGGGGGGGGCAATTATTTTTCATTTAATTTGAATGATAATTTTGTTCTCTTCTCCCTTGGAAACAAAGCCAGTTTCATCCCCTTGTAGATGTGTTCCCCTCCATGGCTGCCGCCTGCCTGGCTACCTCAGGTTGCTCTGATGATGATGAGCAGTGTGCATTGAGTTATGGCTGCAGGGGGGACTAATGACCAGTGCTGGCCCGTGCCGGTCAGGGTGATGGTGGTGTAGGGCTGCTGTTACACACTAAGCTGCATGTATTGGTTTAGTATTGTAGGACGGTTCCCAAAGGCTGAGCGAGTTGCTGGCGGGCTGCTGAGGAGTGTCGTTACCGTGGAAGGGCAACTGGCACTGGTTTATTGACATCTCTTATTTAGAAGTGAAATTTAAAAGGAGCAGTGAAGCTTCACCCTCTCCCCCCACACTTCTTCCCCTATCTTGCCACTCTGACAGGTCTTTACCACTTAGCCTGAGCTGTCCCAAGACAACCTAGGAACTGGCTGAGTCTTGGAAACCAAACTCCCTTGAACACGAAGACCAGAGCAGGTCCAGGGCACAGGTGGGGCAAACCAGTGAAAAGGTGAAGGCAACGTAGGGGACACATGCCCAGCCCCTGGCTGAGCTGTTTCAGTTTTAGGGAGATAAATTCTGGCACAAAGCTCCCTGGAAGTCAACTGGACTTGAGCATGCCCTTAAAAGTTACGCATGTGCTTAAGTGTTGAATCAAAGCCAGCGGCTGAGAAAACCTTTGGCACCTCCTCCAGGTTTACAATATGCTTCCACTTCCCACTATTAGTGCTGATTAATGGGGAACATAAACTGCAGTAACTCACAAGCCCCAGCGGTAATTCCAGCTGACAGCTTTCAAATGGTTCCAGTTGGCCAAGAGAGCCCTGGAAAGGAGCAGCAGGCCTGCATGAGCTACTGGTTCCTTGGGCTGTCGAGTCCAGAGGAAGGGGCCTGGTGAAGCTGAAGGGACTGACGCAAAAGGCATCATCAACGCATAGCACGTGTGGGCAAAGGAGCTCTCCTGAGTGATAGGGAAGCGAGGGACAACACATGTCCCCCTCACATCCATGGGCAGGGCATTAATGCACACCCGCCATCGCCCACCCTATGCCTTGCGCTTTGCTGTGCTCTGCTCCCCCTTTCTGTTTGCCCTCTCTGCTCTCTCCAAGCATCTTTCTCCACCTCTTTTGGTCCCCAGTGTTTTTTTTTTCCCTCTGGGTTCATTTTCCACCCTCGTTAGCTCCACAGACCCAGGCCCCCTGTAGCCATCGGGAATCCAAATTCAGTGAGAACACAGTCCTTTGTCAGCAAACAGGAGGGCTCTCCCAGAGCCTTTCATAACATGCACTGCAGAGTCTAACCCTTTCTGGCTCCTCTGCCTACCCCTCAGACTCCTTTCAGCTCAGCTCCACAGCAGGAGAGATGTAGGGTGGATGTGGCTCCACTGAAGTCAAAGGAGCTATGCCTCCTTGCATCAGCTGAGGATTGGCCCCTCGTACCTAACCACCAGAGTCTGGAAGCCCTCATATACACAAATGATGGGGCAATTGCTTGAGAAATTACAGCCACTGAAATGGAGGTGTCCCCCCGAAGCAAGGATAGTTCAAGTAGACAACTTGCTTCAGAGCAAGCCCTGCACATACATGCTGTTATTACTTTAAAAGGCTTTATTACTCGAGAGACCCAGCCTTGTATCAAACCCAGACAGAAAATAAATTACAGAACATATATCACTAATCGCGGCCCCAGGAAAGCGGTTTCTGCAATAGTCATTTGTAAAATATCCCCTTGGTTCTCACCGACGCAGCAATGATGGAGCTGCGGGCATAAAAAGAGGTGCTTATATCTGCTTCCCAAAGGTCACTGCAAACCAAAGCTCAATGCCTCCGCTGTGGTCCCAGAGGCAGCCAGCCAGGCCCAATTTAGGCACCCCAAGCCCCCAGATGATGCCCTCAGTGGCCCCATCCCATATCTCTGCCTCTCCTTGAGACGGCCAATGGTTTGAGAGTTCAGTTGAATGGGGAAGTTGTTTCAGGCTCTTTGTAGGCTCGGGCAGATATTGTGATATTGGTTACATGTGAGTTGTATTTTCAACACTTTTTTTGTATTCAGGAGGGCTGAAAACAAAGATTCAGAAGTTAATCCATATGACTCCAAATAGCTGAGTCCCAAATGATGTCTGTGTCTTAATCTGGATGTGTGTGCATGCAAAGTCCTTCATTTAATGATAGCATTTGTCCCTGTGTCAAATGATAGCAAATGCTGGTGGCTTCTCAGTGGAGAAGAAATCAGTGCCTAGAGCCTGGGTGTTTTCATACTTTAAATGGGGTGTTTACTGTAGATACACCAGTCCTGGAACAGAGGAGGTCATGACCAGCATGCAGGAAACTATTCTTTCAGGGCAAACACCAATGCCTAGTTCCCAGGGACCAAGTCTACTTCAAGAATCAAAGAGATTAAGGCAGAGATCCAACCATCTAGCTGTTTGGAGCAGCTTCCCTAGAGAAGAATTGACCTAAAACAACTAGCAACTGTGCAACATTTTGTCAAAGACTACATACTCAACTGCTAAGCAAAAGGACAGGGAGACTGTGTGACAGTGCCATCTAGTGACCTTTGCCAGAGCGATAGGGCTGCTTGTCTCTAGCATGGTACTGGGAAACATGACAGCTAAGATGACGAAGGCTGGTGACACCAAGGAGGTGGCAGGTGTAAACTCCAGGAGCAAAAGCACAGGTCTGAAAGTCGAGTGAGGATGAACTGTATTAAGATATGCCAGGCTAGTGGTTCGTGCCTTACAGAACCAGATGGGACACCCTGGCTAGTGTCACCTCAAGGCAAGAAACTGTCATCTCTCCAGTTGATTAAGTATGCAGCCAGGAGTCAGAAGTGCATCTTGGCTAGGTTGGGATTTTCAGAAGCACTGAAATAATTTCAGAGCACAAGCACCCAGGAAAGTCAGTGGGACTTGTGTTCTCGAGGGACAGCAGGTCTTGGGGAAACCTTTTTCTCTACTGCTCGGTTGTTCCTGGAGTCAATCCTATGTTCTACCCACTACTCCAAGCTACCGCACTTAGACTCAAGCACAAGTCACCACCCCCACATCAAGACCCTCCCACCCACATGCAAAAGAGCAGCTTTAAACTCACAAGATTTTTTTTTTAAATAAGCCTGAGGCTTTCATTTCTTGGCCTTCTGGCTTCCAAGCGGTAAAGGAAGTCACACTTTCAAGCTTTCCCCTGAAGCCAAAGGGGCTAGATATTTGTTTCTTTTTTCATGGAAGCTGAAATTTTTCCCTAATCACTTTGGCTTCGGGAGCTGGGCCTGTAAGGAAAAAACAACAGACATGAGACTGGCAAAAAAACATCTTGAGGCCTGGCAGCAGTGCTCTGGTGCCTAATGCCATTCGGTTTTGTATCCTTTTGGTGGTCTGGAGCCACAGCGAATGTCCCACTCCATTTGCTTCCCGGTTATAGATACCAGCAGCCCAGGTACGATCTCACGGCGGCATGCTATTGTTTTCCATCAGGGCTCTACTCTCAGGCCCAGACACTAAGCTCCTGCTTCAGCCAGGCCTGCTGGGTGGTGAGCTAAATGGTACAGTATGTTCCTAGCACGGAGAACTTGATCCATCCTGACACAAAGCTCTTGACAGGCAGCCCTGCGTGTTCTTGCCGCCTGCTCTGCCCATGAGCAGGACCACAGCAAACACGTTGGAATTATTAAAGAAATGGGAAAAGCCTGTTTGCTTCCTTGCAAACAAGTGGGAAGCTCTCCCCAAACCTAGTCACAGAGAAGTCATGGGGACACTCTGCCCTGGCTCCTGTTCTGTGGTAGTGCCCAGTCAATGGAAGGATTTGGCACTCAGTGCTTCACTATGCTCAACCACAACACAGCTCACTGACTGGCAGGCACTATTTGCACTTTCAGCAGTTGCCCACTGGATGTTAGAGAAGGATGATACCCTCCTTGGGCGATACCAGAGTTGGTGATGGGTGATACGCTCCTTGGGCGATACCGGAGTTGGTGATGGGTGATACCCTTCTTGGGCGATACCAGACTTGCACAGGTCCCAACTGAACTCTGGTCATTGCTTATGAAACGGGAAGGAGCCAAAGGAGAATTTACTGCTTCCATGCACCAAGGGCTGCCCCTCTTGGCCATCCCAGCAAGCACTGGCACTGAGTCGTCTGGAACAAATAGCCTGAGCCTCCATAGGCTGTGCTGAACATCAATGACTCTGTGGGTAGGCTGTAACCAGCTCACATCCCCTGTAGGGCATGGGAGGTCCTGAGGCCCATACATGCCAGTGGTTGAACTTGGTAGATCTGGGATCAGCACCAGGCCCTGCCAGGTGTCCTTGAGAAGCTCTCTGTTCATGCTCTGTGCCATGCCCAGACACGCTGCTGAGACCCAGACCCTGGCCCACTCACTCCTGCCTCATTTTCTGAGATTTGGCATGCAGAGCAGGTGAGAACAGAAAGGGAACTGCTTTCCTGACAAAGTTCCCAGGCTCGAGTTCCTTTACCTCTCCCTGCTTGAGTTCCCCACCTGTAAAATGGGCATAATGCTACTTCCTCTGTCTGTCCCTTGCAAGCTCTGAGGGAGCAGCTTATCTGGTAGCATGTGAGCATATACAGCACCTGGAACAACAGACTCCGATTTGTAATACTGGACGAGGAAGAAATCGCATTGGGGGGGCACTCCCCTGAGACCCACTATGGCTGTTAGTGAGTGTGTAAAATGCAGGAGTGATTGCTGCTGACAAAAAATGTGCCAGACACCCGAGCTGAGGTGAGGCTTTTTGCTATAGCACATTTGATCATTAAGTTTAACCACCCAAGGGACATAACCTCCCAGCATCTTGCGTGGCCAAGCCAGCATGTGCGGAAATGCTGATGTTCATGAAGGATGAATCACGTGGAGGTAACAGCAAGTCGCAGCACGCCACACGGAGCTGGTTCAGGACGTTCAGCTCCTCCAGAAATCAGAACATGTCGAGCCAGACATTTTGGTACCATTCACAAACGTCCAATTTTAAACAAAATGGCCTCAAAAAAACATGTTTTGCTTTGATTGCAATGGAGGGCATGTGGCCAGGGGCTGGGTTTTTCCTTTCATTTCTTCCCCAAATTTTCGGCATTTATTTATTTTTGAGACCAAATGAAAATTGCTTATTTTACACCATCTTTTTTTGGAAAGTTTCCCCACTGTTCAAGCCACCACTCTAATCTCTCTTCCCACCTATTTCCAGTTCTCAGCATGCTTCACAGACATCAATTCATTAAGCCCCGTCATCACCAGTGTGGGATGAAAGCAGTATTATCCTCTGTTTAACAAACTGGAAAGCTGAAGCAGCTCAGTGTCACCTCGCAGGATTGGCAGAGCCGAGGCTGGAGCCCAGGAGTCCTGGCTGCGGCTTCTGGGCTCTACCCACAGACCCCGAAGCAAAAACCGAGGAGCGCAGTCCAGAGTCCTGGCCCTGACGTCCCTGTCCTGACTGCTCTTCTGAATCCGGGAGTAGGATTCATTTCCTGACCTGCACCTTTCGGAGTTAGTCCACCAGGACCCCTGCACTTGCCAACAGAGTCTAGCAATACAGTGTTCACTCCCAGGAGTCTCAGTGAATGGCGAGAGACCAGAGGGTGGCATGCCACCTCCCCGTGCCCTGTGACCCAAATGCCCTCTCTGCTTTCTGCACGGATGCACGCTAGTGCCGTGCACCTCTGATAAGAACATACTTGCTTCCTTGGCTCCCTTCTCTGCACATCGTAGCTCGAGTTTCCTCCCTTCAGTTCCCGGCTGTGCAACCCCCTGCATCCCCCCCACACCTGTTCATGTTGCCGGCTTCTCTACGTGCAAAGACCGACCCCCTCCGCAACCTCTCCTTTCACCCCGGCCTCAGGAACAATCAAGTGGACGAGCCCAGGTTCCTTCCCCAGGGATAGGCGATGGCCTTGCTCTGCCTCTCCGCGTCACCCTCCACCTCCTCCCCCACAGTAATATTTCAGCTGTTGTCCAGATGTGGAGAGCAAACAGTGAGAAATACTTTCGTGGCTGGCCAGTGTTCAGGCTCCATGCTGGCAGGGGCCTGGACTCAGCTCTTATTTGCCAGGGCCAGATGGTCGTTGGATTAACAGACAGACTAATGACAATAGGAAAAGGAGAAATCAACACAAGAAGCTAAGGAAGCCACGTGGATTTGGAGGAAGAAACACTATGGAAACAAATGAACTGGCTGGGGGAAGGAGCCCCAGGCAGTACAAACGAGGGTACCAGGTACTCGCTCAGACCCCGTTCCTCTTCCCGAAGCTTAATGAAGTCTGTGAAAATACCTTGGCCAGGAACGCGGGCTGGGGCATGGGCACGCATCCGCCTCTGCCTAGGATATGGGTAAGCAGGTCAGGGCTTCAGTAAATTCCTGTTATTTTTAGCCACTTTGGGACTCAGGGGTTGTCCATCCCCTCTTGCCTCCACACTTCCCTTTTTGTGGCCACCTTCCAGAAATGTTTTGGCTAGAATTGAGGAAGAAGAAACGTTCCCCCGACAAGGAGGAAGGGGTGACCCCAGCGGCAGACAAAAGAGGACTGGGGAAAGGTTAGCACTTGACGTCTGAGACCTGTATGTCTGTCCCTTGCAAGTCACGGCCCAATCCATGCCCGCTCCTCCCAACCACAGGGCAGACATACTGTGGACCACTAGAGGACTTGCAGGTGGCACAACGCCACCCACAAATACACCTTGGAAATTACTCAGAATCCGGCCTCAGAAGGTTCATTGTGCCGGGTGCTGCACGTGCGGGGTTAGGAGACGGCCACTCTGCCCCAGGGAACTCTAAGTTAATGAAAACAGGTTCATTTTGTTTTATTGCAGTCTCTTTGTTTTGTTTTTTTTTGAAATGCCTATTTTCCACCTCACCAACAAGGAACCGCTGGCAAAAAGGCCTCACGGCAGGCAGCTCTGTCCAAAAGCGCCATTCTGCAGACTACATCTAAATGGGGTTTGAAAGCCTGGTTTCCCCGCTGCTTGGTCCTGACTGCATTTGAAATCTGGCCTTGGACGACCCCAGCCCACAGCGTACGATTATATAGTATTTAAAGGAATGCAGCGACTCCCTTAATCCTTACTGGATCTCTACCTTCCTATAACATGGATTAAGAACATATGCAACTCCTTGCTTCCAAAGATATTTCATAAGTGATGGCCCTGATCCCATGACTACTTAGGCACATGCTTAACTTGAGCACCATACCAAGTCCCACAGCATGTGAGCGTTAAAGGTCCTTACATTCGAACGTGATTGCCTCACAGCTAAAGCAATGGCTTTGGGTAGGACTTGGAAAAGGGGTGTTGTGCCCAGTTGAAACTCCAGGAGGGATTTAATTCCAGTGGGATGCAATTACCCAAGCTGGAATTTAGGCACATCTCCGCGGCCTGTGTTACATCCCACACCCTGCATTCAGAGTCTCAGCCTGCGTTCTCCAGGACCAAAACGCATCCTTTTGCCACTCAGCTAGAGGAGCGCCTCCCTCCACTGGTTGTACCACAGCCGTAGGTAGGAGAGGCTTATCACCAGTGCTGGAGTACACTGTGTCTTGTCAAAATGCAGATTCACACCCCCTCCCCGCAGTCAGCAGCATCACCCTCCCCTTCGCATTATGCCCAGTTATTAGCTTGCCACTGGCTCAGAGGCAACCCTGTCACCATTTTCTTGTAGCAATGTTTTTCACATTCCCTCGTTGGTGCCTAATCTTGTGCTGACGGGTAGCAGATAACTTACTGTACAAGGGTGACCTTTCTGCGCTCGCTACTCCGCTAGTGGCTGTGGTTTCAGCAACTAGAGCCTTTAACTGTGCTGAGAGGAATGAGAAACCAAGAGCGGTAAACCACGTGGAGGATGACAAAATGACTTCTTTTCACCTCTTGCCCGACTGGAGTCTTTAAGGATGCAGGACCTCATGCAGCGGAGACATGCCGACATCCTTTCTGAGTCATGAGCAACATGTTACAAAGCAGATCCTCAGTTCAGAACAGCAGCAAAGCCACGCTGAGGCTGATGTTTCCACTGTACTTGTCACAGCGCTGCCTGCAGATGTCTTCTCCCATGCCAGTGTTGCATTAGCTCCTGTTACCTACATTGAGCCATGTGTGAAAGAAAGAGCTGCTGGCTAGAACAACAGGCAGAGCCATATCTCGGGGAGAAGTGAACACCCAGACAAATCTAGATTGCTCTTGAGATCGTGCGTAAAGAACAACCTTGGCCTCAGATGCCCTCACTAGTAACTCGTTGCACATGTTTCAGAGCCTAGGCTAGAAGCTCTGCTTGCTAATACTTTCCAAATTGGTGGATGGAGTTCACTGAAAAACAGGGAATGTTTTCATGATCTTTTTGTGTTCCTTTATTTTAATGAAACTCTTACATTAAAACATTGCATTTCACAGTATTTGGAGGTGCTCTATAGCCAGCCAACAACAAAACAGGGTGAATTTGTCATCATTCAATAGCAAAGGAAAGGGAATAATGTGTTGTGTTACACCGAGGGCACTTTTCCACCGGCTCTGACACGTTCTAATCAAAATGCTCCAGCATGCTGCAGCATCTCATGTAGTTAAAGCACCCCCGCCAATATTAAAACCTGGGATGCTGAATACACAAGATGCTTGGGGCATTTTGATTAAGAGTGGCTCCAGAGAGCTGCTCTAATGAAAACGCCCCATCCTGGAGCACGTGTACAGGCACCCTGACTGTCTAAACACCATCAAGATTCAGAAAACTGTTGACAAAATCCAGATCATGCTTGATAGCTTCCTTGAGATAAGCCTGCAGTTGACCTTTGACTAGCTCTCTCAGGAACAGGAGGTCTGACGCAGGCGAGCAGCTAACTAGAACTGATTTATCCAGGGCAGGTTTCTTTATGGTTGGCCACACTGTTTTGTGTCTGCAGGAAGAGAGAAAGGTCTTTCTCTGAATGAGGTACTGTCTATTTTGGCCATGACTGGTACCTATTGTTCATGGCTCTCACCAGCCAGGAGGGGCCAAGGCCAGTTTCACAGAACTATTTTAGTGGCTGTGGGCTGGTGGATGCAGACAGGGTGGGCCCATGCTGTAGAAGAAGCCTTCTTACACATGCACACTCTTTCCAGTGAAGTAGGATCGTAGTTCTTCCCAGTTCTCAGGTTTGGCCTGGCCACAGGCAAGAGGCATTCAAAATCAACTAAGCAATGCATCGTCCCGGATAGCTTGTCTGCTGGCTTCCCTGATAGAGCCCCACCCCAGGTGGGGAAGAATTGTTCTTTTATCCCATCTTTTATCCCATTTACTTTCCAGCATCAGTGCTTGAGTTTCTGGTCATCTCTCTTTCTCTGGTACAAATGGGGGAGGAGAGACTCCGTGGGGCCTGGTGGGTCTTCATGGTCTTATCAGGTTTGTGGAAGTTGCTTGTGGCCAAGAAGCTAGGACAGCAAGTTGATGGTTTTGTCCGGGGCTGGGAGGTTCTCAGTACTGAGATCTGCTCCAAGGACCAAGGCGTGACTGATAGCGACTGGCTGTGTGAAATGAGCCAGAGATGGCCAATGGTCACACCTGTGATGGTGGGCTGGGCTCCCATCCTTCTTGCAGCGCCCCTCAGACAGGTGTCAGTGTCCTGTCTAAGCACCAAGTGTCTAGCGGCCATATGAAAGCTCTGAAGAGCTCTGCTATGGATCATTTTGGGTTGGGCCAGTGGTTTTGCAGCATCATTTCATCTCAAGAATGATCTTGAAAGGCACCATGGGATCTCTAGAGGAGTGAATTTCAAACACCCGGTCCAGATTTTGGAGGGACAGTGTAAGGGACCAGGGTGTAGTTGATCTGGTCTAATGGTTAGACCACTGAGGGAAAGCAGGGGCCTGGGATTGGGTCAGGGGATGGGAGCCATACTGCCAAAAGCAGGGGGAAACCCAGGGGTAGAGTCCACAACACAGTCCAGGATCCGGATCGGGGGATCAGATGCCAAGTACAAATCCAAGGTGCAAAGTCCAAGAGCAGGGCCAAACCAGGGCTGGTAGGAACCAGCCAGGAAACAGAACTGCAGAGAAACCCAAAGCTGAAGTCCAGAAAAAAGCCAAAAACCAGGGTCAGGAACCAAGAGAACCAGAGGGAAGGAACCAGGAGGCTTGTCACTGCAGAACTGCTGACTGGCCTGCAACCCAGGGCCCCAGCTGGTGCTAAATGGATGGGCGCAGGGCAGCCCTCCCAGCACCCTGCCAGCATGCTCACTGCTCCTGAACTGGGGCAGAGGTCACTACCTGGGGCTTGCTGCAGGTGTGGCTGCTGAGGTGCTTGGCCCAGGCTGGTTTGCCAAATCAGAGGACCTGACAGATAGCACTCAAGCAGTCAGCAAACCTAAAAATTAGGGCTGTCAATTAGTTACCATTAATGTGTGCAATTAATGCAAGAACCAATTAACGCGTTCATTCTGTAATTGCACACATGGTTTTGGAGCCTGCGCCCAGCTGCCCTGCCCCGCTGCTGTCACTGATGCCTCCAGGCTGCCCAGCGGGGCAGTGGTGGCGGTGCAGAGGAGCCGTAGGGCAGCCCAGGTGTGGGCTGGGCAGCTGCAGCAGGAAGGGTGGGAGGGAGGGAGGGAAGGGGCCACCTATGCAAGCATCCACACATGCACCCACCCACCCACAACCCCATCCAGGGCCCCAAACTGCCGGGTGGCAGCGGCAGGAGTTCAGGGAAGGCAGGGCTACCAGCACCTTCAGGCCCCACGGCTTGGACTCGGGGTGAGTTGGGCACCAACAGCCCTGCACACCTTCATAAATTCCCTCCCCCCACACACACACAGACACCCCCACACCTACCCCCAACCATACAAAGTACCTACATCATTTTGCATAATTTTGAGTTTTTCTGAGCATAATTTTGAGTTTTTAGCTGTGCAATTAAAATTGCAACTAAGTTTTTTTTTAATCGTGCAACTAATCGCGGTTAAATATTTTAATCATTTGACAGCCCTACTAAAGAAAGATCCATTCACATAAATGTTCTTTTGTGAGATTACAGGGCCCAGCAGCTAGGGTGACCACCTTTTCAAAATGGAAGGACGGGACACATGCCAACCTCCAACACCCTCCCATCTCCTCCCCTGCCACCCTATTTCCCCCCAGCAGCACAGCCAGAGCAGAGCTGAACGGAGCCCATGGGGGGTGAGGGAGGATGTGGGCTGCCTGCTCTGGGCTCAGGGCTCCCTGCCCTGCTGCCCTCCCCCGGGAACCCCGTGCCAACCACACCAGCATGGCAAGGTGCCCCCTGCCCACCTGGCAGTAGAGAGGGACACAACTCTATACCACTGCCCCCACTGCTGCCGGGTGGGCAGGGGGTGCTTCGCCATGGTGCTGCAGCAGTGGCAGCACTGAGCCTCTCTGCCTTCCTGCATTGAATCCCACCTGCTAGGTGCGGGGGGCCAGGTAGGGAGGGCAGCAGGGCAGGGAGCCCTAAGCTCACAGCAGGCAGCTTGCATCTGCTCCAGCCCTATGCACAAATCTGGGGGCCATACCGCCCTCCCCAGGAGTGTGCACAGCAGCAGGGAGCCGGCCCCCTCACCACCCCCCAGATGACCCAGCCATGCCTCCATCCGGATCCCCAGCCCCAGCCACACTCCCTCCTTCACCATGGCGCCTCAATCTGTCCCCCTCCCCTCCCTATGCCCCTTCCCCTCCATAGACTTACCTAAAGGGAGTTGCTCTCCACCACTGCTTGGCTGTATTCCCAGTTGCGTGTATATGTGTGCATGCACCTGGAGCCCTCTACGTCCTGCTCCCCCCAGCCCCAAGCAGCCCCTTGCAAACTGGATCTCTCCCAGCCTGCAAGAGGAAACCCGCCACTTCCCAAGTTTTTCTGCAGTGAATGGAAAACCCGGATCCCTGCATGATACCATGAATCCAGGACCAATGCTGTCCCAGAGTTATTCATCCTGGGACCAGGACCTGATGTTCACATTTCCAGACTGTCCCACCCAATTAGGGACAGGTGGTCACTGGTTACCCTACCACACACACACCGAAAACGGATAAGCTGTTTCTCTGCCATTGAAAGTCTTCTGTACGTTGTCCCTTGGCCAAGAAGCAGAAAGAGAACCTCCCTCCTTTGTGCAAAATCCAGGAATCCCTGGTAATCCATGTCAGAAGACATCCATAATCAGAAGTCAGAAAGCATTTTCAGAAACAACTTGAAAAAATTTGAAAAATGGCACTGAGATGCTTAAGTCACCCAGGGATTTTGAAAATGCTGCTCTGCCTTGTGCTGATGTACAAGAGATTTCAGTGGGAAAAAACCATGGAAAATTTCAATTCTGCAGAAACATTTTCTATCCAGAAATCATTCCAGCTGAAAGTTACTGACCAGATCTACTTGGAAACTATTGCCACTCCCCTGGAAAGCCTTAGAAGCTGCCAACTCCTCTTCTGTTCCATGGCACAGACCAATATATACTAGGATGGGGCAGGTATCTGCCAGTATCCTTCAGCACTGACCAACCCCACTCTCCTCCTCCCCTCCAGCCTTTGAGCATTTCCAAGAAACAGACAGACCTCAGCTCCTTCATCCTAATTTTTGAGGTCATGGGCACACAAAGAAGTCACTGCAAAGCAAAAGAGGACAGGAATTCACTTTGTGTCACCTACTTTGAGGTAAGTACCCTTACGCATGCTCTTGACATGCAGTAAATGAAACCTACCTCCTCTGCTTTGCTTTCAGTGAAAAAAAAAAGGGCTTGATTGCATAAAGATCACAGGTGAAGAAATTATTTGTCTTTGCACATCTGAATTGTTCAGGGCCTAATGCTTAAGTCTCTTCTTCCATCTCTGTAAGTCCTTACTGAGGGTTCTTGTGTCACTAAGCACTGAGTTCAGCTAAGAAATTAGGTTTTTCCTTGGTTAATATTAACTGTAGGTTTTGAACAGATGAGCACACTGA
Source organism: Gavialis gangeticus (assembly GCF_001723915.1). Classification (NCBI taxonomy): domain Eukaryota; kingdom Metazoa; phylum Chordata; order Crocodylia; family Gavialidae; genus Gavialis; species Gavialis gangeticus. The sequence continues at coordinate 10,332,520 of NW_017729015.1, read as the reverse complement.
AGCACTGAGTGGCTACAGACAAGAGTCAGACATCCATCCCTGATCAGCAAAGGACTTCATATAGGCACAGCTTTGCAACTGTCACCTCCTTGACTTACTGAGGACAGAGGGCAAATCAAGTGTGATAGAAAAGGGAACCCAGGAGTCCTGATTTACAGTTCTTTTTTTTATTAGAAGGCCATACTCCTCCATGCGCCATCTAACCTGTCGAATGTCCTCCTCACGCAGACCCGAGTGCCTAAGAGATTCCCCAAGGAGCAACACAGATGAGCGATTCATGCAGGTGACTTCAAATGGTGCATTGAGCCTTCCTAGGCCAAGTAGCTCTTCCTGTGACCTCTGTCTTGTGATTTTTAATTACAAATGCAAATCATTTCCAACAGAAAAAGGTGAGGGGACATCACATTTGCGTGGAACACAACTCAGTGACTAAAATGGGGAAAAAATCTGCTCTGGCACCTGAGAGCACTTGTACTCACGACAGGGTTTAGTCCTTAGGGGAACTTGTACACGCGATGTCACAATGTACATGTGACAAAAATTCCCCTCTGTGGCTTAGTGGCATCATATATTACACATACCTGAGTTTTGTGGGTTTTAAATGAGTTTACATCATTGCAAACTAAACTACACCCTGATTCAATGCAATTTGAAATGTTGCAGGCATTAGTCAGCTCGCCGCCAGCTGCAGGAGAGGCGGGCAGGTTCTGCAGAAAAAAAGGATCGGGCCCCTTGCTGCTTTTGCCATCAGCAGGCTCCTGAAGCTGTCAAGACACCTGGGGCTGCCCAGAAATGGCTGGAGGCCGGAGAAGGCAGGGGGGATGGTGCATGGGGCACTGGAAGCTGGGGCAGGCTCGGGGAAGCATTGGATTGGGCACCTTTGAGCTGTGGCAGCACCCAGCCAGCTAGCCGCCCACCTGGGCTTCCAGTGCCCCACGCACCATCTTTGCCACCTTCTCCAGCTGCCAGCAAACCCAGCTACCCTCCTGCCACTTTCCTGCGCTGCCCCAGGCAAGCCAGCCCATTCCCAGGTGGCCCCACGTGTCCTGCCAGCCACAGGAGCCCGCTGAAGGCAGAAGAGGTGAGGAGCCCAATCCTTTGGTTTTTTTCAGTGAAGCCTGCCCGCTTCTCCCACAGCCGTGGGGTGAGCTGACATTAATAGCACAGATTAATGTCCCCCTCCCCCCACCATGGGAGAGGCAGGCAGGCTTCCCCCCTCCCAGAAACAAGGGTCAGGCTCTTCACTGACTCTGCCTTCAGCAGGCTCCTGCGGCGAGCAGGACAATCACATATATACAGTGATGGTGAGGTGTCAATTTAAAAACTCGCCATGTCAACGTAGGGGGCATAGACTGTAACCTGAAGGACTAAACCCCCACTGTGTGTACAAATGCCCTAGGTGTGCATTTAACCCTCTCCCCCCCAAACACTTGCACGTGGACAGTGTGTCACCATTAAGCCATGCGAAGTGACATTTTCATTCCGTGTACACGGTAATGGTGTCACGTGTACAAACACCCTAAGAATCAAAAGCATTGGTGTTTTATCTTCCATCAGCTACACAAAGCACTTGAAGGATTAAAATAAAATCTAAATATATACACGGAGGGGGGAATCCAAACCCAGCAACCTCCCACATGCCTGACTCACTCCTGTAATTATAATTTGCTCCTGTTTTAGATGATTTCAGTGTCTGATTTCATGCAGAAGACATCAGGTGCAGAAAACCTTCCACTGGAATTTCACTCTTATTTCCTTTTCTCTTTTCAATGGAATCTCCAGCTTGTGTCTGGGGTGATGGATGCTTTGGATGGGAGAGATTTCAGATGGATCCCCTTCTAGGCAATCTAGTCCTTTGTTGGATAGTGTATTGTAAAACTTCTCCAGACTCTGAACTGCTTGTTTTCCAGCTACTCCACTTGGCTCAGAGACTGACATTCACTGCAGATTATGAAGTCGTGGCCACTGGGCTGATTACAAAATGAGAATGGAGCGCTGGCTCATGATACCTCAGCTTAGCTAAAACTGGGCACTGTTCAGAGTTTAAAGCAACCTCAAAAGAAATAGGGGTCATCACACTTTTGCTTCACTTGCTAATCAGTTAGATGCTGTCCAGTGAGAGCCAGATTTTCCAGCAAGATCAGCACGCACAATGTCGAGTTTGGAGAACCAAGCTATCTCCAAGTGGTTTTCAGCGATGGGCTTTTCTAGAAATAAAATTGCCATTAAATATAAGGCAAGACATTAGCTTTACTCAGTTAAATCTGTGCAAAGGCTATATGGATATTCTGATTTTAAACCAGACTTCTTTGGGCCTTGCAGCCTTGTCCAGTTACACATGCAATGGGAACAGTCCTTCAGAGAAGCCTATTGCTGTTGGCTCAAACAGGCTTCTCCCGGAGTTAGCTCAAAATAAACCCGCTTTACAATGAAATAAGAGTCTCCACCCAGCTCGGGTTTAACTCTATCTGCTGAAGATCAGACCTGTAGTTTAACCAGTACAACATCCTCCGGCACTCCAAACCCCACGATCATTAGGAACTAGTTGAAACCAGCCTGATATCAGACACCATTTAAACTGAAACATGATTGTCCACACAAGGTCCATGCCAACATAACTAAAGCAGAGCAAGCCTGCGCACAGACAAGGTCTCGAGACTCACACTGAGGCACAGTGGTGGAGCCTGTCCAACCGACCGGAGGGATGTGTAATCTACACCGACGAGAGGGTAACCACTCCCCGATCGGTGGCCCCAGGCTACCCCGCTGCTAGCTACTAGCTTCAAACCTGGTTCTAGGAAATCCTTCTCTCTGCAGTGTCTAGCACCCTTGGCACACAAACAGTGTGCGTAGGGAGGCTCTGCAGTGCCCACATCTCCCATTGCTATCCATACTCCTCATTGTCTTTGAAGCTGCTGGTCTGTCCTGCATTTTCCAGTGGGTTTCACTTCTTCCTAGTAACCATTAAACAGAAAAACCCCTCCTCCCAAGAAGGGAACTACACTGAAGTCAGGGCTGGCTGGCACTTCTGGTGCTGACGAAGCTATTAATACCAGCGCCTGCCAGCAGTAACCCATGGTGCTCCCCCCAGCCTGACGTGCAGCTTGCAGAGAGATCCATCCGCCGCCTCCTTGCTCCTAACTGGTTCACCGTGTTTCTGAGCTTTCCTCCCCATCTCTTTTACAATTGCCAGGAGCGGAACAAAAAGAACTGCCAGCAGAGCCTGGGAGTCTCTCAATGTGCACATGCACACGTGCATGCACACCCAGTAAGAGTGGGAGGCAGAAAAGAAAAGAGGGATTGTATAATATCTCTCCCTTTCTCAGTGATCTCAATTCATGTACCTGCTGGTAGAAACTCTAGCGACAGTGCTGGGCACTCGAGCAACACTTCCGGGCAATGAACATTCCCAGATTAACCCGCACAACCCCACCAGTTAGTATGATCTGCTATACAGAGCGGACACAGAACTGAGACAGCAAAGTGACCTTAGCTGCCCAAAGTCATATGTCCACATGCAGATTGGAGCGTGAGTTCCTGGCCCCCAGCCCTGTTTTCGCAGCAACAGATCACCCCTCTCTCAAACTAGGAAAAGAAATCAAGCTACTCTGCAAGGAAGATTGTTCAGACCCTTCCCTTTGTGTTTCATGCTCCCCACAAGCTTCCTCTGCTTGGAGATGCCCTTGTCACCCTGCCCCCTGCACTCACCCCACAGGAACTCTACTGAACTCCAGCAGCTCACTCCCTGTTCCCACTAGCATGGGTTATTTCATAGATTTCATAGACATTAGGGCTGGAAGGGACCTCGGAAGAACATTGAGTCCGGCCCCCTGCCCCAGGGCCAGGAAGTCAGCTGGGGTCAAAGGATCCCAGCAAGAGAAGCATCCAATTTGGTCTTGAAGGTGTTCAATGTAGGTGCTTGAACCACCTCCGATGGCAGGCTGTTCCAGACCTTGGGGGCTCGGACAGTAAAGAAATTCTTCCTTATGTCCAGCCTGAAACGGTCTTGCAGGAGTTTATAACTATTCAACCTTGTTGTATCTTAGGGTGCTCTGTTGAACAAACATTCCCCCAGATCCTGGTCGTCACCCCTTATAAACTTATATGTGGCCATCAGATCACCCCTGAGCCTGTGCTTTTCCAGGCTAAAGAGCCCCATGGCTCTCAGCCTGTCGTTGTAAGGTCTGTTTTCCTGACCTCTGATCATGCGCGTGGCTCTTCTCTGGACTCTCTCAAGCTTCTCCACATCATTTTTGAATTGTGGAGCCCAAAACTGGACGCAGTACTCCAGCTGTGGCCTCACCAAGGCTGAGTGCAAGGGGAGGATGACATCCTGGGATTTGCTTGAGAAGCATCTATGCATGCAAGCCTGCATTTTGGTTGCTTTACTAGCCGCAGCATTGCATTGAAGGCTCATGTTCATCTTGTGGTCAATCATGACACTAAGATGAGGGGGGATGT
>NW_017729015.1:10315573-10323059 GCF_001723915.1 Gavialis gangeticus | reverse complement strand
GGTGAACAATACAGGTCCAAGGACAGAGCCTTGAGGGGCCCCACTGGTGACCGCGCACCACGACGATTGGCTTCCGTTAACCACAACCCTCTGGGTCTGACCACGGAGCCAATTCCCCAGCCAGCGGATCTTGGTGGACCCAAGGGTATGGAAAGAGATCCTGTCTTGCACATGGTGGTAGACTCTAATGAACACTGATTTTGCTTTTCCTCCAACCCCCTGGTTGCCATCAGCTTGTTGTGTTTCTAGCGGCTACGCAAAATGCACCTTCGCTTTCACTTGGATGATTTGGCCATTTTTCGCCTTCAAATTTAAAAAAATAAATAAATAAGAAAGAAAACAAAAAAAACCCCCAACTTTTTTTTTTCCACATTTCACAGTTGTAACTTTAATTTTCAACTCCCGAAGCTCTGTTCATTCAAAGTCAATGGTGATAGGCATTTCTGAAATATGGCTCCAGGATGGCCTGGAATAAACCCACTGTTATTTTCAGTTAAATGTTACCCTTTTGTGTCCCCTTCACACCATCATGACTGAGTCTGGCTTCCTAACCCTATGAGTGCCAGCAGTGTTGTGCCAGAACCAGCTAGACCTGGCAACCATGATTCTTCAAGTGACTAGCTGTTGGGTGCTTCTCCTGAGATACCTGAGCCAGGCCTGAATCTCAGAAAGTGCTGAACACCTGTCCTCTGAAAATCAGCCCCTCTTCAGCTGAGCAGCCCTTTCATGCTTGTTCCTATTGACAGTCTTGGCCATGAGCCCGGCATTCAGCCCTATGCTGAAGCCCAGCACAAAGCCTCAGCCTTACTTGCAAGGGTGTCATAGGTATTAAGGTAGTGCATAGGCCTGGAGTTAAGGCTGGGTTTCACCCACATACTTGCAGAACCCCAATGACAATATTTTCAAACGTCCTGAATCCAGGTGGGAACACTTAAAAGAGAAAGGCACTCATCAGTTTAGTTCCCACGTCCCATCCACTTCAGCAAGGTTTGTTGATAGCCCCACCATGAACCAGATCAGCAGTATTTAATGGGAGAATGACTTAGATCATCAAGGCTGGAGGCTCTGTTCAGAGGCTGCATGGCTGTTATAGGCATGCATGGAAAGCTGTGCAACCCCACGGGTGTCAGTCCTAGTGGGGACAGGGCTGATGCATGCTGCCAGTACAGCATTGCTATGGGAGAGCTCCTGCAAGGTAATGCAGCTGGCAGAGTGCACCAGAGACGAAGCCAGGGAGAAATCATAGTCTCTTCCAGCAATATTCACTAGGCCAGCCAGCTTCTGCATTCTTCTCAAGCACAGAGGGGAGGTCTCCCTTTGAGTGGAATCTATTTTTCCATCTCCTGTCCATGATCATCCTTACGACATTTTACTAAAATAACTTTACAGGCTGAGGGGTGGGGCCAGGGCGCGTTCCTGTGTTCTTGGAAAGAACCCCATAGTCTTTGTTCTCTTTCGGACTCATAAGCTGAACAATTTTTCCATACCAATGTGAGCATTTCTTTAAATAGTAATAACAACATTAATTATAAATATAATAATAATAATAATACCTTTCCGCAGGCTGCCATTTCAACTCTCCTGACAGTGAGTGGAGCCTGTGGAAGGATGCCTAGTCTTCTGAAAGTGAAGCAATAAAACTTGATGTCATTATCCAGTTGGGGTTTTAATCCTTTTGTCCTGAATATTTCCTCTTTCCCCAGCACAACGTCCAGTGCAGCAGGCGAAGGATGCACCAAAGCTGCTGGTGCCAATAAGTGTAGCCATGCCTTCTCCCCACAACCCTGGCCTTTCCAAACACAGCCAGCATGTGCAGTCAGGAGCCACGATCGGTGAGAAACGATGTTCCCCCGCCCAAGCCAGGTTAGCAGCTGCGTGTAAATCCCATTCTCTGCTGGGAAAGCTATTTTTATAGTCTCTTACACTGGATTCACAGAGGGGCAGACTCACTCCTCTGCACTATGAAAGCGCGACCTGGAGGGCTGCTAAGGTGCACAGGCCCTCTGCCCAGGGTGGGATTTCACCGCGGCTCCTCACTGTTACAGAACTAAACCTTCACCTAAACTCCTGGATCCCTTGGCAGGATTGTGCCCTACTAAAAACTTGTCAAATGCTTTATAGAGCCTGGTTTGCACTGTCCCAAGCAGTACAGCTCCCTTCCCTTGAGAGATCCCAACACACCTTCCACATTTGGGTTTGTTCAGTTCCATCCTCCCCATTCCCTGACCACAAAACAACTCTCCCCAACAGGGTTTCATATCCTTCCATTACTCAGTGGCCAATTTCATTTCCACCCATATCCTTTAGCTAAACTACCCATGCTAGGCCTGACCCTGTACCACTGGGACAAGTGGGAGCTTTGCTCTTCATTTCAATGGCAGCAAGCCCTAGCTCTTAATCTTCATCATAATCTCCCTGCCAGCCACTGCTTATCTGAGTATATCAAAGTGCCTTCTTCCTTGGGTATGGAGATGTTTGCTTGACGTCAGACACTGTCTGCAGAGAAAGATGGGGAGCTCTGCCAGAATGGGTATGCTGCAGTCTGTTTCACAGCTGCATTGCAAAGAGAGATTGGCCTGTATTATCCCAATGGACTTTGCCAGGGAAATTATGTTCAGTCCACACGGAGACTCAACAAAGTTTAATGGGGGAGGGTTCTGTATGTCAACCAAATAGCCAAATTGCCCTTTACACAGCAGATGTGGTTTATATATTGTGCAAAGTGCTGAACAGTAGCTTGGTCCCTTCACCAGAACTAGGTGCCTCTTAGTTGTTAACCCAGTCCCCCTTTCTAGTCCAGGGCTCTACTACAAGAGATGGGATCAGTCCTAAAATGGGAGACATTTATTAAAATGTGCAATACAAAAAGGTAGCCTTCCATGTTGTGCCAGTTCCTCAAAGCTCATCTCCTTTGTTTTATCACATCTGCCTAGGAACCTGTGCAGCACACGGATAGATCAAGAGGTTGAATAGCATGATTACAGGCACAGGTGTTTTAGATCTGGTTCCTCTACCTGTTGCTTTTATAGCTGTTTGGATCCATGGTGCAGACCAGACTCTGGGTGGTTTGAGACTGCCGGTGATGGAACAGGTTGATTCTGATCTCAGGATGATACATGCCATGCAATGCTGCGCGGAATAAAATCAGAGCCAGGTCTGCAGAAGACAGATGTGGAAAAGGACTGCTACCTCATCTAGTCCATTCTCCTGTGCTGCTGGAGATTTGTTCCCTACCAACCTGTTCCACGGATGGAGATTTCCACTTCTCCAGGGAAGATATTTCCAGGTTGATGTTTGGGAAGTAATAATCCCCTATGCCTAGCCCCTCCAGACGTGGTCTGGAGGTAAAATAGACCTTGATTTGGGATGTGCCAAGGCTGGTGTATCCTGAGAGGGATGCCACTGTTAGCTACAATATGGGCAAAATGTCCCCACTTAGGAGACACAGGGAAATGTTGCTTCTTTCTAGTCCTCTTGAAGCACTTCTTCTGCTTCTGTGGAAGCCAGCCCTGCCAAAAACCAAAGCAGAGGGATGGTCCCTACCACACCAGCAAGTCAGGACTCTCTCCCCTGCCCTGTCCAGCCTTCCTCCCTGTAACCCCAGTGCACCGTGGGCTCCTGACAGAAGCACTCTCTGTGTGGGAATGGCCAGGGCAGCCTGCCCTGCTGACGGACGGCCCAGCTGGGTTCCCGTGGAGAAGAATGTGCGTATTTATTTAAGCTGTGATTCTATCAGATCCTATTCCGTGCAACTGTTTTTCTATTTATTTCATCCTGGGAAAGAACGGTGTCACGGTCGCTGGGGCTGGCTGTACAGGAGCCCTGCGCCCTCCGACAGGGGCAGCCCTTTCAACCTGGCGTCAAGCGAGTTTGGAGGCAACGGGATGCATTTGAAGGGTAGCGATGGTTCCTGCCGTTCATATTTCAGATGCTGGAGCTGGAATTCCAGCCATATTATTCAAACCAGACTCATCACTTTATCGCAAAAGAGAGCTTGAAAGGACTTGGCTGAGAGCCTTTGAGGCGAGGTGCAGCCTGAATGTATAATGAGCGTGGAGCGAGTGTGGAAAGGCACCGTGTCATTCAGCAACGCTTTTCAGTGAAGAGCAGGGAAACCGAGGCGTGGGGGTAGGGGGAGCTTCTGGATGATCTGACTTTGCAAGGGGGACAGAGGCAGTTCTGAAAGGCCAGGAATGGAGCATGCTCCAGGATCAATCACCTCTCCTGATCCAGGGGCAGGAATAAACCTAGAGCCTCGTGTTCTCAGGCAGCCTCTTTCCCCCCATCTTGAAGAAGATGATTCTTTGAGACAAGCGAAAAAAAAAGATCCCCTTAGATCGTGGCATCCCCAAGCTCCTTTGCCTCATTATATGTCATAGGTTATGCAAGTTATTTACAAGCCAGTGGTCCAAGCAGCTTCTTGGGCACAGCTCTGCATGGAGAACAAAGTGTTCAAGGAGTTCTTGTCGCTCAAAACACAATACCACCTTGCGGCGCACAATTCATCCTCAGTGAGCAGGTCCCCATGTGCAGGGATGTGCGCCTGCAGTAGCAAAAATAGCACAGCCACAAATTTGTGCTGCTACCTTGTTTGCTGCAGCGCACACTCCTGCATGTGCACTTTGGTAAGGGACATATTGTCCCACTTGAGGCAAGCTGCCCTGGCCTGGCTCCTCCTGGCTCCCGGTGTGCTGGGGCACAATTGCAGGAGTGGAGACGCCCTGGCCAGCAGCCAGAGTATCTCCCTGGCGGACCAAGCCTCTGTGTTGACAGGACCATGCACCAGAAATGTGCGCTGTGCCGTGTCTTCTCCCCAGCACTTTTTCTTTTTTTTTTTGCTACTGGGATTCCCTGGTAGCAAATTTTGGCCCTGCACTGCAAATTTGCAGCACGGGGCAAGTTTTAACATACTCCGCATGCGGTTTGTGGTGCCTGATGTCTGGATGTGGCCAGTGTGTGCATGTGCAAGCAGTGAGAGAGACCACTGTTTTGTGACTGCACAGCTAAGATGACAGGATCCTGGGACCCACTGTTCAAGGCCGGAAAGCAACAGGCACAGAGAGTTGATAGACACTCAGTCTTGTAGTGAAGACTGCAGCCAGGGAAGTCACAGTGGTGGGATCAGTTCTGTTGAAGCTGACACACCGTGTGACCTTCCCCTAAGCCTTTCTGTTACCATACATGTAGATAACTATATACCAAGCTAGGAAAGGGTTATCAAGCTAGACTAATTCTTACCAGCCAAGGGCTTTGAGCTACTTTGAAGGAAGCTGATGGAGAAGGGTAAGGAATTGCCATAAAACAAAGCATGAATGATGCCTTCAGTTTACCTTTGCTGCATCATTCTTTTACACGGCTGTAGAAGATTAGGTAACTATATTTGACCCATATAAAGTAGTTGAGGCTGTAGCCCTTTCTTCAAATATTTTGTGATAGCAAAAAGATTAATTCTACCCAACCTCATCTATCTAGTTTGATACCATGCTCAGCACTTGTAAATCAATGCAACACAACATGTAATTCATAATGAATAACTGGTATTTCATTTATTCAACACATTTAAGTTACGGAAGGGATCATATAATTATACAGGAGTTAGATTAGATAGCAATCTGGTCTCAGCGATTTTGCAAGCAGAAAAATCTGTTTCCTCCAAACTTCTTCACTGGTTCAATGATTTAATTGGTTCCTATTACCCATCTCCCACACCCCATTATTTAATATGTGGATTGATAATGCCTGGTTGAAATATCAGCTCTTCCGCTTAGTTGCAATTGGTTAGATAGGTCACATGGTTTTATTGTCACTTCTCTGATTGGAGAAGAATATCTGCCTTAATTTATCATTTTCAAATGATCATGCCTCCTGCTTGGAAATTCCATCCACGAGACATTTTGGACACCTGATCACTTGAATATTTGTGAAAAGCAAACATGACCTGGTGGAAGCATAATAATTTGAAAAAACAGGGAGGAATATCCATGAGACATTTTGTTTTGCATTGTTCATTGTACAAAACCCTGGTTCTTATACCCCACTGCCTAGGAAACAGGAGTAAAAAGGGTGGAGAAAATGCTTTCAGGACTGAGCAGATATTAAAGATGTTTAAGAGGATAAAAGACAACAGAAATGTATTCCAGCAAAAATAATGAAAAAATAATACCCCTGTGGGAAGACCTTGGTTGCTGTCTAATTAATATTTATACCATGTACAGAACAAGCACTGGAGCCAACCTGGAAGGATAATACAAGGGCTGGACTGGAAGGTTATTGGTCTTGGATTATTCACTGGAGATGTATAAAATTAATCCGTCAGCTCCTAGCAGATATAAAGACAGGGCTCTTTCCCAACACATTCCTCACCAACTCCAAAGAGCGCCGAAATGTACACCCGACGTGTGAAAAGATGCCTTGTCACAGTTCATTTTTGGGTAAACAAGATGAGAGAATAAATGAGCTGCAGCAGTCCCTCTTGGCTCCCACTCATCACGGGGCTGGGCGGGTTGTGGCTAGGGCAAGCTGGGGTTTCAGATAAAAAAAAAAAAATGGGAATTATTTTTTGGTCCTTGTTCAATGGAAGGGCTTTGTTGAGTGTTCAGCTTTCCCTGAGTCTGTGTGAGAGGGCAGCAGCACCATGGGGACCCGCACCTGGGCCTGGGGCAGGGTGTAGAGGAGGATCTGAACTCTACAACCCTCCTTCTCTGCTTCCCCTGACTCCAATTAGCAGTACTGGGATAGGGTTTTCTGCTAACACCCCTTGCTCCTGGGCTTCCCAGATTGCTCCAGCCACTTCTGGTCCTAATCACATTAGCTCCAGGTCCCGTTCTACACCTGCTCTGGGCAGGTGAAGTCTACATGCCATTTCAAATAGAAGCAGTTGTCTACTGGACCCCATTACTAGTACTCTCACCCAATGGGATATTTCAGGGAAAATACTAGTGTTCCTCTTGACACGTCTCCAGTGCTCGTGCATCTCTGGTCTTCTTCCAGCACAAAAGGTTACCTACTCTAATGCTAAGACTGGAAAGGGACCAGGGTGTGGGTGGTAAGAGCAGGTCACTTGTTTGGAGAGGTCAGAAGTCAGGAGTCCAAGAGCAGGAAGTTACAATTAGAATTACAGAACTGAAGTCAAGCCAAGACCAAGTGTTGGGCCAGGTTTAGAGAAGTTCCAGCCAGGGCAGGGGTACAGCCCAGTGGTGTTGCCCAGACAGCTTGCTTCTGGGCTTATCAAAGCCTGGACAGGGCCCTTTTCCTTAGTGGGACCTTGGGAAGGACTCAGCCTGTCAGAGACTCGGATCAAGCAGGCTAGCCTGGGCCAAGTACCTCAGCAGCCACACCTGCAGCCCTAGTTTCTGTCCCACTTTAGGAGCAGCAAGCACCCTGATGGGCTTCCAGGAGTGTCACCTATCCATTTGGCACTAGATCAGACCAGTGGGGTCCCCCAAGGCTCTGTCCTTGGACCCATATTGTTCAACATCTTCTTTAA
>NW_017729015.1:10295083-10314918 GCF_001723915.1 Gavialis gangeticus | reverse complement strand
TCTGGAACAGCCTGCCATCGGAGGTGGGTCAAGCACCTACATTAAACACCTTCAAGAGGAAATTGGATGCTTCTCTTGCTGGGATCCTATGACCCCAGCTGACTTCCTGCCCTTTGGGCGGGGGGCTGGACTCGATGATCTTCCGAGGTCCCTTCCAGCCCTAATGTCTATGAAATCTAGGCAATCTATGAAATTCCAGACAAGGCTTTTTCTAGCCAGGTTTCAAAAACCTCCAGGAATGGAGATTGTGCAGCCTCACTGGGTAACCTGTCCCCATGCTTTCCTACCCTCCTAGTGAGAACGTTTTTCCTAATATCTAACCTAAACTTCCCTTGCTGCAACTTGAGACCATTGCTCCTTGTTCTGTCATCTGCCACCACTTCTTTTTTTTGCAAAAATATTTATTTCTATACATACATAAATAAATATATAACTTCACCTCCAACACTCTGGCAAGAGGCCTTTATGGTTCACTTGGCAACTCAAAGCACACTCAAAAAACCTATTACACAGTTCACACCGTGCAACCACCTGCCCGCGTACCCATCTCCGTACCCATATTCCCACCCACCGCCCTCATCAGAGGGTCTACTCCTGAAAAAGTCTATGCCAGATACCTCTCCACCAGATGAGGTCTATCATTTCTTTCCTGTTGTCCTCTTCTGTCTTCCTGTAGCACCAGTCCATGTCATTCAGTCCCATTTTAATACAGTGCTCGGCTGTGGGGTCTGAGTGTCTGCTTATGAGCAGGGTCCCAGCACAGAGAACAGCTCAGCTCCATCCTCTTTGGAACCACCCATCAAGTAGCTGAAGGCTGCTATCAAATCCCCTCCCCACCAGTCTTCTCTTTTCCAGACTAAATTAACCCAGTTCCTTCGGCTTCTCCTCATCAGTCATGTGTCCCAGGCCCCTAACCATTTCTGTTGCCCTTTGCTGGACTCTCTCCAATTTGTCCACATCCTTTCTGTAGTGGGGGACCCAAAACTGGACACGGGACTCCAGATGTGGCCTTATTAGTGCAGAATAGAGGGGAAGAATCACTTCCCTAGATTTGCTGCCAATACTCCTACTAATACTATTAGTCTTCTGGCACACTGTTGGCTCAAATCCAGCTTATTGTCCACTGTAACCCCCAGGCGTTTTTCTGCAGAGCTGCTGCTTAGTCAGTTGATCCCCCGCCTGTACCGTTTATGGGATTTTTCCACCCTAAGTTCAGGACTTTACACTTGTCCCTGTTGAGCCTCATGAGATTTCCTTTGCATCTAGGTCTCTCTGAATCCTAGCCCTACCCTCCAGTGTATTTACTACTCCTCCCAGCTCAGTGTCATCTGCAAACTTGCTGTGGGTGCACTCCAGATCATTGAAGAAGATATTGAACAAACCCAGCCCCAGGCCTGATCCCTGGGGCACCCCACTTGACACTGGCTGCCAACTAGACAATAAGCCATTGATTACTACCCTTTAAGCCCGATAGTCCAGCCAGTTTTCTATCTACCCAGCCTGGGGGAGGCCTGGCCTGGCCTCTTCCACCAATGGGACATGCTTCTCCTCTTGCTAATGCTCCATATCTGTTCTCCAGGCAAACCACTGCAGGTGAAGATGAAGATTTCTGCTTGCTGCCAGAAATCCCAAGCTTCCACCTTCCTGGGAGTCCATGTCCTCTTCCTTTTCTAGCACTGCCTCTGGCAGTCCTTCCTTTACCATCCTAGAGGTCTCCTCCAGCATCGAATCCAAGAAATCCTCATGGTGGAAGATGCCTGAAAGTCCTGCCACCTCCTCCTGTACCTGTCTTGCCTGCTGCCTGAGGGACACCACCAAGAGGCACCGCTCACATGGCAGGTGCTCCGCGACCTGGCTGTCCCTGGAAGAGGCCTGCAAGCAACGTCTCTGCAGCACCAAACCAGGACCTGGGTGGAAACCTCAACAGAAAGCAATCCCACCTGGCCAGACAGGTGCAAGCAGAGGAAGAGCTTGCAGTGGCACTAGCTCTGGCATTGCAACATCCTCCAGCCTTCCGTCCGGGTCTCTTAATCCACCACCTCTCTCTTCCTGCTCCTCTTTTCACATAGACCTTCCCTAGCAAACTCCCCTGTAAGCTGGCCTGTTTGCTGATCCTTGGTCCCAAAAAGTTCCCTTTTCCTGCTGCCTCTCACCAAGCTTAAAATGAAGGAAGATGGGAGAGTTTCCAGGCAAACTCCCTAGTGTCCTCCTCCTCACTCTGGACTCTGGTTGAACAAAGGGTTTATGCATTGGTCTAACTTCTGAATTTTAGCTACTTACACTAAATATATATATAGGTTAGTTACACTTAATTAAAGAAACAGCTCACCTTAAAGGCTCCCCTGCAAAGAGGGGGGTGGAAAACTGACCTGTGAAATGACTTGCAAATGGCTCTGATTGCTGCCTCTGGTTGTTTGCTCCCTGGTTACCTGGGGAGTCTCCTTTTATATTTTCTTGGGCCTGGAGGGCTCCTCCTCCTTGTTAGGGCTTTTGTCAGACACAGGCAGCAATCACCCAGCTAGTGGCACTCTCAGCTGCTCAGAGCACATGCCCAAACCCTCCTCGAGCCAAACACACAGGCAGTCCTGGCTCACTTCATTTCCCAGAGCGGGATCTGGTGCCTAGTGCCTGGCTCCTCTTCTTCCCCTTCCTCCGCTTGCCCCCAGGGAACTGTTTGCAAATTGCCTTTTTGATCCTTTGACCCTCGCTGACTTCCTGCCCCTGGGGCAGGGGGCTGGACCTGATGATCTTCGAGGTCCCTTCCAGCCCTAATGTCTATGAATCTTTTTGCTGTCCCTTCCTGGTCACTCAGGGAGTCACCATCATCCCCTTCTCCCACGTCTTCCTCTACTTCTATCCATTCAAATCATTCCCTTTTCTAGCCACTGATCATGACACTGGATTGCATTCCCTGGTAGCCCATCTTCACCACTGAGTAACACTGGCTTCCTGTGTCTTTGCAGACCATGCTCTTGAAGTCACTGGTTGATTAATTGTTTCCCATGTGACATTCCTCTGACCATGTCCCAGTCTGTTCCTGCAGGTCCTTGACCTCCACTGGCAACGTCTCTTCTGTCACGGCCCAACCCAAGCAACGCCCTGGTTAGTCTGTAGGTAGCTGGTTTGTAGGTAGAACCATCACTTCTCTCTGCCTTGCCACGAACAGTCTTTGTTGGACAATGCCCAGATCCTAAAGTGGTTGAGTACAAATGCCTACAACGCCCATGGTTGTGTTGTCTGTGAGGCTTGAATCCAGGAGTCCTGGATGCAAAACCATGAGCTACTTCTGCTTAAGCTAAAAGAAGAGCTCTGGGATGTCAGAGGCAGTAAGAGAAGCATCAGCTCTGTATATCATCTGGCCACTGGGGAGGGAAAAAGGCATACTTGCTCAGCTGTCTGGCTAAACTGACAAACAGACTTGTATGGGGAACGGGTGAGTGGGTTAACTGGATGGACATACAGACTTTTTTGCAAATCTTTATAATCAGACCTTGCAAAGGACCCTTTTCCTAAGCCCTGCAGGGGAGTCCTCACTGCACTGTCTTTCCCATTCCCATTCCAGTGAAATCCTGGTTCTAGCCCGGTCTGGATTCCTCCCCCCTTGTCCCTGTGGGTCTTTGTGGGGAATGCACCATGCTGCTATGCCTCGCAGCTGTGAGCATCGCTGGCCCATTATCGCAGGGGAAAGTGGATGACTAATGGATTCTCTTCCCCTTTGCCGCAGGAAGTCAGTGGTTTCCTTCTGTGTGTCTGCTGTCTGGAACTGTTAGGAGATTAAATGAGCTGCATTCCACAGATAAATTGTTCGTGGCAAATTGTTTGCCCTGCCACCTGTATGCTCTCCTCCCAGGGTTAATTTGCATGACCCAATGTGATCAAAGGCTCTGAGCAATACACCAGCAACCACCTGCCTTGCACTCTCCGTGGCCCCACGTTGGGTTGATCCCTGCACTCACACATGCACACACATACATACATACATACATATATTCTCTCTCAAACCCTGCTATTTTCCCAAGATTAGGGCAGGAGGTTTTGGCAGCAGCTTGCACCACTTTCTCCTGTGTAGCAAAAAAAAGAGTGTAAATCACAGACATGTCTTCTGGTCCCACAACTCCACCCATGCCCGGGGCTCTGCCTCTGAGCCAAAAGGCCACACAGCTTTTTCAGGGTCACCCTTTGCAGGATGGGAGTGTCAGTCCCCTGAACAAACCTCTTATTGTTTGACGTGCTGAGAGGTGCAGATACTCGGCACTACTGAATGTTTTGTCTACTGCTCCGTCCCCACCCATGCGGGGCACCAGAAGGATGACGTTCGTCGTTTTACATTTAGTTGGCACCAGAAAATAAATCAGAGCCCAGGGGAACAAGCTCAAAAAAAAAATCACTTTTCCTTTTAACGCCACCAGGCAGGGTTGTGGCCTTGAGATCGCACAAACCACTTTGCTGGGAATTCTTTCCCAATGATTACCTGCAGTTGGAAACACTGGGGTTATTCAATTTGGAGAAAAGACGAGTGAGCGGGGGATTTGATAAAAGTCTTCACCTACAAGAAGGGTCATGATAAACTATTCTCTCTGGCCACATGGAACAGGGCAAGATGCAATTTTAAATTACAGCCGTGGAGATGTAGGTTTGATATTAGGACTTTCTAACTCAGAGGGTGGGTCAGTGCTGCAATAGCTTGCCTGGAGAGGCTGTGGGATCTCCATCACTGGAAGATTTTGGGAGCAGGTGAGATGGTTTAGGCCTGGAACAGGGGTTGGATAAGATGACCTCTGAGATCCCTTCCAGTCCTGTTTTCTGATGATTCTGTGAAAGTGTTTGAAATCTTTGATATTCTCTAGTGATCCAACTGGAGCTGTACATTATCCAAGACTGGCAGAGAGAGAACCCTGCAATATAGTGCTTATCCCACAGGTTTATCCCACAGGGATGTACTTGGTAGCTGTGCTGGTCTGAGACAAAAAGAAATGCAAAAATCTAGAACTCTTGGGTCCGAAATGATACCTTTTATTAGAACAGCTTGGAAATTGCAAGAAAATATCCTTCTCGTTGAGCCCAAAAGCTTGCAGAAAAGGATATTTTCTTGCGATTTCCTGGTTTATCCCACACACACTTTCTTATGCTCTTATAAACCTTTTTTCCTCCTGGAAAGAAAAAGGGAGAGAAAGAATTGCAAACCCCACATTAGCACACTTCAAGGTTTCGGCTTACATAAACGGAGAGCACATTTGAAGCAGAAACATGAACATTTTTTCCCTTTTTTATTCACTTCAAAACTTCCATGTGGGACTGCGAATTTTTCTGAGTAGAAAATTTTGAGGAGGCATGAAGTATTTCTGCAGGCTTCCTGACCTGCTCTGTCAGACAGACAGATGCAGAAATCAGGACTGATTTGTGAACACAGGAAAGGGCTATGTTTCCTAATGAATATTATTCACAGTGAATAATTCTGTCGGCTCTAATTACCCTTAGCAAAGCCCAGGGCAATCAGACCAACAGGCCTCTTCTGCCTGTTTTGAACGGGGTGCGGCAAAGCGCTTACTTGGGATGGGAACCCTATGGGTCCTGCTTGGGCACGATGAGCTCTGAGGCTCTTGCTAGGTCTGGGGCTTCCTAAAGTACCTTCAAAGGAGGGCTGGATAAAAGACTGATGATACTGCATAAAAATAGTAAATAGTAAATTAAGGTAAGAGAATACCCTCATGTACATGCTTACGCACACCCCTTGGGATGAAGGTGGTGAACTGGGGGTCAAGATTCTCCAAGTTCGATTTCCAGGTTTTGCCCCAAACTTCGTTTGTGACCTTGTGAAAGTCACTCTCTCTCTCTCTGCCTCAGTTCCCTTTCTGTAACCAGGGATGCAAATACCCCGTCTATAAATCGATCTCTCTGTGGGGTGGAAAGCTGGATATCATCTGGCCGTATCATTATTGGCCTGCACGGTACCTATTTCACTGGGGGCCTGCTCTTGGCTGGAGGCCCTTTGATGCTACCTATTATTAATACGATCAAGCCATTTTTGGCAACATTGAGTGTGCAGACCAACTGTGTGAGAACAAGCTGGTAGCCAGGGCTAGGCCCAGCAGAGGAAGAGACCTGAGCCAGTAGGGCTGACAGGTTGACGGAGCAGCAGTATGTGCATTTAAGAGGGATTGGCCTTCCAGCATGTGGGGGCAGAAAAGCCCCAGGTGCATGCAGGGAATTATCTGAATGCAGGTTGGTTTGTTATATGTGAGGAAGGAGTAGAAATTCAGTTCTAACAGAAACATCCCAATGGGTAAATAGCCTGGCTCCTGGCACTGTTATGGTGGAAGAGTCTTCCAGTATGACCACGGAAATAGGTGTGGGCCTCAAATGCTGCTGGCAATAATTGTTCTGAGACTGGGGACCCAGGAACACCTGAAAGAAAGCAGCGTGTGTTGCTGAATGCCTGGCAGAAAACCTGTAGCACTGCCAAGGGCTGTACCAATCCCAGTCCCATGCCCTTAACCTACTTCAGGGCTGCATCCAGGAGGGGTATGCTGGTGCACTTGCACTCCCCTTTGGTCCTGCTCCACCCAAAGGTAAAACTAACTGCCTCGCAATGACAGCAGCATTTCTAGCCAGGCAGTGCTGAGGGAGTCACTTGACTTCACAATGTACCCGATCCTTTCTAAACTCTTCGTTCCACAAGTTTTAACGACTCACTCTCCTTTTTAATGATCTCGATGTTCCACCAATCAAGCTATCCTTTGGTCTGCAATTCTGCTGGCTGCTCCTGGTATGAATCTCCTATTTCACAGCCCCACAGATTTGTTTTGAACTTATGCCAATGAAGTTATATTTGGATCTGCTTCAACTGAATAGCCCAGCCCTAGGCCCTTGGCAGATTAGTAAAACGTTTAGGTTTTTTTAATTGGAAAAAAAACATGCGTTTTTTATACGTGATGGTGCACCTCACCATGTGCACCCTCCTTTTTGAAATTCTCGACCCACCCGTGACTAATGTCTGCGTCATTGAGTGTAACTGGCTGCTGTCTCTTTGCTCGCCACAATCCAGCCCTTCCGCCCTTAGCAAACTCTGTGCATGCCAACAACTGTTTTAGCAAGAGAGCTTTGGACAGCAACTTTTGACAGTGGGGAGGAAGCTGCACACATCCCCCCGTCTTATCCACAGCCTTTTCACATCAATAGACACGCATCCATTGGCTTCAGTGCGCTTTGGGTCAGGCCTTAAATGGAAAAGAAAGAAGAGCCTGACAGCAGCTACTTTTCCTGTTGGAGAGGCTGAGGCAGAAAGCAGAAGGGCTGGGCTCCCCCGAGCTCCAAGCACAGACAATGACTCGAGAGCGCCTGACACAGCTGGAGAACACAGATTGTCTGGCAGGAGCTGGCCCCAGCAACAGCTGATAAATCCCACTCAAGGAAGGAAACCCTGGCTGCAGCCTGGCTGATTGAGGAAGGAAAGGGCTGAGAATGTCACTTCCCCCTTTAGGGGCTGGTTATGGGAGCAGAAAAGCCTCCCACATAGCAAACGCCCCTAGCCTGTCACCCACTCCTGTTCCCCATGGCATTGTCCTCCCCCAGACATAGGGTAGGAAGCAGCATTTGTGGGATCTCCCGGCTCAGCAGAATCTGCCTCTGGGCCTCATCCACCTGCTAATCTGCTGCAAAAGAAATTAAATTGGCCAAAGAATGTAGAAGTCCCTGCAAAAGTCTCATTGCTTAGTAATCTAAGGAGCCCGTGTTCCTCAGGGAAACTTTGGCTACAGTATTGGGTTACTGGGTATGGTGCATTACCCATTCTGGAGCAGGCATCTTTTCAATCCTGCTTCAAGCCTGCAACCTGTGTGGAGCATGCTAAGCAAAATTCACTCTGACCAATGGGACTTTGGGGCACCTAGACGTTGCACCCCCGGGGGGATTGTGTTACCCTCTCTGCTCAGCTGCTGCTTAGGGGATGTGGACCCTTTAGGACCTCAGCAAGCAGGCAAGTGACAGGGGAAGGACAGAGTTTGAGCTCTTCTACCTGGAATCTCTGTTCATGCCACCAAACACAGTGATGCCTGGTAAAAGACTGCAGACCTCTTTGACCTGTGCACTTGGGATTGCACCAGTCCTGCAGGGAGGATTTTAGTACAACAAAGGGCTATCCATCTCCTGTTTCCATAGTGTTCAACTTTAATCCTGGAAGGAGATACCTCAGCATCCCAGAGAAACCATGGGTTTCAGACTCCTGCATGTTGCATTTTAATCCCCAAATAGTGTGCACTGAGGAATCCTATGCAGGCCACAAGACAGATTCTGCTGGCTCCCCATAGATCCCCCTGCGATTGTGCAGACAAGACCTAAAGGAGATTTTTGGCCCATAAGGTTTGCCACATCCGAGCATCTCCTAGGGAACTGTCCCTCTCCCACCGTGCATAGAAAGGAAGGAAGCCTTGTTTGCATGCTGCACTACTCAACTGAGGTGGACTCTCCACTGGCAGTAGAGGGGCCGTGATACACAGCTGAGAGATCCCAGTTCTCTCCAGCAGCCATATGCACAACCAAAGCAGCCTTGAGAGCAAGTTACCAGCAGCAACAGTGTGGCAGTCAAAAGAGCTACCTCCCTGCTGCGGGAGGAGTGAAGGAGCAGGGAGGGATGGTCCCATTGCAGTGAAGCAAGCACTGTGCTAAGGTGACAGAGGTGACACCCCCAGCAGCTGCTCCTAACCATGCTGCTCCAAGCATGTGGCTTTCTGCCTGCTGATGGCGGGGCTGGCGTACTGTAAGAACGACTGAAAGCCGGCAGCGGCCATGATAAGCTGAGCGAAGGGGAAGAGGACGGTGCTGAAATCTCTATGGCAGGTTCCATGGAGAGGGCACTAAGTCATCCTTTACCCAGAGGCTCTCCAGGACTCTGGGATGTCCTGGTGCCTGATCTGCATCAACATCAGCCTAGAGCTGCCTTCGTGGTGGTTGAGGGGCTTGGTATAGTCTCACTCTCGTGCTTAACACTCCCTCGACACTTGTGTACGCACGTGGCTCTCCCATCTCTGTGCGGCAGCTGAGCTACCCCTCACAGTGCTGGGTCTTCTCCCCAGGTCCCTTGTGTCCCAGCCACCTGCTCACCCCCGGTCACAGACTATGTGGTCTCTGCACCGCAGCCCAGCAGGAAATGGATTTCTAAGCGACGCCCTGCTTTCCTGGCAACTCAGCCAACTGCGGTGCAGTGGCGGTGTGGAGCCCAGCCAGCCGCTTGTGCAAACAGCCTGCTCGGTGCTTCTCGCTCCCATGAGACCCTTTGCCCTTCCTGTAGCAGACAGACCGGCTTCTCCAGGCCAGGTCACTCCAGAGAGCTGCTGTACAGTATGGAAGATGCTAAACTAAACAGGGCCTGACCTAGCTCGCAGCTGTAAGACTGGACTCCATCCTTCCCCTGGAGTGATGGGAGAGGAACGTAAGCCTTTGTCAGGGTTAAAACAGCTCACCTCAGCCCTTCCCTTCCACTTTGGGGTCTGTGTGTTGAGTGGGAAGTGCTCAGACTGTGAGACACCTCTAAGGCAGCATGCTAGGACCCTTGGGGTCAAGGACAGCGAAAGAGGAAACCCTGGGATCTCGCCCATGGGAGCAGAATCAGTCACCTCCCTGCCCACGGGACTCCACAGCTCTCCTTACTCCAACAGGGCAGTCTCCTTCAGGGAAGGGAGGGTTCAGGGATGCTGGAGCCCTTGCGGGCACCTCGTCTGACCCCAGCCAGAGAATCTCACTCAGTACCTGCTCATATGTAGCACCTGAGCAATGGGTGACTTTGAGAGAGATGTCTGATTTTGAGTGTAGGAGACAGTGCGGTCTTTAGTACTGTCGCAGCTCTAAGATGCACATAGGAGCACAGGACTGGGAGAGGTGTCCCGGGACTCCTCTGAGTCCTCAGGCAACCGAGCATCCTTCCCCCTACATCCAGCCACAGAGCCCAGTAGTGGTGACTCCCTGCCCTCCCTGTTCTAACTACTAGGCTCTGCCTCCCTTCTAAAGCTGAGAACCGACCCCAGGAGTCCAAGCCAACAAACTCCAAACCCTGGGCATTTTGCAGGAAGTACTGTATAAGCAAAACCACAGTGAAGTGGATCAGAACAAGACGTGCAGGCCTCACTCAGGGGCAAACTAGTCAAAGCTCAGCCTCTTGGACCAGGCAACCTTCCAGCTCCCAGAGTAATAGGGCATCCTCAGCAATGGTGATGCCTAGTGGTCTGAGCAAAGGACCGGGAGCTGGGGCTGTGTCTAATAGAGATCGCATCAGCAGCTCTCAAAATGCACTTTCTTGTCCACCCCTATCAAAGCTTATTTTTTATGAGAATAAATACATCTTCTTCCTTCCAGAGGTGAGGAAACTGAGGCACAGAGCCAGGAAGGCACTCACCTAGGCTTACACAGCAGGTTGGAGCAAGGCAAGGAAAAGAAGAACCCAAGGAGTCTTGACCCTACTTGGGGGCACTATTCATTAGAAAACATCCTAATCCCAGCTGTGACCTAGAGTTGCTCTGGGGACTTGAGAAGATCTGTTTGAATTCCCCCAATCTGAATAAAAGGGGCTAACCAAATTAACCCACCTCCACAAAACACTGAGATGAAAGGCAGTAAATGCCAAGTGTCATCCCTATAGCCTCATGGGAGACAGTACATGGCATGGTATGGATGGACCGTCCCAGATAACTGTCACATATACTGCAGTATGTGCCACCCCAAGCTCTTCAACCATCACTCTTAACCAGGGAAGTGTATAAATAAACCATGCAAGGGCCTGTTTCTTGGCCTTCTGACATTGAAGCCCAGAGGGCTCTTTTTTCAGCTTTTCTCTCCAGCCACAAGGGTAAAACCCCTCCAGCAAAAGTCAAGTGTCCTCTGTGAGCACCCCACTCCACGAGCTGGGCTTCAAGGAAAACTTAACCAGTGTCAGAGCTGGCAACGTGCCCCTCAATACTTCCAGTTTGCCAAAGGGAAGCACGAAGCTAACTGACTTGTCTGGGGACAAGAAGGGAACCATCCCCGGTTCAGATCGACTCTGGCTGGCTCTGCCCAGTGCCTGGTCCGTGGCCATGCACATCTTCACCAGGGCATGGGGTTAACAGACAGCCCCAGCTAGATAGGGCCACTGCTTACCAGCCACTTCCCTGCTTTTTGTGCCCCCTGTCTGGAGTGCCTCCCACTCCAGGCTGCCCATGTGAGCCGAGCCCAGGCCAGCTCTCCCCAGCAAAACCAGCCTCCGCTCCCAAGCACGCAAGGTTGTGTTCATCAGCTTTTGACCACACAGCGTGAGTCATTTAAGTGAATGAAAAGTAGCCTGAGGCTATCAGCTGCCTTGGCAGGAGCAGGCGGAGGGCAGAGCTCCAGTTAGGAGGTGAACGGTGGTGATGCCAAAGTCGCACAGACCGATTAACTGCTGCCCAGAGAGCTCCTATGAGCAGGGACCACAGGGGAAGGCAGGAGGATGCTGCAGTCAGCAGGGATTGGGGACTCTGGCACTCTGCCCCCTCCACATGGCCACTTCCCTAGCCCTTACTGGGAATTCAGTGCCTTGTGGCAGTGGGGACCTTTGGAGTAAGCACTGGGCAGGCTCCCCTCACACAACCCCATTACAAATACCTCCCTGACCGCGGCTCTCCGGCACTCTGAAAATTCAGCCTGATCCTGCCCTGCAGCATCCCGTGCTCCTCCAGACCCACAGCCACCACCGCCAGCCCAGTCCTGTGTTCCTGAGACACACTGCTCTGCCAAGGCCCCTCAACCCTCTTAAATCCACAGCCCCTTTCCGTCCTATGAAAATGCCATGGTGCTCCGATGTGGTCCTAGGTTCCTGCTATCCAGTCCCATCCCTCCATGCTGCAAGATCACAAGAATTCCTCCAGGAGGTATCCCACAGTCCTCTGCAAGCAGTGCCCCAGAATGAGCCTAGGAGAAAGGGATAAGTGGAAGGCACCCTGAAAATAACCGTACGTAATGCACTGCTCTGCATCTCATGCCTATGGACTCACAGAGCTCCCCTGTGCAATGGGGCTTGCACTAGTACAACAGCAGGAATACAGTCAGCTTGAAGACCTCCCTTTAAGCTAGCCTGGTGCAGAGACGGTATATGGACAGCAGGTCCTTACTCCAGAAGTTCCCGACTGGGACTCTTGACCCCCAGGTGGAGTCTCAAGCCTCATAGAAATTCAAGTATAGTACTTGGACTTGCACAGAGCATAGGGCTCCGTGGGGCTGCGAGTCTGGAACCAGGGCTCCTGTGGAATGACTGGGCTCTACTGCCTCAGCCCCTTCTCTGCAGACTCCCAGTCTGCCTGGGACAACGGCCTTGGTTATCAGGAGCAGTTGTGTGATTATTAAGTGCTAGCTTAGACTTCATTATTGCAAAGGTTAACAGCTGCTACCCTGACCCACATCAGCTCCCATTTGTAAATGTAATGCTTCATTATTACATGTGAAAATTATTCAGTGCCGCAGACTTTTTCCGTTACCACAAAGCGCATCCCTAAAACGTGAAGTCATACATCCGAACAGGACATACTGTGCAGGGTTGGCTGGCAGAATGACTCCCCAGCCTCAGAGAGTTGCTCGCTGCCTCAGGCTGGAAGCAAGTTTCTTACCTCATTATTAAATTATTTTGTGACATTTAATTGTTCTTGTTTCTTACATGTGAGGCAAAAGGCATGTTTTCTTTTAAAGTCGTTGTGGACCTGGCAAAGGTTTGTAAGTGAATAAGTCTAAACACACACAGATTCATGGATGTACACCCTCCCAAAACACCCCCTTCCCAAAAATACGTGGAGATGACTAACAAAGTGGCACGTGAGTGTTGGATGTGAGTTTTAGTCTGGTGAACGTACAAAATAATGGGAAATGGTGTTTGCACGTGTTGAGTGAGTGTATGTATATGAGTAGGTAGGTGACTGTGAGGTTGTGCATAGCGTGTGGGATGAATCCTGTGTGGGGGGGTTGTTGGATGTGTGTTAGGGATGTGTGGTGGCCATATGTATGTGTGGGAAATGTGCTGGTTATGTGAGGGACATGTGTATGAACTGTGCCATGAGTGCTTGAAGCAAAGGCACTTAAAGCTATGCTCCCAATTCCACACACCGAAAGCCTGGGAAAATACTCTAGAAGCCCTTGTTCTGTCTTGCACAAGCAGATGGAGTTGGTCACTCAATAAAGAGGGTCTCTCTTAAACACTTGGGGTCCAAAGTGATTTGTTACGCCCCCACAGGACCAGGAGGAAACCAAAATGAAAGTGAATAACCTGAGTAAGAAGTGAAGAAAAGATCTTGCCGGGGCAGATGTTTTTTGGAAACACGGATGACGCGTGGAGGAGACTAAACTGTACGTTCTCTGCTTCGGTGAGCACAGTGCTGGTGAGAGAAGACAATCAAGAGCCAGCTTTACTTGTGACAACCACGGGTTCAAATGTGCTCGAGGCGTTTAACAGCCTTTGCTTACCACAGTCAAAGGAGGCGAACTCTGAAAGCATGCTACGAGCACTTGTGGAGCATGGCACTCTGCGGGAAAACGAAGTATGGGAGAGTTTTTACCCTGAGGGCCCTAAAAGAAAGTGAAGCGGTTGTCCAGACTGACTGATCTCAGGCTGATTCTTGCAATTTGGGGGATAAGTGTGTTCCTGATTTCAGGTTGGAGTCTGGGACAAAACACCTCGGAGGGAAACCCTAGATAACCCAGAACGTATGCCTGACAAAGCAAGTGCAATCTGCCAACAATGGAAATTGCCCATTCCAGGATAAACACATAGAGGATGGCCAATGCCCTGACACTGCAGGCATGACCAAGCCTTCAAAATGCTCCCGGAAGAGGAACTGGAGGCATCAGGACACATGGCAGAGCTGAGCAAGGCCAGCAAAGGGAGCTGCGGACACTGTGACAACCAGCACAAGCCAGGACAGTGCCTGGTACATGGATAAAAGGTCTAAAAAATGTAATGAAAGCTTTTAAGACCCCCACCTAGCATGCACAGTGTGAGCAAAGAGAATGAGGGCTGCAGGTGCACTGCTAGCTCAGACGAAGTGGCCATGGCAGCGGGGGACACGGTTCCAGCAGCAGAGGAAAGAACTGTGGAGTTTCAGGATGTCACGTTGGGTGCTGGAGCACCCGTCAATCAATGCGTTATCAGAAAATACGCTGTTAGCACTAAGAGCAAAGCTACAGGTAGTGGAATGGAAACAGGTAAAACTCAGGGCTTACCATGGTGCCCTTATCCCTACTATGGGAACACGCAGACTATATGCTTGGGGATGTAGCAAACTGGAAAAAAACGGGGAAAAAGCAGTCAGTGTTGGGTTAAACTGTGCCAAGCCCTTTGGTCTCATCAAGATGATGCACTTGCTGAGGGGACAGGGAATCAGAACAATTAAGGAAGAGCTGGGATGTTTCTTCCAGGGAATGAGAAGTTTTCAACATAGTGAAGAAGAAAGACAAAAAAGCGTGCCCCCCCAACCCCCTCCCCGCCCCCCAGTTCCTGCCCTGAGACAGTCCTCTGTCCTGAAGTAGAGCTGAAAGAGCTCCCTCATCTGGGAGTTATAAAGCAAGGAACAGAATCAACAAAGTGAGGCAAGTCAATGGGCGTTGTGGGAAAAGAAGAGAGGAAATCTTCCCTTTTGCGTAGACCCCACAGAACTAGAGGAATTAAAAAAGTAGGGGGGAGGCATGACTGATGCCAGATGGTTCTGCGCTGGATGCATCAGTGGGCGTTTGCAGGTGCACTTAGAAAAAAATAAAGTAGACATTTGTGCACATTCAACTCATCATCTGACAGGTGCTGCTGCTGCAGGTCAGATGTATAGGACGTATGTGGCATCCAGCATGTTCCACTGGAAAAGGCATATACTATGCATTTGTGACAGAGAAGAGGTTACTGAGGTTGCCTAGATTGATCAGACAGTAAAAGACCATGACCAGGGACTCTGGGCAGCTCTGAAAAATGCAAGAACTATTCACATGGAGCAACAGAAAAAAGGAATGCAAATTCTGCTGAATGGGAATAGCGAACTGGGGGAGAAGTTACTGTAGCAACTAGCAAGGGGTGTGCACAGAGCACAAGAAGGCTACCACCAGCATGCCTACTGCATCAGACAAGGGAGGGGTGCGAAGGTCCCTTGGAACAGCAAGCTAAGGTGGGATCTAGCTGCTGGGACCAGCAGGCTGAGAGCACTACTGTACAAAGATGACCAACAGGCATGGGTTGCAAAACTTACCAGGGAGGGCAGTACAGACGCAGAGGGCAGGTACGATAAATGTGTGAAACCACATGTGTTTCTCAGGGTGTGTGCATGAGTAGTTGGGTGCTGTTGGGTGTGTTACAGGCTGCAATGAGTCCTGTGGGTTTCTGTTCAAGGGGCCATGTGTTAGCAGGAGTTAGGAGCGGGCAGCAAGGAGTGTGAGAGCAAGGCAGTAGAAAGACAGAACCAGGTCGGCTAGCTGGACAGACCATGGTGTCTGCAGCCAGGCTGGGCCTCAGGACCTGGCTAGCAAAGCTTACAGTAAGGAGCCCTGGAGACAGTTCATAAAAATAACCAAAACAAGAGCAAGCCCAGCTCCGGAAACCTTTAACCTCATGCTTAAAGTGATTAAAGTGACCATTTCTTGACTACTTAAATCTTGGTTTAAATCCAGACATGTCTTCTCTTTTAAAGCAGAGCAGGAGTGTCTGTTCCTGAGTGAGCGTGATTTCTGCATTTGCCCATTTCTGTGTTCTTCTGTACACCTATTTGTATCGGCATGCGTTGTTGTCCCTCTGTATCTGCACGCACACCCCTCTGTGTTTTTGTGCTCCTCTGTGTCAGTGAGAGGGGGAGCATGTCTGTGCCACTGTGAGGGCAATTGTGAGTTGGCACATGCCAGGCTTGTGTGTCTGCAAGACAGTGTGTGATTGGGTGCATGTCTTGGTACTGATACATGTATTGTGCGTGTGTCTGCGTAGGGACATATGTACAAACTGCACGTGTCTGAGGGGTGAGTTTGTGTTCATGCAGAAAGGTGTGTGTGTCTGTGTGCATGCGTCTGCGGAGGATGAGGGCACTAGTGTGTCTCTGCAGGGGGTGTGCGTGTGTGCATGCGCTGCAGTCAGAGGCAGATTTTTACTCATGACACGGCTTTACTTAGACCCTGCCTCAAGCTCTAACATCCCCTTCTTCCCCCCTATTTCTTGTCTACATGTTCCTATTGTCGTCTTTAATATCACGCATAGATATGAAAAGCTGAAAGTTGCCTCTTTTCCTGCCGGGTTAAATTGTTCATCAGGAATGTCTATTATTCCCACAAGTCAACTTTCCCCTCCATGGTATGTGTCCAGGGGTCAGGCCTGGCAGTACATGAAAGTAAAGGGTATTCAATAACCTAGAGCCGTGGAAAAGCTTCAGTGCAAGCTCCAGCCCCGTATAGGGTTTTATTGATGCAGCATGCCTTTCCCCATTTGTTTCCTATAAACAGCACATGGTAATATTTAGTAGGTTTCAAACAGAGCTTTTTGCATATTCTCCCTTGTCTTCAATGAGCTACTTGTTAGTAGACCATTTTAATTTACTTAATGCAGTTTCTGCTTTTTGTTCTTCCAGAGGGTCTGGGCTGCTTTTGACCCAGTCACCCCAGCAAATTACTGTACAACTTTATAATTCCTAGAGGGGCTGCAAGTGGGAATCCATAGTCTACATTTCCACAGCCCTGCTCCCTTCCCAAAAGATCGGGAGGAACACACATGCTCTTGCTCTCTCTGCAGAAGGAGGGCAAATGAAGTGGCCCCAAACTGTCCACTGCAAAATAAAATTCCTTTTGGCTGCAGCGTGAAACGGGGAGGGGACTTTGTCGATAGGACTCGGCATGGAGCTCCCCCCACCTCACCCTCATGCCTGACCCCAGCCAGGCCTCCATCTACTCCAGCGTCCTCACAGAAGTGAGACAGCCCCATCTTGGTCTTGTCCCGGGATAGCCTGGGGGGTCAGATTCCTTGCTGACAGCAGCTGGCGAAAGGTTATCTTAGGAAAAGCTGGTCACAGTTCAAGGCTGAGTAGGGCTGGCAGGACCCATTTCTGTTGCTAAAGCCTGGGCAGGTCATGTGACTCCAGTAAAAAATCCCTTTATTGCAAAAGGCTGTTGTCTCTCCCTCCACCTAGGACCGGGGCTGCTGTACAGCTGACATACCCTTAGCTATGTGACGCTCCTGCAAGGCAAGGCCAGGAACAAGCCACAGCCATTGTGCAGTGCTTCCTCCCTTGGCCATACATCAATATCAAGAAATCATTAGCCTGTCTGCCGAGAATCTCTATGGCCTTTGCCAGCACGGATGCACTGTTAGGGCCACCCCGGTGCAGATCACAACTCCTGTTTCAGAGGTGAGGAAACTGAGGCAAGAACTGCGGAGGCAAGTTGTGTGGGATGGCGTAGTGTTTGGGCAGCTTGGCTGGAAAACAAGCCACACTCCTGACCGGCAGGTCCTTGCTCTGCCAGCCCCCGATCCATCCCAGGGCCAGTAACAGAACCAGTGAGTCCCAACTACCAGCTCTCTGCAATAATTACTGGGCCTCACTTTCAGACCAGGCAGTAAAACCCAGTCTCGTCTCCCACCCCACACGCACTCTAAGCATCCCCCAGCACCTTGCGCCTTTCCCTATGTTCAGCAGCTCTAGCTTAGACAGTCCAGAGTACGTAGAGGTAGCTGGGCTCAGGCTTAACTGAGTTGTGAGGAAGAGCTAGGTATGGTAGACCAGGTACCATGCCTGTTGTGGGGCTGCTGTAGAGGGGCGGCATGCGCAGAGCACGGGAGGGATGCAAAGGCAATGCGGTAGATTTTGGCATCACTTTGTTCCATGTTAAAGCCTGTTCTGTCCAAGTAATGCCAGAAGCCACCCCACCTCCAGCTGAAGCCTTGTCAGATCTGATAAGCTGAATGGAGTTTGATGGAAGACCTCCAAAGCAAACCAAAGAGACAGCAGAAAGCAGCACTGGTGATTTAGTAGGTGGTGCTTTCCCCAGGGAGCCTCAGCTGAGCCAAGCATCCGATACAGTTTATCACTCCATCCCACAGACATGAACCCTGCCAGGGAGCAGACTTCCTGGAGGATGGGCTGGCTTCCATGGCCAGGCTTGATGCCCTGGGAACTTATATCCAGCAGAGGTCTGAGCACCGCTACCTGCAACAGCTCAAAGCAACGCGGGGTCCCTCCGGGCACGGCACAGCTAGCCTGAGCCTCAGGCCGGTGAACTGAAGGCAGGGCTAGTCGCAGCTGCACTGCCCCCCTGAACAACAAGCCACAAACGCGTGGAGAAAGGCCAGGCAGGCAACGGAGCTGCTCTAACAGAGTCCAAACCTTGTTGTCACCTGGACGCAGCTGTGACACGCTGTCAGACGCTCGATTGGGATCTCACCCATGTTGGTGTCACTCAGGTGTCCAGTACAGCCGGCGGAGTTAGAGCAGCGCATATGGGACCAGAGTTGGTCTGCCGGTGCCTACCTGTTTTCTCTCTTGATCTTCATAACCATGGTCAGCAGCCAGGGGGCAAATTCACAGCAGCTGGGTCCTGTGGGAGAGATCTTTTCTGGGGGCAAGATGACACCAGGTCCCTTCCCCTCCAAGAGCCATCCCCTGGACTGTCTTATAAGCCCCACTCCAATAAATAACTTCCAGTCAAAATACTTGGCCTGCTCACCCCAATACATCTTAATTAAACGCTGCCTTCCCCTCAGCTGCCAGTTCAGTGGATGCCTGAAGCCAGCTCTTCTCAAGATCACCCCAGTTGTTTTGGCTGTTTAGATCACGGAAACACTGAGCTTAGTAAAATGTGTCACTGAGGGAGGACACAAGGGAGCTCCTGCTTGCAGCAGAGACAGGGATGACAGCTCTACGATGCTCTTAATGCTGCCCTACAACCTCATGATGAGATGTCCATATATCTTGTGCACCCAGCAGAGCTGGGCCTGCTCCATAGGAAGATGGGGACCTCTAAGACACGTAATTCAATAGGAGGGGTTCTTCCGGCCATGAACATAACGCTGTGCACCAGCTTGGCGGTAAAGGTGATAGGGCTTCTGCAGACATGTAGGAGTAACGCATGGCAAGTTATCCTGACCCACCTCTCCATGGGGAATGTAATTCAGGAATTTGCATGATGTGTTTTGGCAGTCGGAGTAGGAGTGGGGTGCAGCCTGTGTTGAAAGGGGCTACCACCACCTTGCTTGAAGACCGATCTTACAGAAGGCCAGCTGCTGTGGATTTCTCCAGTACTGCTGGACGGACAGTGCAGAGCCAGAGAGAGAATCAGTTCAAGAGGGAGGGAGGGAGCTAGGGAAAAGTCACAGAATGACTGCTCCTGGTCCCATTTGCACATCATTTACGCTCTTCTGAATTACACACACGGGGTGAGATCAAAATGCTAGTGAAGGGGAAATATCCTTATCTCTTCTTGCTGGGGCAAAAAATAAAGCCAAGCCAACCTGTTGCAATTCACTGACTGCCTTTCCAAGCCAGGAAGCTCAGTTTGTCTTAGATCGGTTTTACAGTGTCTCCAGAAAAGGAGGTAACAGCTGGGATCCCATGGGAAAGAGAGGGGGCATTTATTTTTTCTTGAAAAGAAGTAAAATGACAAGATGAAGAGCTGCAGGATTTACCAGCCGTTTCTCAAAAAACAACCCCCTTCCCTTGCCCCTGAGTCTAATGGACAAAACACTGGACATAGTTTCATAGTTTCTAGGGTCAGAAGGGACCTGAGTAGACCATCGAGTCCGACCCCCTGCCATGGCAGGTGATTGTCTAGCCTTGTCTTAAAGACCCCCAGGATAGGAGCCAGCACCACTTCTCTTGGAAGTTGGTTCCAGA
>NW_017729015.1:10288760-10295064 GCF_001723915.1 Gavialis gangeticus | reverse complement strand
CCCCCCTGCAGCCCCGAGCAACCGCAGTATAATCCTCCCTGGTGATGGCCCCTCCTTTCCACTGGGTGTACGCCTCCTTTGTAGCTAGGAGATGTTCCCGGATGCTTTTGGTGAGCCATGGGGGCTTGTGTGCCCTCCTGCTCCCTTTGATCCGTGTTGGGATTACCTCCCTTTGGGCTTGGAGGATTGTCTCCTTAAGGAGCGACCAGTCTCCTTGGACACCTGGCTCCCCTCCCCACTGGGACCTCAGTGCTTCCCCAACTATCCTCCTTAGCTCATTGAAGTCTGCCCTCCTGAAATCTAGGGCTGCGACCTTACTGCAGGCCTTTGCCACCTTGCACTGGATGGTGAATCCCAGCAGACAATGATCGCTGTCACCCAGGTGGTCAAGCACCCGCAGCCCCCGCACCAGGTCATAATAATCAAGACCTGCATGGACTGGTAATGGGGAGAAGTCTGTTCAAAACAAAGGGGTCTTTTGTGGCACACTCCAAACAGGTCATGTGCATGCATTTCACACCTAATTGCCCTACAACCTGTGAGAGGATGCCTGCAAAATTAAATCCAAGCTCCCCAGAGACATGTGGGTAACAGAAATGGTGGCTCTGTAGCTAATTGGCCAGGGCCATAGAAGCCCCCTTTCTGACCTTGGGGAGGTAAGGAAGGGGATGCCACTTTAGGCTTTTGTCCTCCTCACCTGTAGTAGTTGGGCAACTCTAGTAAGATGAGCAGTGATGTCTGACTGCCTCATCTTGGGTACCTGTGAATCTCCAAGCGCTGGCACATGCCAGTCAATTCAATGCACATGCAGCCTGTGTCATTGTGATGCTCCAGTGATCCATGGAAGCTACTATTCAGCATACAGAAAAAGGCAGTGAACAGGCTACCAGCCCCTGAGTGCTGAGTTGCACGTTGGAAGCATGCACTGACCGTAACGGATCGAATGAGGCTTTCCTTCTCCTGGATGTCCTCTAAGTGGTGCATCTGGAGAGCGGGGAGGCTGAGAGAAGTTGTGGCAGCAGTGAGAAGGCCACCTGCTACTGGGGATTCCCTGCACAAGAGCAATAAAAGCATCAGGAGCTGGCAGGTCTACACACCCTGCCCCTCCATATGCAACAGCACCACAGGGACTTGGTGCCAGGGCCCAGACATTTGCTTCCCAGCTGGTAGCTAAGCAGCCTGTGTTGCTGTTCTCACTCTAGAGGTGGTTAAGCATTGGAAATGGCTACCTAGAGAGGTTTTGGGGGTTGGACTAGATAACTTCTTGTGGTTTCTTCCAATCCCATGATTCTGTGACTATCCTAAGCATCCCATCTGGGCACTCTGGCAAGAAGAGGCAGTATGAAAGGTTTGTTTTTTAATGTTTGGCTGCCCACCATGTTTTCACGGAGTCCAAACTTGGCCTGGGTTGTTTCACATATCAGTGGAATTTCCTAGCAGCCCTGTGACTTTTGGTGCTTGACAGAAAGCCCAGCCCAGTGGACTGGCCACAAGAGTAGAGGTCAGGATCTGCTGGTTCTCCTCCCAGTGCTGCTGTGGGCGCTATGGGAGTCTCCAGGTCTGCTCCACCTCCCGCTCCTGGTCTAACAATTGTGTCATGGACTGTCTCTTACTGTGGATATCTATTTTGCAGTCTCAGGGCATTGCCCTAATAATGCTACTTGCTCTACCCCCACTGTCAGGTTTTGTGGACAGCCTTTGAGGCTTCGGCCCTGCCATTGGTCCAGCGGGGGGGTTGTGGTCTCATCTTCTGCCCTGGACTTTGCTATCATCACTCTGGATCCTGTTATCCCACACCGAGTCCCCTAGAAACCACCCACTCACTCCAGCCCCTCCAACTGCTATTTCTACATGAGCATCAGACACCTCAGAGAAGCACAGCTGCCAAAACCCCAGCTTGTGCACTCTGAGCTTTTAGTCTCAATATAATAATAGCCTGTACAATCTGAAACCTGCATAGCACCTGCTGACCTAAATCCCACTGCAACATCAAACACTAGTGACCATCTTCAGTAACAAGTGAGCAGAGACTTTTTTTCCCTTAGGGATGGGTCCTATGTTTTTGCTGTTATATGATCAGATTGCCAGCTCAACTCCTTCAAGAGCCAGGTTTAAATAAACCACGTCACTGCTGAGATCTGGGGCTGCAGGACAGAATTAAACTAGCTTGAACAGCAGCTGGGCTAGCAGCACAGCTGGACCAATGTGCCATCAGTACCCTCTACTGGTCAAGATGTGCAACAAGAATGAGCAAGGAAAGTACTCTTGAGGGGCATATTTGACACATTAGGGGTGAAAAAAGCACAAAAGCAAAGATATTTTAGCTCATACTGCAAGAGTTGGGCCATGTTGCCTCCTGCAGAAGAGACAGCACCATAGAAGAAGCCAGCACTGCCATAATGCCTGCACCAGCAGGTAGTTGGGACACTGCTCAGTGCCTCAGTTTATCTCATCCTCCCTTGTTGCACTTGTTTGCATGTCCTGCCCGGTTCACACTTGTGAGCTCTTTGAGGCAGAGGTCATATTATTTGCTACTTGTCACTGTAGTGTCTTAATCCCTGGAGTAGGGTACATAATACTCCAGTTATGGAGCTGTCAATCACAGCTCTATAGCTGAGGATGTGTGATGGTTGCCCTGAAACAAAAACAATCACATTAGTCGGGGGTAAAACATACAATGGAATCCGCTCCTAGGGAAGGAGTTGTTTTCCCAGAAAGGAGTATGGGATGGCTTCACTATAACGCCACTTGCTAATCAATATAAAACAAAACTATTCGGGGCTGCCATCCTGCTCAGCTATAAGGAGAGTGTCAGTAATCCAAGCTTATGAGAGGCTGGTTCCGCTCAAGAAGAAACTATTGGCAAATTCTCTCTCTCATCGTATATGAAAACCAGGTCATTAGCACCACTAGCTCATCTCAAGAATGCAATTCTATCTCACGCTTCCCGTTTCACTGCCATGCAAACCTTGGTTTTTCTGTGGGATGGAGCTATAGGTATGGACACATAACATTTAGTCCAGCAGTTCCCAATCTGTGGTACAGATACCACCAGTAGTATGGGTATCACCAATGGTACACAGACAACCTGCCAGTGGTACATGTTAACAGATGTATTATAATTACTTTATATGAGAAAAATTTGCTGGTGGTGCTTAAAGTTAGGGCCATCCCTAGAGGGGGACAAATTGGGGTGACCGTCCCGGGCCCCGCGCTTTGGGGGGCCCCATGGACAGTGCCATACAGGCCCCACTGTGCACTGCTGGCTCCATGCTCTGGCCGCTCACACCCTCACCTCCCTGCTCCAGCCGCTTGCTGCCCCCCAGCCCCGCATGGGCTGATATGCCCTGGGCCCTGCACACCCCTAGGGATGGCTCTGCTTAAGGTTGTATCATTTTAAATTGGTGGTGGACAATCTGATAATCTGGGAACTGTTGATTTATTCTATTTTAAACCTGAAACAGAGACATACAAGCCCTGATAAACTTGTTTAAAGCCACCTGGAATGGCTCAAAGTGTACCTGAAAAATCAAGTACTCCTTTGAAGCAACGCACTGTGAACCAGGTATGTGTTATGTGTGGACAAGCAATCTGTGACATGGGTTTGATCGGTCCTCCAGGCAACCTACACTGCATTGCTCCTCATCCCCCACCTTCAACTGGCTGCTCTGGTATGCAGCCAGAACCTTACTGCCCCCTTTTCTCACTTTTGTTGGCACTTTTTCTCAATGAGCTCCCTTGCACTGCGTGGTCAGTAAAAGCTTCCTTTCTGCCAACCACCTATGTTCTCTCCCCCTGCTTGACTGTAGTCCGCTGATGGCCCAGACCCTGGGAAGCCAAGCGTGGGTGCAAGCATTTCTACTCCCTCCCCTGCACTCTGGCCACCCAAGTCAGGCAAGCACACTGCAGAATTTGGTCAAGTGCAGGCTAGTGAACTGTACTGAACTCATGTTTAAGAGAGAAGGGAAAGCAGAAAAGTGAAAGTGTGACAGCTCTTGGCCTCTTCCCTCATGTCCCTCGAGTCTCTGGGATTGGAAGAAATCACTCGGGTTTCCCACACAAGCACACCGGCTCTTCCTGAAGCCTGGGTGCTTGGTAGCTGGGGCAGCCTGGCTGACAACCACCCCGTGATGGGAATGGAGGATCCTCATAAAGCACCCCCTAATCCCAGAGCATGCAAGCCCTCACCCAGCCCCAAGTCAGGCAAGCACACTGCAGACTTCAGTCAGCTGCAAATTACTGCACTGGCTTTTAGGAAGGGAAAGCCAAAAAGTGAAAGCATCCCCAGGCAGCCACCTTTTTGGGATCCCCAAAGCATGGGAGCAAACCCTCCCGACTGTCCCACGTCTAGGCCTGCTGGCCTGTGCGCTCTCTCCTGCCCACTAGTGTCAGAGCCTTCACTGCCTAAAAGGTGACCGCTTGATCTGCAAGTCTGGACCACTGTACATGTGGGATCGCTGAGCTGCAACTGCTGTCAACCAATTCCCAATCAGGGACATTTAGGAAGCGTTATTGCTACCGGTGTCTGCACCCTAAAATTATTGGCCTATGGTCAAGGTAACAGCTGACTTTCTACCAGAAGGCCCATTCTGAGCCCTCTACAACCCTTGCTCCCCTCCTCCCACCCCCCAGATACACATATCAAATCAACTTCAAAACTGGGAAAAAGGGAGAGATTCTTCTGTAAACTTTGGGTATCTGATTAATCTCACTAGGAGACTGAGATGACTTTCAGGGCAAAAGAAACCCAAGAGCATTTATCCACCCACTTCATGGGGTCTAGATAAAACAGAAGCCAGCTCTGAAACACTTTCCTTCTGTCCAGCTCTGGCAGAAGGTGATAAAATGCTTTGTTCCCCTTTTAACACCTCAGCAAACCAGTCAGGGGAACTGTTTTTTTTTCCCCATTTCCTGACCTGAGCAGCTTTCTGCTAATTCCCCACATCCCAAGTCCATTCAGCAGGAGGCTGACATGTCCTCCCGCTGCAAGGCTAAGGGGCTCACTCTCAGTTTTTCTAATCTTCAGGGGAAACATACTTGAGAACTGGCATTTGGAGCTGTTTGGCTTGGATTTCGTCCCATTGCTGTCTGAAAGCAAAAGAGAGCTCCAGTGTTATAACAAGTATTATGACTACAATGGAGAGCAGGTCACCCCATCTGGTATGTGGGGCTTTGAAACCTTAAACAACACGCTGCAACATAGATCAGTTTTTGACAATATTCCTTGGAAAAAATGTCACAGGGAGCCAGCTACAGCTTTTTACCTCGAGCCATAGCTCTGAGTTTGAGTGTTTCCTTCTCGCCTGTAATGGCAACGTAGAACTATGTCAAATCAGACTGGTGGGACTGGAAGTGCTGGGAAGTGGAATCACAGGGCTGAAACAGCAAGGGGAGCATTAAGAGAATTGGATGCAGGGAAACAAAGGATGTCCCGTCCCCCCCCCCAAAAAAAGTTTTGTAATTGGCACTTCTATTATCAAGTACTTGACCACAGAATATTTAAACAATTCCTAATGTTGATAACCTCATATTCATTTGGCTATGCTAGACAATAATTTCAATAATGATATAAAACTGAATAGCACCTTCTGTTCTCTCTTTAATGAAGCAAGTGTGCAATGGTAGCAATATCATATTAAGGGTGCAACAAGTTGAGATACTAAACAGAAGCTGGAAAGGGCAAAAGTTAGGACTGAGGTGCACTGGCGGAGCTGCAAGGAATCCTGATACAAGTAGTGGGGAGCAGAGCAAGTCAGGACTGAGGTGCACTGGCTAAGTTGCGAGGCAGGACCAGGATGGGATCCAGGTCTGAGTCTGTATCTCATTGCTAATGGAGCAAAACCCAGGTAACATGTACAGCGTTCAGCTCTACGCAACACAGAGCCACTCTCCAATAGTCAGTTAGTCAACTTTGATTATGTCCGTTCTTTCTGTTAGAAATGGTGTGTACCATGACAGCTTCTGTCAGCGAGATACAGTAATACTAATAGTATCCACACGTGGATACAGCTACATGGACTGCATCCCAGAAGGGGGTGACTGAATGCACCTTGAGATAGTCTTTGCTGCTCTCTTTGATACTGGGCAACACTTAGTGACCGGGGCACACCACATTAGTATTAAAGTTTGTCATTAATCTTTTCCAGCAATTAATCCTTTGTGTGCATCCTTCACAAGCTGAATACGCTGCAGCCAGATAAAATATTTCAAGCAAGATTTCCTACAAGGCTTAAAAACAAAGCACAGAGTGATGTGTCCCCTGCTGAAGTGGGATTTTCAGAGCCTTTTTTTTTTTTTTTTTTTT
>NW_017729015.1:10282124-10283760 GCF_001723915.1 Gavialis gangeticus | reverse complement strand
TGTGGCTGGAGGCACCTGTAGTGTCTGCCCAACCTAACCCCCATTTCTCCAGAAGTCACGTTGTGGTATTTAGCATGGGAAAAGCTTTCTGTGCTCTTTCCAGAGAACACTAAAATTACCTGCATTTGGTCTTCAATTCAGCAAATTCTATTTTGGCTCAATACAGCGCGAGCAGCAGGGAGCATAAAACAGAACGTGGATAAGGAAAGACAGTTCCAGCAGGAGCTGCTCTACTACAGCCACCAAACCCACCAACTCTTTAAGGGATTGGACAGGATGAGGAAGCAGGAGGTAAGGATTTATAGACTTTGTCCATGCAGGATGTCCAAGGCATCTTGCATCGTTGTCAGAATTTGTATGGTTTCATAGATGTAGGGTTGGAAGGGACCTAAGCAGATCATCAAGTCCGACCTCTTGCCCTGGGCAGGAATGAATCCTGAATGGTTTTTAACTGCCATGTTGTAGAGTCAGAATTCATCCACGTCTAAGCTTGCAAAGAAATGGAGGGCAGGGGAAAGACCAGTGCTTCTTCCCCCTGGGAGTAGGGACTGGCTCACATAGCTTACAGCATTGATCTTCATAGCCCCCAGCAGACAGAGCTCCCGCTCCAGCTAACAGAGGTATCAGGGATAGTCCCTACTCCCACCTTGTTCCCTGTACATTGGCACCATGTCTAAGTGTTATTTTATCCCTGGAAAGTGTTGAAACAATTTCTTTGCTATGGCTGATCAAAAAGAGCTCTTTTCCTTGTGCAAATCTCTAACACAAGGGAGCCATTTGCAATGCAGTGACAGTCTTCCAGTATGCATTCACACATATTCCAGAGACTATGCAACAAAGCCAACTCTCGAGTAGGCAAAAGGATTTTCTTATGCTCACAATAGATTCCAGACCTCATGCTGGGTCCTACATCATACGTCCCTCCCGACTACCATTTTCTTCGGCAAGCATTAGGTGTCCTTAAAAACAGTCAGTCATGGCTTCCTTGCATACAAACCATGGCTGGGCACACACTTTTTACAGCATACTAACTCTTTTGCTGGCAAATTAATGTGTCACATATATAGTGCCCAGCTCCTATCTTGCTGAAAGAAGGAAGAGACAGCTGAGAAGTCAATGTTGCAATTTTTAATGTAATACGTTTTAAAATACAGCCTTAAAATGGTTTACAAGGACCAGTGAAGAGAATAACTGAGCCATCCTTATGCATTCCTGTAACACCACCACTCCCCAATTCTGCACCCAATATACATTAGCTACCAATCATTTGCTGCAGCAACTCTCTTTAAAGCATCACATTTAATAGATCTTCTACCCACTTATGGGGCACTGCAAAACACCTCTGAGCACTCACTGCCTCTGGTTCAAGCAATTCATTTAGGCGAGACAGGAATTGTGCAAGTCATCCAGGGTAACATTCCAGACAGCTCCATGTTCAAAACAGGAACCTGGTTCCCACATCAGGATATAAATAAAATATTAGATGAACTGATAAATAAGAATATTCACAACCCAGGCAGTTCCATTTCAAACCTCCTCCAACCCACTCACTGACCAGCTGGGTGAACTGAACTTGAACTGTAATACAGACCAGTCATGGTCTACTCCACCCCATCCCATGACTGAAGTGCAAGAA
>NW_017729015.1:10270729-10277124 GCF_001723915.1 Gavialis gangeticus | reverse complement strand
CGTTTCAAACCTCCTCCAACCCACTCACTGACCAGCTGGGTGAACTGAACTTGAACTGTAATACAGACCAGTCATGGTCTACTCCACCCCATCCCATGACTGAAGTGCAAGAAGCAGGACTTGCACAGAACTACAAGCAGCAGCATGGTTCAGGCAGGGCAGAAGCCCAGAGGGAAAGATGTGACAGGTGCATACTAATGGACGTCAGGCTAGTGAAAAGTGACAGGTCTGCAGCCTTGATCCCAAATGCAGACAGAGCACAGGAGGTAGCAGTACAAGCTTCATTCACACCAACTTTAGTGGGTGCCTCAGCTACAACTTACAGACACTCCTTCGTCCACGCTGATATGATCCCTGCAGCACAACTGAATCCCTGGTAGGGAAATCAAGGGGGTCACGACTGACACACCAGATGTGTACATTTTGAAAATGTGTTAGTTTCTCTTACGACTTCATGCTTAGACCCAGTCCTAGCGCTTTTCACCCTCAAAGCACTTCACTTTGTTCGAGGGTATTTTCCATTTGAATAAAGTGTCAAAAGGGGCAACTTTTCCAGCTACTCAGTTTATTTTAGATGTGTAATGCTGCTTCAGTGCATTTAGATATTCTAAACAAGAGCTAAGATTATAAACTGCTGCATCTTGCTGATTAAAATAATGTGGAAACTTCTATCTTAACCTAAATATACCAAAGAGAAAATACCAAAGCACCACTTTCACACTGTGCAGTATTTATATATTGTGAATGGGAAAATGGAATTACATTAGCTGAAACACATTTAGTGCTTTCTAATGTTTAGTCTGGGTTTCATATCTCGATATAATCAGCCAGTGGAACAGAACCCAGGTGGCATGCACTGAATGCATTTCAGCAACTGATTTAATTTTTCCATTAAGAATATTTAGTGGATTCTAATACAATTTACTGGTCTCCTTATGCACCTCACCACATAAGTCAAACTGCAATGTGGCATTACATTCCCAGACAGAACTATTCCATGGACTCTGCCCTCAGAAGTATTGCTGTGGGAAAAGAAAAATTCTTGCCTCAGTAGGAAGGATGACCCAGGTAGCACAGATCTCCCAAGAGTCTGACTACGCTCTTCATTTTTCATGCTGTTTTCCTCGAAAGAAAGGTTTGTACGTTAAACCTCTAAAAGGTTTAACCAGCCTCTAAAGCAACCATTCCTAGTTACTCTTCAGGAAAGAATAGGTTTGTAATTTACCATGTAACTCATAATTAGTCATTCAAAATACAGTGGACTTTTATAAGATATACTATATAGATCTCATCTCAGAATATACTCTGAAGAACCCCTTTAAGAGTAATATTAAATAAATCCTTCAGCACCAAATATGCACAACAAACAGGTTAACCAGGGGACACATTCAGTCTCTACTAAAAAAAATAAATAGAATTAACATAGAATGCGGATACACTCATTTTTAATATATCAATGGAAATTATGTTCTACAATGTGATTAAGAACTTGCTGTTGACCAAATCACTCTTAGGCAAAGCACACAATTATCCCAAACAGGGGTTCCTTGCTGAGTGTGGGGGGGCCATTTGCACGAAAAGCCTCCTGTTCTTTTTTAATAAAAAGAGCTTTTCTGTAGTGCTCTGTGGTCATTGTAAAAGCTCAGCTTTTTAAAAAAAAAAAGACAGTCAACATGCCCTCAGTTACAGGACATGTTTTCTCTACGACAGCACAACAGAAAATAGTGAGATCTAGCACATGTTCCACTGAAAACTCGC
The DNA here is from genome assembly GCF_001723915.1 of Gavialis gangeticus. Taxonomy (NCBI): domain Eukaryota; kingdom Metazoa; phylum Chordata; order Crocodylia; family Gavialidae; genus Gavialis; species Gavialis gangeticus. Next base: position 10,275,366 of record NW_017729015.1, on the reverse strand, counting down.
GCCGCTTGCTGACTGTCAAGTATATTCTTTGTTGCTGCATACAGTACGCTAGCTACAGTCACATGCTTCCCCATTCCATGTACAAGCATCAAGTAGCTCTCATGAATGTTAATAGATGCGTCTCAAGAAGACAGCCACGAGGGTGGGCTTTCCTAACTTGGTCTCCAACTTTGATTATACAACTCATATACAGATTTTAGCTGCCTGGAGATCATTTAGAGTTCAAGCAGCAAAGCTTTCACAAAACCAAATAATCACAACTAGAAACTGAGTGTAGAAAGAGTCTCTCTCTGGGGAGTATGAAAAAACTATCCGCCTTATGAAAAATCTTTAGCATGAACCTGTGGGATAAACAATAACCCAGACACCTGTCTTCAATGGAAAATGGAAGTAAGGTAGAAGAATAGAATGTCTCAGAGTCAGAATTTACAGGGGACACTAAATCCCTACGAATCGGTAGTGAGAACTGCAGGCCATAGTCTGCTGGTCCCCTCCAGTGCCACAGGAAGCTTGAGTTCCAAGTCATTCCTCTCCAACTGGGAGATTGTCTTCAATCCGCCTGATAAACTTCATCCGTATTTCTGTGACGCTGTCCCCTTTCAGTGTGTCCTGGACAAATTTCACATCCACGGCCATCTGAACCTGAGGACAGAGGAGAAAGAACTGAGGCTGCTGGTAACTTGTAACAGTAGTGTCCCTGGGACTAATCTGGCCTTTTACAATGGAGCATCAAGGTCTACAACATGGAGTCTTATAAAAAGGCACTAATTACCTTATCCAAGAGTACTGCCACATCTCCCACACCATAAGCTATTTCAATGTTCAGAATATATAATTACCTAGATAGGTTTAAGTCCCAGCCAATACTGGGATTCCCTCCAAAACTCCATGCCTTTTCCAAAAAACAGTGCCCAGTTAACCGCAGCTCCAACAGCCACTTATCTGCTCCTACATTTCTGCTTTGCTTTGGACTTAAATTCACAAGTTTCCCCTGTAAATGTTTGTAGCTGTAGTTTAAAAAGCCTGCAAGTGTCTTCACTATTCCTATCCATATCTTCACTTCCAGCCAAGGCGCCCACCACTATCCCGCAAGAGGCTGAGAAGCAAAGCCTCACCATTTCTAGGGCTCCCCGCAGCACTCCACATAACAGGTTGGAATAAATGAGAGATGAGTGGTTATCAGGTAGCTCAACAAAGTCCACCAGAGGGTTATTTTCCAAGATCAGAGAGAACTCATCACCTGCTGGGCTCCAGTTGGTGATGCTTGGAGTGATGCCGAGGTACATTTTAAATGCCACCTGTCAAGTTACATGGGACATGATCAGCATACATGCACAAAGTAATAGTTGCACCTCAAGAGAGTTCATTAAAGATCATAAATCACACTGACAATATTTACCAAGGGAAATTAGCCCCCTCCCTCCCACTTCCTAGTTGCATCAACGTAGGTCAAGATGCTAATCTCCTTTATATGGTTTTGAAATTTCCATCGGAATCCTTACAACTTTATCCCACTCTGTTCAGGAAAAGAAAACAGAGGAGTGGTGCCTTCCCCAAGGAGTTAAATCCAAGGACATTATTTGAATCAGATTTTGCTAAGTTCTGAGTAGATTCCATTTCCTATATATTCAGAGGATTCTAGATTGAGTGCAAAATGGTTTCAAGTATGCAGCTGAGACCATCTATTAAGAAACTACAAGATACATTTTAGAAGACACTTTTGCACTACACTTTGCTCCCTCCACCTGAAAAGCTGTGCCCTTGGTGAAGATATTTATGCTACTGCGTGGGTCATCTTAAGTTTGCAAACAGTCTGGCTACATACTATGATAAAAACCAGCACTAACTTCAATTACCTTTGCAATAACATCTGCAGTTTCACGGAAGTCGTGGCATCTTCCTACATTGGACCGGGCCAAAAAGTCTTCTATTAGCCGAACACCTATGTTGTAGCCCCTGTCAACGCAACAACAAGCAACATGCTATAGAACTGTAAAAACCCAGTGCAGCCTGAGAAAAACATGCTATATTTATATGAGAAAATACCAGGGAGGAGGAAAATATCTTATTTTTAGCTCTAAAAAAATATCAGTGTTCACATGAATCTCATTCCTGCTGGGAGGCTGAATGCTAACAAAAAGCAGGACAGCAAGACCCTCAATTCTGCCTACTACAAACTTCTGATCCCAGCCCTCCACTGCAACCCATTCACTTACATTTTGTCAAGCTGCTTGTTGACATCTTCATCATTTTCATAATCCTTACACAGCTGAGTGACCAGAGCTCCATAGGTGAGGGTGAAGAGCTCCGAGCTCTAAATAGATTCAAAAGGGATTTTACATCAGCCAGACAGAAAAACCTCTAGACTCTTTGGGTTCTGCTCCCAGCATTACTTTGGTTGGCCTGGAGAGGGGGCCAGAAAGCTTCTGTCTTAAAAGAATCAATTATTTAACCAGCAGAGGTCCACAATTTCACATTTCAAGGAAACCTGATTCTCATTAGTAATCTTTAAGCTATATATCTTTATGATACATGCAAGCTACTGCTCACAAGTGCCAAGTTGAGAGCTCTGGTGATAAAAAAAAATTCTGTCTTCAGTAGGAACAACCTGCACAAAAGCAATGCACACTCCCTTCCTCCTCCCCCAGTACACAGAGCACTCTCCCTCTGTGCCTCAATCCTGACTTGAAGTGGCCACCTATCTACCTGTTCAGTTTCCACGGTCGTTCAATCTTTGGTGCTTGAGGTGAACTGCCCATTAGTGGCTTTACATTTCAGGAAAATCTGGAGGAAGACCCTCAGGCATTTTGCATTGGGCACCAAATAGCCACTAGATGGCAATCACTTGCAGTGGCTACCACAGTGGTTCTCAACAATTTCAGACTCAAGGCACTGCTGGACAGACTTGAGGCAGCCCTCTGAAAATGCCAACTCGTAGTTTTTCGCACTTTTTTGACTACAGAAAAATAATAAAGCAGTTTTTCAGAAAGACCACCATGGATTTCTATTTGAAATTTCTGGGTTCATCTTATGAATCGTCTTTGCACACCCAAAAGAGCTAACCTTGCATGGCACCTCAGAGCACCCTTGAAATGATCTTAAGGCACCCCAGAGTGCCATGACACCCTGGCTGAGACTCACTGGACTAGCAGCATGAATTCAATTGGAACCAGCAATTGGGTGCACTACCCTTAAGAGATCTCAATTTCTGTAATCTGGATTTTATCAGTGTCACCTGTTCAAGCTGCGTTTCTCAGATTCCACATGCCACCCTTTTCATTATAACATAAAATACCCCTGCATTCAGATACCGATTTTTTGTCACTCTGAAAAAAGTTTGAAATCTCATCCTACCAAAAATTGTCATCTGCTTGCACCACAAAATTTAGCACAAAAAACTGTATCTGTTCACAAGGCCCAGAACAGGAATAGCAAGGACTCTTTCAGGTCAGGACTGAAACATACTGGTAGGTCTGTGCGATGAACCTGTATATATTATGGCCAATTCTGATCAAAATAATTGGTATCCCCCCACCCCCCCCCGTGTGCCAGATTCATACAGAAAACAAATAAAGTAGTAGCAGCTATGAAAGAGAGCATCTTTATTATTTCCTGAGCCTGAAGTAATTAAGACAGGGTCAGTGTTTTCGTTGGAGACATTAAGCAGAAAGAATGATTATAAACTCGTTGTTAAGTGGCTGGAAAAAAAAAAAGCAAAGAGGCGACGTGTGTTAGTTTTTCCATCGTGTTTGAAATCAATTGCTCCTGGAGCAATTTTTAATGCAGTTTAAAGTTTTAGCTTGATTTTTTTGCAGCAGTTAGAAATATCATGGAAAGGTCTAGTCTCAGATTAGGAAGCCTATCACCTACCATGAGATGCATAGATGCAGAAGGTGAAATGAATGGCAAATACCAATACTACAGAATGAAAGCAGCAGGCAGGCAGAAAGGAAGGGAAAAGAGACAACATCAGAGTTAAGTGAGACACACGAATCACGTTACAATCTGAACAAATTCGCACAAAGCCAAGACTGAAACACAGGAAGGAGTTACTCCAAAGCTGCAGTACATGAGAAATAAAAAGTAGGTTTGTTAGAAGTTACAGAGTTTCCCATCCTGTCATCCTGCTCTAGTCATAACTAACCAATTTGCCCATCAGGAGACTTCAAGTGAGAAGGAATCAACAATCCCGCTGAATTTCAGATCTGAAGAACCAACCGGTTTTCTTTTTTTGGCATGTGCCATTTACAACATTGCTTTCCCCTTTGAAAAATCAAAGATAGGACGCTCTACACTTGCCTCCCTCCTGGATGACGAGGGGGAAGGCTCCTTCAACTCAAGTGACACAATTAGACACCCAGCAAAGAATTAAAATAATATATATATATATATATATATATATATATATGCGCAAAGAATTATCGTTAAAGAACTAAGTCCTTTTTAGGAAAGACAGGTGCTTGGCGGTCACAGAGCAGCGCGCGGGTGGAAGAGATCCAGCTGTTCCCAGGCCAGGACGCTGGCATCAACTACATCGATGCCCCGAAGCTCCCATCTACTCTAATTAAAACGCAAGGAGCCAAACAGCATCGCAAGGGGCCAAGGGAGAGGACAGCGGGATGTCCCTGTGCTGCCAC
>NW_017729015.1:10268745-10270338 GCF_001723915.1 Gavialis gangeticus | reverse complement strand
GCCGCCCGCCCGCGGCACGACGGGAGCGCGAGTCCCTGACGCCCAAAGCCGCGGCGCGGCCTGCAAAAGGGGAACTACAACCCCCACCATGCACCGCAGCCCCGCGGCATGCCGGGAGCCTGCCTTCCCGCACGGGAGGAAGAGCGGCCCTTCCCGGCATGCCTCGGGACAGCGGCCAAGCCGGACTGCAGCTCCCGGCATCCCCCGCGGCGGCCTAGGGCAGTGCTTCCCACGCTTGTACTTAGCATGACTCCATGGATATGGCCACTTCCTCAGCATGTCCCCCCCCCCCCCGCCCCAATCTGCGGATGTTATGGGGTGGCGACCCACAATTTAGGAACCAAGCTCTGTGTGGGCGCCGTGCTTCCCTGACGCAGGCCTCGAGGCGCAGCTGTGGGATGGCACCCAGCTGCTGCGGGTCAGCCTGGCTTTTGCAGCGTCCTGGGTAGTGCAGGGGTTGGCTGTGGCCATCTGCCCCAGCCAGGGGCAGGTCAAGCCCAGGGCCAGCGGCTGGGGGTTAGTGAGCCCTGCAGTGAGGGTGCAGGCCTCTGCCCTCCCCTGGGGATCGTGCACCCTTTGCAGGCTGCGCCTTCCTCACCCTGTTACAAGAACAACGGTGTCGTCCATCTTGGCACTGCCCTGTGAACTGCTGAGCTGCTGCTTTGCTTGAGCACCTGCTATTGCTGCAAGCCCTGCCCAGCACCTGGGTACCCAGCAAACACCTGAGGAATGACCCAGCTCCTCCATGGCTCCAACACGGGAGGTTGCAGCGCTGTTGGAGTCAGTCAGCAGCCAGCTTCTCCCAACTCTTGTTGTTGGTTGGCATCCATTGTCTTGAGTTATGCCTTCAGCGTGTCCTTGTAGCATTTCCTCTGGCCACCATGGGATCTCAGGCCATTACTAAGCTGGGAGCAGAGCCCTTGTTTTGGGAGCTGAGTGTCAGGCATCTGCACACAATGTCTGGCTCAGTGAAGTTGGTGCGTGAGGATCAGGGAGTTAACGCTGGTAACACTGGCTTCAGCAGGGATGCTGCCATTTATGCAGTGATCTTCCCATTTGATGTAGAGGATTTTCCAGAGGCATCATTGGTGATACTTCTCCAGGCTTTTGAGAGGACAATGGTAGGTCAGACATGTTTCACATCCATAGAGGAGAGTGGGGATGATAACTGCTTTGTAAACATGGATCTTGTCTTGCTGGAGATCATGATGAATAAAGACATGCTGAAGCAATTTCCCAAAGTAAGCACTTGTGCACCAGATCTAAGTGTTTCCCATGAACCTGTGGCTGGCCTCAAACACTTCCACTGCTGCTGATGCACACCTCTTCCACAGCTCTTCTTGCAACTGCTTAGAGGCAGCTCACACAGAAAGGGTGGTTTGTTGCTAGTGTGTGGTTAAATCTGATTGAATGTAGACTTGGGGCTCTCAAAATGCAATTACTGACTTATGTTACTTAGAGAAGCCGAACAATGTATAAAGCATTTAATTGTGCAGTATCCTGGATCCCTAGGGCAGGCCATGGGATACAGCAAAACTTGGTCTGAAGAGTGGGGAAGCAGAGAGAATGGGAAAAGGGGGGTGAAAACTGGTG
>NW_017729015.1:10263231-10263745 GCF_001723915.1 Gavialis gangeticus | reverse complement strand
GAATTATCGTTAAAGAACTAAGTCCTTTTTAGGAAAGACAGGTGCTTGGCGGTCACAGAGCAGCGCGCGGGTGGAAGAGATCCAGCTGTTCCCAGGCCAGGACGCTGGCATCAACTACATCGATGCCCCGAAGCTCCCATCTACTCTAATTAAAACGCAAGGAGCCAAACAGCATCGCAAGGGGCCAAGGGAGAGGACAGCGGGATGTCCCTGTGCTGCCACCCATGCGGTTGCAGAGCGCTAGAAAAAGACTACGACATCCCTGGGGTCCTATGCGGACAGCAACCCCTTCCTGCAACCATCGGGCAGATAAAAAAGAACAGAGGAGTAAACAGTCTGACGTCAGAAGGGCCAGTGACCTCATGCTCCCCTGTGACGTCATCCCCGCCTTGCCCCCGGAGCCCGCGGGTGGGCGGGAAGCGCCTGCCTGCTCTCCCGGCCCAGCCCCCGGCCCCAGCCCAGTTACCATTTTCTTGCTCTCGGTGCCCCGGCCGCCCTGGCGCGACATCCTGCC
>NW_017729015.1:10254843-10262964 GCF_001723915.1 Gavialis gangeticus | reverse complement strand
CACTGCCCTGTGAACTGCTGAGCTGCTGCTTTGCTTGAGCACCTGCTATTGCTGCAAGCCCTGCCCAGCACCTGGGTACCCAGCAAACACCTGAGGAATGACCCAGCTCCTCCATGGCTCCAACACGGGAGGTTGCAGCGCTGTTGGAGTCAGTCAGCAGCCAGCTTCTCCCAACTCTTGTTGTTGGTTGGCATCCATTGTCTTGAGTTATGCCTTCAGCGTGTCCTTGTAGCATTTCCTCTGGCCACCATGGGATCTCAGGCCATTACTAAGCTGGGAGCAGAGCCCTTGTTTTGGGAGCTGAGTGTCAGGCATCTGCACACAATGTCTGGCTCAGTGAAGTTGGTGCGTGAGGATCAGGGAGTTAACGCTGGTAACACTGGCTTCAGCAGGGATGCTGCCATTTATGCAGTGATCTTCCCATTTGATGTAGAGGATTTTCCAGAGGCATCATTGGTGATACTTCTCCAGGCTTTTGAGAGGACAATGGTAGGTCAGACATGTTTCACATCCATAGAGGAGAGTGGGGATGATAACTGCTTTGTAAACATGGATCTTGTCTTGCTGGAGATCATGATGAATAAAGACATGCTGAAGCAATTTCCCAAAGTAAGCACTTGTGCACCAGATCTAAGTGTTTCCCATGAACCTGTGGCTGGCCTCAAACACTTCCACTGCTGCTGATGCACACCTCTTCCACAGCTCTTCTTGCAACTGCTTAGAGGCAGCTCACACAGAAAGGGTGGTTTGTTGCTAGTGTGTGGTTAAATCTGATTGAATGTAGACTTGGGGCTCTCAAAATGCAATTACTGACTTATGTTACTTAGAGAAGCCGAACAATGTATAAAGCATTTAATTGTGCAGTATCCTGGATCCCTAGGGCAGGCCATGGGATACAGCAAAACTTGGTCTGAAGAGTGGGGAAGCAGAGAGAATGGGAAAAGGGGGGTGAAAACTGGTGGAGAGCAGTCAGTTGGAGGAACAGAAGGAGCTTTTAAAAACCAGGAAGCCCAACTAGAAGTGGGTTTAGAAACTTATTTGAAATTTAAACTTTTCCTGGTAAACACATTTGTCTTTGGATGGTCTGAGTGAGTCATCTCAGGAAAGCATTGGGAATGAGAAGAGAAAGTAAATTTACTGAATGGCCCCAAATTTATTGATCTGCTTCTAAAATACCTTATTCCAAACAGGCAGCCCTGCTACTTCATGATTCTGTCAAGGCAGATCAATCCTGGCCTGAAACTCCTGTTCGAGTCCTGAATGTTTTGGGGCAGAGACTAGATCTATAAAGCTAAGCTGTCTGTTAGTTTTGCAATGTGAATCCTTAACAGTGGGCTAAGAACCCGCAAACTCATTTGAATTTCTGACTGGAGCTAGGATTTCTGCTTGTGGTTTCTCAGAAACAAAAAACTACTTCTTAAAATCACCTTGTAGTTGCTGAGTTCAGAAAATACTGTTAACTCTGTCATGGACCACAGCTCAATGACAATCCCATCAAAGCTTATCATCTCTGGGATTTCCTGAAGCTCAGCATTCAGCTGTTTCCAAGAAGCATATCACAAAGAATTTGATGGGTGAAATATGCCATGTGTATTATTTGGCCAACATTCTCCATGTGTGAATAGGACATAACTGGCTCTTAGAGATAGAGGAGACAGACGCCCGTGTTAATTCGGTGGAGTGGTGACAGCGTTTAAGTGCCTTCCCTTCATGTGATAACACAGTGTGTGTTATCTAATGGGGAAACAGTGCCTAGGCTCTCACTCCAGCCCCAGTCTCTGTTTTCTCCATGGAGGCCAAATCATTCGAGTGAATATTTTAGACTTAGAAACTTAAAACTGCAAAGTGAAAGTCCAACCAAAACTGCGGGTATCTGGGCAGAAATGTTGCTTTTCATGTGCAGAATGCTGCTTTATTTTCTTTGACCTGATGTGATCACCAGACTAAGTGTGTGATTCTGTTCCACAGTATTGCTGTCTGAATCACTTCTGACTTCTCACCAATGCCCAGCCTGCTCTTGGGATGTTATCAAACTGGCAATATGCATGTGTTTCTTTTCATTTCCTGTTCTCCTGCAGTAGCCTATTACTGTGACCTGCCGGTAATTCTTTCAGCTCGTGTTGTAGACACCTGTGCTGAACTGCAGAAGATATCAGGGTATATCTGTGCTGATGACCTATGTAGGGCTGTGTATTTGAATCTGTGTGCATTCACATTTTATTAGACTAGAAGGTAACATCAAGCTATTAAGAAGTAAATAAGGAAGGAGGTTTTTCTCTACACTTACTAAAAAAAGATTATGGCCTGAAGTAAGAGCAGCAGTGAAATCAGATGAATGCAACACATCTCTCTGCCCAGGAGCCTTTTCCATCTTGGCTAATCTTCTCCTGTCTGTCCCAATCTACTTCTCTAAGGATCTGGGGAAAGTTGCTATCTTGACCTTTGTTCCTTCTGGTCCCTTGTGGGCACCATGCCACTTCCTGCAGCACAACAGGGCACAACAAAGCCTTCACAGGTTACAGTTACAAATGGTCCTATCCTTTCTAGAGGGACATTTCCCAAGCCACATCTCTGTGGAGCAGAGGAATGTGATCTCCTTGTTCATCACAGCATTGATTTCAAGGGCATAAGGAACAGTTCAGCAGTGATCTCAGAATCTGGCTGCCTCACTGCATCAAGCCAAGAGTTTTGTGCGTCAAAGCAATTCAAATGAACAAGTCAAAGCAAGAAATCCTTGCAACTTTGGCATGGAGCTTGATCGGTTTATGAACAGAGTTATGTGACAAGATTGCCGAAGATAGCAAGGCACCAAACTCGGTGACCCAGGATGCCCTTCTAGTTCTTAAAATAGGCTGCCCCCTCCACCACTGGTATCCACAGTGTTTTAACACTTAAAAAACAAATGCCTGGCCCTTGACCTAGGAAGTGTGGACAGGTGCACAGCAATTGTCCTGGCTCTGCTGGAATAACAGGAAGAGCTGTTGTAACAATGATACCTAAGGCCCTGGGAGGGACAAAGCAGCCTGTGCACAGCTGGGGAGGACACAGCAGGTTCTTGAGAGAAGTCTTTTCTGGTTTTCTGTCTGTAGGGAGAGTGAGAAGGAGAGAGCGGATACCAACAGACACAATAGTCTGGAGGAGTTGCACAATGGTCTGGAGGATGCATGCTTCTCACGGGCTGCTGCTGAGGTCATGGTACCCCCCAGGCACGGAGCAGTTGTGGGCATTGTCAGGTGGACACTGAGAGGAGTGTGTCATGCTAGTCTAGTTCACGGTTTTCCTCTCCTGTTCTGTACACAGATAGCCAGGACTCCTGGGCTCCATCCCTGATTTACTGGGTGGCTCTCTCAGATACCCACACCTTGTAAAATGAAGTTGGGGCATTTGGGCTCCTTCATTGCACACTGTGAGATCTCCCGACAAATGTGGAAGTCCTCAGATGAAAGGCACTAACCGCCAGTGAACATGGGGAGTACTTGTTAATCTCCCTACCTCAGCTCCTTGCCCTCAGAGCTTTTCTGGGGCCTCCCCAGCCCTACACAGTAACTCTCCCTGGATGTTGTGGAAGATCTCACCAGAGCACCAACCCCCAACATCAGAGAGACATGGAGTTGAGTGGAAGGGATCAGAGACAAAGAAACGCTGAGCAGGGTTTTGCTGTGAAGCATCAAAGGTCACTGGATGTAGCTATGGGATGTAAATTCAATGGAAGAAAAGGGGCGGGGGGGAAGTAGAAACATCATTTGTTCCTTTAAAGCAATGACTCCTACGGTATCTGGCTGGATCAGGCTAATGCCAAGAGCAGTTAAGATGCCCCAGGGCCAAAGAACAGTGGTTGAAGTCATGTTTAATTTAGCTCCCAGCCTCAGGTGCTATGGGTGGATTGTTCACAGAGGGGAGGGCTGGGCTCTTGGGGATGAGTGTCGGGCAACCGGAGACATGTTCTCTACTCGGGAGCAGTTTTGCTGCATGCCCTTATGCAAGTTGCATCCCTGCTGTGTCACCATTTCCCTGGCAGCAAGATCTGGGCTCATACAAAAGGGTGCTGGGAGGCTCAGTTCCCAGACAGCTGCGAAACACTTTGAAAGCAACTGGAGTTTCAGACAGCACACCTACTCAGGATCCGTGCTGCGATGTCAGGAGTACGATGGCCTTTGATTCAGTCAAAGGTAAAAGCAATTTCTGGATGGTGCTGGAACAAAGGTCCCAGCCGGGTTGGTAGAACAAAGCTCAGAATCTGTTGGTTTAATGATGGAGACTGGCATTCCTCCAACATTTTCCTTTATGCCTACAGTCATGTTGACTTGTACTTATGAACTCCCCATTATACAGATATTGTAGGTATTTTTTTCCATTGGCTTTTGATTTCCTGGATGTCTGTAAGGGAGTCAGACTAACTGTTATTACACCCTTCTTATGACTTCTAGGAATAGAGGCCATTAAACGTACCTAAAATGAGAGCTGAAGCATTCCCTATTGATGAAACTGCTAATGTTCCTTGTGATACTTCCCAGGCGTCTCTTTCAAATTAAGTCAAGATGGCAATCCATCAGTGACCCCAGCTTCCAGCAGGATCAGCAAATATCCAACTGGCTGTGCAGAGACGACTCAGGCCCTGCTGATTTTAAATTAAAATGTTGCCCAGTGAGTAATATTGAATGGGAAACTACTAAATAAAGGGCTCTATTCATTACACATTAATATAAATCCCTCAAACGTACCTAGGCAGACAGGTTGTGCTCACCCCCCTGCAAGGTTTTTTTCCGCACCTGGTGATACATGCTCATTGCACAATTAATTATGGGAAACGTCAGGGGTTTTATGTAGACACCTAAGCAGGCTGGGGCCAAAAGTAAGTGTATCTGTAGGCAGTGGCTTGCTGCCTCCTGGAGCCTAGAACAGAGGTCAGCACTTGCTGCTGTCAGATGTTTCTTAGCTTCTTTCAGCAGCATGAAGAGACACTCTAAATACACAATTTTTCATATGTTTTCAGCTTTTTTCAGAATATTAAATATTAAAAAGGCACAGGAAAGACACAAGACAAGGTTTATTAGGTAAATCCAATATCTTTTATTAGACCAACTCAAATAGTTTGGAAAATTCTTCTTAACAAGCTTTCGGGCACAAACTCTCTTCGTCAGGCTGAGGAAGCGTCTGCAGATGGTCCCTAAAGGAAGGAGGCAGAGGTCCCCAAGGATAAATCCCTCAGAGCCAAGAGATCTAAAGCAAATGAATCCTAGATCTAATGGATTTAGATTCCTTCTGAACAGACCCCTGAATCAATTAAAATAAACCGCTTGCCTGCCCCTCCACCCCCAGGCCCCAGAGGTGGCTGCGTTTCAGTAACCTCAGTGCTAGCATCTGAAGTGCTTTGGGATCCATACACATATGTAAATTGTTGTTACTCTTTTTGCAGTAGATCAGGGCACTGGTTCCAAATATTTTGCTGAAGCCAATAGAGAATTCCTGCCCTTATTTGCACGATAGAAGTTACAAAACCAGTCGCAGAACCTGGTTCAACTACATCTGGTTCAGCTAAACTACATCCATCAAGCTTTAGCTATTGCATGAGAATTAGGCTCCTGAACAAAATTTAACCCCATGCATGTGTATCACGTTATGGGTTGTAACACATTATCGGGTTGTAAAGTGTAATGTCTATCATGGCATTTTGTGTTGGTAATATTTGCTGGGTTGGGGCTGGACACTGTACTTGGGCTGAGCCAGGTGTCCCCCGCACCCCACGTCCCAGTCATAACCTGTCTCATGTATCTTTCCAGAAAAAGAAATGCACACAAACTGTTTCTTGCATAAATCCAGGTCTTCCATGGCACCTGTTGTGCATGTGTGTTTTTAAGGAGAAATGGGTTCTGGATGCACTTGAGCCCATCAATTGTCATATTCAAGCCAGGCAGCAATAACAATCTTACATCTTTGTAGCATCTGTTATCCCAAAGAATCCAAAGACACTGTCATCAAAAGATCTGGCCTGGAGGGCTGAGTCTAGAAGCTGCTAAGGACCTCCTGAGGACAGCAGGGACTTTGCAGTCAGATAGATTTTGCACTGGGGAGGGTCCAATGGCTCAGAGGTGGACTCTGGAGTCTACTGGCTTTAGCTCCAGCTGCCTTTGTTGGTAGCCACACAGTGAGTGGCTGTGAGGTGAGTTGTGGGGGTTCACAGCTCCATTCCTATTGAGCAGGCATCCAGAGCACACTGCCACTGGCCTGTTGGGTGACCTTTGCCGGTGGTCTCTGAGGAGATGCTGGTGACCATCTGGAAAGGGAGTCCAGCCCCTTCCCCCATCCCCCTATTTTAAGATGGTGTTGCAACCACATGAGTAGGATGCAGCTTGGGGGATGCTCATGCCCTGCGGATGAAGTGGAGGCTTCCTTGTCAAAGGGCTGCCAGCATGTCCCTGTCACTCTCTTTAATTTAAGCAACAGATAAAGTTCCACCCCCTGCTCCTCCCCTCCCACCCACTCAGTCTCTGGGAATCCTCCTGATTGACAGGATCCAACTGGATTAAATGAAATATGATCCTGTTTAAGAGACTGAATACTCTGCAGAGGCAGCTTTATCCAAGCCCATCTTTGCTCACATGCATCAGCCCCGCTGGAAACCTGCCCAGACCAGGGTTTTCAGATGTAACTACTGATTGTGGATGTCCAACATGAGACATCCTAAAACGGACCTGATTTTTAAAGCGTGAGAGCTCAGGCCTTCCTGAAGATGAGGCCCATGAAAGGTGCTCCGGTTTGGATGTCCTAAAGCCAGTGCTGCCCAGCTCCCATGGAAACTCAAGCCTGGAGGTACAGCATTTGGCAGATCTATTACCTACAGAGGTACTATGAGGTGACCTATAGAGGTGGCAAAGCAATGAGGTGAATAATTTTGCTTCAGCTTTTTGCTCAGCCCCCTGGAAAAGGCATGCTCTATCTGACTGCAGCAGACCAGATCTTCATCTCAGTGCAGCTTTGGAGATGCTGTGCTTTCATAGTTATGAATGGAGGCCAGGCAGCAGTAGAAAGACCACCAGGCCCAGATGCTAACTGGACTGCTTTGCATTAATCCCTTGGCTTAACCCAGAAAGTTGCAAGCCTTTACAATTACCAGTGACCAATAATTTGTCCTCTTTTTTTGTTGCCAAGGAATTTAGCTAAGCTTTGAAGATACAAACTCTGCCAAAGGGCACCTTAATGCCAGAAATATGTCCCACAGGCCTTGGAGGTAGGTTGAATCAACAGCTCCTTTGGTAATTTATGTGTGTTTTACTCAGGTCTCATGGAAAAGGCCCTAATAGAACTTTCCAAGCAAACCATTTCAGTTAGCATAACTCCCTTCATCTTTCAAAAGGATTTGAAATCCAAACCAGAATTATGAACAAGGTTTTCTATAATTAGGTTAGCAGCGTTGTGCTGGTTTGGGCCATCACTTGAAAAAATGTGAAGAAAACCCCGTTGTAACATTTTATCTCTTGTGAAATTGCAGATGACCCATCTCGAAAAAATCTTTCCCCATGTGGTTTTTGGTAAATCTTGTGTTTATAACTTCCAGTATCAACACATCAGCTGCAACACTGTTCAACATTACCCGGCTAACCTCCTGCAGCTTCCTTGGGAAGTCACACTCCGCACTGGTGAATCAAGAAGCTTAAAGAGATTCTTTAATATTCACATCCTTTTTTCAGAGAAAATGGGAGGCTCTAAGAGAAAAGGCACTTGCCAGATGGTGGATGTAGAATTTTGAAAAGAGGGCTGCAGATGGTATGACGTCATTACATATAACACAACATATTTCTCCAGTTAAAGAGAAACTAGATGCTTTATTAATATGCTAGGGGGCTAGCGCTATACAACTCAATTTATAGTTTCATAGTTTCATAGTTTCTAGGGTTGGAAGGGACCTGAGCAGATCATCTAGTCCGACCCCCTGCCATGGCAGGAAGAGCACTGGGGTCAAACGACCCCAGTAAGGTGGTCATCCAAACTCCTCTTAAAAACCCCCAGGGTGGGAGCCTGCACCACCTCACTTGGAAGCTGGTTCCAGACTCTAGCCGCCCTGACCGTGAAGTAGCGCCTCCTGATGTCCAACTTAAACCTTCCCTCCGCCAGCTTGTGACC
>NW_017729015.1:10249712-10254413 GCF_001723915.1 Gavialis gangeticus | reverse complement strand
AATGATTTAGTGACCTGGTCGTAAAAGGCCACCAGGTTGGTCTGACAGGACCTGCCGCTGATGAACCCGTGCTGGTTGCCCCTGAGCATGCCGTTCCCTGCTGGCCCCTCCTGGATGCGTGCCAGAATAATTTTCTCGAACAGCTTGCCCAGGATCGAGGTAAGGCTGACTGGCCTGTAGTTCCCCGGGTCCTCTTTTCTCCCCTTTTTGTAGATGGGAACCACATTGGCCACATGATCAAAGGAGAAATAAATATAAGTATTGGAATGTGCACTAATTTGCTAGATTATATATAAAGTTTCAAAAAATGCAACAAACTAGGCAAAAATAGTCAAAGGATACTGTGTCATTAGCCCTGTAGACATGCTAGTTAAATGCATGTCTCTTATTCAGATTCATCAAAATATAGCCTTGGCATCAGGATGGTGCCTCCAATACTTCCCTGTCTGTCATTTTTACACCTGAGTTAATATTGTCACACCTAAGTTAAGGTTTCTAGCTAAAGTTAAAAACAGTCTGCATGGGCTGTGAAATAGAAGAGAGACATTACCAGGAATGACTGGCAGACAGCAAAATTGCAGAGGAAAGGACAGTTTGAATCGTGGAACATCAAGACCATTAAAAAAAAGAGAGAGGGTTGTTAGCACCTGTGGAGTAGACAGAAATACGCAGGACACCAGGAGATGATAACGAGCCGTGAAGTCATAGATTCATAGATGTTAGAGTCGGAAGGGACCTCAACAGGTCATTGAGTCCAACCCCCCGCCCCGGGCAGGAAGGAGCACTGGGGAGTCATTGGGGCACCCAGTCATTGGACTTTCTCAGCACTGGCTGACTAGAAATGCTGCTGCCCCTCACAGGCAGGTGGTTTTAAAGTTTGATTGGAGCAGGAATCAAAGGCGGTTGCAACTGTCCTTCCCCACCCTGGATCTGCCCCTGCGCTTGCCCAGTATCACCCAGCAAGGCAGAGGCAGGACTTGAAACCACCTGGCAGTTGGTTGCTGTGACCTCTCTCCACAGGTTTAGCAAGACGGAGCTGTCCTGGAGTCAGGAGGGTGCACACAAGCAGTCCACACTTGGCTGTAGAGAATACACATCTGTCTGGATTTCTGCTTTGTCACTGGTGCAGCAAGAAAGAGATTTACTGGGAATGGGGCCGTTGTCAGAACCCCGCTCTGTATCTGTTAAAGAATCGGGAGTCACTGCCCGAGGCAGACCGGAGCCTTTGCTGCTTGTCTGCAGTGTTGTCCTTCTTCCCTTCCTGCTTTCTCCCATTTGGGAGCTGCCACCTTCTGTCCTGGGCGCCTACAGTTAACGCTGGCATTTCTGCTGCCTGGGACTTTGCTGGGTTGTCTGTAGCATCCCACGGCAGCACTGTCCTCCTCCTGCAGTCTCTCCCCATCCACCCCCAGCACTTTCCAGCTTGCTTGCTCACCATCCAGAATCAGAATCCAGATTTTCAACCTGGCTCCCGTTTTTATCATGTGCCCAGACTGTTGGTAAGGGTCCTCATTCTGCAGCCAGGATTTACCCCTGAATGAGGCTGACTGCATGTTGGGTTCCTGAGTGGGAATGCCACCAGGTTGTGTTGACAATAGCTGCTCCTCGCCCAGATCTAATGCCAAAGGCCTCCCAAATACTGGATCCTGGTGTGTGGGGCTGGGCATTTGCTTGGCCAGGCAGGCATGCTGCAGTCTTGTGTGCTCATTGCTTCATCTCCCATTGGTTCTTCTTGGCTGCGAGGAGAGGAGAGCACAACGCTATCAGGCCCAGGCAGGGTGTTTTTCTGCGGTGTGAGACGGGGAGACACTGGGTTAGATCCTGACTCTCAGATTCTTTGGAGTCCACGAAGGGACATGTTCCAGCGTAGAGAGTGCAAGGCAGCTTTGTTGGAAGCTGGAGGAATAGCTGGTCAGTGGGGTGTTGTGTGCATGCCTGGCTGTGCATGCACTTGTGCCAGCTGCTCAGCAAATGTCAACAGGCCAGGCAGGCTGCACTGAGACCAGCTCCTTCCCTGCACCCGGGCACCTTCCCCACAACTGCCACCAGCACCCACATCCCTGAGGGCGTAGCTGGAGCCCTGCATGCTGCCTCTATCTCAGCCAGGTGTATTAAGGAGAGGTTAATGCTAAGAGGATTAGCAGAGAGCTTCTGGGTTCCCGAAGGGGTGTTTCCTGTCAGCCCTAGACAGGCTCCAGCAACCCAGTCCTGTGCTGAAAGCTGGGGCCTGGAGCTTGGCAGAGTGGCTGCTGACAGGCTGCTGTCAGAGTCCTGGGACATTATCTGTGCTGTGAAGGCCTTTCCAGGTGTGTGCTTCTGAAGGACAGGCCGCAGAGCAGCCCCCAGCCCTTGCCGAGGGCTCCTCTTCCTTGTGCAAGCTTGTCAGGAGGTGAATGGGCAGGATGGAGCCCAGGGGATTCGTGAGCACCAGCTGAGACACCCGCTCCCAGGTGCCCAAAACTCAGGCTCTCACCCACCCTGCCATTCAGCACTGAACCCTCCCCCCCACCCCCGGCTCCTGCAGGGCATGCCAGCTTTGTTTTAGCACCTGGTAAAACTGCAGAGAAAACAGTTTCCAGACCCCATTCCATTTCCCTAGATACTGAAGTGATAACACCTCCGAAGACCAGTAATGGACACAGGCCCATGTTCACAGGTCTCATTGCTCACCTCATCCCATAAACACAGCCCTAAGGGCAGCCTCGGGCATTTCCACCTTCCTTCTCTAGCAGCTTTTATGCCTGTGCCCCGTGTTCGGCACAGAGCAAAGTGCTGCCAGGACCCGGGGCATTGCGTGCTGTTCTCAGCAAGGATGGATTTGAGCATGGGCTGAACTGCTTTGCTAGACTGGGGCTCTTGGAGCGTAGCTGCCCCCTCAAGCTCAAAGGAGTTGGGCCCAAATGGTGTAAAGCTCAAAGATACTGCCCATGGGGTAGATCCAGCCTGCAGAGCCATTTCACTCTGTCATAGGGCTTGTGGAGGGGCTGGAAATTTGGGAGGGGGGTGGAGGTGGGGCCCATCACCAACTTCCCAGGTACAGAGGCTCATTGAGGACATCAGAGGCAGGGTTGGGGCAAGCAGTGGAGGCATTAAGCCCTGCACTGCTGCTTACCCAGCTGCCACTTGTGCACCTGCCACCACCAGGTCTGGATACAGGTCATAAGGCTGGTCAAGTCTGAGACTCCTGTCCTAAGACAAGCTGCATGGACACATCCCAGAGGCATGGGGCTGGGCAAGGGGGCATGTCGGCAGAAGAAGCGGTGAATGAGAAAGCATTAATGCCTGCAGACCTGGAAGGTGCCTGGCTTGCAGGCCAGTTGCCATGTCGCCCTGCAAGGATCCTTGCACTATAAACCAGAATTAACATCCACTTCCCAGGGGGTGCACAGGACTTCACAAGGTGTCACAACCCACCCCCACACCCACCCCGCTTCCTCTTCCCAGACACGCATGCAACATTTAGCAAGGGGGAGAGCTGCAGTGATTGTGACATTATTTTTCCCGACGCCAGGTGGAACATGAGAAGCTTGCTCCAAAGATGTATGGAACCTCTAGGAAATAATATATTGTGTCTTTAATCGAGAATCAATTAATCATAATTGTGGGAGCTTTCCAAGAGCTCACTTTGCCTGAGTGGGAGCCAAAATGAATAAAATATCTAGTTAATACCCATGACATAATTCCCAAAACAGACATTCCCGGCTTCTCTCTCTAGGCTGAGGGCTTGTATTTTATCCGGAGGTAGCAGGAAACATTCAGCTCAGAGCAATGGCACTGGTTTCCACTGTTTGCAGCAATTTATTACGCCTAATGTTTCTAATAGGACACGAGGCAACGTCTCATTAGGGAGAGAGAATTCCCAGTTCCACGTCACACGTGCAGGAAGCCCCGTTCAGCAACGGGAGCGCGAGAGGAGAGAACCGCCAGCTGCAGGCCGGGGGTGCCTGGACACCGTGAGCTAAGCACTGCTCTGCTTTCAGCACCCGAGCAGCCCCTGGAGGGATGGGGTGGGGACATGGAGTTGCACCCCTTTAAAACCAGAGGGACGGCTCGCGTGCATGAAGTGGAGTCTCTCTGGAGGGGACTTAGACCAGGCCTCCGAGTGAAAGGCATGCTGTGTAGGCCTGTGCAAAGCAGCTAGTATTTGCTTTGGATTCCGATTCAGCCAATTTGTGGGACAGCGATTCGATTAGGTGATTTGCATCACTGTCCCGAATTGATTCAGCCAAATCTGATTCAGAAATTCGACTGCTGCTGAATCTCTGAATCAGCCAGGCCAGACCCGTCCCCCCAGCCCGGCAATGGCTGCCCGCCTGCCCCGCTACACTTGGGAAAAAAAAGTCCTGACTCAGCGGGTGCTGCCAGGTCGGGGGCAGTCCCCACTGCCCCCCACTGCTGCATGGGGGGCTCTGCCACAACCCCCCGACTCCCGCCTGCTCCCCCAGCACCCCACGGCTGCCCCGCCTGCCGCAGCTCCAGACCTTTAAGAAAAAAAAACAAAAAAAACCCCTGGGCTCACCAGTTCTTGCCAGGCAGGAGCAATCCCCACTGCCCCGCGTTGCATGAAGGGGCTCTGCGTGAGCCCCCCAAAGCCCTGAGGTCACTGCAAGAGCTGGTGGGGGGCGGTTCTTAAAGGGCTGGAGCTGGGACAGGCAGGACAGCCATGGGGGGGCTGGGAGAGTGGGCGGGGGTTGGGGGGCT
>NW_017729015.1:10238261-10249435 GCF_001723915.1 Gavialis gangeticus | reverse complement strand
GGGGGGCAGGCAGGGGATGGGGCCTGGCAAGTGTCCCCCCATGGTCCCTTCCCCCCCGCTGCCCCTAGTACTTACCAGCTTGGAGTCGCCTCCAGCTCCCTGCTGCAGCCACCAGGGACTACCCAAATCATCGAAGCTCTCCGAATCTTTTCCAAATTGATTCAGAGAGCTTCAAATCGATTCCGTCCTTTTCACTGGTCCCCTGATTCGATTTGGATTTGGAGATTGAACTGAATCTCCAAGTTGAACTGAATCTCCTCTGAATCGAATCAGCAGCTGAAGCTTCGCACAGCCCTAATGCTGCGCAGCCGAGGTGGTGGGTGGTTTGCCAAGTCCTTTCAGGAGTTCATCCTTGAAGTTTAAGGCCGAGGAGTCCGGAGTCTGGGGTTCTGCTCCCAGCTCTGTTTCGCGTTCCCTGGGTGATGCGGGCAATGGCACGACGCAGTCTCTCGCTTGCTTTAGCTGCCCTCTGTGCCGGGCGGATCACAGCACTGACCTGCTGCATGGTGCGGGGAGAGCGTCAGCTGTAAAACACTTCGGAGGACAAGGAGACTTATCCTAGCACCATGCCCTGCTGCATTTGTGTTTCTATTGATGTCTCCCATATGGGACCCATCACCTTCGCGCCTGAGTCATCCACTGACTACTGACAGGCTGGAGCCACCCATGCCCAGTTCACACAATTTACAGTCTCCAGAAGATCTCCTGCTCTCTTCTCATCGATACCTGACACAACAGCAGCAGTGCCGGTCACTGGGCTCCCCAAGGGGAATGTCTGGGGAGACCCTCGCCTGGGGAAAGGCAGGCATGCACCAGTGGAAGCAGGACCCGCTTGCATTGGGCACAGGATGGGAAGGGGTCTTCTGAGTGAGGTTGCAGCTCCTCGCTATCACAAGCACAATGCTGTATTTTCCTGCTCATACACGGAGCAGGCCCTGTCTTCAGAAGGGCTGAGCCAGTCTTCACCCACACGTCCACCACACTCGCACTGCTCCCAGGCAGACCTGAGAGCAGAGCTGGACTGAGCACATCTCCGGGTCTTGCTTGGGAGAATGAGCTGATTTGGGTAAAATGTCACCCACTTCCAAGCCTCCCTCCCTCATCTCCTATCCAGGAAAGATTTGTGCCCCCATGTAAACCTAGAAGGGCCAAAATACCATGAAAGAGGCTGGTGGATGGGATCTGTAGCCCAGCGGAAGGCGGGAGGATAGGATGTCTCAGGAGCCAGGCCCTTGTGCTGAGACCCCAGTGCAGAACCACGAAGCGCTGCCTCTCCCTCATGCTCCTTTCGAGGCCCATCCCCTGCCCTTGCAGACAGAAAGGCCAAACACCCCCAAGGGTCTGGGTGCCACATCCTCCCACGCTGCCAATGACAGTGTGCAGCTTGGCAGCATTGGCTTCCAACGACTGCCTGTGCCAAGTCCCAGCCGGCCCTTCCTGCCTGGACCCTCTCCCCTCACCAACCCACACATATTTGAGATTTTGCCTGACACCCGGGGCATGTTCATTAATAACCCAGCCCTGAAGAGCTGCCGGCTGGGCTGATTTACAGGGCACTTGAATCAAATATTTCTCTCCAGATCCAAAATAGCTTAAATGCAGATTAACCCCTTGACTTTGGGGGAGGAGGTGATAGAGGGAGGCTGCCTCATGCTGAATTGCAGAAATGCAGAGAAAGCAGCAGCTGGGAGCAGGCTGGTGGCAGCGGTGCCCATCCCCTTGCTAGCACCCCTGCATTTGTAGTCAGGTGTCTGTTGGGGACCAGGGTTTCCTTTGCAGGAAAAGAAAAAGTCCTGGAAAGCAAAGCTGCCCTGAATCCTGGAGAGAACAACTCTGTGGGAAGGTTTCCACCTGGCCAGATTCATCCCATGCGTAGAGCCAGTGCCAGGGCTTCCACAGGCACATGCCAGCTCTCTGGTGGGGGGAACTATGCCTGAGGGAAGCCATCCCATGGTCTTGGA
Organism: Gavialis gangeticus; assembly: GCF_001723915.1. NCBI lineage: Eukaryota > Metazoa > Chordata > Crocodylia > Gavialidae > Gavialis > Gavialis gangeticus. The sequence goes on along the minus strand of NW_017729015.1, from coordinate 10,247,474 downwards.
AAAAATCTGCTCTTCATGGGCCAGAGTCCACCCTTTGCTCCCAGTGACCAGCACCTTGTAGAAAGAAACATCCCAGGGGCAAATGCTCTTGCTCTGCCTGTAGCTGCGGGCACCCTCCCTCTGGGACAGGGGTCTGGACTCAATGGGACCCCAGTCCAGTCCAATGACTGCTGCACGCTGCCATACCCTGGCTCCAGTGACTCCCACACAAGCAGCCCTGCAGGGAGCCATGTAGGTCCCTGGGGTCCGGCTGGGTGCTGGGATGCACAAGGCGAGGAATCCCGCCATCTCTCCAGCGGATACAAACACTGCTCATTTGGCTCTAAATACGGCAAGGTTGTTCCCACAGCCCAGCCCAGGTTTGGCTAACGCCATGTGTGATCTGTTTCTGGCGTTGGATCATCTTAAACAGCTGCAGATTGTCTGGGGAGAAATCATCTCCAGGGGAGCTTTCCACCCCCTGCAAGAGGTGGCTGTTGCTTGCTGCAAGCAGGGTAGCTAACTTTGACAGTGGGGGCTGGCTCCCATGATCTGGGTTTTATTTTTTCAACCCAGGCACTTCCCTGATGCACCTCCTGACTTGTAAAATGGCTCCTAGGACCCAATCCCAAATGCACTGAACTCGGCAACAACTACCACCCGCTGCAGCAGGCATTGGATTTAGACTTAACAGAGCTCCTGTGTGGTAAGTCTTACCACTAACCATTGCAGCACACCCTCCACCCCCCGTCCTGGGCAGTGTTAGAGGGCTGCTGGTTAGAGAGGTGGAGGCCCGTCTACACTATTCTTCTCTCCTGATGTTGTAGCCAGCAGAGCTCCGGAGGTATCTCTAGAGTCTTGCAGGAAAGCAGATGTCCCTCAGGAAGGCAGGATTGAGGCTGAGCTTCTCAGAGAGGTGCTGGGACAAGCTGACAGGCGTGCATGGGTCCTGCTGGATGGAATTGGACCTGCTGAGCTGTGTCATGGACCCTGTACTGCAAACAAGCAACAGGGAGTCTTCTCGTGCTCTAGTGTCTCATGATCAGGCCATGCAGATGAATGGGCAGGCAAGAAGCTGCCTGCTGGGCCTGTAGAAGGACAGGCTTACAGTGCACCCAGGGCTAGTAGTTTGGTTCTTAAAGCTTGGAAATAAAATGGCTTAACACTGGTGGTGCCAGGAGGAGCCGGTGACATTCAAGGCCAATCCTCTTACATTTTAGCAGCTCTGTCTCCCAATGGCATCCCTTTTGGCCTGTAACTAGTATTGGGGGCGGGATTTAATGTTTCATCCACAACTTCTGTGTCACTCCATTGGCTTTATATCCCTGGGCTACTGCCATGTGGCCAGGGGCTGTAACCAGAGCTGAGCATCACTGAGCAGAAGGCCACAATTACCTCCCCAGCCCTCCATCCAGCCAAACTCTGCCAGGGGTCCTGCTGATGGAGGGGTGCCGTGTTTTGCAACAGTCATTTCTTCCCCCTTCATTCACAGCCCCACAGGGCTGAGCACTGAGGGCCATAAGTACAGTCCTGCTCAGCCAGCAGGGAAAGTGCTAACAGATGGCGTCAGGGTCCTTGGAAAGGCCGAAGCCTCAGGCATGAATTGTCCCCGTCTCCAAATTCTTCCAGCCTTCTCTGCTGGGTCCAAGCCAGCGATGACGGCAGTCGTGGGACCAGCACTGGAAGCCGCACATGAGCCAGGCTGTGCTGTGGGCACACAGGTCTGGATGAAGCTCCACTTGTTGCCTTGTTTCAGCACCTGCTGAGGGAAAACTTTACCAACGGGGATGCAGCCACCAGTGAACAGGGCCAGGGCCAGCGCCAGCCCGGAGGCCATGGCTCATGGCTGGCTTGGATCAACCAGAGAAAGATGGAAGAATTTGGTGATGGCCATTTCACACCCAAGGCTCCTGCCTTTCCAAGGACTTTGATACCATCTGTTAGCACTTTTCTTGCTGGCTGAGCAAGACTTGTTCGAGTGGAAACCTTTTGCTCATTAGAAAGTCCCTGGAGCAAGTAGCTGTTCACAGGCCCATGAGGTGCTGCAGACCACCCCTTTCCCCATCTCTCAGGCCCTGTCCTGAGAACTTGAGGGAGGGGAAGGCCTGAGCCTGTTTCTGGGCACCCACCACTCCCTGCTGGACATCCAGAGCTGGACACGCAAGAGCTCGTTGCCTGGCCTGGGCCCCCTTTCATCCAAGGATCTCTGAGCCTTTCATTGCTTTCACTGGGATCTCACGAGCACCCCCAGAAGCTCAGTGTTTATATCTATGCTCTACCAATGGGTAAACTGAACCCCAGAGAAGTATGGGGAGCTGCTTGAGTGACCTGGGGACAGCTCAGGAGCAGAACCAGGGAGTCCTGTCTCCCTTCCCATAAATCCTCAGGCTAGGCTCCCCACCCATCTCCTGTGAATCAGGCCTTGCGGGTCTTCAAACGTGACTTGGAGCAAAGGCATTGCCTTATAAAGACCAAGCTAAAACCTGCCCAAAAAATGTTTAGCCTTGTCTGGCATCCCTGCCTGTCCAGCCTTGGGAATTCTCATCTCGCTGCCCCCACATCTCCGGGGGACCTTATAAGGTGGCTCTTTGGCAAAGTCATGCCGTCCTTGTCTGTCTGGGTCCAGGAGCATGTGAGCCAGGCACAGAACCGCTGGGAAACCGGGCTCCAGACGTGTTGTGCAGCCCCCTCCTTTCACGTTGTCCCTGGGGACTTCCCAGTCTGAGCCCTGTTACCCATTTGGAATTCGTGAAATGGGAGCTGGCAGCCTCTCCTGTCTCCTCTCCCAGAGGACTATTGTCCTGTCAACCCCAGCTCTGAAAATGGATGGTGGAATCCCTGCTCAGAAGCAGCCCAGGATGGGAATCGCGCGCGGGGGCTGGAGGGAAAGGCACAGGGGCTGGGAAGGAGGGGATCTAGCATAGGAACAGCTGGGGTGAGGCTGTAATGAGACAGGGGCAGAGCAGCAGACCTGGGTGGCAGCCCAGACTGCAGGACAGACAGGGTCATGGGTCAGGGGTATGGTTTGCTGCCAGAGCCCCAGGCCTGGACTGGCAATGGAGCCTCCGAGTCAGGGCTGACACAGCTTGGAAGGGAAGCGCCCCCAGCACCTCCACACAGAGCCTGGAGCGTTGGCATCTGCCCCACGCTCCCCTGAGTGCAATGAGCCAGACCCAGAGCTAACGAATCTATGGGAAAGTCTCCCAGTGGGGTCTGGACCACACCTGTAGAAAACGACAGCTCAAGGGCAGAAGGGAGCCCAGCTTTCTGCCTGGCTGCTGGGTGATGAATGATGAAGAAGAGCAAGTCAGCGATCTGGATGATGGGGTGGAAAGTAACCTGTTTAAATTCCCTGATGACACCAAAATCTGGGGGGAGGTGAGCATGCTAGCAGGGAGGGCGAGATTGCAGAGGGATCTGGATAGGTTACAGGGGTGGGCTAACAGGAACAGGATGCGTTTTAACACGGACAAGTGCAGGGTGCTGCACTTGGGCAGTAGGAACCAGCAGCACACTTACACAATGGGGAACTCCTTACTCGAGAGCACGGAGGCAGAAAGGGATCTTGGAGTCATTATTGACTCCAAGATGAACATGGGCCGACAATGCGAGGTCATGGTTGGCAGGGCTAACCGGACCTTGTCGTGCATCCACAGGTGCATCTCGAGTAGAGCCAAAGAGGTGATCCTCCCCCTCTATGCGACACTGGTCAGGCCACAGCTGGAGTATTGTGTCCAGTTCTGTGCGCCCCATTTCAAGAGGGATGTGGACAATATGGAGAGGGTCCAGAGGAGGGCCACCCGCATGATCCGGGGACAACAGGGCAGACCCTACAGTGAGAGACTGCGGGACCTGAACCTATTCAGCCTCCACAAGAGAAGGCTGAGGGGGGACCTGGTGACCGTCTATAAACTCACTAGGGGGGACCAGAAGGGTTTGGGGGAGACGCTGTTTCCCCTAGCGCCCGCTGGCATAACAAGGAGTAATGGGCACAAGTTGATGGAGAGGAGGTATAGATTGGACATCCGCAAAAACTACTTCACAGTTAGGGCGGCTAGGAGCTGGAACCAACTTCCAAGGGAAGTGGTGCTGGCCCCTACCCTGGGGGTCTTTAAGAAGAGGCTGGATGCCTACCTGGCTGGACTCATTTGAGTCCCGTTTCTCTTTTTGGGGTTTTTTTGTTGTTCTCCCGCCCTGGCGGGGGGTCGGGCTAGAAGATCTACTAGGTCCCTTCCGACCCTTAATCTATTAATCTATGAATCTATAAGTCCTGGCAATGGTGAGGGAAGGTCTGCAGGCCTTCTGAAAGGCCTGGGGACCAGGTACCTGGAGCCCTTGGGGCTAAGCCTGGGTGGCCAGGATCTCCTGGGTATGGCACCATGCTGCTTCAGTGCTCTGCTACGTGGTTACAGGCTCGGTTACAAGCTTACCGCGCTGCAGGGCTCATTAAGAAATGGTCTTTGTTTATGGGAAGAGCTGGCCCCCCTGGCGCTGGCTCGTGCGTTTGCAGAATGCTCCCGGTCACAGGGAGGACGGGTGGACCCCAGCCAAGCTCACTGCAGTCCAAGGAGCTGGCTGCCTCCCTGCATTGCCGCTTCAGGCTCCTGTTGGCTGCTGTGCCTGGACTGAAGAGTGACCTCCACTCCAGAAGCCTCATTAAAAACAGGACCTCAATGTGACTCAATGCCCCCTGCTCATCACAGTGAAGTAAGAGGAAGGATGAAGATGTAGCACAGGAACTTGGTTGGGAACCAAGGGACCAAGCGGGGGGAACTCCTGGCTCTGCCTCTGGGTCCCTGCATGACCTTGGCAAAGTCACTTCATCTGGCTGGGCTTCTGCCCCTGTGTCTGTAAAATGGGTCTGTTTGTTCCTGCTCCAAGTTTACCTCTTGCTCCCTGCACAGCACCAATGTAAAAGAGCCACAGCCCTGGCTAGGACCTCTGGATGCTGCTACAGTCCTCAAATACCCAAGTCAGGCATGTCCGGCTCCAGGCTGACCCCAGCTCAAGGCAGAAGCATCCCCCACACTCGGAACTGCTGCAAAGTGCTCAGGGCTGGGGAATTGTTCTCAAGGGGGTTCCTTGCCAGAGCTGGCCTGAGCAGGTCACTCAGGGCCATGGAGGTACTGTTGTGTGGTATCACCTCAAACAGGCCATATAGGCATGTGGGGGTTGAGCAGCAGCCCAGGTGCAGCCTCCTGTACCAGACCCAGACCAACAGAGAGAGTGAAACCCAGCTGGGAACACTGGGAGATGCCGCAAGAAAGGAAGTGACCTCCCTGGTGGATGCTATTTTCCCCTTTCCTTGGAAAGCAGCCAAAATGCTTCTACATTGCTGGGGGCTTGCCAGTTCATTTATTTATTGATCAGAAGGATACTACATCGGAAGGGGAGAGAGAACACATAAGCAGACCTCAGTTTGGCCTTTAAAAGTGTAGGTGCAAATTTTCACGTGTGCAAGTACTCAAACCGATGCATGTAACGCGTCTGGTTGCAAGTGCCTGATTGACAAGTGCAAATAAACACCGGGGTAAGAGAGGAGCAAATCACCTTCCTCAACTTTAATCCCCCCATGCCCATCATTCCTAATCAGCTAGTTCATCAATCAACTTCAGCATCTGTTTAATTAGAGGGTAGGTTCCCTGGAGTAGAGATTGGGCAGCCTTTCCATTGACCCAAATAATAAGTATTACAGACAGATTTTGTGCACCAAACGCAGGGTGTGAAAAACTGACACCTGCAAAAACTCTCAGTGGTGGAGGCTGCCTCTGGAAACCTGGCCTGGTGAGAGCAAAGTTGAGGCAACAAGATTAACTCCTGTTTCTTTCCCAAACGACGGGTGGATTTGCTTTGTGTTTGTGCATGTCCCAGGATCTGCTTGGTTCAGCTGCAGTGAAACAATGGCCCCTTCTGCAGGCGATTATCTCACTTGGGCTGCAAACCAAGATCCATCCTTGTTACTCTAAAGAGGACAGAAAGGATGGGGCGTAGGGAGTCAATTAAAACAACCTTTTTCTCTTCTATTTAGGACAGGCCACATGCTAGGCTCCGTTCCATTGTATGACTCCTGCTCAGCAAATGTACCACTCCAATGCACAGGACCCCTGTCTGTTGGACCCCAAAGGACTTTCCCTCGGAGGAGCCTGCAACCCTCTGTGCCTGCAACCTGGCATAGGGGAGCTGCCCCAATTGATGCCAGTAGGGAGTCTGGCGCAGGTATCTGACTGAGGGGAATGAAGCCTCAAGGACACTGTGGCTTTGTGAGGGCCTGCTGGGGATCCAGAGCCCTCACATTAGAAGTGACCAGGCTGGAGCTCTCATCCAGCATTGCTTTTGGAAGGGCAGATGTAGCAGAACTTCAAACGCTCCTTCCTCGCCTTCCCCATGCCAGGTTCGCAGCAGTCTGCCCCAAGTGTGACGCCCCTCTGGGCAGCACATCACCCCCCCCGCAGCGTAGTGATGTGGATAGTGCCACATGCAGAGGAGGGAAGCGACTTGGCCCACAACGCAAAGGAACGCTGCAACGGAGGCAGGAATAGACCCACGTTCCTCGCCGCTCACACCTGTGCTCCAGGCCCAGCACTTTTGACCCTTTTCCTCCACTTTCCAAAGAGGTCCTTGTTGGAAAGTGCTGGAGTCTCCTGTCAAAGGAGGAAGCAGTGTCAATGATGGATGTGCCCCAGCTCTCTTTCTGGGCCAGCCATGAGATCCGTGGAGATCCCTGGCTGAGACAAAGCTGAGAATGACCGCATCTGCTGTGAGCAATCCTGCTTCAGTGCGCTCACTCAGGGGATGCTGACACTCTGCACCCCAAGTAACCATCTGCCTTGCACAGACACACGAGCCCCAGTCCAGCAAGTGGAGACTCAAGAAGGGATGAGGGGAAGTTCTGAGCACTGCAGCTGGGAAGCAAATTGTCCTTGTCACAGAAATGCCGTCCCAGGTTCACAAGTGCAGCTCTCGCCCTTGCCAATGCCAAACCACCTCCTCACTGCTGAGCAGCTCCCCTGCACAGTCACTCACTAGGCATATAGTTTGCATTCCCGGTGCCTCCCTTAGAAGGGCAGCTTCTTTCCCAGCCAGGGGAACTGGAGCTGTCTCTCCACTGTGGGACAGAAGGTGTGAAAATGGCATGCCTGGGCTATGCGCTAAGTGCTGTGTATACCAAGAACTGTGGCATCGGGGGATCTCCCACATGCAGAAGCTGAAGCCTGGCTTAGTGCACAAACTCCCAAGCTTTGCCATTGACTTGAGAACTTCCCAATGCACTTCATGTCCTGGAAAGAGGAAGGCAAGGTCTGCATTGCTACCGTGAGTGTCTGGCATGCCCACCTAGGCATCAGCAGCTGTGGGCCCAGAACCTGGGGCAGTGGTGAGCAGCCCCCAACACACCTGCATGTCATCCAGAGGTTTCTTTTCTCTGCCTGTCTTCTGAGAGTGCAGACCTGCCCTTTCCAGGCAGCATGGGGCAGCAGCTGGTTCTGGGGTTTGCTCCTTTCTAAGGAACACACTTCCCTTTCATTAGCTTGTTGAGTGGCATGGGGTGAGAAAGTGTCTCAGCAGGGGTAAGAGGGGTCAACCCTGTGCTCCCTGCAACAGGAGACACTCCACAACACTCCAGCATGCTCGGTCAGCACTGGGCAATCACTGCACACCTCCTGCACCAAGGCTGGGCAGCAGTCACATCCACGGGAATGCAAAGCATTCATGGCGGGGTTTCCACGGCTGGGATGCCTGGGAAACAAACAGGGCCATGCGGAAACGCAGCAGAGGGCAGGGGTGTCAGGGAACTCAGCTCAGCCAGTAGCTCCATGGAATTGCAGTAAATATTTACTGAAACAAATATGCTATAAATGACCTTTCTAAGACGGAGCAAGCCCTGCTCAGTGCACAGGCTTCCTCTCCCAGATAGACAGGCCTGGGTGCTTTTGGGAAAGGCAGCTCAGCATGTGCTGGCTGGAGATCTGGACTCAAGTGGGGCTAGCAGAAGTGGCCAAGCCAGGTTGGAAATAGCAGGGGCCTGCCTTTGCTACTAAATCTGAACTTCAGCTGAGCTAATTGATGGCTCAAATACTCCAAGACAAGCCATTCTTGGGACATCCCTCCCCCGCCTCCAGGCTTGGCTCTCTAGGTTTAGAAAATCCAACAGCCAGCACTGTTCCCTGGGTAGCCCACAGCCTGAACCTCATGGAGGATGCTAGCCCCTAATGGCATGGATTTATCTCTCCTGAGCAGAACCCTCCCCAATGGGATGAACAGGTGCCCCAAACCTTTTTGCTGCCCTCCCTGAATCAATGGCAACAGTGAAACCCCAATTTGGCTGCCTTGAATACACCCAGCTGGCAGAGCCAGACCCTTTGCAGGGTGGGAGGCACCCAACTCCTTTCCCTTCTGGCACCCCCATTGATGGGGTTACACTTGGAGCTCTGGGCAACATGCAAAGCCCATCACAGGTCATCACCAAAGCTAAAGAAAAAGCAAGCTCTTGTTTCCCCCCAGTGTCTTGCCCCCTGCTGTGATGCCATCCTATAAACATTGAGAACCACGGCTTCCAGAGGGCTCTCCCTGCATTGTCCAGTAGCTGCTCTGCCTGCCAGCTTGGTGCTCCAGACAACAAAGACCCAACTGCAAGCTCCAAGAAACCTGGAGGGCAGCTGAGCTCCTTCTATCCTGATGGGGAAAAGGGTGGCTGGGCTGGTGCCTGCAAGCCACAGAGAGGTGTCCGGTGGATCCCCTTGCATCTGTGTTTGATTAGTAGATGTTTTCAGTGCTGGAGTTAGAGTAGTTTGGTGAATTCCCGAGGCAGAGTAGTCTTCCCTGCTCACAGTACAGGTTTACTCTGACCTCCTGTTGCTCAGCGGAGCTGTCTTGGCTGCATGAGAAACTGGAGCACTGGGGAGACAGTCCATGCTGGGCTCTTCCCTTGGCAATGCATTCTCCAAAATTCATGCCGGAGGGCAGCTGCTTGTGAGAGGACAGCTCCTGTGGCTCCTGAGATGCTATAAGATATGGCAATGAATTAACTTTCAAGGCACCCTTATGGGCTTAGATGTGGATGAATAGGGTTGGGCACAGACTTGCAAAATTCCTCGTACCCCAAACAGACTTCTAGATATGCTGAAGGCAGCAATAAAACTCTCTTACAAGGATTTCTAAGTCCTCCCCAAACTCTTCTTCTTCTTCCTTTTTTTTTTTTTTTTTGGACACTTTTTTTTATCAATGGGAGCAAAGGAT
>NW_017729015.1:10231594-10233261 GCF_001723915.1 Gavialis gangeticus | reverse complement strand
ATGAATTAACTTTCAAGGCACCCTTATGGGCTTAGATGTGGATGAATAGGGTTGGGCACAGACTTGCAAAATTCCTCGTACCCCAAACAGACTTCTAGATATGCTGAAGGCAGCAATAAAACTCTCTTACAAGGATTTCTAAGTCCTCCCCAAACTCTTCTTCTTCTTCCTTTTTTTTTTTTTTTTGGACACTTTTGTTTATCAATGGGAGCAAAGGATGTCAGGCCAGGTTGGTGACATGCCGATGGCAGAGCTGATCTGGCAAGGGGCCACTTAGCACAAGAGCACTTGCATGGTGTGAAGCTCTTGTGTGGGCAGCTGGATAAGGACCTCTACAGATCCTGTGATCCTGCAGAGAGGATCTGTGCTTCGGGTTGGGCTGAGGGTTAGCAAGTTAGCCCCATTCACCTATTCCTAATGACCTCTGTGCCTCCAGTCCCCAGAGCAGGATCTACTCCTAACTCTCAGCAGGCGCGGGGCGAGGCAGAGGCTAGGGGACCCGGGGCTTCATCTCTCCTCTCCCACGTGTTGCTTAGTTGTATGATACCCGATACAGACCTGATGTAGGGATCAGAGGCAGGGCTGCGCTCCAGTGCCCTCATGCCAGCCCCTTCCTCCAGCTCCCACCCAGGAGATACAGGAGTCCTGAAAGCAGACTTTTTTTTTTTAAAGGAATTTTTTTGGTATTCTAAGCCAAATCAGCCAAATCAATTCCAAATCTGTGAGTCATTCAAGAACCATAAGTGGCCCTACTATCGTCAAACATCCTGCACCCCTGCCTGGGGCTTCAGATGCTTCCAAATCCTCTGGCGGGCATCCTACGTGCAAGCCCAAGCCCGGAGGCTCGGGGTTCAGATGTCCCCAAGTTTCACTTGCCCTCGGCCATATGGCCGGCCCGCAGGAGCAACCTAGGGAGAAGCCTCCCATTTCCATAAAGTGGGTGTAAAGCCAAGATCTTCCCACTGGAAATGAAAGTTGGAGGTTAACTACACATTACCTCCACGGGTACCACCCCGTGCCAGAAAAGTGGCCATCCCCTGCCTCTCGGAAAACCGCCTCAGTGGTCATGGTACAGGCAGTCCTCAACTTGAGATGTTTCAAACTACAATGAACGGCCCTTACAACATTTATAAACTGACGCCCCGTTTCAACCTTCTGACATCAGTTACGACGCTCGATCTGACGCCAGCGAGCAACTTCGCTGCGTCGCCTGGCTCCCTGGAGAACATCTGTCCAAACTTCCTTGGACGCTGCCTTTCAGAAAGCCGGCGAGACTCCAGAAAAACCTGCAGAAGACTCCAGCCGAGAGCCCGTCACAAAGCCCAGCAAAGTCACCTCAAAGAAGTCCTGCCAAATCAATACGATTGCTCTTTACAATAGAAATACATCAGTGTGGCTATAGCACTCATCTATAATTGATTGAGTACACAATTCTGAGTTATTTTTAGTGAAAATTGGGTATCGGGCCTTCGTTCGGGAACCAACCCCGCATTTCTAACACTGTTTCCTATGGGAAAAGCGGTTCCGAGCTATGACCTTTCGACTTAAGGTGCGGTTTTCAGGAACCGATTGTGCCTTTTTTTTATTTTAATTTGCATCCGAGGCCAGATTACCCCAAACTAACTGCAAAGCCGGGAGGCCAGGACCAGGAGCGGCCCTGCTGCTGC
>NW_017729015.1:10219372-10226036 GCF_001723915.1 Gavialis gangeticus | reverse complement strand
GAGCCGAGCCCCGCGCTGCCCCGCGCCCGCGCCCGCGCCCGCGCTGCTGGCAGCCCGCGGTCCGGGACTGCTGAGTACTAGGAAGCGAAGCAAACGAGCCCTTCATGGGGACAGCCCCTCTACCGAAGCGCACTGCTTTCAGGAGAGAGCGGGGGATATTCGGGGTGGGGGTTGTTTTTTTAGTTTCTCCTTCCAAAAAGAAAATCGGATCAAAAAGGCAGGAGGAATCAGTGCGAGTGCAGCTGAGTCTGAAAGCAGCAGTACCGAGCATCCCCATGGCCCTCCTAATGCACACAAAAGTAGGAGTTGTGCTGCCTGCCCCGTAGAGGGCTTGGGATGAGAGCCCTGTTTGTGCTGAACCGGTACAAGAGGTTTTGCAGGTCTGTTTTATGCAGAGCTGAGAATTCGCTCCCAAATCCATAGCTAGCGTTTCCCTTTTCTCCTCTTCTGCATGATGCATTGTCTGTCTCTCCTTGTGGGTCAGCTGCTGCTTCCCGCGGAGGTGGCCACGTTTTAGTGGCATGGGGTGCAGCACGTGCCAGATGGTTTTGTGCGTCCTTTGAAAGAAAAAGTGCCCATTCGTGTATTCTTGAGACTGCGCTCCCAGGACTTACGGGCTGGGAGGCTGCTGCAGCTAAGTTCTGCCCCGGCAGGAAGCAAGCACCTGGGCGGAGATAGCAGGTATTGGAAATTGGGGGGTTGCAGTTGGGAGGGCAGGGATCTGTTGTGCTCCCACACCTGCCTCTCCTTGCAGAGTTTCCTTCTGTCCCCTTACTGCTGCCACCCTATAAACTTGCATCTGAACAGCTCCCTCTGCTTCTACAAGCAAATCCGATGTGTAAGAGCAAGGGGGCCAAAGCCTGCGCTGGCTGCTAGAGCAGCACCGACCAACCTGCAGCACATGTACCAGGGCAGCCTCCGCGTGTAGCATGTGGCAGATCGGGGAAGGAGCAGGGAGCACGGCTGCAGATGGGGCAGGGAGCAAAAAGCACAGCATCGGCTCAGGCAGGGGACAGGGACTGCAGTGGCACTCTGAGGTGGTTCAGGGCTAATTTGTGGCACGTCTACCAGAAAGGTTGCCTCCCCGCACTGTGGTAGAGGATGCTGCAAGGCTGTCCGGTCCTGAAGCATAGAAAGGGTTAAATAGAAATGCACGGACTATTGGGAAGCAGAGTGTAAAATGTTCCCCTTGGCTGTTTCACTTCCCCCAGCACCAGGGCGCATGTTTATGATCCGAGAAGCTATGGATCGTGGTATCTCGGTCAGGTGGTAACGCTGTTCCAGTGCAGCCCAGGACCTGCACAGCCATTAGGGCTGATGGTGCTTCCCCGGCCATCAGATGGGGGAGGTTTGTGTGCAAGGCATAGTGTGCTCAGAAGTTGTGGGAACTTAGGGTGTGTTGGCAAAGAAGAGCACCTCTGCTGGCTCCCCAGCACCATTTCCTGTAGCGCGGAGTGGCCTTTGGGACTCTCCCAGGCACTGACCTGGTGAGAACAGGCTTAGCTTGCTTCCTGGCATAAGGGCATGGTTGCAGGCTATGAGAAAGGGCAGCAGTTAGGTCCCAAATGATCCCCTGGGCAGCCTGGGCTGGAGAGTCGTGTATCCTGTTCTAAGGATCCAGATTGGAAAAAAATCAGCTTTTTGTGGACTGGGCCTTCAGGGTAGTTTCCATGGGGGTAAAGAAGGACTGGGGGGTGGCATTTGTTTGCCTGCATTCAGGTAGGCAGAGCAGGGATACTCCCTGTGCCAGGCTTGTGCCCACGTGAACCTGTAGCTTGGTTCTGGTAGGTCAGGTGAGCCTGTCTGGAAGGGGGATGGGGCATTATACCCTGCACTGTCGCGCAGTGGTTGCCATGGTTTGGCTGTCGCTTGCCAAGAGGAATAAGTCCATGTGGTTAAAGCACCGGGCTGGGAGGTGAGAGCCCTGGGTTTCTGCTCTTGACTTTGCCACTGACTCTGTGTGGGTGTGGGTGTCCTTGGTCCAGTCACTTAGCAGATCCGATCTGGTTTCTGCTGAGTGCTTACTGTGATCTCGCGCTTCACACCGCATCACCTGGCACTAGCCACAGCCAGAGTACCCAAGGCGAACCGCAGAAGGCCGTACCTCCATTTCTTCCTCTGGATGCCTCTGGCTTTGTTCATCCCAGTGCATGAGGAGCTCTGAGATTCTCTGGTGGATGGTGCCAGGGGAACATCAGTATCATTATTTCCAGGTGCCTGTCTATGGCCAATTTTACTGCTGAGCCCCCCCCCCCCAAAAAAAGAGCTCCTTGTGTCTGTAACAACCACCCCCACTGCACCCTTCCAGCAGCACAGCCTTGGGTCAGGAATGCAATGCCGGACAGGCTGTCGTCTCCATGCTGGTCTGAAACCCTAATTGGCAGGATGGCAGGGGGAGCCAATTAGACCGCATTCTCCAGCCATCTGGGCTCTTTAAACAGGAGTGGCCACATGAAGGGAGTGGGGTGCCACCAATGTGGCTGTATCTGGAGCTGTCATGGTGTTTTCCATGCACAGGCTCTGCTGCATGGGGTTGTTTCTAGCCCTGTTTCCCAGTGTCACAGCCAGCTGGAATCTGGCTTGCACCTGGAGTACGTTGGGTTTTTGGCTGTGTTATTACACTTCCAGCCCAAGCTGGGGCTTCCTAACTGCTCAAGGATATGAAACAGCAAGGCTTGGCCATTTCAGGACCATTTTGGTGGGTTTGAGTAACACAAACCAGACCCAGATTTAAGAGATCCAGGGTGCCCTGCTTCTGGGGGAGCTAACAGACTTTTGCAGGGAGCGGCTGGCTGGCGCCTTTGTGTCTAAGGAAGCTTGGCTTTGCCTGAGCAACAGTGTGTCACGGGGGAGGTGAAATGATGGCGGGTGGTTGATGCACTGGACTGGGACTCAGTTCTTGGCTCTGCCACTGACTCCCCATATGATCTTGATCAAGTCACTTCTCTTTGTGTTGTGGATCCCTGCTTTTCTCCAGTCCTCCAGTCATCTGCACAGGCAAAGCTGTTCTAAGACAAGGACAGTCTCTTGCTATGTGGAATGGCAGTGCCATGAGGCCCTGATTTCACCTGGACTTTCTGGATGTTACTATTTTACAGTTGATAATTGGTGGGGTTCATTAGGCCAGCTAGTCCTTGCAATGCCAGGTCCAGCATGCAATCTATATGCGTGCTTTGCTTCTGAATCTCCCTGGGCTTTGCTTGGCTTCACAGGTGCCTGCCATCTGGATTCCAGTAGCTCTTTAAGTCCTGGGCCCTCTCAGGTCTCCCATTTCCCCAATAAGACAGAACATGGCACTAAACACTAGAAGATGCTCTTTGAATGGCAGCAAGAGACTTCCTGCTGAAGGCTTTGACTTCTCAGTACTTCTCTTGTGGCTGGGGAGATGCTGCTCTGCTCTGCACAAGTCCCAGTTGTTCAGAGGAAATGTTCAGCTGGGTGGCAGGTGCTGCTCTATCCTTGATCATCACTTGGCTGCTTTTTGGAGAGATCGGGGAACCTGGTCAGCAGCCCCTCTCATGAAAAGGGGCTCAAACAGCTGAGCCAGACAGTGCAAAGCGTATGTTTGCCATGCCTGTCACACCCAGGATCAGTCTCATCTTTCTGGGACAGAGAAAGGCCAGTTCCCGCCAGTGCTGTGCAGAAGGGAGGATGGGGTGAGGGGTGGGGGCCGCCTTGGTTCTGAACTGTGCTCGCTGGGTCACATGGAACTCATCAGGCCTGATGACTTTCGGTGACTTATGTTTTCTTTTTTTGATCTCTTTCCAAGCCAAACAAGTGACCATGAAGCCAGAGCTGTCCTGCCTCTCCAGAGACAGGCGTGGCAGCATAGTTCAGAAGCGAAATAAGTAGTCTTTTCCATCTGTGCAGCAGAGGCACAGGCAGAGCAATGCAGTGATGTGGGATGGGCTTGGCATTCCTGCCAGACCACACAAGGCTATGCATGCAGCTGGGGGGACTGCAGCACCTTCATTTCCCCCCTCCCACCCAATGTCAGCATCTCCTGGGGGCTGCTGGTACTGGGGCAGATCACTCGGCCTCCGTGCAAACACTGATGTTACAGGCCTGGCACCAGTAACTGGCACTGGGGAGATCATAGCTGACCCCGCACAAGACCATGGTCTAACAAAAATGTGCTGAGTTGAGTTCTAAGCCTTGGGCCTCCACTGCACATTGGAGGTCTTGGGGCTGCCCTGGGGTGGCAGTGGCTGGAAGGTGCTGCCTCACCCTGCCATCCCTACCCCTGCTGGGGCACCTGCCCCTAGAGATCCAGACACAGGAACTCGGAGCTTCATGCACATGCTTCCATGGCAGGAGCTGTAAATGGAAGCATCTGCTTCCCAATGTGTCACTAGGCAGGATTCCCACGCACATCCCCATCAGCAGAGGCATCTCAAGGGAGAGCAGTCACCGAGGAGAGAAGTTATTCCAGAAGCGAAACTGCGCTGCAGCCCTTCGCTGAGCCCAGAGCAGAGGCAGGAAGCAGTAGAGAGCTCAGCCTCTCTCCTGGCTCCTTGGCTGGCTTGCAGAGGTGATGACAACCTTAGGGGAGCTCTGCTATCCTGTGGGTGCTGCTTCCATGGAGAGCCTGCCTGAGACCTGGAAGTTTGCCATGCATGGGCCACTGAACACCCAGCAGGAGGGTCACAGCTTCTAGTCCCTGTGGACAAGGTCCAGATCAAACAAGTGCCAAGTGAAAATCAGCTCCATCCTCCCTTTCCTGGCCTCCCCCTCCAGCCCCTCAGGTGTCTGGTCTCTCTCCAGCATCATGGATCTGCCCCCTCCCGTTGCTGACAGCTCCTGGGCAAGCCTGTCACTGCCTAAATGAACCGGCATGCAGATGAGTTCCTGCAGATCAGCAGGAGAAAGGCATGGGGCTGGTGTGACAGGCTGCTAAGCAGGAGGGGAGCCCGTGCAGCGAGGGAGCTACCAGCAGAGTGCTCTGGGGTTTGACAGCTGGGTACCGAGCTCTCCTTCACTGCAGGAGCTGGCCTGTGGGAGCCAGCCTCTTCTGACTGACCCACTGATATTGCCTTACATAGCCATAGCCACAGCCCCCAGACAGACACAGCGTTTCCATTCATGGAGTCCCTGAGACAATAAAGACAGATACTGTGGTCCATCTGAGCTGGGGCCCTACCAGCTTGGCCTCCTTCCTTGAAGAAACCAGGCACAGAGCATGCGGGAGATTGGAGGTGTCTTCCTTCCATATACAAGTGTGGTTGTAATGCTGTCCCTCCTGTGACTACCCCAGGGTACAGGGGGAAACATCCTGCTCTCCAGCAGGCAAGGGGTGAGCTGAAGCTCGTTGTTAGCCTCCTGCGCATGAATACCCAGTGCTACTGGGGGCGGCTGGTGTTGGGCTTCCAAACTATAGTCCCTGAGCAAGACTGAACCCTGAACGGGGGTGTCCTCTGCCTCTGCTCTTTGAGGACCTGATCTGAAGCCTATGGATGTCTGCTGCAGTCCATGCTCTGCTTCCACTGGGCCAGGGATTGGGCCCTTATTTCTATTTCCCTGTTACGGACACTGGACCAGAGGCAAGAACCATGCTGCAGCTGCAGCTTCACTGATGGAGCACCCTGACCATGCTGCCAGCCTGGGTCTGTGGCAAAAAGTGCACAGAAAGGCCTGTCAGCCCCTGCCCAGTGTAGTCTGGTGTCCTCCTGTTAAGCGGCAGGAAGCAGATCCCACAGAGCCTTCCCTGGGGAAATTCCTCCTGAACCTTGGCTTCCTCTGACTTGCCCCGCAGTTCCCAGGAACATTCCTGAGTGCAGTAATCACTGACCCTTAATGAAGGACCCATTGAACTGCTGCAGCTTGGATGGAGAGTAGGGGGACACAAGTAGTGCCATGTGTGCATGGGGGTGTTGGAGCCCCATAGCCGCAGCAAGGCAGGCTGGTCACTGTGGAAGGGTGGAGATGGGACTCAAGGGGTGGCTTGGTCTGGGGTGAGCTGTGCCCCCACAGAGATGAGGCAGGCTTCTGGGATGCCAGGCCCCCACAGCTCCTCCTTGTCTCTCTGTGGGCAGCATGGGCTTGGGCCTGGCTCTCCCAGCATAAGCTTCTAGTGAGGCGAGTATGGAGTTGGTCATAGCAGCCCATCAGGGCACAAACGCAGGGGCTCTGGGTGAGAGCTGAGTTGCAGCCCGTCAGAGATAAGAGCTCCTGGTTGCAGCCCCTTCCGGCCACATGGGCTGCATCAGTCGGCACCTGGATGCACTCGGGGCAGGCGGTGAAGCTGTAAATGAGCCACATCTCATAGCTCTTCCCTAGAGTATCTTTTGGGTCATGCTTGTACCAAATCTACCATCCATCCCTGGCTGAGGCCTCAGGTTCAGGAGAGAGGTGAACTTGGGGGCTTCCAGCTGTCAAGCAGGGGCTGAGCTGAACGATCAGCTTTGCCAGCTCAGATGCTGGTCCATACTGGGCCCCCTTCAACTCAGTCATCTGCTTGGACTGTGCACTCCTTGTGAGAGGGCTGGATTTTTTATTTCAGGCATTCACAGAGCTAGGAAGTATAGCAGTGCAGACACTGAAGGGTAACTGAACTTTGTAAGAAGAAGAGGGAGATACTGGCTAACAGGAGAGGGGGATTTATGTGAGCACTATCCCAGTACTGGAGCCTAAGACCCCAGCCAGGGATCAGCTCCACACCCTGCTA
>NW_017729015.1:10209693-10214372 GCF_001723915.1 Gavialis gangeticus | reverse complement strand
GCACTCAGGGCAGGCGGTGAAGCTGTAAATGAGCCACATCTCATAGCTCTTCCCTAGAGTATCTTTTGGGTCATGCTTGTACCAAATCTACCATCCATCCCTGGCTGAGGCCTCAGGTTCAGGAGAGAGGTGAACTTGGGGGCTTCCAGCTGTCAAGCAGGGGCTGAGCTGAACGATCAGCTTTGCCAGCTCAGATGCTGGTCCATACTGGGCCCCCTTCAACTCAGTCATCTGCTTGGACTGTGCACTCCTTGTGAGAGGGCTGGATTTTTTATTTCAGGCATTCACAGAGCTAGGAAGTATAGCAGTGCAGACACTGAAGGGTAACTGAACTTTGTAAGAAGAAGAGGGAGATACTGGCTAACAGGAGAGGGGGATTTATGTGAGCACTATCCCAGTACTGGAGCCTAAGACCCCAGCCAGGGATCAGCTCCACACCCTGCTAGGTGCTACAGAGACCCGGAGTGAACAGCTGATCGCTGTCCCAAAATGCTCAGCCCCTAACCAGGGAGCCTCTTTGTTCAAGAGTATGCATGCACTTGCATTGGAGCCCTGGCTCGAGGGGGGCCTGACCTGGTCTTGCTGAGGCATGTGGGCCCTGGGGAGGGGAGCTGAGAGACAGCCGTGTGGGTGTGCAAGGGTGGAACTCCCTGCCTCACTTGTGTGACAATGGAAGGAAGTTTGTCCAGCAGCCATAGGGATGCACCTATTTGCCCATGTGCAGGGTACATCACCTGCATAAATATAGTCAGGAGAGAAAAATATTTATGCAACGCAAAACACGCACAGTCCCAGTGAGCAGGCACTGAAGGACAATACACAGAGGACAAGCAAGTGAGACAACATGCTCTTACCCTCCTACGCTCTTTGTTTCGCTGCCTGCTCCCCTCTGGCAGAAGGGAGCGCGCAGGCTAGTGACCAGCACATGAAATACTCTTTGAGGTATGTCCCCAACCCTGCCACCACCATGATGAGCCCTGCTTCACTGTACTGCTCTGTGCTGCAGACTCCCTGTCTGTGAAACGGGGAGGGGGAAGGCAGGGCCATACACTGTGAGGCATCAGGGGTTAAGCAGAGCCTGCCCCACCTTCAGACTCGTGAAGCTGGGTCTAAGGGGCCATGAACACTGCTGTTATTGAGACTTGTAGGGGGGCAGCAGTTTATGGTGCAACCCGCACAGCCAACGGCTAGATAGCTGCATGGGTACATGAAAGGAAGTGTATGTAAAGGAATAGCTAGAGGGATTTGTATGGGGCTAGAGAGGGAATGGATTGGTAGGCTTCAGTGCAACCAAAACAGCACATCATGCTCACGTTCTCCTGCAGCACTAACGTGGCCTGTGTCTGTCCAGGTAGTTTGGCTGCTTGTGGTCAGCATATTGCATGCTCCCCATCTCATCCTGTGGCCTGTAGCGGTGGGGGTGGTGGATGCTCATATGCAGAACTGACCCTTCTCCTGCATTTTCCATCCCAGCTGGAGAGCTACATCCAGGAGAATGTGAAGATGGAGATGGCTGAAATCCAGCTGCATGCAGTGCAGAACCACACAGCTGCCATGCTGGAGATGGGCACCAGCCTGCTGAGCCAGACAGCTGAGCAGACCCGCAAGCTCACTGACGTGGAGACACAGGTAATGGCCCTCAGCATGGATAAGTGTGACTCCAGGAGTTCAGGCGAGGTTCGTATGTACTTGCACTAAGGTTGGATTTGGCCTGAGTAACCAATGCACAGCCAACAAGCTGTGACTGCAAAATGCTGGTGGGAGGCTTTAATACGGTCCAGCTCTGAGAGACCAAGACTGGGCACTTCACAAATGTCAAGGAATGTGGTTGCATCTGGAGTGCTGTGGCTATGAAGAGGTTTGGCCTCTTCTTTTGAAACATGGCTGGGCGCTGGGCCCTTTGGGAAGGTCAGGTCTGGTAGTTGTCCCTGAGCTCTTGGGATCAGCCGCCTCCTGCTTTCAGGGCCCTGATGGGCCCGTGTACCCTATTCCCCAGGACCTTCCACACCAGACAGATTGAGGCCAAAGGGCATTTCCCCCTCGCAGGCTGCTCTTCCTGCTGCCCAGCTCAGAGAGAGACTCCCAGTCCGCGCTTCTCCCCCTTCCTGACCCACCTCACTGGGGCTGGTGTTTCAGGTTCTCAACCACACGTCACGGCTGGAGATCCAGATGCTGGAGAACTCCCTGTCCACTCAGAAGCTGGAGAAACAGCTGCTGCTGCAGACACAGGAAATAAATAAACTCCAGGAGAAGAACAGGTGAGGAAAACCATGACTGGCAGCAACTGGAGGGCTGTGGAGATCAGAGGGTTCAGGGCTGCCTGCAAGACCACATGGGAAGAGGGAAATCTGGGTGCTGAGGGATTTAGTGAATCCAGGGACTGGATCTTCCAGGCAGGGTGGTGAGGGCATAAAGCCATGCCCGTCCTTGGACGTCACTCACCAGCTGAGGACCTATTGCACCGTACAGGAGTTGTGTGTGTCGGGGCAGTGTGACCATGCCCAGCATATTCCCCTCCTCTGCTTAAATGCAGTTTTCAGGGGAAGTTCTGTAAAGCCTCCTTTGAAACTCCTGCCTGTCTAATGAACAGACAGCCCAAGCTGGGCTAACTGTAAGGCTCCCCTTCTGCTGGGAGCCTTGGCTCCTGCAGCCCAAACTGCCGCATTTCCTGCAGGTTTCCGTGGCTGTGTCATGCCATGTGGACCCCAAACTCCAGAGCTTAGCAAGCTTGCCCCTGGGACCTGTGTTTCTGGAGATGGTTTTCGGCACACTCAGATGGGTCTTCCGTTCCCCTTGTACAAGTGTGGCATAGGAAGGGGTGGGAGTGTGCTTCTGAAATGCAGACAGCTGGGAATAAATAGGTTGTCTCTGCTTGCAGGGGGCTGGCATGTGGGCCCCCACTTAGTGACAAAGCTGGCAGTGCACTGTACATCTCCGCACAGCCAAAGCAGTCTCCAGCAGCACGGTCAGTCGGACACCGTGGTTACACACACGTACCCCCTGCCTGTCCCACACTTCAAGTCACAGGTTTAGGCTGCCAGGAGTATTCTCCCTTGTAAATCCACCTAGATGAGGAACTGAGACCTAGAGAGATGAAGTGACCTGCCCATGGTCATGCGGGAAGCCAATGGCAAAGCCAGAGATCAACTCCTGGTCCTGAGCCCTGGCCTAGCGCTCTGCCCCCTGGCTCATCTCTCCTTGGCTTTTCTCTGAGACTGTTCCCCTGCCCTCTCTCCCCCTGTGCAGCCTCTTGGAGAAGAAGGTCCTGGACATGGAAGGCAGGCATGAGGAGGAGCTCCAAGGGCTGAAAGCTGAGAAGCTGGAGATGCAGGGCCTTCTGTCGCAGCAAGCCCAGCTCATTTGGGAACTGCAGCAGCACCTCGCCTCAGCCTCGGACAACGGCACAGTGCTGCAGAGACAGCAGGCCTCGCTTGTGGAGACGGTGCACCAGCTCCTGGGGCTGGTCTCACAATGCAACCGTTAGTGCCCTGGGGCAGAAGGGATGGGCAGAGGTATTGGGACAGGTGGAGCACAGACTCAGACCCAGTCGCTCATATGGCAAGCACCGTTGGGGAACTGGTGATGCCCCCCTGATATCCCTCCCTGAGATAACTGGAGCAGTCCATGAGTGCTCTAATGTTGGGCAGCTGGTCCCCCCCCCGGGGATGGAGCTGTGCCTTACTGCAGCCCAACCTGCTCCCTCTCCACCCTGCTGCCTGTGCTGAGTTTGGAGAGTGCCATTGGAACTGTCTCTGCTGGGCTCACCTCTGCTGAGTTTAGTTTTCCATGAGCTGCACTGCTCGGAGCCAAGGCAGCAGGGAGCCTGCTGCCCAGTGCAGAGCCAAAGGGGGAACAGGTGCTCCTAGGGCTGTTAGCGAGGGGGAGGGCTAGGATGGGAGCAGCCAGGGACTGTGCTGAGTATATTCCCCTTCCCTGCTCCCTGCAGACATCTCCCCGGCACCCCAGGATGAGAAGATGGCGTTCCAGGACTGCGCAGCTGCATTCAGATCGGGCCTGGCCACCAGTGGAGTCTACACCCTGCACTTCCCCAACTCCACAGGCATCACCAGAGTAAGTCTTCAGGTGCCCAGGCCCCTTGTATATCCCCCCACCTAGGCCCCTATGATTGCACCCTGAGCCTGGCACGTGCCAGGAGGTGGCACTGGCAGACCCTGTGCTTCAGTGTTATGTTTGTGCCTAGCAAAGGGTCCAGGAGGAACTGAGGGTGGAGGGATCTAGTGATTGGAGTGGAGGGGTGGGAATCAGGAGTCCTGGGTTCTGTGCCCAGCTTTGGGAGGGGAGTGGGGTCTAATGGCTGGAGCTGGTGGCAAAGGAAGCTTGTTCTCCCTCAGCTGTGTTGGTTGCTGACTCTGTGGCCTTGGCCCTGTCACCTTGCTGACCTCAGTGTCTCTGTTTGTAGCCAGTTTCCAATAACTGGCCAGTGGGCTGGGGGTGGGGAAGGGTGTCGTTAATTGGCACTCATTTTGCAGGACTAGGGCAGCATGCTGCCATGCACAGGTGGTCCTGGAAGGCAGAGTGCCCCCCTGCCCTGAAGAATGGTGCTTGTGAAGAGCACACCTTCCCCATTACCAGCCCATGGGTCTGACCTGGATCCCATTCAGCCCGCAGCCTAGCTCCCAATGGGAACCATGTCCATGTAGCCAGAAGGGTCAGGCTGC
>NW_017729015.1:10199749-10204693 GCF_001723915.1 Gavialis gangeticus | reverse complement strand
AAAGAGCACACCTTCCCCATTACCAGCCCATGGGTCTGACCTGGATCCCATTCAGCCCGCAGCCTAGCTCCCAATGGGAACCATGTCCATGTAGCCAGAAGGGTCAGGCTGCGCACGGAGGATCACAGCCTGGCGCCTGCCTTGGATCCAGGGCTCCTGCTGCCCTGTCTGTTAGGGCATGGAGACAGCTGCTTGTGTCACCCTCCCCGCTTTCCCCATGAACGTGGTGTCCCTTTCGCAGGCCTTATGTGACATGGAGACCAGCGGAGGAGGCTGGACCATCATCCAGCACCGGAAGGACGGGTCCGTGGACTTCCACCGCACCTGGAAGGAATATAAACAAGTAAGGCTTTTCTCGGCCTGCGGCGGTTTGGAACCACTGCTGTTTCCTTGCCTAGGGACAGGAAGGGCTTCCTGTACAGGCTGGGAACAGCCCAGCTATTTCCCTGGATGACAGGACCACGCTTTCCCCAGCAGCCCCACGTGCAGTGGGAAGGAAGGCAGAGCAGAGGTGACTGCCTTGCTGTGTAACGGGGGACGTGGTGGGTGCCCCAGAATGTGCGGGGCAGCAAACAGAGGAAGAGGGAGGAGGGAGAGAGCTGAGCTACTGTGCTGGCCACCCCTGCCTTGCTTGGGCTGGGTTGTGCCCTGCAAGCAAGCACCTGGCCCTGGGGCGGCTCTTGCTGCGGGTCAGGAGGACTTGGGAACAGACAGGAGTTTGTGGGGATGGCAATTGGGCTGCAGTGGAGAGAACACCTCCTCCTCCTCTCAACCGGAGAGCATGGCTTCTCTGCTGGGCATCCCAAGGGTATGTTGTAGGAAAGGACATATTGCATTCATGGTCCTCCATGTTTGTAAAGACCCCTTCTGCTCACTGCAGTGCCCACACAGGCAGGATTTCTCCTGTGCTGAGGTCCTATGGGAGGGCTGCTCTTGAAAGGTGCAAGCTCAGCTCTGCTAACTGCGCTTATGTCTGGGATCTCCCCACTGAAGCTGGCCGACTGCTGCTGGTTTGGCCCTGAGAATCCTGATTGGCCAGAAAAGACCTGGCAGAGTGTCCAGCCCAAGCACACAGTCACTCTCCCTTTATCACATGTCATTTCAGTCCTTCTGTGAATCATCTGCAGGGGCATGAAAAATAGATCGTGGCTAGAACTGTGAGGGGGGAACTGGGGTGCACAGGGCTGGTCCTGTGCCTGGAAACCTTAGGAGAAAAGATCTGGAGTGCATCCTCACCTGTGCTGCCTGCTGAAGCCAGGTTGCATTGGGAACACAGTGGGAGCAGGGCTCCCATGCAGGTGGGCTCTGCCTGGGACATTACATGTACCTGGGTTGTCTTTTTGCAGCCTAGGCTCTGCTGTAACAGCCTGGGGAGCACAGTCTGAGCATGGCAGGGGGAGATGAGACAACTGAATTGGCCTTTCCAGGGAAGTGATGGGGGCAGTGACCTGGATTACAGCTGTTCTAGACCTCTGCATGGTGGCAGGGCCCAGCGCAGAAGTTGCTGTGCTGGCCTTGTATCTGCTGCTCATGCTGTGCGGTCATGTGTGCGGTTGCTGCAGTATGCAGGACATTGCACCACCGGCTTCCTTCCAGGCTCCTGTCAACCCAGTGGGGGCATCTCGCAGCCTTGTCCAAAGGCAGCTAAACACCATTGCACCACTGTGCTGGGAACCATTCCAATCTGACTCCACAGCCAGAGCCTGCATCCCACGTGAGTGGTTCAGGAGAGGGCTCCTTGCCCACCAGTCAGGCCACTGATGAACCCTCCCATCCTCTTGGGCAGTTCTGGTCCACCTGGAACCAGGTCAGCCCCTGATGGAACAGGAATTGTGGAGCAGGAGCTGGGTAACTTGTGCTTTGCTCAGTAGCAGCCACTCTCCAGGGATGAGCCCTGTGCTCTGAGCCATGGCCAGCTTCCTGCCTGATTCTCATTAGCTTTCCTCTGCCTCACCAGCTCTTCTGCTTTTTGTCCCTGCAGGGTTTTGGGGCCCCACCTGGAGAATACTGGCTGGGCAATGACTTTATCCACCAGCTCACCACTCAGCGAGCCTACTCCCTCCGGGTCCAGCTCCGGGACTGGGATGGCAACGAGGCCTACTCCCTATACCAGCACTTCCACTTGGGCAGCGAGGAGCAAAATTACCGGTGAGTCTCGCTTGGTCTGTGTTACTGCAGGTTTGTGCCTTCAGGATGATCTTCCCCTCTTACCACCCCCTGTCAATCCTGCCAGACCTGTGTTCTCCTGGACATCCCGGTGGCTTTGGGGGCAGCTCCTGTATCTGTTGGAGGCAGCTTATCCCCATTTGCTCCCATCCACATATGGAATCGCCATACAGGACACTGCATGGAGACTCGTGAAGTGCAGCTGAGGCCCTTGTGTCCCTGTCCACCCTAAGGTGATTTCAGAGTGAACACTGGGTCCTGCCCTGGAGCCAGTCAATGATGTTTCTTCTCGGTTTGAATGCTCCTGGCCACCCACAGCCAGGTGCTCTGTCTGCAGAGGTGTCCTCGCTCTCCTGTTCAGCAGCACGCACCTGGGCGTCAGCATCCACATTCACAGAACCCTGAGTCTGACATTGACTCAGACCCTAGTCAGGGATTTGCTTTTGGGGAAACCCCATGTACTTCATCCTGCTCCCAGCACTGGGGCCCCTAGAAAGGAGCAGAGCAGGGATGGACCCGAGGTTGCTCACGCAGCGATGCACCCTGCACCCTCTTTGCTCTTTGCCCTCAACCTCTAAGAATTTAGAGCAGAGAGGCTGGCTTCTTCCGACCAGGTAGCCCCCCAAGAGCCAGCATGTGCTGCACTCTCTGCTTTCCAGCCACTCCTGGAGTCAGCTCGCTGACCTTGCAGTTTGAGCGCTAGTACTTCTGGGCTGCCTGGAGTAACCCATTGAATTGTTTTGTACGTGGTGAACCAGAGCAGAATCCTCTAGGAGGATGCCGTACATAGCAGCACCATTGGATCTGCTGGAGCGCCTGCAGGCCTTGTGGCAACATGGACCCAGTCCTGGTCTTGATCAAAGGGAAAACAACTCTTCATCTGCAGCTCCAGCATGTGCTTACAGCAGCTGTGCGTGTCAAGCATGTGTCTAGACTAGAAACTACTGCTGGGAAGAGCACTACCAAATGAGAGGAATAGCCAGGGCCTGGAGTGTGATAAATGCCCCAGAGCTGTCTCTGATGGGAGGGCATGACTTCACAAAGCCTTGATGAGATTTTCATGCTCCCTTCCTAGCTTGTTTAAATCCCTTCTGGAGGCAGATCTGTCTAATAAGGGGTTTACTGCTGATGCAGCAGCCCTCTATGTTGTGCAAGCAAAAGAAGCCAAAGAGATAAAATGGTTTGTAAACATAGCGGCCAAGAATATGCCTTTTGCCAACACTGAGATGAGCCATGGCCAGCATGGCCAGGGGAGTGCTTGGAGAGCTGAGCCAGCTCCATCTGCACCCCGCAGCAGATGTTGCTGCCATGCCACACAGAATATGCCAAGGCAGCCCAGGTGCAGCATCACAGAGATCACAGAGCTTCCTGATCTGCTAGTGTCCTCATGCCATATTGTCGAACAAATTGGCTGGCCCAAAGGAAGCTACTGCCCTCTGAGTTCATGTCCATTGTCTCCTCAACTCCCATTACAGCCATCAAAGCTCCTTCAGGGAAGCAGTTGGAAGGGGAGAGAAGCCCTGGTCCACTGCACTCCATCCTCCTCTGGGAGCTCCAGAGCCCCTCTGGCTTCGGGTAGCACAAACCTCCAGCACTGCTTCCCTGGAAAGTCTGTCCAGACATAATTGATCTGGCAATCCTTCCCCAGTGCTGCAGGTCCCAGCTCTCTGGCACCTGTCTGTGATAATATTTGTCTCTGGTGGCAGGCAGGAAGCCAGTTGTCTCCCCTATAAAAGCATACCTCTGAGCACCTGCAGCCTCAGCTAACAAGGAGAACAATAGCCCCTGCCCACCTCAGTGCCAAGCTAAATATCCCCCGTCACAGGCATGGTTTGTTTTGCAGAGGGAATTGTGTGAGAAAGTAGCAAAGCAAACATCAGCTCTTCAGAGCACACGGTCCTCCCCGAGGCAGGCCAGGGGCTGCCCAGGGCATGGCGTCCTGGGGCGTGAGATGCTAGGAGGGCTGTGTTGGTAACTGGTTTGGAAACTCCAGCTGCTGAGGTCGCCACTCCAGAGCCCTGGCGACAGGTGAGCAGGACTTTGAGCCATCTCAGCAGCACCTGAGGGCAATGGAGGATCTGTCTTGCAAAGCACTTCCCATTGCAAGTTCTGGGCAAGGTGGGATCGTGGCATCACTAGCTCTCATCATGTCTGGTGCTGTCTGCAGAGCTGCCGCTCCCAGGCGTCCTCCAGGGCACATACTGTCTCCCCCTGTCTGGGCAGCTTCAGCAGAATGGGTCTAGGACTAGGTGCACACAGAAATGGGCAGCACAGGGGTGCTAGCTGGACCCCAGGGCATCCTGGCATCCATCCCTCTCACCCTCTTGTAAGCCTCATGGATAGATTGAACATTCAGCACTCTGTGACTACCCACCCCAGCCTTCTTGAAGCAGAAAGGCTCAACCTGCCCCCATGTGGGGAAAGCTGATGCCTGGGCATCTGCAGCTGCTCCCTTTGGGTTTGTAGTGACCCCTCCAATGAGGTTTTCCTTTGGGGTCTCAGCTACCTGGGGGAGGCGCATTCCCCACTTGCCAGGCAGCTCTCACCCAGAACACACCACAGACTAACAGCCTCTGAAGCTGCCTCCGTCCAGACCTGTTTTGCTGCATGCTCCAGGTCTGCCTTGTCCTCGGTCTCCCATCTTCCAAGGTCCCCACCCCAGCATTGCTGCTTCACTGGTGCCCTCCTGGAAGCACCTGCTGGAGACCCCCATATGTGTGTCTTCCCAGGCTCCACGTGCAGGACTACAGCGGCACAGCCGGGCGGACAAGCAGCCTC
>NW_017729015.1:10193897-10194749 GCF_001723915.1 Gavialis gangeticus | reverse complement strand
CACAGGCTAACAGCCTCTGAAGCTGCCTCCGTCCAGACCTGTTTTGCTGCATGCTCCAGGTCTGCCTTGTCCTCGGTCTCCCATCTTCCAAGGTCCCCACCCCAGCATTGCTGCTTCACTGGTGCCCTCCTGGAAGCACCTGCTGGAGACCCCCATATGTGTGTCTTCCCAGGCTCCACGTGCAGGACTACAGCGGCACAGCCGGGCGGACAAGCAGCCTCAGCCCCATGGGAACAGACTTCAGTACCAAGGATGCTGACCACGACCGATGTGGCTGCAAGTGTGCTCAAATGGCAACGGGAGGTAACATCCCCTGTGGGGTGTGGCCTGGGCCATTGGCATCTGTATCACTCTGGGGCTCCACTTTACTGGCTTCGTGGGTACTGAGCAGGACCATTTCCTGGCCTTATTGACGCTTGCCTGTTCATGCTAGTTTCTGGTTCTCCTTGGCCCTGGTTCGCCTTGGCCCTGGTCCCAGGCGAGGGGAGGCGTCCCTAGTCTGGGCCCAGGTCTGGGAAATGATGCTCCCAAGTCCTTGTCAGCACAGCAGGAACCGAACAAAGGCCCCTCCTTTCCTCACCAGCACCCACAACTTCTTCCACTTGATTCCCCCTCACCCTGACCACTCCAGCTCTGGACTGGCTCCCCCAGCTCTACCATGGGCATATTTTGACCCTAGTTAGCAGTGCAGTGAATCCCACCAAGAAAGTTCGTGCAGGCTAGATCAGGTCACAAAGGCCATGGATGCAGGTGTCGCGGTGGATGTAGTCTTTCTGGACTTCAGCAAGGCCTTTGACACCGTCTCTCACCCCATCCTAGTTAAAAAACTAGGTGACTGTGGCATCGATGCCT
>NW_017729015.1:10180451-10193233 GCF_001723915.1 Gavialis gangeticus | reverse complement strand
GCTAGGAGCTGGAACCAACTTCCAAGGGAAGTGGTGCTGGCCCCTACCCTGGGGGTCTTTAAGAAGAGGCTGGATGCCCACCTAGCTGGACTCGTTTGAGTCCCATTTCTCTTTTTGGGGTTTTTGTTGTTCTCCCGCCCTGGCGGGGGGTCGGGCTAGAAGATCTACTAGGTCCCTTCCGACCCTTAATCTATGAATCTATGAAAAAAACAGGCACACTTAGTAGCAGCCAAAGTGGAGGGGCCTCTCTGGCTTACCTCCCCTTCCCCTCCTCAGGAGGGTAGGAGCAGGATGGGGAATCCAGGACCCCTTCACCAAGCCAATGATCCATGTCTCCGCTCTGTCCTCAGGCTGGTGGTTCGATGCCTGTGGCCCCTCCAACCTGAATGGGGTGTACTACCCAGCCAGCTCCACAACAGTCCGGTACAATGGCATGAAGTGGCACTACTGGAAGGGGCCCAGCCACAGGCTGAAGGCCACGACCATGATGATCCGGCCAGCAGACTTCTGAGGGTGGGCGGCAAGCTCGGGCTGTCCCACCTCCACTGAGGAAAGACTGGCCTGGCAGAGAGCTGAGCTGCACAGCCCCAGTCGCGGAGGCTTCTGAGTCACTGAGGCTGCGACCAGCCTTGGCACCATGGCATGTCAGCGTCTAACCCCAGGGGAGCAAAAATGTGGTGAGCACTAGCTCAACCCTGGACTCTGCATCACCCCTGCTGCTCAGGCTCAAAACAGCACCAGGCCTGTGTCCCATGGGCAGGGCAGCACAAGCAATTGCAAGCAGGGGGCTCTTCCTGCTCCACAAACCAAGCCTGTGCTTATGTCTTAGTCTGTCCTTGTGTTAGTAGCTGGCTTGCACACAAATGGCTGGTGTGCCAAGGCTGGTAATGGTGCCCTGCTCATGGATGTGAGGGGCTGATACCCATATGGACAATGCGACTGTGCTGGACTGGGTTCCTGGGCCTGGGGCAAGGCTAGGACAAGCAGGGGGTGGGGGTGAGCATGGGCCTGAACCCCAGGGTCCACATCAGAACAGCCCTAAGGCCAGCAATGTAGGCCCAGTCTTTGCTTCAGCCCATTACAAGCCTTAAGGCCTATGTATGAGCGAGTGTTTGTCCTCTGTGCTGGGTGCTGGCCCACCTCT
This sequence comes from Gavialis gangeticus, assembly GCF_001723915.1. NCBI lineage: Eukaryota > Metazoa > Chordata > Crocodylia > Gavialidae > Gavialis > Gavialis gangeticus. The sequence goes on along the minus strand of NW_017729015.1, from coordinate 10,192,089 downwards.
GCTGTGCCTAGGAGGGTGCCTTGAGGATATGGTGATGGTGGCAGGTGGCTCTCAGGAGCCCTCCCCCTCCCAGCAGGCCCTAGACTCAAGGCTTGCTGGCCTCATTTAGTCTGGCCTTCTCCTAGGAGAGCTGGGAAACAGAGGGCAGCAGAGGAATGGATAACAGAGGTTCGACTCGACGTGTCTCACTGGGACCAGCAGCTCGTGGAAGGGCTGGCTCTGAGAACAGGGCAGCCCCGACCCCGGCTCAGATACTCCATGGTGTGCGCTCTTGGGCTCTTGCGCTGACAGTCCGTGACAGGTTGCCTGTATGTGGGGATTTGCACTTCCCCACAACGAGCAAACAGGACCTACTAGGTCAACCTGAGGCCCCATCGGTAAGAGGTTTGCCAGGCACAGCAGACAGCAAGGGCTGGAGATTTCCAAGGCACCTGAGAGATCTCTGTGTGACAGGTCACACACATCAGCAATGGAGCAGAGACCCCAGAAGCCCTGCCCTACCCCGCAGCCGTCTGTGTGAACCTTTTCAGCCCAAAGCCTCTTGGTCACAGTGCAGAGCCCCCTCTGCCCAGGCCTCTGGGTGCTTCAAAAGAGACTTGGGAAAGCTGCTTAGACAGGAGTTCACAGTGCATTCATCTTGACCAGAGTGCCAGACTGGTTTCAACAGCTGCTTTCTGCCCCTGTCAGCCCCGAGCCAGGATCTGGCAAAGCTCCTTCTTCCAAAGGCTCCTCCTGCATCCAATGAAGAGAGCTGCAGTTCAGGAGTGCATCTGTAGGGCTCAGAGGTCAGCTCCTGGTACAGGCCTGGGTCTGTGAGATGAGCAGAGCGGCAGGACCAGGGGCCGAGGTGCTGAGCAAGGCATCCCTGGAGGGAAGGCTGAATGGATGCACCCACTGGGCTTCATCCTGCACTTATAGCCAAATCCACCCCCTCCAGAGCAGCCTGCAGAGGGGTGGTACCAGGGGTTCCCCCTGACTTGGCCACAAGTGCAATGCTAACCTCATGCTTGTGTGGCTTGGGTCTCCTGGTCCAGGTGTCCATCTGCAGTCCTTTCCCCTCGGCTGGGGGATTGGCAAAGAAGTCATCTGGAGGGCAAGCTTCCACCCACTGGCTGGGCTTTTATAGATGCTGAGTGGGCTGGAGCCAAGTGTTGAGGAGCCATTCCCAACCCCACCTGCTCGGCAGAGGGAGGGAGGCCATGCAGGACTCCATCCCCTGCACCCGAGTGCTGAGCACTGGGGACATCTCTGACCCATGAGGCACCAGGTGGGTGTGCACACTGGTACATGCAGATCTCTGGCTCTCATCATTGCTCTGGGAGCGGGGTGCCCACTCAGCCCTAATGCAGCACTTCCCAGAGCTAGCCTGCTCTCAGTGCCTGCAGTCAGCTCCCCCCCAAGCCCCTCGACATTCCCCCAGACTGAACCCCTGTCACTGAAGGTGGCTGGGGTCTGGTCCCTGAGTGTGAGGCAGGGATGTTCATAGACCCTGGGCTGCATGTGAGGCTGTCAGTGCAGTGGTGCCCAGGCAAGCAGAGGGCCTGGTGCCAGGGTGAGTGGGCATGGTTCCCAGACCTGCTCTCTGCAGAGCGCTACTCTTCCTGCCTTGGCGCCAGCAGCTGTCAGCAGGGCTTCCATTATCAGGACAGCCAGGGCACCTCTGTGCCTAGATCCAGTTCATCAGTGAGAGGTGAGAGCTAAGCTGGGCAGGCATGGCAGCATCCTGATACCCAGCACACCTTGCCACAGTGCCTGAGTGCAGAAGCCAAGCCACTGGCCAGCAGAGAAAGGGGCACACACCAGGTGAGACGAACTGCCCTGGTCCTGCGGCAGGTGAGTCCAGGCATGGAACAAACAGGCCAAATCCTGCTGCTGGTTACATTGGCGTCCATCCGGAGCAACCTAATTATCTCTGCTGGAGCCACCAAGCCACCAGAATGGTGCCAAGAGGTGAGAGGCAGGGCAGTGGCCTTCTGTGGGCAGCCAGACTCAGGTAGGTGGCCAAGTGGAGAGGAAGGACTAAGCCTTCTGCCACAGTGGCCCTGATCCTGCACCCAGGCTTACCAGCCTGGCATTGGTACATGAGGTGTGTGCCAAGGTGTGCAGCAACTCCAGCAGAGCATAAACCTGCCTGCCAGGACCTGCGTGACAAGCATGGCTGCGTATCCAGCATGCCCCCAAGCCACTCCAGCCACCCCTTACCTAGCAGAGAGCCAGTCCAGGGCTTGGTGAAGGAGGCCTGAGAGCCTGAGCCACAGAGTTATTTGCCTTCTCCCTGCTAGTTGATAGGGAAAGGCAAGATTTGCTGCTCTGGAGGTTACTGGCATGCAGGCACCCTGCAAAGCAGGGAGGGGAGAAGGAAGGGCATTGCACACCTCAGCAAAGTGAGAAGGGGGGTAAGGATTAGAGGACTTAGATCTGAGCAGGTACCTCCACCACAGTCACTCCACCAAGCACTGGGGCTGGGGCAGCTAAGCCTAGTGGGGGTAGCTCCCTTAGTGACTGCATCTGAGCTGCCTCCCTACATCGTCAATGTAGCCCCAGGACCCCCAAGTGTCGCGGGAAGAGCCTCTCCCCCAAACCAACCCACATGCCCAGGCAGGGTTCTGCTATACAAACCCAGTGGGGACAAGCGAGGTTAGGACCCCTGTGTCCTCAAGTGCTACCCAGAGGGTGCATGGGGTGGAAAGAGCCCCACACCCCCCATGTCTGCTCAGCCCAGCCCCGGGAGCCCAAAGCCCATCCTGAGCCTGAATTGCAGGTGAGCCCTGCCCTCTGCTGGCCCAGCAGGGGGTGGCAGCCATAGCCAGGGGATGCTTGAGGCACGGGGCCTGGTTTTCGTCTTCCCCAGCTGCACCCGTGATTCCCCGGGGGGGTTCCCCATGCAGCAGGGGGCCCAATGCAAACAGGAGTTGGGGGGTTCCTTATAGCTCTCCCTCCTGAACCCTGCCCTCACTTACCTGCCCCCTCTGAGCCCAAGGGGGCCCAAGGGGAAGTGGCCCGCCTGGCCTAGCACTCAGGAGTACTACCACGCTTTGCAGCACCCTTTGGCCTCAGTGCAGCTCACTAGACACAGACTGATGGCACCGTTCCACACAGACCAGCTTGTCTGGGTACAGCAAACACTGACCCAGGTTGGCTCAGCAGTGGCAGGGCTGGAGAAACCCTCTGTGGTGGCTGGGACCCCAACTGACAGCTCTGCTCCCACAGCAGGAGGGTGCAGGCCCATGTGGCTCCTCTCAGCCCTGCCTGCAGCCAGCACTGGTCACCCAGCATGGAGGCCTGTGCACCCAACCTGGTGTAGGCCACAGGGCACCTGGATTTGGTACCTTAAGAGGCACAAGACCGTGATGCCCTGCAGCGAGGAGCTGAATTTCTGGATAGGACGTTTAAAGCCCTCAAGCAGCGCAGCAAGAAGGGGAGGAACAGCAGCGTTATTGCGCTCTCTGGCTCGGACAGGCCAAGGCAGGAGTCCCGCTTCTTTCCCTGTCTGGTGGCTCCTCCAGCCAGCAAGCCTGGGCAGCGCGGTGGAGGTCAGCTGAACAGAGCAGGGTGTGAAGCTGCTCATTTTCCCAGCCTGGTCCTGCCAGTGGCAGATTTGCAGCAGAAGGGCAGAAGTGGATCTTGCAGGCAGTGGGTAGCACTTGGGCCTTTGAACCCTATGATCTAAGCAAGCATCTCGCTGGCATCGCCCATCACTTCTTGGAAGTACTTCACTGGGGATTGTGGAGGCTGTGCTGGGTGCACGGTGGGAGTTGGAAACTGAGGCACAAGACAGCCCCAGCTCCTGTGTGAGCAGGTGTGTGACTCCACACTGATTGCTGCTGCTGTGATGTTTCCAAATGAGTGCTGTAGCATTGCTGGTCGCAGGCCATAAGGGAGGGACTTTGTTTTCCCAGGTCTCCAGGTGGGGTGTTGAGCTGATACTTGTTTGTAATTCTACAAAGACTTCCCCAGCCCCTGGGGATGCCAGCAGTAAATTACTGAACAAAGAGAAATCCCTACTGAGTGATTTCTTTTTCCCCACTGGTGTTGTAAAGGAAAAAGAGACTCAAATGCCCTTGTAAGGTACTAGCAGACTCCAGCCCTGCCTCTGCAGAAACAGCCCCAGGCACTCAGGTGAGGCAGGCGAGTTAGACAGAACTTCCCGTTGTAACTGGAAAGGTCTGGGCGTGAGTGATACTTGCCCAGCCCAGTGGCTGACTGGACAAAGGATTCCTTTGTACAGCCAGGGAGCATGGGCTAAAGTCCCATCCAGGGTGACAGCACGAACGCTTTGAGCTGACTATACAATAACCTTTGCTGGAGTTGACGCATAATGTCTGAAGGACTAAGCAGAAAGTACCCAACTATCTCACTGTTCTCCCAAAAACTACTTTTGCCAAGGCTCATCAAAAGACAGTGGGCGTGTCTACACAAGACATTTATTGAGGAGTCCACTGATTAGCTCCACAATAAACGTCTTGCGTCTACACATGCAGTGCTATTAGGCAGGAGTAAGTTAATTAACTCCACAGCAGGGGAGTATTTTTATTTACAAGTACTGTCCTGCTGCAGAGATTTTTATTCCGCAGCAGCACATGTGTAGACACTGACATGGCTGCTTCAGTGCAGTGGTTGCTTCCCAGCTAGCCCCACACTGGAGCACCCTCATGCCCCAGCCAGTCCCTCCACAGCAAACTGAGATGGGTCAGAGCAGCCCTGGGCTGGCAGGCTGACCCCTGGGCCCCCTGCCAGTTGGGGCTGCTTCAACCCAACTCAACGTGCTATGGTCCCAGGCACACATGTAAACGCAGCAGCTGGGAAGAAATAAACTCTGGCACAATAAGCACCAGAGTTTATTGTTTTGCATTAATTGCATATGTACACATGCCCATGGAATACAAAGATCTGCCTTGCAAAAGTGCAGAGGAGAGTGTTTGCTCTGCCATGTGTAGGACTGAATGAAGGAGAAAGTGCAAGGCAACTCTGAAAGAGGTTTTGAATCTCTGGAGACCAGGCACATGCAGATCATTAAGAATGCGGGGAGAAGGAAAGATTAACACACCACCTTGACTTTATTGATGATTTTCTCCCTAAAGGATTCTGCCATTAATAGATCGCATGGGGTAAAGTCCCCCCACCAACAACCCAACACAGAGCAGCAATGACACCCAGTGGGCAGTGCAGGTAAAGTCAGCCCCCACGAGCAGAGGTAGCAGGGTTAGTCTGAAGTTGGGAAGAAGGCAGGGTAGATATGCACCTTAAAGTTCCCCACACGTTCCCCAAGGAGCAGCCGTGAGACCCAGGGGCCAGTGAAGGTAAGGCACACTGTTGTCTAGGATCTTTCTTTTCTCCAAGCCCTATGAATAGACAGATACAGACTGCTATTCTGGCCAGCCCCAGGCTACCCTTGTACTAGCCCCAGGCCTAGCTCCTAGTGCCATGTGTGAGTCAGGTGGGCGGCTGCAACTCCAAAGGTGCACTGCTGGGTGTGTTGGGTTGGGTGTACTACCATGCCCTGCCCCCTTTTACTCTAGCTGTGGTGGGTTGGCCAAGCACCCACTGACCAGGACCCTGACCTCCCCAAGCAGCCCATATGAGGCTTGCCCCTCAGGCTACAGGATTCTTCCCAGGCCCTGGGCTCCTGGCCCTGGGTCTGCAACTAGAAAGCACAAAAGCAACAATAATAAAAATGAAAAAGGCTGCACTTATCTCGTGTTGGTCCTCTGGGGTCTCCACAGTTGGTACTCCATGCTGTGGTACTGGTGCCTCAGCCACCCTCACCTGGATGAGGGCTAGCCCAAGGGCCTTGGCAGGGTGAGGGAAGCCCTGTACAGGGACCACACCATCTACATGCACCCCTGGCAGTATTGCCAGCCTCTTACCCACAAGAGAGACCTCCAAGCAGCTGCTCTGATTCCCCCTCTCTTGAGGGGGCAGGCACTTTTGCCCTGGGCCAAATGGCCAGGTTCTCAATTGCCCACAGCTGGAGGACATTCCTCTAGTCAGGGCTGCCTGCTGGGGCTGTGCCCGCTGCTCTGGCTTCTGACTGGCCGGTCAGTGGAGCTGCAACACAGTTATGTTCATCTTGGAGCAGGGGGGAGAGGAGTCATCCCAGGTTGAATGCAGGTCAGATGCACTCCTCCCTGCAGTAACAGGGCCTGACCCCATTACATCAGGTCTTGGGAAGATCCCGAGACTACACCATTAACCCATGCCTGGTGGCTGGATAGGGTGGCTTGGATCCCTTGTGCAAAAATGAGAGGCAGTAATGGAAGCACAGACCATGTTGTCCAGCTGGAGCCCACCATGCCCAGCTCCTGCTGCAAGCCATCCTTAACAACACTTCAGTGGGTGAGAGTGGTTGATGGCTGAAGCAGACAAGAATGGCAGTGGAAAAAGGCGAGAACAAACTCATCATGGGGGCATTGCCTGAGAAGGCTCAACTAGGCTCAGAAGGAGTCCTGGCTCCAGCTGGGAAACCTGTCCATGGTGTTGATGTGCACTGGGCAGAAGCCAGAGCCACCACCGCTGTCTACACAGAGCTGAAGCTGTCGACACCTCCACCAGAGGCCCCTGGTGCCCTGGGCTGGATTCAGCCCACAAAGAGCCCCCTGGTCTGGATCTGACTTCAGGCAGGTGAACTTGATACCCTTGTCATACAAGAACTACTTGTAGGAAATAAACTGGGATCAAGCAATCATGAATTGATTCATGTTAGATTAAATTATGTGATGAGAACAGGTCTATGACAAGGCTTCTGGACTTAGAAAAGCTAGCTTTGAGCTAGCTTTAACTAATTACCTTAGTTAAGGAAGCTGGCTGGATCCAGGAGCCAAGAGGCTTGGATATGGAAATGGAATGGAACTATTTCAAGGCAAAATACTATTGGGAGTTTGTATCTCAAGTAGAAGAAATAATTGGTAGAGAAGGAGGACAGACCTCAGACAGGTCATGAATAAACAGAAGATCTACAAGCAGTGGAAAATGGGACTGATCAGGAAAGAGCAATATCTTTCTCTGGTCAAAGAATGAAGGCCAAAGTAGGGATAGTGAGCGAGCAGGGCAGTCTGCAAGCAGTTCACAAGTCAGTTCACGGGTCAGTTTGCTGCCCCCTCCCAAAGGGGAGCCTTTAAGGTAAGTTCTTTCTTTAATTAAGAGTAGCTAATCTACATATATTTAGTGTAAGTAGCTAACCCAGCAGTTAAACCAATACTTATGTAGCCTGGGTACACCCTTGGGGTGTGCCCTGTCCTCAGCTGGAAAGGATGGGGTGATCAGGCCAGAGTGCTGTGAGAGGGGTGTGTCATTGGAGGATAATTCCCTTCTTGATCTTTCTGAGAAAGTACGACAATTGGCTGGTAACCTCAGGTGCCTGTACTCAAATGCACGGAGCCTGGGAAACAAGCAGGAAGAAGCGGAAGTCCTTGCACAATCACAGAACCATGATGTGTTGGAATAACAGAGACTTGGTGGGAGCTCACATGACTGAAGCACTGTCGTGGATGAGTACAAACTGTTCAGGAAGGACAGGCAGGGGAGAAGAAAAGGAGGAGCTGTGCTTATGTAGAAGAGCTGTATAGTTGCTTAGAGCTCCAGTATGACGCTGGAGATGGGCCTGTTGAACGTCTCTGGGCTCGGGTCAGAGGGGAGAGCACCAAGGGTGATGTGGTGGGGGTCTGCTATAGACCACAAGAACAGGAGGATGAGGTGGATAAGGCTTTCTTCAAACATCTAGCACAAGGGTAGGCAACCCCCGGCATGGGTGCCAGAGCATGGCACACAAAAGCATTTTGCTTGGTGCATGCACCTTGGCACAGACCGGGAAAGCAGCCAAGGCTGCACTGCCACAACAAAGATTGGGCTCCTCACAGCTTCCCTGCCATCTCCCCCTGGCATGCCAACACCTTACAAGTCAAGGTTGTGGGTGTTTTTGGCACTTTGCCCAAAAACATTAACCACCCTGATCTAGTGGAAGTTTCCTGATCACAGACCCTGGTTCTCATGGGGGGCTTCAATCGCCCTGACATCTGCTAGGAGGGCAATACAGCCGTGCACAGGCAATCCAGGACGGTTTTGGAGAGTGCTGAGGACAACTTCCTGGTGTAAGGAAGTGCTGGAGAGACCGTGCTCTTCTTTACCTGCTGCTCACAAATGGGGAAGAATTGGTGGGGAACATACAGGTGGATGGCAACTTGAGCAGCAGCAACCATGAGATGATTGAGGTCAGGATCCTGAGGAAAGGAAGGAAGGCGAGGAGCAGAGTTAAGACCCTGGACTTCAGAAAAACAGACTTTAACTCACTCAGGAAACTGATGGGCAGGATCCCCTGGGAGGCCAGTCTGAGAGGGGAAGGGAGTCCAGGAGAGCTGGTTGTATTTTACAGAAGGCTTTCTGAGAGCACAGAAACAAACCATCCCAATGTGCAGAAAGACTAGCAAGTATGGAAGAAGACCAACTTGGCTTAGCAGGGAATGCTTCAGTGAGCTAACATACAAAAAGAAAGCTTACAAGTGGAAGCTTGGACAAATGACTAGAGTGGAGTAATCAGGAAAGCCGAAGCACAATTAGAGATGCAACTAGCAAGGGACATGAAAAGGAACAAGAAGGGTTTCTACAAATATGTCAGCAACAAAAAGGTCAGGGAAAGTGTGGGTCCCTTACTGAATGGGGGAGGCAAGCTAGTGACAGACAATGTGGAAAAGGCAGAAATACTCAATGCCTTTTTTACCTCAGTCTTTATAGGCAGGGTCAGCATCCAGACTACTGCACCTGGCAGCACAGTCTGGGGAGGAAGCAAGCCGCCAGCACTGGTGAAAAAACAGATTAGGGGTTTGTAGCAGGGCACTAAGATGCGCCTGCTTCTTTAAGGCCTGAGGCGGCCTGGCCCTGGAGGCTAGGCAGAGCTCCACAACTGTGGGTTGCCTGAGCAACAGCTTAATGGGGTAATTGGCTAGCACCTGCAGGTGGTCAGATGACCGGGAGGGGGCAGGGCCCTGGGGATATATAAACCCAGGGTAGGAGTTAGCAGGGGCTCTCTCTAGCAACTGCCAAGGAAAGGAGCCCCTGCACAAGCGAGCTACCTGAAACTACTTTGCTGCCTACAAGAACAGTGAGGCTCCAGGAGCCTAAGGTACCTAAGGCTAAGAGGTGTGGTGCTAAGGGAGGAAGTTTTACCCCCTTAAAAAGACAAAACACCATCTCTATTAGTGCTGTTATGTTGTACCCTGGGGGCTTGTATTTGTGTTCTAGTTTATACTGGGGAACCAGGAAGAAGCTAGTAGGGAAGGAAGAGGCCTCATTGGGGCACATTATTGTGTAACCCCAGTGCCACAGGGGCGTAGCAACGGGGTGCAGAAAGCCCAGCACCAGAGGGGTGTAGCAATGGGGCCAGAGAGCCCAGAGCCAGATGGGATAGAGAGTCCAGTGCTAGACGGGTACATAGAGAGGGTGCAGAAGGCTGGTCACCAGAGATAGAGACACACAGAGAGGTGGGTGTCAGGGAGAGAGGTGCAGAGAGCCAGGTGTCGGAGAGAAAGACACCAGAGAGGTGCAGAGAGATGGGTGCCAGAGTCCAGCACAAAGACGGGGAGAAACCCCAAGTTGATAATAACAGAGTAACACCTGTGAGGCATGGGATACAGATAAGGGGAGGTTGGAGCCATGTAGTATGCTCTAGGCATTAGGGCATTAAAAGGGCAGCCTCTCACCTAGAACCAACTTATTCATTACATCAAAGGTGTGGCAGTTGAGACAGGTGGGCAGACTTCCCAGACAGGTGAGTGGGCCACTGTTGTGACCAGCTTTGAGACAATGCATCTGGCACAGGGCTATTTAGAAAAGCTGGAATTGTACAAATCAATGGGGGTGGATGGATGCACTTGAGGATGCTGTGGGAGTTGGCTGATGTGATTGCAGAGCCACTGGCCATTATTTTTTTTAAAGTTGTGGCAATCAGGAGAGGTTCTGGGTGATTGGAAAAGTGGCAAATATAATGACTATCTTTAAGAAAGGGAAAAAGGAGGATCCAGGGAACTACAGACTGATCAGCCTCACTGCAGCCTCTGGAAAAACCATGAAGTAGGTCCTCAAGAAATCCATTTCTAAACATTTGGAGAAGGTGATTAGGAAGAGCCAGCATGGGTTCAACAAAGGTAACTCATGCTCAGCCAACCTGATTGCCTTCTATGATGAGATGACATTTCTGTGGATGTGAGGAGAGCAGTGGATGTGATATATCTTGACATCAGCATGGCTTTTGATAGTCTCCCACAGCATTCTCACATGCAACCTACAGAGTATAGGTTAGAAGAATGGACTCTAAGGTCGATAGCAACATGGCTGGATCGTTGGGCTCAAAGGTTAGTGACCAATGGCTTGGTGTCTAGTTGGCAGCCAGTATCAAGTGGAGTACCCCAGGGGTCAGTCCTGGGACTGGTTTTGTTCAATATCTTCATCAGTGATCTGGAAAATGGGAGGGAGTACACCCTCAGCAAGTCTGCAGGTGACACCAAGCTGGGGGAAGTAATAAATATGCTGGAGGGTAGGGTAGGATCCAGAGACCTGAACAAATTGGAGGACTGGACCAAAAGAAATCTCATGAGGTTCAATAGGCACAAGTGCAATGTCCTACACTTAGAACAGAACAATCCCATGCATGGGTACAAGCAAGAGATCAACTGGCTAAGCAGTAGCTCTGTAAAAAAGGACCTGTGGGTTACAGAGAATAGGCTGAATATGAGCCAGCAGCGTGCCCTTTTTGCTAAGATGGCTGACAGCATACTGGGCTGCATTAGTAGAAGCGTTGCCAGCAGATCGAGGTAAGTGATTTTTTTTTCCCTTTATTTTGCACTCGTGAAGCCATATGCGGAGTCAGCACTGACCTGAGCAGGGTGTGGGGCCCGGGGCAAATCAGCCCATGTGGGACCCCGCCCCTGCTCTGATCCCACAACCCTGGAACTGAAGAAGCTGCTGTCACTGATGGTAGTGGTGGCATTGGTGGCAGGGGGGGCTAGCGAGTGGCTGGACACAGAGCAGCCGTTCCACCTGGCTCCACACCACTGCTGCTCTGTACCGCTTTGCAGGGCCCCCCAAAGCATGGGACCCAGGGTGGTCACCCCAACTTGCCCCCCACTAGGGACAGTCCTGTCTGAAGTACTTGTTCAGTTTTGGGCCCTGTGGCAGCGCGCCCTCTAGGGGTGCCGTGACCTCCCCTAGCACCCTTGCCTACTGTGCCAAGTCTGGGTCCTGAACGCACCCTCTATCTCGCCCCCCACGTCTTGTTGGTAAATATTTAATGGGAGGCTGCCTTCCTGCCCTCCTTGGCATGGGGCCTGCCTTGCAATGCCCGCGCTTCTCGCGCTCCTCGCCCGCACTGGGGCCTATGCCCGCGCTTCTCGCGCTCCTCGTAATCGGGGCTCAGGTGGCCTTGGCCTTACCTGGCCCCAGACCCCTTCTAGGGTCCTATGCCTGACTCGGGCTTCTCCCGATTGGGGCTCAGGCGGTCTTAGCCTTACCTGGCCCCCAGACCTGCCTTCTCGGGCCTATGCCCCACTGGGCTCTTCCCAATTGGGGCTCAGGCGGCCTTAGCCTTACCTGGCCCCCAGACCCCTTTCCTGGGTCTTGCGCCCACTGGGCTTATCCCGATATCGCCCGC
>NW_017729015.1:10175074-10175451 GCF_001723915.1 Gavialis gangeticus | reverse complement strand
CTGGGCTCTTCCCAATTGGGGCTCAGGCGGCCTTAGCCTTACCTGGCCCCCAGACCCCTTTCCTGGGTCTTGCACCCACTGGGCTTGTCCCGATATCGCCCGCACTGGGGCCGGGGTCGGGACACCCCAAACGCAGCACCCCCTACAGCGCTAGGAACCCCCCCCACTACTGGGGAGCTCCTAATGGGGCCTCCTCCACCCCTACAGCCTCGCCCGGTCCTCCGGTGTAATCACAACTATCAACTCCAAACTGAAACTCAAAGCCCCTCAGCTACAACATAAATCTTAAGCCAACCTGGCTAATCTTCTCTCATCCCTGTCAGGGTCCTCTCCACCCTGTATCCGCACACCAGCGCACAACACTGCCCTGCTTGCTC
>NW_017729015.1:10162396-10174970 GCF_001723915.1 Gavialis gangeticus | reverse complement strand
AGCAGGCACCCTAGTGCCCTGCTACAGCCCCCACTCAGGGGCGATGCATAGGGGGTGCACACAAGTGCACTTGCACCCCCTGAGCATGGTGGTGCACTCTCTACAAAAAGGCACCGCTGACACTGTCAGTGGTGCCTGCAGGTGGTCGCCATTTGCCACCCCACCGCTGACATCACTGCAGGTGGTCCACAATCCCTGCTGGCCATCGCCGATGCTGCTGGCGGCAGTTGTGGGTGGCACTCACCGCTCCCCCGCTTACTGCCACCACGCTTCTGCCACTGCAGTGCCCCCCTAGCCACCAGGGGCACGTGTCGTTCATGCCCCCACTACATAAAGGATATGGGCACATTGGAGAGAGTCCAGCAGAGGGCAGTGAAAATGGTTAGGGGGTTGGGGCACACGACTGATAAGGAGAGTCTGAGGGAACTGGGCTTATTAGTCTGGAGAAGAGAAGACTGAGTGGGGATTTACTAGCAGCCTTCAACTACCTGCAGGGTGGTTCCAAAGAGGATGGCGCTGGACTGTTCTCAGTGGTGGCAGATGACAGAACAAGGAGCAATGGGCTCAAGTTGCAGCAAGGAAAATTTTAAGTTAGCTATTAGGAAAAACTTTCTCAGTAGGCAGGCAATAAAGCACAGGAACAGGTTACCCAGACAGGTTGTGGAATCCTTGGAAGTTTAAGACCTGGCTTGACAAAGCCTTGGCTTGGATGATTTAGTTGGGGATGGCCCTGCTATAAGCAGGGTGTTGAACTAGATGACCTCCTGAGGTCTCTTCCAACTCTAATTTTCTATGATTCTAAGAAGAGCCAAAGGCTTAGTGGATCTCAGCTTTGTGAAGAATATTAAAACTAATAGCATTTTTTTTGCTTATAGAAATAAGAATATCAGGAGGAAAGAAATGAGGCCACTATATGCTGAAGATGTGGGGAGGATCAATGACAACATGGGGCACGGTCCAAAAACTGAATAAATACTTTGTCTCGGTCTTCAATCAAGATGATAAAGTAATGGAGTTCATCGGTGGTGTTCCACAGAGCAATGATGAATGAATAGACATATTACCATATCTGGGGTAGAAGCAAAAAAGCTTAGACTACCTGTTATCTTGAAACCGGGAATAATTTCCATTCTAGATTGTTGAAGGAGCGGGCACAAAATAGCAGTTTCTCTGGCATAGATCTTCTCTGAATCTTGGTGATAGCAGCCTCTGACTGAAAAACAACAAATGTGATGCCTGTTTTTTTTAGAAAGGTGAAAGAATGATCCAAGGAATTACAGTTTTAGTAGCTTGACTTCAACAGCAGGTTGAAGAGCAAAGGCTGAAGAAAAGAATAGTTTATGATATGAAAGAAATGGAAAATGGGTCAAAACACAACATGAGTTTTCCCAAAGGATAATTGCATCAGACAAATGTAATGTCCTTCTATTATGACACTAGATTTTTCTTGGAAAAAGGTAATGGAGTGGACTTAACTTTTGATACAGTGGCTTATGGTCACATAGTGACAGGTACTGAGGGAAGGTTTTAGGGATTGTACATAGTATAAGGCATGTTGGACAAGGACGGCGAGCACATAACAAGATGTGGATTAACCAAGAGGGAGAGGCTTTGTGGCCACCACATGGAGATAGGCATGAAGTTACCATCATCGTCCTTCATAGTAGAAGACTGCTTCTTCAACAATACAGCAACAGATGGACGTGTGACAGTACGTGCAGTGACAGGGAAGGCTGTCTAGGCTTTTGTTCTGCTGTGCTCTGTGGCCTGGCTCTCAAGCTACTTGTGCCATCCTAGACCAGAGGCAGGCAATTATTTGGGCTGGAGGGCCACTTAAGGAATTTTGGTGAGCTGTTGTGGGCCAGGGGCATAGATGACATGTAAGTTTTTGCAGTGGGGCGGGGGGCACAACTCTGCACCACCACAGCTGCTCCCACTGCTGCCAGGCGCTGGCCCCAGCTGGGCTGCAGTCCTGTACCCCACACCACATTGTCAGCACAGAAATCTGCAGGGGCACATGCCCCCCCAGTCCCTGTCATGCATTGCCTATGACTGAGAGGGGCATGCTGGCCCAGCCTGGCATGGTAGGGGTGGGAAGTGCTGACCTGGCCCTGTACGGCAAGTGGGGGACAATTGGTCCTGTCTGGCCCCAGGCCCATCCACCCCACACCCGCCACTGGGAAGCCTGGTCACGGGGTCTGCCTGGCTGCATCTCATGAAGCTTGCAGGCAGTCCATAAAAACCATATGCAATGGAGCTGGCAGCCTGGCCCCATATCTTTCTCTCCCACCCCACACTAGGGCTGTGCGAAATTTCAATGGGTGTTTCATTTCAAAGCTGTTTTGACACATTTTGAGCTCGAAACAGTGAAATCAAAATGAAAAAAAAGACTTCAAAACAGCTTTGAAATGAAAAGAGGGCACTCGAAACGTTTCAAGTTTTGCAGCTGGGCTTGCTGCAGCAGAGGCCCCCAGATCTGTGCGTGGGATGACAGCATACTGCCACTGCCAGCTGGGGCCAGTGGCAGCACTAGGCTTCCCGGCGTTCGGCACGGGCTGCACACAGCGCCAGTCCCAGCCCACAGTGGCAGCCTGCCGTCATCCAGCACACAGATCTGGTGCCTGTGCCCCCTGGGAAGAGTCCAGCACAGCTCCACAGCCCCCCCAGGGGGGTATGGGACCCCAGATCTGCACGTGGGATGTCAGCAAGCTGCTGGCAAGTGATAGGAGTTTTACTTGTCAGCAGTGTGAGGTGCAGTTTCCCAGAAACCCCTGCACCTGTCTCCTTGAATCTTTGGCAGGCTTCATGCCTTCAGAAGTGGCTACTGTCCCTTCAATTTTCATTCCAATCAGGCAAGAAATGACAAAGTTATAGGCATTTTCATGATTCCCCATTATGGCGTATGGGCAAAGCATTGAAATGGTGTCGAAACAGCAAAACAGTTTTGACGAGATGAAACAAAATGGAACAGAGCTTCGAAATGAAACAAAATGAAACACTGTCCCTTCGAAACGGCAAAACAGAAGTCGAAACGAAACAGTGCTGTTTCATGCAGCCCTACCCCCCCCACACACACACTCCCCAACCAAATCCGCCCACATATATCCCCTTATCACCCATACACAATATATAAGAGTAGGACTATATTTTGAGCTATTATGCAATTCCCTCTAGATACACTGTGCAAGCACACATAAATCAAGACAAACATATTTTAAAATAAAATTAAAATAAGTTTTATAGTAGATGTTTATTTTTTAGTATATGATTTGGAATTTTTTTTTCAAGTTTTAAGATAGTAGCACCCTCCAACACCCAAAAGGAGTACTTCCGGTGGCAAAGATCAGGGGTTAGAGGTGAGACTTCCAGTCCCAAGATGGTGACCAGGGGGTGGGGTACCCGTCAACAGGCAGGGCTACACCTCGAGAGGTCACCAAAACTTGTTAAGCGCACGACCCAGCTGAAATAATTGCCCACCCCTGTCATAAAACATCTTAATGTCTTTTTAATCAAAGTGTGACTGTAGCTCATGTGTTTTGTTGCTTCATAAAATATCTCACACAGCTCTCAATTCAGACTAAAGTGTACTGCCTACGTTGTAAAAAAATGTCATCTTGGATGCTGATGTTTTTTTCCATCATCCAAGATAAAGATAGACAATGATTTTTATTAACTAATCTCTCTGTATACTCCGTGTTCATACTGAACCAGACTCGATATCTCCAGACTATTTGTTAAGTTATGAAATGGGATTCGGGTCTAGTGTATAAAGGACTGACATGACAACTCACTCGATAAATGACAGAAAGGCTTTATTTATTACAACTAGTCACTGTTAAATGAGCCTAAAGCAAAGCTAAGTCCAGCATATTTAGCTGCAAAAGTGTTAATATCTCACCAATACAGGCAAAGAGGCGTGGACCTGTTCACCACCAGATCAGCTGGGCGCAGTAGCAGTTCTTGTGTTGAATATTTTTTTATTCTTGAAGTGCACCCTGTTAGCTGCTTTGTTCCTCTTTTATAGCCTTCAGCTCAGCATCTTCAAAGCATTCTTGTAGTTGTGTAAATCAAGGAAGAAACCTGAGTAATAACTAACAGGAAGATCCTGTTAATTAAAGTGTTCATTATTGGTTATCAGAAAGTCCCAATTTTGACTGAATTACCTTCCTCAGTAACAGGAGGTTATCAATTTCTACTGAGTTGGAACATACCAAGAAATTGATTAACAACCAGGAAAAACAAAGTTTCTGAAGAGTTGTCCTTGGAAGATCAAGGGAATCACTGAGGCAAAACCAAAGTAAATCAGGAGGAGACACTTATCGAAACCCCAGATGGAGAATTTCTCTTCCTGCACACAAACATGAGTCAACTGCAAAGAAATATTTACTAAAATAATTAATCAAGGATGGACATTTTACACAGTCATACCAGACACATAGGAGCCTGCTTGAAATAATCATAGGTATAGTAAGATAATCTGGAAGTGATGCCTCATTATTTCTTTTCAGAAGGTCCAGCTGCAGACTTATACCCTGTTGCACTATGCAATTGTCATCAATATTTTGTATTTTAACTTCTGTGAGTAGGCCCAGCTTAGCTTGTGCTTCAGTCATCACTACTGAACAGAGATAACTAATCCTACCTCACTTTATGCACGTAAGTGGCATGTACATATGGGCATATCTGCAGTTTTTGGTACTTATCCACAGGTTGGGATTCTATTTTGCCACAGATGGAAACTGAGCTGTCTTGCATGTATACCTGCTAGAATTGAAGGAAAGGAAAAGAAATAAGTGGGCAGTCCTCCCACCTATTAGCCTAGTAGCTAGGGCACTTGCCCAGCGAGCAGGTTAACCACATTATAGTCCTCTCCTCCCCACAGAGAGGTAAGTCTACATCTCATAGGGGGTGTCTATACACGTGCTCCAGAGTTGGGGAGGGGAAGCGTTTTAATTAGCAGCTCCCAACAGTCGCTCTAGTTGAAATGCCACAGCATCATGTGTATTCAGCACTCCATAGTTCAAAATGGCCGTGGGGGTGCTTTAATTAAAGCTCTTTGATGATTAATTGAGTCTGCTCCAACACATTCTAATTGGACCATATGAGAGCATGTGTAAAGGAGCCCCTGCCAGCAAACTGTTCTAACTTCCAGTCATGAACCAGGCATTGTTCAGCTCCCTCTCTAACCCTCCTCTTGAACCTAGCCCCCGGGGCAGCCAAAAGAGGGTGATATGTGGAGCCAGGAGGAATAGTACAAACCAGAGGGTGTGTAACTTGGTAAACTGGATGCTTTCTTGGAAGGAATGGGATCCTAGATTCTAATCTAGTCTGTTTCTCCCAATGGGATGGAAACTTCCTTCTCTGTTTTTTCACTTTATCTAATGAATATTGAATTCAAGACGTGCTGAACAGCTTCAAGATGAGGGGTGAAGAAGGGTGTGGCTAATGACCAGGTGTTTTGTCATGGATGCTGATCTTTATATAGCAGGGTTGTAGCCATGTTGGTCTAAGGACATGGGCAAACAAGGTTCTTTGGGTAAATCTGATATCTCTTATTAGACCAACTTAAATAGTTGAAAAACAAATTTCTTAGCAAGCTTTTGGGTTTAAAAACCTTTCATCAGGCTGAGGAAGCATCTGCAGTTTGTGTGTGCTCTTCCTGGATAGAATGAATAGTAGGGACTTTATGTAGGTGAGAAGATGGCCTTTGCAACCCTCAACTCCACTCATAGTTAATCCTGATATCAATAATGCCTCTTTGACTGATATGATTCAAGGGTGTCAAACTCAGTTCGTTTGGAGTGCTGCATTCCCTGCTTTTCAGGGACACCAGGGCTCTGACAACGGTGGGGGCTTCTGCCCATGCTGCTGCTGCAGCTCCAGCACCCCGGCTCTTGCTGCAGTGCTGGCTGCTACTGTGGGAAGCCCTTACAGCAAAGCAAAAATTGAGCCTGTCCCTGTGGTACTGGGGTTTCTGCCTGCAGTGCTACTGGGGCTCCAGTGCCTTAGCTCTCACTGCTGCCGCTGCTGGAGAATCCAGCCTGTGGGCTGCATATTTGGCACCCTGATATAATCAATCAAAAGCCACTGTTTGAAATGGGGCCACATCCAAGAAGTTTTTGGGAGATGAAAGACAGTATTTATTATGATGTGGTCATGTTCAGCACGCTTAGGAGCAATAAACCACTGCTGTTGCATTTTTTATGCCGTGTTTGCCAATAATGTTCTGCCCCATTTCATGCTCTGACCCAACATGGGCATTGAAATTACTCAGGGTAATAAACATGCCCTTCTTTTGTATCTGAAAAATGATATATTCCAAGTTTGTGTAGAACCTTTATCTCAAATGGATTTGTTGTGGTTGGTGCATAGGCACTGATGCTGGTGGCAGGGCACAGTCATTCATGTCCTTTAGACAAGCAATCTAAGTTATCACCAGCAATGGATCTAATAATAAAGTCAACTCCCTGCTTTCAATGATCTCCTGTGAAGCAACCATTCCAAAAGAAGGGGTTACCAGTCACAGGCTCCCAGGAGTTTTTTGAAAGGAAAGTTTAATTTAATACTGCAATGTGGATTCCGTATCTAGCTAATCATTTCTCTGTTGGCACTGGTCTTCATTTTGGTCAGCCAGACATATCATGGTCCAAACGTGTTGGTATGTTCCAGGTCGCCATGTTCTAAGACGAAAACTGGAGTTTCTTATTGTTCTGACTGCTATAATAGGAAAATTGTCAGTTGTAGCAGGCTCACCAGAATGGCTTTGAGGCAAGCAGATAATTTTTAGACCATGTTTTCCAAAGCTTTCCTTAAGCCATAGAAGAGAACAATGCAATCTTATAAAAGGGCTTCTAAGTCAGCATTTCTCAGCCTGTGGATTGAGACCCAAAAGTAGGTTGCAAGAATATATGAAAGGGTTGCAAACAAACTTTAAAAATGGATCAACAAACTTTAAAAATGGATCAACAAACTTTAAAAATGGATCAACAAACTTTAAAAATGGATCAACAAACTTTAAAAATGGATCAACAAACTTTAAAAATGGATCAACAAACTTTAAAAATGGATCAACAAACTTTAAAAATGGATCAACAAACTTTAAAAATGGATCAACAAACTTTAAAAATGGATCAACAAACTTTAAAAATGGATCAACAAACTTTAAAAATGGATTCTCCTTGAAAGAAGAAAAATGTAGGAAACCGTGGCTTTTCCCTTGCAGGCTGGCAGAGCTGCAGCCTGCAAGGGGTGCTCGGTCTCCACTACCCCCAACCCCTCACACTGGGGGGCTGCGGCCTGGGGGCAGCGGGTCAAGAGTGTGGGGCACTGGCTTGGGATGGGCCATGGATGTTTACAATGAGTCCTGGTACAAAAAAGGTTGAGAACCGCTGTTCTAAGTCACTCAAGGGGCTGCTGGATTCTATTTCTGTTTTGGTCTAATGAAGAGCAACCCTGAGTGATCTGTGTGCATGTTTGGCACTACAGTTCCCAGTACATCTGGAGTGCTCTTTGCCACTTGCCTGTCACCAGAAGACTTTAGAAGGCTGAGAGAAATCTAAGACGAGTGAAATGGCATGTGCTTGCACATCATTTGGATTACAAGGAGGAAACTTTGTGCTGAGTCACCCTCACTCTCTGAACCTTGGTCATCTGAGTTCAGTAGCAAAACAAAACTGAGACCACCAGCATTGCCAACGCCACCGTGTAAAAAAATCATGAGACAAACTCTTAAAAATCAGGAGATTTGGAATGTAAATAACAAGATGCTATTTTTTAAGTGTGTTTGTGTGTGTGTTGGTGGGGAGAGGTATTTGTGAAGGTGTGGGGGGCTGCAAGTGCATATGTGTGTAGGGTTTAGAGCCCAGGGAGGGGGGGGTTCCCCGCAGACCCTGGCAGGATGCAGGGTACTGTGGGTCAGGAGTGAGGGGAAGCAGCAGGGCTGGGGGGCAGTGGCTTGGGAGTGAGGGACAGACACATGCACACAGACAGACCAGTGCGCATGGCTCTGTAATATGACTTGCCCTGGCCCCAGGGCCTCATTCACCCCAGCTCCTGCCCCTACCCCACTCCCTTCCTCATCATGTGGGCCTTGATCTGCTCCCCCTATCCCACCCCTTCCCTCTCCCCCTACCCCTTCCCTTCCACAGACTTACCAGCTTGGTGCTCTCAGCACCTGCCAGAAGAAAATATCCAGGGGTCTAAAAAAACAGCTCTGCAAAAGAGTGGAGTAAGGCATGGTCCAGGACTGATAGGGAGTCAGTCCTCCAAAAGAGATGCTCTGGTGTCAGCCAAAGCATCTCTTTTGTTCTCCTGCTGCCTCTGGGCCCTGGCACTGTCCAAGGTAAGTGGGGTGGGGGGCGGGACTTCATGGGTGTGAGTGGGTGAGAGGGGTGGCAGGGGGATGTGGAGGAGTTGGGGAGTGGCAGGGGGGATGTCCCTGGGGCTGTGGGGGGTATGGACCCAGCCCAGCCCAGTGTGGCTTGCTAGTCTGGCTTTGCACCAGAGCAGGTTGCAGGGCTCCAGGAGGTGTGCACAGGACCCGTGCCTCTTGGAGCCGTGTGACCCATTCCAGTGCAAAGCCAAACTAGCAAGCCACACGGGGCTGGCCCAGGTCCTGCCGTGCGCCATGCCCCTCCAGGCACAGCAGGGCAGAGGCAGGAGTCTGCATAGTGCGTGGGGACCATGCGCTGTGCCCAGCCGGGTCCTGCCAGCCCTGGGCCCCTCTGTCACCCAGCTGGGCTGGACTGGACCCATGGCAGCAGGACCTGGCGCGGTGTGCGGGGACTGTGTGCTGCGCCGGCTGGGTCCTGCCACCTGTGGGGCTGCTCCTGCCTCCCGGTTCCATGTGCCGTGCTGGGTCCTGCCACCAAGGGCCTGGTCCAGCCAGGTGGCAGAGAGGCCCCATGGCTGGCAGGACCTGGCTAGGCTCGCATGCCATGCCAAGTCCTGCCGCCATGGCTCAGAGTGCCCCACTCCCGCTGCTGCTGTTAAAGATAAGTTATGGGCCCTGGGCAGGGATAGGGGCTGTGGCCCTCCAGGGGGTAGCTGGGGCCCCGTGGTGGGGCATTCCATGTGCTGTGGGGGGGGGTTGCACCCTGTGGGGGCCAGGGGACCCACTCCACCTGAGCAGCCCCCCCACAAGGTTCCCCACACCCACAGTCCCCCAGCAATTGCCCCACACCTACCCACACACCAACCCACATCCCTCCACACACACACACCCACCTTCCCCCACACCCCTTCCTACCCACTTCCTGCAAACACCACATCCCCCCATCACACATCTATCATGTGTGAAGAAAACCAAAAGTGCACATCAACACATATAGGTATTTAGAATTTACTTTATCATGATGATAGAGACACTGGTAGGCTTTCACATTGCTTTAACATTGTAAATATACCAATAAAGCATTGCCCAACTGATTGCTGTCTCTCTCTTTCTGGGGTGTGTGTGTACAGAGTGATCTTTTGTTTTAACTGTGGAAAAACATGGATTTGGGGGTATTTTTAAAAATGGATTTGGGATACTGCTGCAGCAGTCAAGCTGGCACAAGGGGTAGTGTCCCCAGGTACCAAGTGGCGGGGCCCCAGAAGCTCCTGAGAGCGAGTAGCCCTGAGCTGCTTACCAGTGCAGCTTTTTGTATGGATGGGGCCAGGACAGGGCAGCTTTTTATACTGCTGGGGACAGCACAGGTTCTGGCCCCAGGCTTTAGCTCCCCCAGGCTGCAGATCCGGGAGGAGCCAGGCAGGGTTATTTTGTCCCAAGTGGCACAGTTTGCTCCAAAACAAAGTGCATGTCGGAGCACATGCGCTAAGGCAAAAAGCCCCAGCTCAAATTTGCACCGCTTCTATTTGAGCTGCTGCAAGCGGACGTGCCTGCACATGTGGACACACCCTATGGCGGTACCACAATGCATGCAAAAATTATATGAAGTCATTCAATATCAGCATAGAAAGCTGGGAGGAGCATGCAGAATCCCATCCAATCTGCAAGGAACATTTGGCACTGGATGTAGCTCAATGTGAAGTGGCTTTGATCCAGAAGATGGATCCACAAGAGAAGGATGAGGGGGGATCTAGTGGCCTGTTACAAACTAGTCAGAGGGGACCAGGAGGCATTGGGGGAGTCCCTGTTCCCCCGAGCACTACCAGGAGTGACTAGGAATAACGGTCACAAGCTGGCAGAGGGTAGATTTAGGCTAGATATCAGGAGGTGCTACTTCACTGTCAGGGCGGCTAGGATCTGGAACCTATTTCCAAGAGAAGTGGTGCTGGCTCGTACCCTGGGGGTCTTTAAGAGGAGACTAGATGAACACCTTGCTGGGGTCGTTTGACTCCAGTAATCTTTCCTGCCATGGCAGGGGGTCAGACTCGATGATCTGCTCAGGTCCCTTCCGACCCTACCAACTATGAAACTATGAAAGTGAGAAACAAGAAAGCAGCATGCTGTAAACTTGGACTCCAATTCAGACAGCATACTGATCTGTGAAACTTGTAACAAGCTGTGTTGCTCCCGAATTGGGCTCATCAGCCACAAACAGATTCAACAGGCATCTGACTTAGACCTCTTACGTGTGCACAATGATCCAGGGATCGACGGCTGCCTACTGTACAAAGCACTGGCGTTAATAAACAGGAAAGGATTTGGAGAAGCATGTAGTAACAGGTAAGGAGCATCAGGAGGGGGTGGGCTTAGGGGTAGCACAGGAGAAAGAGATGGAATTATCAGTAGGGAAAGAGTGTGGGGCTGTCATCTGCCCGGTTTTGGGTGGCCAAAAGTTTTGTAATAGCCACACTGCAGTGGGAGCTGATTGACCAAAAAGGCAACGATCTAGGCCCAAGCTTCTTAGGCTCAAGGGCCCCCTCAAAAAAATGGCAGCTTTTAGTTTTCCCCTTTTGATGGCAGAAAAAAATACAGCAGTGGCTTCCTATTTGAAATCTGTGTTGTGAACAGCATCTGCACAGCTCACGGCGCTAACATTGTCACACCATGGCACCTTTGAGCGGCACCCAAGTGTGCTGCAGCACCCCAGTTGAGATGGGTGTAGGGAGAGCTGGGGGAAGTAGTGTTGCCAACTCTCATGATTTTTGGCATTGTTCTTAAATTCTATGCTTCGGGAATGTGAAAAATTTAGTTTTTTCGTGTGTGTGCCTGTGTGCGTGCGTGTGTGTATTAGGGCTGTGTGAAATTTCACCAGCAGTTTCATTTTGACATCATTTTGACTCATTTCGAGCTTAAAACAGCAAAATCTAAACGAAACAAAGAGCTTCGAGAGCCTTGAAACAAAACGAGGCAAGTAAAAACAAAATTTTTTAAACGTTTTGAGTTTTGAAGCTCAAGCTGGGCTTGCCTGCAGGGAAACAGAAACTAAAGTAAGGAGAGGGAGGGGGAGGAGGGGAGAAGTCGGTGGGAGGAGTGCTCTCATTATTGACTGTGTAGTTGCCCAGTGATTGTCATCCTTCCCCTAGGAGAGGGATGGAAGAACTGCATAAAAGGCAGCATCGTTTGAACTGCCCTGCTTTCTGCCTTGGTGTCAGTTGAGTGAGGGCACACCTTAACACACACACAGTGTCACCCACACATGTCACAGGTTTTGCCTGTCAGCAGCTAGAGGTGCAGGGCCCCAGAACCCAGACTTCCCCTGCACCTAGCTCCTTGACAGCTGGCAGGCTTCATGGCCTCAGCAGGGGCTACCATCCCTGCAGTTTTCACCCTGCTGCGCCTTAACACACACAATGTCACCCATGTCACGAGTTTTGCTTGTCAGCAGCTTGAGGTGCAGTTTCCCCAAAACCCCTGCACCTATCTCCTTGAAAGCTGGCAGGCTTTGTGGCCTTAGCAGGGGCTACCATTCCTGCATATTTCATCCAAATCAGGCTAGAAATGACAAAGTTATAGGATGTTTCCAGCTTCCCCATTATAACCTATGGGCAAAACGTCAAAACAGCATTGAAACAGCAAAACTTTTGACGATACGAAACAGAACAGCAGTTTTGAATTGAAACAAAATTTGAAACACAACACTGTTCCATAGAAACACAACTCAAAACAGAACGGTGCCGTTTTGCACATCTCTAATACACACACACACACACACACACACACACACACACACACACACACACACACACACACACACACACACACACACACACACACACACACACACAGAGTAAAAACTGTGTTATCCAGCACTTTACCATTCAGAATGCTCTATTAAGTGGCATCTGTCATAGATGGCAATACAAATCTTCCTTCACGTATCCAGAAAAATTTCAATAGCCATCCGGTATCTTGCCATGCACTTCTCATACATCTGTTGTTTACGGCAGTGGATCTCAACCTTTGGTACCTTACGTACCACCTGCTGATTGATATGGCAAAAGCGAAACCTGAAGTCCCACCGTGGCACTTCCAGTTTTGCTGCTGTGAACTGAGTCCCACTTCTTCCTTGTGGACCACGGCCTGGGGCAAAGCAACCTGTGCGGTGCCCCCCTCCCTGTC
Source organism: Gavialis gangeticus (assembly GCF_001723915.1). Lineage (NCBI taxonomy): Eukaryota > Metazoa > Chordata > Crocodylia > Gavialidae > Gavialis > Gavialis gangeticus. Next base: position 10,162,462 of record NW_017729015.1, on the reverse strand, counting down.
CCCTAGCACACTGAAGCTGGTAAGTGAAAGCCCTGGCACCCTGGACATGGCAAGAGGGGCAGCGGC
>NW_017729015.1:10154484-10157396 GCF_001723915.1 Gavialis gangeticus | reverse complement strand
AAAGCAGCCTGTGCGGTGCCCCCCTCCCTGTCCCCTAGCACACTGAAGCTGGTAAGTGAAAGCCCTGGCACCCTGGACATGGCAAGAGGGGCAGCGGCCCAAACAGGCAAAGGCGCCTCCAAGCCACTGGGCTGGAGGTAAGTATAACTCTTAGATAACCAGCATGTTTGATTACCTGGCATTCCCCATGAATGCCAGATAACAGAGCTTTTACTGTATATATATATAATCAGTTTCTTCTTTTTTATATATATGTAGTTTCTTCGTGTGTGTGTGTGTGTGTGTGTGTGTGTGTGTATTGTCATGCCTCTAGTGGGCGCTGTGAGTACAACACTGCCCCCTAGGTCAGGGTCCCCTAACTCGCCTGCCATGACTTGTTGGTATCTGAAGAGAAGGAGGGGGTTCAGTGGCATTCTCTTCCCCTATAGACCTGAAGATGGGGTACTCACAAGTGTGTTCCTCAGGGCTCTACCTCCCTTACACGCCATCCACTTGCCAACCGCTCCAGTATTCCACTTGTTGCTCTGAAGATCTCCATAAGCCCCTTTACTATGGGGTCTGGCATCAGCTTCAGCAACCCTGCCCATCGCCTGGATGTTGATACCTCTGGAGTCTCAGTCCCTGATCCCAAGGTGCTGAGCTCCAGGCGCCTGGTGTCCTCCCCCACAAGAGAGATGCCTCTGTAAAGCTTCAAAATTGAGGGGCTGGAGATGGTCTGTCCCCAGTCTAATGCCTGACACTTCTCCCCCTCCTTTCTTGTGGGCAGTATCTTCTGGGCAGCCGCAACCAGCCTCTGGAGCCATTGCTTGCCCAGCGTGCTCCAAGCTGGCTTCCTCTGCTCCTCTGCCAGCTTCCGGCAGGGTTTTTAAATTCCCTGTGACAGCAGGATCAGCTGCCGCAACCAGCTGGCTGCCACCCCACCTGGGAAGCAGCTGCTTGAAAAGCTGGCACAATGCTGGCTTGCGCGGCTCCTGCTCCGCTTCCGCCCATCCCAGCAGTAAGTTTGCTGGGGTATGGGGAGCTTGCTTGTTCCCCCTGGGGATGTCCGGGATGTTCCCCGGCATCCTCAGCGCCTGTGGGGGCTTCTCACCACCACATATATATGTGGTTTCTTCGTATATATGTAGTTTCTTTGTGTATATATATGTATGCATATGTATGTATGTGTGTGTATATGTAGTTTCTTCATGTATATATATGTAGTTTCTTTGTATGTATGTATGTAGTTTCTTTATATCTATCTATCTATATGCTCCCGTCAGACTTTGTATAGATGATTTTGAGCGGCCTTCCAGCATTCACTCAACCCCATCTGAGGGGTGTGCCCCCGGAACTTAGGTGTTAGGTCGCGTTCCACCCTAAGGACAGCCCTGACACTCTCCTGTCACGACTTGGTCTTCTCTTCTTCAGCAGTGAGGTTCCCTCCCAGGGTTTCTCACTGTTCATGGTACTACCCGTCAGAGACGTTTTTGGGGCTCCACCTCCCCTCAGGTGCCAACCCTCAGGGCCGCCAGATGGTGGATCTTCAGCCTGCTCCCCGACTTGCCAATTCCCGACCACCATGAGGCATACAATTGTCTCCACCTTTGCACCCAGTCTTCCTTTGAGGCTCCTGCCCAGTCCTGCCTCAATCTTTCTCTGTGACCCTAGACCTGTGGAGGATCTTTCTTTAGTCACAACTCCCGGTGGCCTCCAAAATAAAGTAGAACGAAGAAAAGAAAAGAAAAGAAAAGAAAAGAATCTGGGTGTGTGCTTCTGCCCACCCCACTCACAGGCCCAACGTCTTTGGTCTTATCTGATCCCTCAATGTCCTCCCTCTTTTACCTTGGCTGTCCCGCCAATCAGGGTGCTGGTCCTCTCTAATGTGGGGAGAGCCCCTTTTAGGGGATCCCTGTCTCGCCCCTACTAGGGCTGCTGACCTTCCTGGGACATCAGCTGGGGAGCAACTTCACTCTCCAGTGTCCCTGCAGCTCTTTTCGCCACTTCTCTGCTGCCGCCTGTTGAACCTGCTGGGCAGCGGTTTTTTATGATGTCATCTGCTGGTGCCGCCGCCAGCAGGCAACAAAAGCTGCTGATAAACTGCGCAGGTGGCCCTTCTCGGCGCGGCTTGCTCTTCCCTGTGGGAAGTTTGTCTTCTTTCCATGGCTCTTTTTTTCTTTTGTGGGGCAGGTCACCCCTGCCTCGGGTCCCACCGCGGGAGGCCGTTCCAGCGCCTCCATTTTTATTTCCCTGGGATGATATATGTAGTTTCTTCATATATATGTATGTACTTTCTTTAGATATAGATAGATATCTATATCTGTAGCTCTATAGATGTATAGATATAGATCTATAGATACACATAGATATTTATGTGTGCGTAGTTTCTTCATGCATGTATATAGTTTCTTCACTACCAGTGCAAGTTTCAACCCCGGGGCAGCGGAACAGAGGCAGCGCCGGCAGGGACAGCTCGACAGCACCACACGAGAGGCAGCCAGTCGCAAGGCAGCTCTCACTTCACTTCGATCCCAAGTCCCTGTCACGTGGCTGCCTCTATGCACCCCCCCGCAGGCGCGGCGCGGTCACGTGGTGCCGTGCAAGCGGCGCAGGCGCAGGCGCAAACTTCCCCTCCCCCGCCAGCGCCGTCCGTGTCCCAGTTCTTTCGGTCACGTGGGGCCGCGCGCAGGGGAGGAGCGGGGGCAGGATGGGGACGGCCGGCGGCGGCGTCACGTGTCCGGTCACGTGACGCCGTCCCGGGACGGTGAGGTCAGCCGTTGCCAGTCACGTGACCGTTGCCTACGCGCGGCGGGGCTGGGTGCAGATGGCGGACGCCGAGGCAGAGGAGGCGGCGCGGCCCGAGATGCCGCGGCTGGTGGCCGCGCTGCGCGCCCGCCTCTGGCAGCTGCAGGCCGAGCTGCGCGAGCAGGAGG
>NW_017729015.1:10146761-10154164 GCF_001723915.1 Gavialis gangeticus | reverse complement strand
GGCGGGCCGCGCCGCGGGCTCCGCGCGGGGAGGGGGCTCCATGCTGCGCCGCCCGCCCGCGCTGTAAACACGCCGGGCGCCGCCCCCGCCGCTCCGCGGCCCTTCGAGGCGCATCACCGCCTCCCTCGGACCCGCGAGCGGGGTATGAAGCTGCCTCAGGGCCCGGGCGCGGTCCCCCGTCGGCTCTGGGCGGGTTTTCAGGACAAATCCGAGCTCGTTTCGCCTTTGGGGGAAGCGGCTGCTGCCCCTCAAGGGCCCCCGCGAGGGTCCCTGGCTGGTGGCAGAGGGTGTAGGGACGGAGCTGCATGGGTCCTCATCAGGCCTCACCCTCATCCCACTTATGCCGCCAGTCCAGTAACGACGCTCACCCCCAGGGGCGTGGGCCTCTCACCTGGACCGCCAGGGAGATGGCATTGCTCCTGCTCAGTGGTAGCAACGTCACATCCAGAGCCCTGTCAGCCGGGCAGAGTGGACCGTCTGCTTGAGTTTGCAGACTGCCTGAAACCAGCCGGCTGAGAAGGGTGGATGAACCCTTCTGCCCACTCAAAAAACAAAGCTGGTCTGCTGCAGACATGAGCCTTGTTACTGCCCCGTCGCTTCAGCGCTTGCCTGTCCAATGGGAGAAAAAAAAATCTGCGCTGTATTGAAGATGGAAGGGTACCACCAAATATTTTAAAACCTGTAATCTGTAGGCTAGACTTTCTTGTGTTTAATTTGTGAAAATTTTAATTTCTTTAGTTTCAGTGAAACAATCCCAATTTCCAGTCTGCTGTCAGATTGCCGGAGAATCCTTAGGCTTTAAGCAGGATATATCCATTCACTTTTTGAATATGGCTTTGGCAGTACTTTTTAATGACGACATTTTGATGCTGCAGATCTGGAGGTGATTGTTTAGAGGCTGGAAATGACTTTGGATTCTAGGAGATATTTGAAATCAAATCAGTTTAAAAAAAAAGTAAAAAATTATTTTTAATATTAACAATTTAGCTTGAAGGATCAAGTGTCTGTAACTTTCCATGACTAAAGAAAGAGGGCTGAGTGTTTCTAACTTTTACTTTTTTACTAAAAGGGCCACATTTTCAAACATGGTCATGATCTGCTACAACAGGGGTTTCATAGTTTCATGGCAGCTAGGGTCAGGAGGGACCTGAACAGATCATCTAGCCTGACCCCCTGCCAGAAGCAGGAATGAATGCTGGGTTCACAAGACCCCAGACAGGTGATCATCCAACCTCCTCTTGAATTTGCCCAAGGTAGGGGTGAGGACCACTTCCCTGGGAAGCTGGTTCCAGATTTTGGCCACCCTAATTGTAAAAAATTGCCTTCTGATCTCTAACTTAAACCTATTCTCCATCAGTTTATTACCATTGTTCCTCATCACCCCAGGTGGTGCTGGAGAGAAACGGGCTCTACCTATTTGCTGTTGATCTCCCCTGATGAGTTTGTAGGTAGTCACCAGGTTCCCCCCCCCCTCAGCCTCCTCTTGCCAAGGCTGAACAGGTTCAGGTCCCTCAGTCTCTCCTCATAGGGTCTGTTCTGCTGCCCTCTCACCAAGCGGGGGGGCCCTCCTTTGAACCCTCTCCAGGCTGGCCACATCCCTCTTGAAGTGCAGCACCCAGTTCCCAATCTTTTTATGCTGAAAACCAGCAAACCATGGACTGAAAGTGTCCACAGACTGGCAAACCACTGACCAACAGTGCTAGCCAACCCTTTTTTGCCAGTCCATGGTCACTTCTGGTGCAGCACCCAAACAATCCTTCGCCGCCTGGTACCAGGTCATGGCCTGGGGTTTGGGAACCCTTGCGCTACAGAATAAATAATCTGGGTTCCTTACAAGAAGATGCATTTAGTATAGCTCACTAGATAAAAGCTGTTAATATTTGGCCTTTAATCTGTAATCATATAGTCTTATCCGCTATAGGAAATTTATGATATAGTTTAATGCTAACCATAGTATTTCATTTAGTAATTCTTACATTCAGTCTGTAACTGAAAAGGACCCTGTTCAGTTTAAAGACTTAAGACCAGAGGGAATGTGTCATCACTTAAATTACTCACACAGTGAATGTCCCTCACTGCTAAGTTTGTACCTTATTTATAAAACTTTATACATTCATTTTGTGGCCGTATAGTCTTGCTCTGCATCTGTTTGCTAAATTAGAGCTCTTGCTGATCAGATTTTCACTCTTTTTTCTCAATATGACATAAGTACCTTTTTATATTGAATAAGCTAAATAAGCTTAGTTCCCTGCATATCTGTTGTAACTCAGATTTTCTAGACTCAACTTTGTAGCTTTTTCATAACCCTTTTGAAATTGACATTCTTTTTAGCAGTGTGAATGGCCTTGCTAATACTGTACAGTATATAGAGGTGATTCCTTTTTTCTTCAGTTTTTCTCTGCAGTACATCCAGGAGTCACTTTGGCCCTCTTTAACAGTAGTGTTTGAGTTGCACTAAGACAGGGGTGGGCAATTATTTTGGGTGAAGGGCTGCTTACTGAGTTTTGACAAGCCATTGAGGGCTGCATGACAGGCAGCCAGGGGCAGATAACTATTAATTTTCTAAATTTCTTAGGGGCCCCACAGGCCAGATAGAATGGCTTGGTGGGCTGCATCTGGCCCGTGGGTCGCATTTTGCCCACCCCTGCACTAAGCTCATTAGTCATCACCTCCTCAGGTCCTTCTCAGAGTTGTTCCTTTCCAGGGCCTTCTCTCATCCCCCTCAATTATGACCCACAGTATCTATTTTTAAATGTAACCTTGGATTTGGCTATGTTAAAATATTAAAATATCTATTTGATAAAACTTGTTATAATAGAACAGGTAATATTGGAGATGTCTTGAAATCTAATGGAAGAGTGGATAGAGGACTCTTTCAGTAAGGAATTAGAGGGTGAAGATGAAGTTACTGGTTTTCTTGAAAAATAGGTCTTGTCAAACTTTGTTTATAAAGTTATGTCACTAAAGTAATGTGTTTAACTACACAAGTCATTTTTGTCTCAGTATTGAATAACATTTTTACTCATCAGAATGGTACAAAACAGTGCATATGACAAAAGGATAACAAAATCAAGACTAAATGATGGATCTAAAATATAGATTAGTCTTGAATTGCCATTAAATGGAAATGTTTTAGTTGGATACTATAGGGATCACTTACTTTTCTTAGTGATCCAGTGGTAAGTGTAAACCCATTAGTCTTTGTGGCATCCGATCACTTTCTCTAATTGATTGTTCCAATTGCTAAGTGACATGGTAAATAATTATGACAACTTAAATTGCTTTGCAAATAGGATGTAAACATGCATTTTTTAAATCAAAGGCAGCAAGGCTATTGCTGGACACATTGAGTTCTGATGTCAGCACTTCAAAGAAATATTGAAAAAATATAATGAATTCAGGGAAGCAGTAAACAATGAATCAAGGTCTGGAATACCTGGCTCATGGTGAGACTTAAGATTTTCGAATTTCTTTATTGAAGAGTAAGAGGCAACTTGATCAGCCAACCCCCCCCCCCCCCCAACAAAAAAACAAAAAAAACTTAAGTTGAAGATTTTTGCTAGTAAAGGCAGACTGATTGACTGTCCAGGAGTGGAACCTAGACAAATTCCAAATTGGTGGGAGGGATAGATTTGGAGGGTGGGGGAAGGTAGTTAGCCAGTAGCACAGTTTCCTAGATATGTAGTAATCTCATTCATTTAGTATTTTCATCAAACTTGGTTATCTTACTAAAGGATGATTTAACTTGATACAGGTATTTTGGATGAACACTATTGCCCTAGTGTTCTGCAAGGAGTTAACCTAGTTCTAAATGATCAAAACATGAGCCATTCTTGATCTTTAATATCTAAATGTTTCAATAGTTGATATTTGCTGTTACAATGTTGTTAGACTGCTAGAGAGATGAGTGCCTCTTTTAGACAAGTGATTGTGTAGCAATAGAGTCAGCTTTTTAGAACAGTGGTGCCTGATGGTTTTTTGGCCTGTGGTGCCAGATTTGCCTAGAAACCTGGTGGGGAGGAAGTATTGGCACTTTTAATTAGCACCCCTCCCCTACCACCAGATTTCTAGACTGTGGGGAGATGCAGGTGCTGGATCTAGGCTGGGGATTGAGCACTTCTGTTTTAGACTAACTATTTGTGTCAATCTCGGGGATAGATTTTGAGGAAATCTCTGCAGTGAACTATTCCTATTAATCTCAGTTTTTTGGGTACTATTTTTGAAATGGCACAAGAGCCCTTAAAAGCCATTGTGAAATGTTACAGAATAGATATTGAGTTCCACTTGCATATAATTTCTAATATTGTTCAAAATACATTGTTGTTTCTTAACAAGTTTCTTAGAAGCTTCAAGTGAAAGAAAACTGAAGTGTGGTTGATGGCCAGGTATTTTGTGGTCCAGAAGCTTCCACATCAAACTGAAGTTAGTCAGAAGTGACTGTCACTAGTTATAAAGCTCAGTTATGCACACAGACCAGTAGATGGAAAATATCTTGATGATCAGCATACAGTCCTAATTTTTCTGTGTGTTTGTTTTAGTGGTTGAAACCAGTTTCTGTTAAAACACTGATTTTAATAGATTTAAAGGGAGATGGTTGCATCTTCACCTCTTCAGTGCTTTAATACCACTGGGTGTATTTACATGTACAGTTAGCATGTAGCAATAAACTCCAGCACGGTTCATGATGGAGTTTATTGCTTCCAGGCACAGCGTTTACACACGTGCTTGTGTGCCTGGGACTGTAGCACATTGAGCTGGAGCAGAACAGCTCTGTCTGGCAGGGGACATGAGGAGTCAGCCTTCCACCCTAGGGCTGCTCTGCCCTGGCTTAGTGTGCTTCAGAGGAGCTGGCTGGGGAATGAGGGTGCTCCAGTGTGGGGTGGCTGGCAGGTAGCCCCTGCCCTGTAGCACCTTTGTGCCCCAGCCAGGCCCAGTCACTGTCTACACGTATGTTTTGGTGCACACAACTACTCCACTGTAGCGTAGTACATGTCCTGGACACTGCTATCCTACAGCGGAGTTAATTTACTGTGCCTTTTTCTGAGCGTACATGTAGATGGTAATGCATTACTGTGGAGCTAATTAGTCAGCTCCGCAACAAAGTGCATGTGTAGATGCACCCACCGCATATTAGACTAATTCAGTATAAAGTACGATGTTTCATCATGATACATAATGCCTATTGTATTAAAAACAAATCAATTTGTAATCTTTTTTTTTTATAATCCCATATAAATTTGCTTAGTTTTCAGTAGTATTGTCACTAATAATATTTGTCTGAGTAGGTGTCCATGGGATTATTTGGTGTAGAAGGACAAGATTGCTATTTAAATATACTTGTTGGTTGCTGTGATGGGCTGGACAGGTGGATGATATTCTGGGAGTCACAAATTTTTCAATAGTTTTTTTTCCCTGCAAATTGTGAATGGCAGTCTGAAAAAAGATTGTAAGGAATCTTGGTATAAAGAATGCCAGATTACATTTGTGGGTACATGCAACTCAAGAAACAATGCCATCCAGTAAATCCTTAAAGATTAATGTTTTTTGTTTCAGGGGCAGACTCATGGTTATTTGGATGCTGGTCAATGAGAATTTTTGTGTTTAATGGTCTGTGTGCTGAGTTAACATGTTAAGGTTGGTGTTGTTTCTGAAACCTTAGCTTGTGATTGCCATACTGTTTTACTGTGAAGGATGTCTTATTTTCTCTGGAATTGCACTTAACCTTAACTGTAATTTAAATGGAAATTATATCCCCAATATTGAATTCTATCAGGGAAAATAAAGGCAACTGTAGGCTTTTAGAGTAATTCTAGAACACAGTTGGGTTTCATCCATAATGAATGTTATAGGACATAAATGACCCCACACAGGAATTGTCATGTATCCAATGAAATAGTACATTCTTACCTTTTAATTTCTAACATTCAATTCCAGATCATTGTTCAATATTAGCATTGGTCCTATTAAAAAACCATGTGCTCTGGGCTACTAACTTTTTTGCCACAGTGAAGATTAGTTGTTCATTAGTATTCTTTTCAGTCTGTGTTTTTGATCGTTGTAGTACTTTGCCCTCAGTCCATGACACAGTTTCCTGTGTAGGATTCTCTTACTTGTTAGTTAGCTCACATTCTTTTATTGAGCATGCAGTATACTCAAATAATTGCAGCCCAAGGTACTCCGAATCAGGTAGAAAGTTTTGAGTGCCTAACATCAGATTGCTTAAAGAGGGTTGAAATTCAGATAGTGCTGATTGTTTACCTCTCAAAAATCAGGCTTCTTTCTAAGGTAAAGGTACACACAATCAGTAGTAATTGAAATGTGGGTGTGTTAAATTTTTCCTCAAGAACTGGGGTAGGAGGAGGTCTCTAGATCGTTGTGTGCGAGTTCCATTCCCCTTGCTCCCCACTTTTTGGGAGCTACCATGGTTAATATTCCACATACCATGTGGTAACTTAGGTGCTTGCTTTCTTTCTTTTATTGCTGTTTGAATCAATGTACCTGATACAAAAGTGAGACTTGCTACTCTGTAGTCTCCAAGATGACCCTCTTTGACCTAGTTGCTAAAGAGGTCTTATGTTAGCTACCCTCTCCAATTTTAAATTTAATCTTCCAGTTCTCAACCAGTTGGGCTGAAGAACATTAAAGCCTCTAAATGGGGATAGAGGGGGTGCTGTGCACAGATCTTCAAAAATGGCCAATTTTATTTCTTCTTTCCAGCCCTAGAAAACTTTACTCCAAAAAGTTAATGTCTATAATGACCAAGTGAAAACAGTTGGGAAAAGGAAATTTAGAACCTAAGTATTATATGTAGCTGTTTTAAAAAAAATGTGTATGGTGAAAAATTCTGAATTATTGGCAGAAATAATTTAATTTTTGTATTTATAGCACTTTACTTGTGCAGCGCTCTTACTACTAGTAGAGGCCCTGGCAAGGATTGGGGCTGCCTCTGTTCTACACATTGGGCACATGCATAATGAGGAAACCAGGTGGTAGTTCTTTTGGGGCACAGTGTGAAGTGGGGGTGTTCAACTTCTGGCCCATGGGCCAAGTCTGAACCACTGAGCTGTGACATCTGGTCTCCGGTGCTCCCCATGGGTTGGGAAGTTTGGGGGTAGGGAAGCAGTGGCAATTAATACCCTGCCCACTGCCAAATCCCTAAGCCCTATGGCTGGATCAGAGTTGGGTCACACCCTCTGCCCAGCTAAGTTGGGGCTTGGCCAAGCCCTCCCGCCTAGGCCACACTATCTCCCCTTGCAAGGTTGGATCTAGCAGGCAACTTGCTTTGCTCATGCAGGGGTTATTGGCAGAGTTGCAAATAGAGATGAAGTCTACTTAGTCCTAGGCTTGGGTCTCTTTTGCTAGATGACACTGCATTACTTTGCAAGTTTAATATTGGGAAAATG
>NW_017729015.1:10129685-10141761 GCF_001723915.1 Gavialis gangeticus | reverse complement strand
ATGGTCTACTTAGTCCTAGGCTTGGGTCTCTTTTGCTAGATGACACTGCATTACTTTGCAAGTTTAATATTGGGAAAATGATTGTCAAGCAGACTATGGCAAATCTAATACTTGAAATTTGTTTTGTTTCACTTTGAAAATGATTAGATTGAAGCTTGCCTGCATTGCATGTGCGTAAGAGATGAGGGCTAAGGCCAAGTATTAAAAGGTACCATGGTTCTGTTTTGAAATATGTCTGCATAAATAATAGGGTGCCTTGGGTTTTGTGGTTCTTTTAGAGTAAGTTAATATTATTTTGCATAATGACAGTGTTTTTCCAAGTGTTAGCTCTGTAATGTCCTTTTTATCTTCAAATATTAGTGTTTTCCTGTGCATTCCCACTAAACTGGAAAATTTCACTTTTGCCCATATGTTTCTAAGGGAGATGTGGGCAGGATTTGTTTCTCTACTAGAAATGTATTTATCAATTCTCTTATGCAAGTCGATACAGAATTTAGCTCACTCTTTTCTACCTCATTATCATGATTGAAATCAGTATGTGTAGTTTATAAAAGTTCTTCTGGTTCTGATATAAATATTTCTGTTGGAGAAGACGCTGTAGCTTTTCTGGACACCTTTTAGAGTGGGAACATGTCGTATTAAAGCAGAGAAATTTTCATAAGAAAATTTTGTTTTCTTTCAGACATTATTACAGTATGCTGGCACCCGGGGTGCATCAGAACATATTTTGCCTTTTTTGGAAGTGTATCGAATCTCCATCCAAAGTTTTGCAAATGCACGACCTTACTTGACTACAGAATGTGAAGATGTTCTTCTGGTTCTTGGCCGGCTAGTACTGTAAGTCTTTAATTTGGTACATTTATTTTACAAAATCAGCATAATACAACCTGGTTAACTTTGAAATTAGTAAACAATAAGGCCACAACATGATGTGATAAAATGTAGTAGGACTTGTATTTTAATTTGACAATTGTAGCTGTAAAAGTATTTTATCTACTAGGAAATGTACTTTTGTATATTTTGTGAAGCTTTGTTGTAGTGTGAAATTGCAGTATGTAGCACTGTATTTCTCAGTCTCTAAAAAGCAGTAAGATTGCTGCCTTTTATGCTAACTAAAGTGTATGAATTAGTGAAGTTGTGTTCCATGCTGTAGTTACCAGGGAAATAGTCAGTCTGGTCATTAATTGCTTTGGTCTAAGCCAGGGGTAGGCAAAATGCGGGTTGGGGGCCGGATATGGCCTGCCAGGCCATTTTATCTGGTCCATGAGGCCCCTAAAACATTTAGAAAATTAATATTAATCTGCCTTGGGCTGCCTGTCATGCGGCCCTCAATGGCTTGCCAAAACTCAGTAAGTGGCCCTCTACCCAAAATAATTGCCCACCCCTGGTCTAAGCACATAGGCAGGCAAGGTTCTTTGGGTAGATGTGATATCTCTTTATTAGGCCAACTAAATAGTTAGAAAAAAGTTACTTGCAAACTGTTGGGCACAAACACCCTTCTTCAGGCATTGGGAGATGCTGCTGCTGTTGGGATTTATTTATGCATTGATGATTATATTAGTACAATCTTTAATGTTGGATAGGCTTCTAGTAGCTACCCAGAAAACTTCTGTTCATTTATGGTTATTGTCCAACTGAAGTTGGATTCCTCTTAATTCTGTAATAAATTTTGACATGGCCCTGGCAATTTTTATATAAAGTAGATACCTTGAAAGCTGAAAAATCTTAAGTCAGTAACTTTCCTGTTTTGTCTGTGACCTGAGTATAATTTCCACATGGTCTTCTTTTGTGTTGGTATATTCCTTCAAGAATATAAAATGTAAACAAAGGATTAAGACCACACATTTCTCAAAGTAAATGCTCTTATTTCTTTTTGAAAAAAATTTTTCTTATTACAAAACACTCTCCATTTTTGTTTTTGTCTTTATTCATTTTTCCATTTTAAACAAAAGACTATAGAACTCACCATGTTCAATCAGATTGTCAGTCATGTAATATGCAAAATATTTTCATCATTTTTTAATGGCTGGCTGTTTTCTTTTTTTTTATGGAATCTCCCTGTTATAAGAAGTTGAATAACTCCCCTATTTACCTTTCCTATATCACTCACTATTTTTCATACTTGTATCCTGTTCATCTCCCTTCTAAACTAAATGGTTCCAGTCTTTCAGTATCTTCATGTGCGAGTCTTTTTATTGTGTTTAATCACAGGTCTCTAAACTATCTATTGTTGGAGCCTGTTCTTTGAAATAAAATATCAAATCTCTATGCCAGATTTGTGCAAGTAAAAGAAAGTTTCCCCTATCCACTAGAATGAAGAAAACTGAAATCAGTTTGTAGAGGAATTCATTGTTGCATGTGCAAGCCCCACAGCCAGTATAAACTTAGTGATAAAGGGCAGTGGGAGTGGTTCAAAGAGCTGACTGAGAATAAGAGGACACCATAGTATGTGACACCATAGTATGTTTGCTGGATGAGGGGGGAGGAAGTTTGATAAGGAAGAGGCAGCCAGGGGGAGAATCTGGTGATTTAGGGAGTAGAAATGTGAGGAGGGAAGAAAGAGCATGCTGGGTTTTGTCAGGCTTTTTTTCTTTATGGGAAGAAGGTAAGAAAGAGCTTTAAAGCAAGGCGTTAAATTTGGCAAATAATTGTTGGGAATTCATGGTATTGTTCCTTGGACAAGAAAATGATAGAACTAGTATGCCAAACTGCTTCATAAATTTGGAGCATTAAGAAAACCTTTGTTTCATTGTAAATTGGGGTTATGGGGGGAATTTATGACACAAGCTTAAGCTTTGTCTGTATCTTTACTATGCGGTGTTAAGATAGAAAGTGTCCCTTGTGGAAAAGCAAAAGTGTAGACTGAGAGCACTGAGGGGGGGGAAATAATCCTTGCTTTCTGTCCGTGATGGTAGTTCTCTTACATTAGGACTATTTTGGGTATAGCCTGTGGTAACAATCCCATCACTATTGGTGGATACCAATGCAAGGTGTTAAACTGTAGCTGTTAATGTCTGCATGACTGTAGCAGAATTACGCAGACCCTGCTTCGTCCAGGGTCAAAGAGCAATTTACTTGGCCTGTGTTGCTGTAAGTTTATGCAGATGTAATATTTAAGTCCTAATAGCTGGTGCCTGCTGCTCCTTGTCCCATTTTAAAGTGGCTAAGCTATAGGTTTGTCCATACCCTTTTCTTTTAAAACAGAAGGAGTGCTTGCTTTCAACTTCTGGTAGTTTGTGAGGGGACTTCTGAATTCTGCCTGTAGATTCCAGATGACTAATTCAGATCTATTTCTCATTTCTGTACTCACAAAATAGGAAGGAATTAAACATGAGAGAGAGTAGATTAACCTTTTAAATAACCAACCAGTGTAATGTGTCCTGAAGTTATTCTTTCATATGACAGGTAATTATGAAGAACTAGCCACATCAAAAGTACCCGTCAGGAATAAACTAGGAGCCTGATTTGCCAATGCCCTTAAGTACATGGTTGACTTCTGCTGTTGAGATGCTTTTCTGCTTAGTTGGGCACCAGTTACTTACCTTCCTGACCTAAGACCTATTTGTGTAGAGAGAACCTCAAGGAAATTCAAGAGATACCATCAAAGTGAAAAATGTATTTTTGTCTGAAGACTGTTCTGTGTATATCAGACTCACAGGGCTAATAGAATAAAAGGTTTTGAGAGCAGTCTCCAATACATACACTTTGTGCCCATTTGGCAGCCATTTATATGGTCTTTTTAATTGTTTCTTGTTGGCAGTTATTTGAATATCTTGGCTAGTGTGATGCCATCACTAATATGAGGCACTTCTGTATGGTACTCCTTGCCAGGTCTGAAAAAGGATGCTTGCATACAGCTATTGCTGAAGTCTTGGAGAAAAAGGGGACGGTCTGAATAAGACTTGAGTGATTATTGGGTCTCTAAGAGCATCAGTCTCTTAAATCATTCATGAGGTGATGGAGCATACCAAAATTTAAAAAAATATTTCTCATGAATTAAGAATGTTTTAAAAAAATCAATTAGTGACTGCACTGAATGAGGTGAAATACAGTTAGAGACCAGTAAAGAAAATTATACAAGTTAATGTTTTGAAATGGAGAGAACTTCCTAACTTTCTTCCCTATTCAGCAAGCTAGTTCTTTTCCTAAAGCTTGTACTCTCTCTTTTTCGCTTTTCCCCTAGCATTATCTCCCCCTCCCTCCAAATCCCTGTTCTTTCTGATAAAGTTTTTAACTGAATACAGTGGCTGAACTGCAGAGAAATGCAGGGTGGGGTTTTTTGGGGGTTTTTTGTCTTTTTGGAAGTGTTGCTGAAAGAGGAGCAGTAATAGTGATGCTGGTTCCCTCAGTAGCCAAGCTGTGCTGCTCACTTCCAGTGACATTTTGTTTGGGGAGGAAAGGGAAAAATATAGAAGGGCAGTAACTGGAGAGAAGGAGGAAAAAATGGAGTGGCCTCGTTTAACTGGGTATCTCCTGTCTAGTCAGAAAATCATGTTTCCTTTAGACACATGACTAGGAGAAGGCACTTGGCTTATCACTGCAGTTGCCATTTTGAAGAGCCCAGCAACTGAAAGAGCTGTACCCAGTGCCTTGTCACACTGGCGTTTCCAATTTTTGAGTGCTTAACTTTGCAAGCCTGACAGCTTAATAACTTTCTTTTTTAAATGCAGTTTCCTGGAGCTTTCTAAAAGTTGCTTTATAGGTGCACAACAATGGATTGGGTCAAGTCCACTCTAATATTGGAACAAGCTCTTATCTTGTATAACCACTTTTATAACATTTAGGTGTGGTAGAGCTAAGAAACCTATTGTGACGTGGTTCGAGAACTTCACTCCTTTGGTTAGAAACAATTTTCCAATTTCTAATCTAAATTTGTTCATGAAAGTTTTATATCTATTTGTTTTGTGCTAAATTTGCCAATTAGTTTAAACTGCTTTCCTTTGAAAGGATGTAAAGATGATGATGATGTGGAATATATATGTCAGATGCTTCCAAGGTCCCAGAATTCTTCAGTAGTTTATTTTTTTGTGATGCAGTGTCACTAGGGATCTCCAAAATTTGTGCTGGAAGTGCATAGCTTGCTGGCTGCTTCAATCTTGCAGTTTTCTTGTGTGCTCCACTCAGTTCCTATGCCCGCTGGCTGGGAGGTGAAAATCATGGCATATTTAAAATCCCGATGTTTGCCTCCCAGCCCTCAGGCACAGACAGTGAGCAATAGGCCCCCTCCACCAGTCAGCAGTTGGGTTCAGGAGTGGGGTGCACGGGGAAACTTCAAGATTAAAGAAGCTGTTGTACCCCGTGCTCCTGGCACAAGTTCTGGAGAGCCCAGCATGTCACCTGTTCCAATTTTTAAATAGTGTAAAGGAATGATTGAGAGGTAATGGTTTTAAAAAGATATGACACACTTTAAGCTCTGATTTAGGCCATAATCAAAACATTTTGCTTCTGATAACTTTAGTTAAGGTTGGCATTTTGGTGTCTAGCCTGAATATAGAACTTGCGTATTCAATTTGCATTTTTCAAGGTATCAGTTTTGAAGCTGTGCAGACTTTATTTGTTTCTATTAATTTCACTTTCTTTTTATGGTTTTCTTTAAACACAAAGAGTCTGTGCAGCTATTAATGAAACACTGGCAAAATGATGAATTAACACCGGTGACTAAAATTCTGCATCATGTAGTTCTGGTAGTCATTAATTACATGATCACCTATTATTTTGCCTAGTATAATCTGTAACATGAGGCATCTGTTGTCTGCTATATTCCACATGCCAAAGCTGGGGGAAACGGGGGGAGGGAGGGAGGCAGGAGGCTGCTGTGGGTCTGACTCTGGTCCTGACCTGGGCTCAGGGCCAGAGTCTGAGCTGCAGCAGCTGCCTGCTTCAACCGCCCTGCTCTCTCCCCCCCTTTGCTTTGTATGAGAATATAAGCTTTACCCCTCATGCTGAGTTGGGGGAGGGGGTCACCTCATATTCAAGTAAATACAGTATGTGGGGCTGATCCAGCCTTGAGCAAGGGGTTAAATTAGATGACCTCCTGAGTTCCCTTTCAGATTTACTTTTTTTATGATTTTTTCACTTGGATCATAAGGAAATAAGTACTAATTTTTAATCACAAGTCTTGGTTTTTGAAGTAGTGAGTACTTGCAAGTTTAGCTGACATCAATAGTTAAGAGCATGGTGACACTTGGGATTTGGGTCAAATTAATAAACTGATACTAGAGCTCTATTAAAATTAATATAAGTATGAGATCAGAAGAAATTATAGCTAAAGAAATAAATATGAGAAAGTATGGGTTTTGATTTAAGATTGTTTTCGTGCCTTGGCACAAAGGAGCAAAATCAAAATTGGATATGCAATATTAGGTGTCTTGATTTTTGAGGGAGTGTGGTGGTTCTTTATTCATATTGCATATGCTTATATAAACTATTCTGAAGCTTAAACTCTGCATGAAAAGTAATATTCCCCCCCCCTGCCCCCCCAGAAGAATTCCAGGATTCAAGGCAGTGATTTAAGATAGTGCTGGGTTGGGTGACTAGGTGGTTTTGGGGAAGGGGGGCATTGTTTGGTTTGGTTTTTTTTGTTGTTGAGGTTTTTTTTGTGTGTAGTTAGTTCAAAAATTGCTTTTTGTCTCCATCTTCCTGTTGGCTATGTTATTGGAAAAGTGCTCAGCTTCTTGGGGCTTGTTGCTTTACTACCACTGTGGGAAATGTAGCTTCCCCATCTCTCAAACATTTTCTCCATATAGATCTGGCTGTGAAAAACAACAAGGTAAAATGACAGGTGGGGAAAAATTGACCATAGTGCATAGAAAAGAGATAAAGGAGGCTAAAGATATTTAGAGGAAAGAAGTCTGTGACCAGTGGGTTTAAGAAAAATGACAAATCTTTTAAATACAAGGAATAAAAGGAACTTTACCAGTGGTACAAATGGAACTGGTGAAACTGTCAGTGATAAAACAGTTTTAAAAAAATACGTTTGTCTATGGAAAGAATCTTACAAAGCAGTAAATGCTATTATGGCAAAATAATCTCTATCTTAGTAATAAGGAAGGAAGATGTCCTGATTTTTACAAGAAAGCATTTAACTTTGTATTAAAGTCTGGATAACTTTTAACCAGGAGTTTTAAGAGTGTTTGGAAGAGTTGCATGGGCTACTGATGCTAATTTTCAATAAATCTTGAATAGCAGGAGACATTGCAAAGAACTTGAGCGCTGTTGAGAAGATATTGTAAAATTAATTGCCAGAGGGGTGATCTGGTAATTCTAAACCTGTTAATCTGACACCAAAGCCAAGATAAAACTTTAATTGAACTGTCTGTTTAGTGTTTGTGGTAGTCAGCATGGTTTTAGATAAACTCGGTATTGTTAAACTTGATACCACTTTCATGGATACAAGTTTGATCAAAAGTTATTGGGTTTTTTTATGTATTTAATTTTTTACGGGGTTTCAGTTAAATATCTCAATTCCATATGATATTTATTTTGAGGAGTGGAAAGCATCCTACATTAGTATTTTAATTTATTGACTTGCACATAATTGAAATAAAATTTAGTGTTAACTGATTTCAGTGTAATAGCCTGCCTTCCGAGTGTAGCTGTGTCTAATATCTCTTGAGGATCTGTATGCTTAAATTTAGTGCTGCATGTTTTCCTGATTTTTAAAAATGAGCATTGTAAAAACTATATGATGTATGTTAAATGGAATAACATATGGTTAACGTTTGATCTTGGCATGAATGTCAAGGAGGAAACGTTTAGTGCAGGGGTTGGCAACTACGGCCATGATACTGGAGGGTTTTTTCCCTGCCGAGGGCTGAGGCAGGGAAGTGCAGGAAAGTGACGTAGACAGACCTAGTTTCTAATTGCCCAGTCCCAGCTAGGGTTCCCACCAGCTAGAGGCTCTGCCCACGCTGCAGCCAGAAAAAGGGGGTCAGTTGCACAAGTACAGCTCCTAGCTGCCTGGTCTCTGCGTGGGCACAAACCAAGCCCCTGCAGCTGACATACCCCTGAACCTGCCAGCCTGCTTTGGACCAGAACTGGGTTGTTCCAGCCCAGGTCTCTTAAAGGTTGGCTGCCATTGATCTAATACAGGGGTGCTTAAACCCTGGCCTGCAGGCCAGATCTAGTCCACAGAGCCATGGCATTCAGCCCATGGGTCAGGAAATTTTGGCTGTGGGTGAACAGGGCAATTAATAATACTGCCCTCCTCCCCTGCTGCCAGATTTCCAAGTTCCTCATGGCTGGATCAGGCCAGGCTACATATATCCCCTGTTCACTGGATTAGGCCCACCAATCTGGCCTGCAGGGCAAAAAGGTTGAACACCACTGATCCAGCACATCTGTTTCTGATGTGGTCCTGCAGAAATTGGTATTCAAATCAAGGCATTTATGATTCCTGAGAAAATACTGTTACAGATTAAATTTATGGATGCCACAGATTCAAGAAGTAGTTTAATCCACTGAAGAAGTTACTTTCATGCACAGCTATCTAAAGTTGCTTGACTCAACCAGCCAAGCAAATTTAGTGATTGCCAGTGCACAGGAAGTCTGGCATCCATCCCTCAGTGCTACACTTCCTCTGGCACCCTTTCAAGCTGCTGACACATGGGGAGTCTGGCAACTGGGCATGCCAGGACCTGGGGCCACCCCCTGTCCAGTCCCAATGATAAAGTGATCCATGGGATCAAGCAGGGGCCTGCCCTGGGTCTGGGACACATGCCAAACTTCTGTTTCGAGCAGGATACAAGCCAATCGCTAAGATGTACCACATTAAATGTAGAGCATCTTCGTGGCTGCTTTTGCCATTTTATCTCAATGTAAATTCTTTCTCCCATATTATAGTTTGTCTTGCAATTAACATGTTAATTGCACAGTAAATCTGACATCTGCCAGGAGTCGTACAGTTGCACGTGATTCTACATGAAGGAGCAAATGTTATGGATGGGGGGTGATGTTTCTTGGAACATAGTAGCTGAAAAACCTGATTGGTGACACTGAACACAAGCTTCTAGAGAGAGGTAGCAAGACATACTAGGTGGAAGGCAGGGTGCTGTGGCAGCTGACAGATTATTGCAGAGAGGCATGAGCTTTTGTAGGCTACTGCCCACTTCATCAGGTGCTATAAACGGTTGTGCAGAGAGCAGGGCTACTAAATGGAAAGGAACATGGTCATTTAAATACAAAGAAATAGTTTTGTTAATCTGAAGTCAGGCAGAAATCAGGGTGCAGTTGTACCATATAGGCTAATCAGTTAAATTAATTGAATTAGTCTACAAGGTGCAACTCTACACTGCCTTCTGAGTGAAGCTATAATATGAATCAGAACTATCCCTTCATAAAATTGTTCCAACTCATGTCTGCTAGCGTAGAAACCCTCTATTAGAGTTCTCGCTATAAGTTATTTACAGGCTGTGATAGTGGACTCCTGATCATTTTAGTCTTCTAGGCTTGCTCTTCTTCCTACATCTCTCTAGCTGGGGAATCTCTTGGTGTTCACAAGAATTTTAGCAGCTATGAGGGGGTGGGCTTTCTAGCTTAGCTCCCAAGACCTGACTCAGGAGCAAATCCTTCCACAAATCTTCCTGCTTTTAAAAGCTGTGTTCGGGGCTATAACTTCAAGCTGTTAGTCCCTTTTTGTGCATCACTTCCAAAATGATTGATTGCCTGAATATCTGATTGCATGATGAGACTGTATGACAGGCAGGGATTTGATGCACATGCTGTATATAATAGTGGAGAGGACATGCAGAGTTGTGAGTCTTGTAGTGCAAGGAACTGCCAAGCTGTGTGTATGGGACAGGTTGACTGCCTGGCTTCCCTTCAAAGTGATTATCAAGGGTTGTGACATTTGGACAAAAGCCTTTAGGACTTTGGTATAGGGCTACTGTGTGTATAGGTACATGGTAGTTCTGGCATTGTCGGTCACTTCCTCTACCTTTTGCACTGTAGGAATGGTGTTCTTTGCAGCACTCTGCCCTCTGTGCTGAAGACATGACTTGTGTATAGTGGAAATGTACTGCAGCATGGGTTTTTACTGAGGAAACCTTTCTCCAGACTAGAGTCTTGGTGGGCGTCTTCCTTTTCAGCAGCTAGCGATTGTTTGAACCTTGTCTTACCAAGGCAGGAATTCATTGATTCACTGAGAGCAGTTCCATAGAACTACATAGGAAAGTCCTATCTCCTTGCATGCTAGATGTGAACTGGAAAGAGATGCTTCCCTGTAAGGTTCTGGGGGGTGGTCTAATTAATATTGTCAAGTTTATCAACATTTTTTTTCAGAACAGTGTGGTTGTTTTAGGAGGTCTTTACAAGGTATAATTAATATTGTCTGGATGCCTTAATTGCACATTTTTTCCTTTAGCATGTTTGAAGAACTTCATAATTTAATCTTAACTCTGAATTTCTTGCATTTTATAATGCCTGAGTTCCTTTGGGTTAGTTATTATGTCTCTGTGTTGTTTCCCCTTCCCTTCTTTCTCCCTCCCATTCCTCCCCCAAGTTGTTAATATTCTCAAATAAAACAACCACTTAAATGTAGTTTGAGAGTAAAACAAGACTGCAATAAAATGCTATTTCCCCATTTGCTGTTAAAACACATTAGTTGGCTTGCTTAAACAGCTGTTCTGTTGCAGGAGCTGTTTTGAACTACTGCTTTCAATTCCTGAAAGTGAATTGCCACGTGAAGTATGGTTAGGATTCCATCAGTCTATGCGGGTAAGCATGTTTCAGTTCAGGTTTTCTAATGTTGCTTTCTGTCTCATTTTGTTATTTATTAAATTACCATTTTTTTTACAGTTAAAATGTCAGATGTGTATTGGACAAACTGTACAATGACCCAAAGAAACTGGCAATGAAAGACGTAGATGTCTGTGGAATGTCTGAGGACACGATTCCATCTGGGCATATGTCAATGGGGTGTAGAGGGAGGGCTTGTATAAGAGGGTGATTATCTGAAGACCTTGCATTGCAGTGGTAGGAAAACATGGACAAAGTCACAGACAGAAATGTGCGTAGTAAATGACAAGGCTAGTGTCATTTTATGAAAGTATGAGGTTGCAATTAAATAATAAAGTGGGGGTGGGAACTAATAAAAGAAAAGCTTTTAAAAGTTGATAAGTCACTTTTCTTAAAGGCAGGAACACTACATGAACCAGTCACTTGAAGATGTGCTTTGCATATGCATGACAGTTTCAGTAGCAGTAACTTTTCAAAATGATGAATCTCTGAATATAGTAGTCTCAGGAAAAGGCTCAAATTTTTGTGTAGTTTCACCTGAACCTATCCAGTTTCAGCTTCTAGCCACTGGATCTAGTTTAATCTGCCAAAGTAAAGAGCCCTGTATCCACTTTGTTCCCCATGTAGATATTTCAATATTGATCAAGTCATCCCTTTGTCTTTGGAAAACTATAGAAATTGAGCTCCTTGAATCTTTCCACATAAGGAAGGTTCCCCAGTGTTGTAACTAAGATTCACTTTTAAGGCTGGCTATAATTGTGTTGGTAGAGTAAAATAATTGCTTAAATTAGTTGTCTCCGTCACTAATTCAAGAAAAAAATACATTGAGTAACTTTCTGCAAGGGATTTGATGGTGTCTTATAGAGGCGCACTGATATATCAGTCCATATCATATTAGCACTGATAAAAGGAAAATTAACATTATCGGCAATAGGCTTTTTTTGGCCAATGTGGCTGATAGTCATCGATAAATGCCATGTGCATGAGCACAGCCACAGCATGCATGTAGCCAGGAATGCAGCCCAGCAGCTTGGAGAGCTGGGTCAGCCGGTAAGTGTATGGGGCGGGGAAGGGGCATGGGAGGGGCGGAGCTACAGGGTAGTTACAGTGAATTTTGGAGTGGCTGTAGTGCCCCCTCCCAGTGCTACAGCCCCTGCCCAGCCTCTTCAGGAAGAGGTCACAGCAGGCAGCCTGCTCTTGGTCTGCACACAGACCGGGCCTGGGGGCTCATGCCCCCCCCCAATATCTCCCCCAGGAGGGCACACGGCTGTGAAAGCTACCCTTCCCCCTGCCCCCACCCCCCCTTCCTGCTGCCCCACTACCTCCCTCACTGTGGGCAGCT